>NC_140595.1:60083760-60771260 GCF_964204655.1 Triturus cristatus
ACACTTCAAGTACTTACACCAAACGTACTACACGCCCGCCAGGTTACACAGATATGGGCTGCGTGAGGATTCTAGATGCGGGCGCTGTGGGGCGGAGGGAGCGGATTTTATTCACTTGGCATGGGCATGCGGGGCGATAGGGGAATACTGGATGCAAGTGACGAAACTACTGGGAACCATGGTGGGAGGTGAGGTGCGATGTGAAGCGAAAACCTGCTTGCTGGGTTTACTTCCTGACATTAGAGCCCTGAAGCGTAGATTCTGTGTTATATCGTTGCTAATGGCCAAAAGGAGGGTCTCGCTCTGCTGGAATGGCAGAAAGGTCCCGAAACTTAAAGACTGGCTTGTGGATCTAACGCATTGTAGAGATACACTGAAGGTATATGAAGAAGAACTTCCTGCCAGATCACAGCCAAAAGACTATTGGGTGTACCTTACACAATACTTGCAATCGCAGTAGGCGGGTGGAGTGCTGCTGTTACCTGAGGCAAATGACGGGGTGCGTGGGGACTTCTCTGATTCCTACTGGGATACTAAAACTTGGACGATGGATGCTGTTGTACTGTGACCTGTATGTTATGGTTGTATTTGGTTGTGTAAACTTGAAATGCCAATAAAAAAAAAAAAAAAAAAAAAAATGAGTCAGTAGAGCAGGAGTGGAGTGCGCACACCTTACCCTTGGTGAGGCCCTGGCCTTGCCTTCTCATCTCATCACCGCCATTTCGAAGACACGGTAACTGTGGTATGTTCGTATGACGTGCATAGAAGGACACCATGTTATGAGAGAGTTTTAGTCCCTAAGCGGCACGTGTGGATCAGTTCCACTGTACACAAATGTAACATAACAATACAACAAAAGACAGGAACACAAGCCACTTTGTGACATAATCCAACATGTCTCCTCTCCAGTCCTGCACCTTGACCTCTGCTCTGAGTACACGTGAAAGGATGCTTGTGACCAGGGGGCCTAGTGACTTTCCAGGCTTTTCAGGGATGCCGTGATGTGCCTGTTAATTCCACTAATATATTGTAATTAGATGAGAATTTTATTTCTGTACATGGCAAAAAAAAAAAAAAAAGACCCCAGCAAATTTACATAAACATATCCTGTGTTTTTTTCTGATTTAGAGATCAAAACCTTTTTTCTACCTGCGCTACAAGAGACTGTTTTAATGTTTATTACTTTGAAGAAGTCATCCAACACCTAGTGTTCCCGTATTTTATTGCTATTATTCACGTTGTGCACCCAGAAGTAGAATAATAAACGTTAAGTCGTTCTGCCTTTTTTTTTCTTTTTTTTTAAAGTAATGAACGTATTACCACAATGTCTTCTGATGACCACGCTCCCCTTGCACTACACCACTGACCAACAAACAGCAGGGGGGCTGGGGAGGCCAGCCTCCCGCGTGAGCACTGTGCACGCGCTTGTGATGGAAGAGTGTGTGAGTGTGTGAGTGTGTGAGTGTGTGAGTTGCTGGTGCTGTGGGGTTATTAACATGCGAGCTGCTGATAAACCGCAACACTTAAAAAGTTAAATTTGCTTTTAGTTTCTTTTCAGTGTTAACGACAAACTTACCAAGAATAGCGTGGTGTGGTGATAATTGCATATTAAAGTGTGATTTGTTGCCCGTGTACATTGACTGTTTATGGCAATATTCATCTTTTCTTGTAATAAGCTCTAGGGCGTGTGGTGAAATAATGTGCAGTGCAGCTGCCCAACATCCAATACAAAGGTCACACGCAAACATTAGGGGGCAATCAACTCCTGAGTTAAGTTTAAAACTATATGCAGGGTGCCCAAATCTGCAGGGCAGATTTTCCTGTGGAAGGCGCAGACGTCTTAGTTTCCCATTTTCGCAGACATTTTGGACCCATTTCAATTCTGTTTTCTAAGACATTTAAAATTGTCGAAAGTACCCACTTAGCAAGCTGAAGTATCAGACAGAAGTAGCGATGGCTGGGGCCACCTGCCAAAGCAGTAGAGCTGCACGTGCAAGTATTAACAAACACTGCAGGCACTGACTGAGATATTCATTCAATTTAATACTAGCTCAGCTGGGGTCCCTGCAGGGAGCCGCCAAAATCTCCCAGTCACAGTGCACTTTAGGAAAGACCACTGGATTTATGTACCAAGGTTGACCAAGTTGCTGGGAAAAGATTAGCCTCACTAGCACTTAAAGGGGGCCATCCAGGGAAGGGAAAAACAGTTCTCTTTACCTAGTACTGGCACTACATATCCAGCAATTGCCAACAATGTTTGAATACGTGTGCGATGGGTCTGAGGCCTATTGTGACATTCACAGGACGGTCATATAAGGCAACAAAAATGATTATTACTTTATTATAGCTTCTCAACATGCTGCACAGCAGGTACACTGCTCCACAACATAGCCTAAACACATTAGCAAAGCCAATAAGTCTGGCAAAACACTTATAAGGTCCCAAAGGGCGAGACCTATTGTCTTTGCTGGACATCAGCAGGAAAAGGGGCTTTGATATTTGCTCATATGCCGATGACACGCAATTGGTGATTCCCCTTGCAAATAGGCTGACCAATGCCGACACCAAGAACAACTTAATAAACTGCCTCTCAGAACTTGCAGGCTGGATTTCCAGGCACAGCCTAAAATTAAATGCCGAAAAGTCTGAGGTCCTGCTTTTCGGGGGTGCCCATACAATTTGGGACAACAGCTAGTGGCCCCAGACATTAGGCACCGCCCTGTGGAAATCTGAAATAATTTCTGTTAGTACAAGCTGAAACCATCTTGGTTATGGCATCCATTTTGTTGGCTTTGTAATTCTCCAATCCTCTGCTGCTCGTCTTTTTCCCTGCCTGTGCTGTCTATTTTAGTTGACTTCCTGACTCCGCTAAAAGCAATATGCATGCTAAAGAGTTTGTAGCTGCCAGAACACCTGGTCTCAGACTCAACTGTCAATCTCTTAGTGCTGCCATAAGCACTCCTGCTCCCCCTCCCACTTTGCTGACTAAGGGGTTTCCCATCTGCCCATGTTTGTCGGTAACTATTCCTGTGTAAGCCTGTACCTTCTATTTGTATCCACATGCTTACCAGTGCAGAAAAAGTTGTATATAAGGCCTGTGTTCTGTGACTTCAAGGTATTACCTCAGGCAGCACGAGAGTGCTGTGTGGACGTAGTATCACTCACGAGTGATAAGTAAACTTGTTATTTGAATACCAGCTTCAGTGCCAATTTCTATTTTGTTGGTCTAAGGACCCGTGGATAGAGAAGGGTGACCCCTGCACCGGTGTGCTCATTGAAAAGCACATTTCCACAGTTGGCGCCCAATGTGGGTCCTCATCGGAGACACGGCTGTCCAAAGGAGTGGTCTTGACGGGAGAGTGGAATTTTGCTGAGGAGACGTCTTGCATGAGGAGACCTTGGTCTTTGCAGCCGTAGTGATTTTTCCGGTTTTCTTGATTTGACCCTCCAGGTGTTGGCCGGTCCCGACTGAGGTATCCTTTGGCGTTTTTTTATACAAGTGACCATTAGGTCCACCAAGAGCTTGGCAGTTGGAAGTTGGAGACTTTTGTTTGGTAAGGTCGCTGAAGTGGCACTCTAGATTTGCTTGGCCAAGATTCTGGTTTTGTTTGTTTGATTTATCCTTTGCTAAAGATAAAGGTAAGTAATGTGGAGATTTTTCTCTACTTTTGAATATTTTGGAGACGTAATATTTTACAAAAACTTGGTAGCATGCCTGTTCCTAGCACACTCCGTAGGTTGTGTTGCTGTCTTGGAGGTACCAAAATGGATTTAGAAAGAAGTCAGCCGGCTCCCCCAGAGGGGACGCCTAATAGGCATATGTACATTAAATACGGTATTTCTTCCATAATGTATAGTACACTGTGGAACAAATATACGAAAAAGGATCCTGATCTACGATGGCCAGTGAATAGGTCATTTGATTTTTTTTAAATTCAGAATGTAGAGCAGTGTTTGTTTAAACATAAGAGTCGACAAGATATGTTTGATTGTGTACGAATGTGGAAGAAAGAAGTGCAAGAGAGTGAGGAAAGAAGAAGCTATAGCAGAAAAAGAACAGCGAAAAACGATATATTAAAAAGAGTTGATGAAAAAGCCACTATCAGATCCACTGCTCGCAAAGAAGCTCATGGTACTACTTCTGCCCCAGACCTTGAAGCGATGATTCAGCAGTGGAAGGTTTTGGAGCAGTTATATTTTGCAGGGAAGTTTCCCTGGGAGGTAATACTTGGTTTCAGAAACGTTTCTAAAAACTTAGAGCCCACTGATATCAATTTCGATTATAAACAATTAAATGATCGAACTTTTCTTTTTTCAAATATACCGGATTTAATTAGGTGAGTAGTTACATTATGGCATGATACTCTACGTTTAAAAGCAGAGCAAAAGTCAGCTAGTAACATTAAAACTGCACAAACAGTTCAGACCCCAGTGCAAAAAGAAGTTGTTTTGGGGACAGATAATGACCCTAGTGATACTGTGGTTACTGTAAAACCGATGCGTGAAGCTGCGCCTTTGTATGTTCCTCCGAAGGGTGCGGGAACAAGTGCCAATAAAGATTCTGACGATGCAAAGGGATATTTTGTCTTTAATTTGGGTCTATACTCCTTGGAGTAGAGCAGATGTTATGGCTCCTGAAGCTGCTTTGCCCGATCCGCGGAAAAATCCGTCAGCTTTCTATGAAGAAGTGGAAGGCGCCATTAGCTCCTGCACTATGCCCTTGCCAGATATGGATATGTTTTTTGGACTTATTTTGCCACCTGATATGTGGAGAACAATTCGGAAAATAGATGATAATGTAGCATATGGTGATACTTGGGTGCATTTAGAAGAAATAGGTGTGGCTAGAGAGCCTGCGCAGAAACCACAACAGGAGATATTAGATCTTCCCAAAGCTATTGTAACTAAGTTAAAAACTCACACCCCCTAATAAAATAGATTGGACAACGTTAGCGTCTTGTAAACAGAAAGCAGAGGAGTCAGTTTCGGATTTCTTTACACGATTTGAAGAGACATTCCATGACTTTAATGGGCAGTCATTGACAGATGACACGGGTTAACATTTGTTCGTCGACATATTTGTCGCTAACATGTTGCCAGAAATAGCTAGTCGCCTTAAGGCCAGCAAAAGTTCATGGACTAAGTCTTCCCCAGTTTCCCTTTTGAATATGGCCCAGTATTATGAGCGTCAGGAATTGGAAGCAAAAGGCAAAGAGGATAAGAGGGTAAAGGAGTTAAAAGAACAAAAGTTACTTACCTGTTATCTGTGGTTCTCCAGTATTGGTATCTCTCATAGATTCACATGCCTGAATCATTCCCTGTCGTCGGAGAGAGAGTCCCACAGTACATAAAATAGCAATAAACCTGCATATAGAAACCATACCATAGGTAACCTAGAACCAGGAAGTAAAGTAGCTAGAAGTTAAAAGGAAAAAATCCTCCACTTTCATGACTCGTCCAAGTCATTATATATAGTCCAAACTACAGCCAATCAGGTGACAGCACCCTCCAGATTGTTCTCCTCAGAGGCTCAGGCTCTCAGATTTTTTACCGCATGTCGTGTGAAGGGAGTCTCCCTGAGCTCTGCTCAGTACTTCTCAGGTTTCTTCAGAAATTCTTCATTTTATGATGTCTTCTTCAAAGAAATCTCTCTAGTGAATCTTGTGGGAATATCCGGCTGTTTTCAGAAGACCCCCACAAGAAGTGCATTTACTGCTTGTATCCTGACCACCAGGTGGGAGACTGCAAGATCTGCAGAACTTTCCCACAAAAGACTGAGGGACAGAGAGGGACGTCTACTTCTGTGGCTACAGAAGATTAAAGATCAGGACAATCCGATATCTGAAGTTGGAAGTATTGCCTCTGTTAAGACTACTTCCTCTAGGAAGAGGACTGCTGACACAGATTTATCTTCTCCTGGTGCTAAGGTGTCTCAAAAACAGCACACCTCTAAGAGTGCTGAGCTGCCTTCTACTTCAAAAAAGGCTCCTCCACCTTCTAAGAGTAAAACTCTGCCAGCTATGCCCCCGAGAAAGACTGAAGTCTCAGGCTTCAAAATAAGTTTCGGTCAGAGATTTACCTCAGAAATGGAGTCCCTCGTCGACCAGCTCGACGACGTCTTCGTCGGCGAAGCCTACCGTCGCCACGATGACTACGTCGACTACTACTTTCTCGTCGCCGAAGCCTCAGATGATAATGTCGTCGGCATCCTCGCCGTAGACGCTAGTATCCGTCTCTGTGAGACCAGTCCTGTCAACGAAAGAGTTGAAGTCTACCGTGGACTGCAAAGATTAAAAGAGTGTCGTCGACGAGTGTCTCGTCGACGGCCGTCTCGGTTTTAACACGAACACAGTGATAAACAGCGTCCTTGTACATATTTGTGCATATTTCTTAGCTGTCCTTGATCCAGTTGCCCGCACGCTGCCTGGTTGTTTTCAAGCAGTGGCGGCAGCAGCTGTGTCCATACGTCAGAGCGAGGAAATCGTCTTGCCACATAGATTGTTTGTGTTAGTACCTCATTCAGTCGATGCCTTGCTAAATCAGATGAAAACACAGCATCTGACTAGTGCCCGTTTGACAGGATATGAACTCACACTTTTGGCCCCTCATATCACGTTGAAAAGATGTTTGACTCTGAATCCTGCTACATTATTGCCACTCCCAGCTACTCAGTCTCAGTCACAAGAGTTACATGACTGTATATCCCTTACTGAAGGACAAACAAAGGGTTGTGTTGATCTTCAAGATACACCTCTTTCTAGTGTAGATGGGGAATTGTTGGTTGATGGGTCCTACCTGAAGTTGCCTGATGGTACTAAATCTGCTGCTTATGCAATTACAACACTTCAGACAGTAGTTGAGACAGCTCATATCCCACAGAAGTCAGCTCAAGCAGCCGAGTTGAAAGCACTGACAAGAGCATGTGAGCTTAGTATAGATTTGCTTGTTAACATTTACACTGATAGTTGAAACGCCTTTGGAGTGGCTCATGATTTTGGGCAACTCTGGAAAGAAAGAGGCTTTCTTACTTCACATGGGACACAAATAGTGCATGGGGAATTAGTACATAATCTCCTTACTGCCTTGACCTATCCTAAGAAAGTAGCAATTGTTAAATGTAGCGCACACAAGAAAGTGATCAATAAAATAGGAGCAGGCAATGCCTTTGCGGATCACGCAGCTTGGGAGACCGCAATGCAGCGAAGTACCACATCTATGTATGTAGTCAAATCACAGGCTGAACGTTGGCATGATGCCAGGCAAGAGGTCCTGGACATGCAACAATCAGCCTCTGTTGATGAATTAGACCACTGGTCCAAGGAGGGAGCATTGGATGATGAGGGCTGTTGGAGGAATAAAGAAATGACCAAATGGAAGTTACCCAAAGCCTATTTACACCCTATGATTCACATGGCACATGGGCCGGCACATGTTGGACATCCTCAATAGCAAAGCAACTTATGCAAGTTTGGGATGATCCAGAGATTGTCGGTACGGCTAAGAAAATAGTGCAGTCCTGTCAGATCTGTTTCCAGTATAATCCTGGAAAAGGAACACAAACTTCAACAGGAGGGTTTGCAATACCTACTGCACCTTTTGAGGTCCTGCAAATGGATTACATCCAGCTTGAGGGCTGTAACAACCTGAAGTATGTCTTGGTAGTGGTTTGTGCCTTCGGTAAATGGGTGGAGGCATACGCTACGAAAGATAATACAGCTCTTACTACTGCAAAGGTGCTCCTAAAGGAGTTCTTTCCCAGATTCGGAAATTGCCGAGTTTTGTGGAGGGACAACGGAACCCATTTTATTGGGCAAGTTGAGTAGCTCATGAAAGGGCTGGGAATTAAGCAGAAGTTTCATGCTGCTTTTCACCCACAATCAGCTGGACTAGTGGAACGTTACAATTCTACCCTGAAATTAGATACAGGCTTCCACATCTTTGAAATGGCCTGATGCACTGCCTTTAGCATTGCTATCTATTAGATCAATACCACATACACGATCTGGCCTCACACCGTATGAGGTGGTCTTCGGAAGGTCAATGAATATTTGGGGGATTCCTAAGCCACGCTCTATACATGATGTACCCTATGTATTGATGAATGACTATTTGTCTCAGTTGACTTACAGTTTGTCTTCTATTTATCAACAGGTTCGGGAGACTCTTCCAGACAGGTCGCAAGGTGAGGGCCACTGCTTGCGCCCGATGACTTTGTGGTAGTAAAGTCATTCCAGAGGACCAGCTCCCTAGCACCGAGATGGCGAGGCCCTGAGCAGGTGCTGCTGGCTACCAGGCCTGCAGTTTGAGTGACGAACCAGAAGAACTGGGTCCATGCGACACACGGTCGAAAAGTGTTGAAAGACCTAGTGAGCCCAGCTGCATTGGCAGATCAACGCTCTACCTGGTCACCGAGAAAGGAAAAGCCACGTCACCTGAAGGATCTGAGGAAGTCTTCCCGGACCACACGATTCCTGGTACATCTCGATATCAGCTGCGACCCTGGAAGAAAGACACTTTGTTGCTGAAAAAGACTGTTTGAGCCACTGTCCTGGGTGGTTAAAGACTGACTACAAAGGGGGGTAGTCTATTAGTGACTACTCGTCTCAACGTTAGTGAAGAAACCAACGCCTGCCCAGGACCTTAGGGCACCATCTGTTTTGTTGTTTGTCGACGAAATAAATATGCCCAAGGAGAAGAAACCAACTGCTGCAAGAGTTTGTAGCAAAAGAACAATGATTGCTACTGAACTTACCTTGACTGTTGTTACTGTTGCTATAATAACATGGATTGTAGAGAAGTAGCTCCTGTCCGAAATCTACTGACTGCTACTACTCCTGTCCCCATTGAACATCATTACTTTACTCTTCCTTATGAGCAGAAGCTCAAAATAGCCGCTGAAATCCACCAAGATTCAGGGACTTGGACTTTGACTGGATGGCTATTGAACACGTTAACTGTATGGGGTTGGAAACTATTGTCAGCCCTATGTATAATTTTTGCTATTATTTTTACTTGTTGCCTATGCATTCAATGTGGCCCAATGCTCTGTTCCCTATGTATTTCTACTTGTACCACATGTATACCGACTAAACGAAATGTCACAAATGTAAATGCTCGCTTGGCAATGGACCAAGAATTAACTGAATTAATGCAGTTATTTGTGCACATGCTTAAGAGTTTGTAGCTGCCAGAACACCTGGTCTCAGACTCGATTGTCAATCTCTTACTGCTGCCATAAGCACTCCTGCTCCCCCTCCCACTTTGCCGACTAAGTGATTTCCCATCTGCCCATGTTTGTCAGTAACTATTCCTGTGTAGGCCTGTACCTTCCATTTGCATCCACATGCTTACCAGTGCAGAAAAAGCTGTATATAAGGCCGGTGTTCTGAGACTTCAAGGTACTACCTCAGGCAGCACGAGTGTGCTGTGTGGACGTAGTCCCACTCATGAGTGATTAATAAACTTGTTATTTGAATACCAGCTTCAGTGCCAATCTCTATTTTGTTGGTCTAAGGACCCGTGGACAGAGAAGGGTGACCCCTGCACCAGTGTGCTCATTGGAAAGCACATTTCCACAGTTGGCGCCCAATATGGGTCCTCATCGGAGACACGGCTGTCCAAAGGAGTGGTCTTGACGGGAGAGTAGAATTGTGCTGAGGAGACGTCCTGCATGAGGAGACCCTTGTCTTTGCAGCCGAAGTGATTTTTCCGGTTTCCTTGATTTGACCCTCCAGGTGTTGGCCGGTGCCGACTGAGGTATCCTTTGGCATTTTTTTTCCCCAGTGACCATTAGGTCGACCAAGAGCTTGGCAGTTGGAAGTTGGAGACTTTTGTTTGATAAGGTCGGTGAAGCGGCACTCTTGGTTTGCTTGGCCAAGATTCTGGTTTTGTTTGTTTGATTTATCCTTTGCTAAAGATAAAGGCAAGTAATGTGGAGATTTTTCTCTACTTTTGAATATTTTGGAGATGTAATATTTTACAAAACCTTGGTAGCATGCCTGTTCCTAGCACACTCCGTAGGTTGTGTTGCTGTCTTGGTGGTACCAAAATGGATTTAGAAAGAAGTCAGCCGGCTCTCCCAGAGGGGACACCTAATAGGCATATGTACATTAAATACGGTATTTCTTCCATAATGTATAGTACACTGTGGAACAAATATACGAAAAAGGATCCTGATCTACGATGGCCAGTGAATGGGTCATTTGATTTTTTTTAAATTCAGTATGTAGAGCAGTGTTTGTTTTTTCCCATCTGCCCATGTTTGTAGGTAACTATTCCTGTGTAGGCCTGTACCTTCCATTTGTATCGACATGCTTACCAGTGCAGAAAAAGCTGTATAGAAGGACGGTGTTCTGCGACTTCAAGGTACTACCTCAGGCAGCACATGAGAGTGCGGAGTAGACGTAGTCCCACTCATGAGTGATTAATAAACTGGTTATTTGAATTCCAGCTTCAGTGCCAATCTCTATTTTGTTGGTCTAACTACCCGTGGACAGAGAAGGGGGACCCCTGCACCGGTGTGCTCATTTAAAAGCACATTTCCACCGCGGGCTGCAAGAAACTTGGGCATCATTTTTGACAATACCCTATCTATGCAGGATCAAGTACGCACTTTCTGCAGAAAAGGCTTTGCCATACAAACTCTTCAGAAGACGTTTCCCCGATTCCTCTGAATTGCAGAAAAATGGTGAAACAGGCCCGGTTTCTGAGCAGGCTGGACTACGGCAATGCCTTTTATATTGGCATGGCCGACCATCTCTTCTCCCGTCTCCAGGTGGTTCAGAACGCCGCCGCCGCCAAACTAATCGGCAATAAAAAGAAATACAGTTCAGCCTCCCACTGCTTGAAAGAGCTAAACTGCCTACCAGTGCGCCAAAGAGCCAGTTTAAGCTCCTCTGCTTTGCACACAGAACCCTGCACAAAAAGGCCCCTACATCTTACGCGATAAAATAGAATTCCATGTTCCATCACGCAACTTGAGATTGCGCCATCAAGCCTTTGCCTCAGTCAAACATACTACCAAGGTCAGGATGGGCGATCGATCCTTCTCCAAAGTTGCCGCGGTTCTCTGGAACAACCTCCCACTTGACCTACGTCTGTCAGACGACTACTTACTGTTCATAAAGAAGCTGAAAAACACTCTTTTCCCGAGATACTGACCCTGCTAATGGTTAATCCTAGAGTAAACTGCACTGCACTGCATTCAGCCCTAGCACCGTGATGTCCCTCGGGATGATTGATGCGCTTTACAAGCACCTAAAATACTAATACAAATAAATAAAATGTGGTCTCTACATTCCCAAAACAACTAAACACAGACTACAAAAAAATAAGAGAATTATTGCGGCTGGACTAACAGTAGTACGAAAAGGCAAGACTGGGTTCATTCTGGGAAGAACTCCATTTGCACAACTCCTTTTACTCCAAGAAAAAATATCCTATCTGTAGTAAGAGAAAGATTAGCCTACTTACCTTGTTAAGTGCCGAAAAGGCATTGGAGGAGGTGAGCTGAAACTTCCTGTGGGAAGTTTTGCAAAAACTGCAGTAGTCTCAATCATAGATGCTCATTGATTTTGTTAGTTAAAAATTGGAAAGGCTGGTGGTCAGATAACTATTTGTAATGCTTAAACACTTAATTTGGTGTTCTAATCACAAGGAAGTGCCATGTCATCTTGTGAAAAGAGTGAAAAGTATTTTGAAACCACCAGGTAGTCAGAGTTTCCACATTCCAAGATAGGCATTTTAAACCTTAAAACACAGTACAGTAATTCATTTTTGAGCTTGCATAAAATGCACCTTTAGTTTGCCATAAGATGGCAATATTTCCAACAT
Source organism: Triturus cristatus (assembly GCF_964204655.1). Taxonomy (NCBI): domain Eukaryota; kingdom Metazoa; phylum Chordata; class Amphibia; order Caudata; family Salamandridae; genus Triturus; species Triturus cristatus. The sequence continues at coordinate 60,095,593 of NC_140595.1, forward strand.
CAAGATTCTATCACTTCCACTTTCAACCATGCTAGGATTTAAAAAAAAAAAAAAAAAAAAAAACTGAACTATATTCTCAAAATGTGTTTATGTGCAACTGTTAGCTATGGTGACTACTAAACGACTAATAAAGGAAGATACAGCCATAATGACTAAAGGCAAGGTGTGATTTACATTGGGGAGGGAACATGGTAACTTGTCATGTCTTAAAGTTACTATCTGATAAAGACATCTAACTGCAAATTCCTTAACTCTGAATTTTCTCCAGGCGCTAGCCTGGATCCAGAAAATTTTCAGCAGTGCTCCCGTGCGCCGGGGGACAGCGCCGTACGGCTCAGCGATAACGTAGTCTCCGAACAGGACATCAGTGGAGCAACAAAAGTCCCCTCCGGCAAGCGGATGTCAGTTTCTTCTTTTCTGCGCATCTGGAGAAGCGGTTCCTCTGGTGGTTTTTTTCAAACCTACTTCGGCATCTGGTGTTGGTGGAACAGTGTGCCTTGTCTGATGTCGCAAGGATTTAAACCTTCTGGGTCTTGTAAATAACAGATGTCTGTGAAGGACCCACATACTTGTATGTGGTGTTTAGGTGAACACCACAATGCCGAAAATTGTGGTTCCTGCCAGAAGTTGAAACCGAAGTCGTTGAAGGAGCGGCGTTTACAATTGATGGCGGCGCGTGTTTCGTGATCCTCGGAGGTTTCCCAGCCTTGGAATTGGTTGTCCGAGGAAGAGCATGTACGGGGTCGATCTAGAAGCCAAAGCCAGTCTAGAGGACGTCGTTCTCCAGGGAGGTCGACAGGCAAGAGGCAGTTGAAGTCTCGTCTTCCGACTTCACTATGGGGAGACTCTGTCTCCCAGGGCTCCTCCCGCTCGACGGCTGAAGAAGCCATACGCAACTCTGCACTGCGTCTCCCTGTGTTTTCAGGAGCCAGGGACTTGATGGCTCAGATGAGGGAATATTATGATCCCTTACATCCCATCTTTGGGGCCCCATCTCCCTCTGGCTTCAAGACTCCAAGGAGGTGAGTGGGACAGCATCGGAGGATTTTTCCTCAGACACGGTGGGGTCATCGGAGTCGATGGATCGGCGTCGGCCGACGTCCGATGGCATCGCTTTGGTGCAGGCTCACAGCCCTTCGGGGGCCTTAATCTAAGATGCGGTTGCTTCTCTATTATCTACCTTGTCTTGGGGTTTGAACTTGTCACAGCTCGAAATTGTGTTCAGTCTGTTGGTCAATGGCATTGAAGACTGTACAGAGGCAAGCTTTATACGTTCTTGCGTACTGGCAGTAGGTATTGGCCAGTGAACTCCTGTGAATTGCGAGTCAATCGGAGTGTCTGATGACACATTCAAGATATACATAGAATGAATATGATTTTCCCTTTTGACCAATTTAAATGATTTATACCAAGGAGGTGTTTTAGTTCATCATTCCCTTGGGGGAAATGAGTTCTGAAAGTTCGGTTTTGGGATTTTATCAGGACAGTATTTTCTGATTCTTGATTGTCATGAACAATGCAGACTATATGACTTATCACGCATTGACTATTTTTGATCATCTAGATTTTATTTTACCCCATTGGGGGACAGGGGTTAATGTTCGTCCTCCGACAGATGGTTCTTCAGGGGTTTTAAACACTTGTTCCTTCTAGGACCGATTATTTCAGACCCGTCAAGTTGTTTTTTATTTATATATTCTGTGACAGTGATCATGGATTCTGTTAAGAGCCTAGCTCTTGTGTGGTTATACCTACATACATTTGTCCGATTGTTTGACCGGCTAATTCTCTTTGAGAACTTTTGTAGGATTAGTTTGCAGACCCTCCTCCAGTGGGGTATGGCCATGGTATTTAATTCAAAGTTAAGGAATCTGTGGCTAGATATCTATCAAATGCAAGTTACTTACCTTCGGCAACGATATATCTGGTAAAGACACAGTCTAGCCACAGAATCCTTAACGCCCTGCCCATCCTCCCCGCTCTGCGATTTATCTTTGGGGTATGGGTTATACCCTTTCAGTGATGGGTTTATATACCAGTGATCATACTCTCAAATCTATGTTGGGACTAAACAAATCGATCGATCTGGCCACTGTGCTTTTGTTTGGATGTTGCAATACCATCCATTTCCAAATAGTGTGTGGTTGGTGGAGTTGGGGTGTGTTTTTCTTTCCCTTTGGATGACACACCAGCGAGAAGTATTAATTTCTTTGTTCCTTCTACGGAAGTCTTCTTGGTATCATCATACCTTTACATCGCTACTGTCAATATATCAAGTAATGGTGTGATTTAACACACAGCCTGGTGGTGGTGTTGTAGGTTTTGTTGGCTATTGCCATGCCATTTATCACCATTGCAGAATGGTTTATAGAGTGCAGAGTCTTTTCACTCATTTGGGGGTTATTCACCAGGGCGTTGAGTTTCATGTAGCCCTTTGTGCATTGATCTTATCTGGGTTTTCTTTAAAATCCATGACTGGTATTAATATACCTTTTGATGTTTCTTCTTTGTTAATGTTTCAAAGATTTTTGATATTTTTTGGTACACTTTCCACAATCTGTCTCTGTAGTGGCTCCACGTTCTGGCACGGAAGGTTACACAGAAGAAACTGACGTCCGCGCGCCGGAGGGGACTTATATGGCTCCACTGACGTCATGTATGGAGACACAGCAACCACAGAGCCGTACAACGCCATCCCCCAGAGCGCAGATGTACTGCTGAAAAATTTCCGGATCCAGGCTGGCACCTGGAGAGAATTCAAAGTTTAGGAATCAGCGGCTAGACTGTGTCTCTACCAGATATAGCATTACCGAAGGTAAGTAACTTTTACATCAGTTGCCCCAAAAAGGGAATGGGCCTAGAGCAGATTAAACTGGACATACTTGGTTATTAGTACTGTAATGTAATTGCCAAGGGAGAACTCTGTAGCATGATTTGCATTGAACAACAAGAAGAGGCAGAACATTGTAAGAGAACATTTATATTAGATAATTTGAGTCCACAATTCTCATTCCTATACTGAGAACTGTTTAAGCAGCAGAGGAACAGCAAAATATTTTAGTATGGCATGCTATTCTATTACACACATCTATCTGGATAACCAGGCATGTTGAGTAATGTCTGGATATCCAGCATAAGGCACCTGAGGAGCATCTAGGATTCAGAAAAATAAAACACTGCTTTACAATTTAATACAATATTAGGATTACATGAGGGGCACCAAAAGGTACCACCTTAAGAACTTTTTTTTTAATGTTTTTTTAAATTGAGTTTTAGACAATAAGAAACTAATTAATGCCAAGAGCGCGTGGATAAATGCAATTTTATCCAGCAAATAAAGAAAAGAACAAACCTAAAGGTAAAACTAAATCAGCTGCCGATTAGAGCACAGCAGATCTAACATTTGCATTATAATAAGAGTTTTCACAGAGTTAAGAAACTCTTAACAGTCAAACAGAAACCATACGATACGTAACAAAACATAGGTGGAGGAGAATACCATGGAAAACAAATAGAACTAATAACCTAGACTAGGTGGACCAGTCCTGAAAGGCAGCCACCTCAGCCAGACAGCTCCAAAGGGGGCCCCAACTTCAACCAAGCTTTTTCATAAGAGGATCATTCGCCATTAGCACCATCTCCAACCTACCTATATGCAGAAATTCCTACCAACAAATCCATGGACGGGTGGTTCACTAAAAAACGTATTAAGAATTAAAAAGGTAGAGGATGAGAACGATAACACAATATGTTGATGGGCTCAGCTAAGCAGTGCAGATAAACCACTGCAGGGGTATCTGGTACGGAAGTAACTGTAGATGTATTTAGAAGAGTACATACATAGCCTCAGAATGTGTAAGGTTTAAATGGAGGAACAAAAGCCACCTTTGCTTGATGTTCACATATTAAGATACCTACAGCATAATAAAATCAAACTACACAGTAAGCATAAAAAGGTGGTGGGTCAGGGATGGCAAAACAAACTGAGGAAATTAGAAACAAGAATGGCAGTCAAAAAACAATGGCTGGCATAATTTACGACAACCATCAGCATGCTATGTATGAGCATTTTGCCAGTTGTTACTTGTCACTCTCCCATCATTAAGTTTCCAAGAGATGTTTTGGCCACAAATTAAAACAAACCCTTCACTCCTTTCCAACACTAAAATAGCTTGATGTACGTCATAACACCCTCACTTACATTTCCAGAATTGCCCAGATGTGAAATTCTCCTTTTCTGACCTGGAAGTAAGCTGCTAGAAGAGTCGGTCTGATCGTCACTGTTCACTTCTTTAGGCGGCTGTAGGAGAAACAAAAGTTCTTTAAAAAGCATTACTAAACAATAGGTCTTGCTTGCTTTTAGAGTTCTGACTCACGAGCCTTCTTCAGGATAAAAATGAAACGAAGAAATAATCATCTTCTGCAGCAATGCATATCTGAGAAATATTTTAAAGAGTGCTTCTTCAAGGTACTTTTGAGATGTAAAACAGCCCCTTGTGTTGCAATTCAGGCATTCTATAGCATACTGAACAATACTTTAAACTGCCAATCGAATGAGGTGAGAGATTAATTTCCCTGACAAAGTCAAATTCCACTGTATGTACATTTTAAATAACTGGCAACACTAAGTCAAGCAGACAGCTGCACTGTCGAGACAGATCTATATATAAAAAAAAAAAAAGACTGAATGGGGGGGAAATAGGTTTAAGGGCAAAAGAGGGATTCCCCAAAAGCCCTGCAGTTGATGCAGTCTACCAAGACCCTGAACTGTCACAACATTACACAGATACTATCATCACTATGTACTTCTGTAAGGTAGAGCCCGTACGGTATTTGCTGTTACAAGTATCAACTGGCAGGCAATTTTATACACAAATAAAGAAATCTAAGTATTGAATGAAATATACTTTTTTATATTATCAAAAAGACACAATATGACAAAACACAATGTTCTATGACACCCAAGTCCAAATTAAAGTATTTCTTTTTAAATCACTATAGCGCATATGCGTCCTGTACTCCATTAAAAAAAAGACAGGCTTCCTATCAATACTTGTAGGGCATGTAACACAACCACAATGTTACCATAGTACAGCCAATATGTGTTTCCCCCACTTCCTCAGGGCAGGGGAATATGTTTACCATACCAACCATAATTCTGAAATTCGCAGTTATAAAAGACTAGAGTATAGTAGTTGTATAGTCAAGTCGACTATTTAACCTTCATTTAATGATACCCAAATTCTAAAATGTTTTCCCTGGTCACAAACGTTACTTCAAACAATTGGTAGACCAGGTCATCTGCATGTGCCAAGTAGACGGTGATAAAATGGAAAGAAAATTGGTACTCTGGATAGGCTCTTTACTGTTGTTAATTCAAGAAAGATGTGTTGAAAAACGGCAACACCATGACTGAACAAAAGTCTTATGCTTTAGGCATGCTACATCTAATTTCAACATTAATTTCACAGATGTTGCTGAGGAAAAGACCAACAAGCAAACATTGGAGAAATCAGTAGAAATGGTTGTAAGTTATTACAACGCATTACGTTGCAACGCATGCATTTACCACGCATGCGTTACAACGCCAATGCCATTACCAAGAATAACTACCACAAAAATGCCTTTACCACGCATATCGGCAAAGGCATTTTCGTGGTAAATGTTCTTTTTTATAATACCCCTTCCCTCTACCCCTGTGCAACCCCCCCACCCCCATTCCTTCTAATTAATTCCCCTGCCCTTAACATTAAAAAATGTTCCCTGTGCGATTCCCCCACCCACAAACCCTTAAATTTACCCCTTCACTACACATCCCCCTAATTATTTTCTTAAACTAAATTCCCCCTTACCCTCTATGTCCTCTCTTCTCTGTAAGCTCTTCCGATGTGTGTCACACGTTGTAAAGAGGAAGCGGAAGTGTCTTTCCGTTTCCTCTAACGACACCGATTGCCTCCACATCGCGACGGAATCAGGTGTGTTTTTTTTGCGTTTTGCATGCTTTGGGGGGCAAGCCTCCCTTTTTAATATTACCTTTAACACACATGCCTTTACTACGTATGTCGTAGTAAAGGTATGCGCGGTAAAGGCTTTTCGTGGTAGCCACGCATGCGTTGTAATGCATGCGTGGTTATGGTTATTCGTGTAAACTGACGCGTTGTAGTGGCCGTTTCCTGTAGAAATAAAACATCAAACAGAAACTGGGTAATAGATGATGTGCAACAAAAGGACATTTGAGTGCTACTGACTGGGCTGCGTCCATCTCGCCATTGCTTTTCTTTCGTCTCTGTTTGTCCCAATTTCTTAAAATGGGTCTATGAAGTCAATTTCCAACTAGGTCCTTTTACTCAGATCAGCCAACTATTAACTTCTTCCCCTAGTCCGCGTCTTGCCTCACACCATTTTCTAGTCTTCTACTGTAATCTTCCTTAGTGCACCGCCTTATGATCAAACTCTTTGCACTGCACCTGAGCAGACTACTATATTACCACAGACAAACATTCACACAGACTGAAAAAAAAAATCACCAACTCATGCTTGCTTCATAGCATCTCACAGAATAATGAATAAATGATAGATTACACCCATTTCTATCCCAGAGGGTAACAGACGCTACTTAAGCACCTGCTTTCCACGTCAATGCTCGCCTAACAAACTTCTCTTTCCTGTTGCCTGACACAAATTGAAATAGAAACAAAAGACCCACAGGTGATCTTCAAAACTAAAATAGACACACACAGAAAATATAAAGATGATGTTGTTTCAAGGCAGACCCACTTCTGTCTTATAGCACGGGCATTAGATCCAGAGTGACTCTTGACAGTTGCCAGATACTACCCATTGCCAGACCTCCAGCAACATAAGGCTGTATATATATTAAGTGTTTATGAGCACATTCCTGAGATGGGCTAGATTATCTTTTCCAAACGATGTCAAATTACTGATTACTAGTGGGTAGCTGTCCCTATTTGCTAACAGTTTTGTTTGCAGTGGTAGTTCAAGTACTGTACTACTCCTTTAGATTAAAAAAAAAAAAAAAACCCTGGTACCACTCTACATGCCCCAAGTTATCTTTGAGGTGGTCTCCGACTTACTTTGTTCCTGGGCGTTCACGAGCAAGTAGAACCGATGCAAACCAACTTCAATCTTTAGCTCTAACACTCAAAGACTTCTGCTGCCACGAAAACTCCGACAGTAAAAGTATAGCCACAATGCCAAGCACTTGATACCCTCCCTCCAAATAGGCCGCCGCTGTGATTAGATTCTCTTCAGATACACTAATTTCAAACCTTAACCTTCAATTTTAATCTAGAGTAGATGAGTCAATAATGCACAATTTACCATCTTGATGCCCCTTAAATTTTATGTCAGAAATTCATAGTTCTCTTCAGGCCCAATTACAAGCATCTGAAATAAAGGACCAGCCCTGGCACTACAATGCATCACCCAGCTCAGAAAACCCACCCGCTTCTCACCAGTGAACCTTTACTCACTCTTACCTCAATGAGCAAAACTTCAGAAATCTGAGATCTCACTATTCAACTTAAACACCTATCCCAACTCGCCAAACACATGTTACCCTATCTTGGAAGAATGAAAACCAGAACACTGCTACAGACACCTAACCCACTGAGGTTTCCAACTTAGTACTGCAGGGAATCTTTTAACATAAAAAGCCAAAGGAATTATCAGAACACAGAATAAGTTTGCAAATGCTCATCCATCCATCAACTTAAACATCAGTACCTGCATCCCCAAGTGTTGAGGGGCTTGAAATCAACCAATATTAGCAGTGAGGAACCAACTAACAGCAGTAACGTTAATAAACTGTGAAAACAATTATGTTTAATAACTCAATGCTACTTCCCCACTATTACCCCAACAATTCTGTTGCACCCCTTTCCAGCTTTCCTTTTTTCTCTCTCATAATTCCCAACTCTTCTATTGCCCCCATTGCTTGTGCCACTCTGTTGTGTTGACTTCCTACCCCAAATTCTCCTCCCCTGACCATCCCGGGCTTGTTTTGTAATTTCTTTTTTTGAGTGACAGGCAGTAGAAATTTGGTGCAGAGATGCTCCCTTCTTAGAGGTGCTTTTGTACACTTTATTCATTGTTGTAAATGTATTGCTCGAAGACAGGTGTCCACCATTTCTAAATGGTAAAAAACACGAATGGTGAATATTTCATGATGTAGGTCATATCAAGCATCATGCTGGGCAGCCGTAGCATCAGGATACATTGGTGGGGACACAATATTGTACACTGCCCCCTCCCCTTTTGCAGGTGCTGTACAGCATTGGGTAACAATTTAAGAACATTTTGACAAAGAGGATAGAATTGTCAAAAAAGCACTAGAAAAAGCTGGTCTGCATTGCTTAAAAGTTGAGAATGACTGCTTTGTCAATTGGGCCAGGAATTGCATCTATGGACCAATGCCCATTGCAAGGAAAAAGACTTTCTTAACTTCACCCAGAAGTTACAAACTACAGATGTCATGAAAGAGACCTGCATTCTTTGCTGGCCATTAATCAGCATGCCTAAAAAGCTGCATTGCTGACCCTTCAGTCTTTCTACATTACCACAAAGAATTTAAAATAAAGGATGTAAAAGCACACTTAAAGAAACACTTAAGGAGCGGCCCAACTTTCAGATTTGCAGCACTAAATGGTGGAATAATTTCGAAGTACTGCATGCCACTGAGTTAGGTACAGTGCAGAGGCGTGCAACTGGGGCTTGCAATAGAACACAAGTGACCAGATGAATAGTGTTAAGATAAGCAAATATAGACTAAACCAAAGCAGTTTGTTGCAAGTTTTCAACATGCTCACTGAGGATAAATGGGTATTTGAATTTAGAGTTAATCAGCAATCATAAGCCATATGTTCCTTGAGCATTAATCTAAACACATAGAAATAACTGTAGAAGAAAGGCATAACCTCACCCTCAAAAAACCAAAGCTGCAATGGATGGCAATCACTCTGATTACTAATGTGAGAACTAAAAAATAAACTGGATTGGTTAAAGTTATGCACTCCTCGTTTAGGCCCTTCTGCTTCCATGCCAAACTTTCCATTACCTGATTCTTCTGTCTCCCCTTGTCTTCAGTTTTCACATCACTAGACTCATTAAAAATCCGCAGGCACTCTTCCATTGGATCAGAGTCAAAGTCCAATAACTTTTCAAGGTTTGAGTAATCAACATCTGAAGAAGCCTCAGAAGATGCAGAAGATCTAGAGTTTGCTCGCTTTGTTTGTTTGCAGCCTTTCTTTTTTTTATTTCCACTCAAGGGCACTGTTTCAAGGTCCTCATCATCAGAGTCTGAACTGAAATTTAGCGGAGGTATAGGCTTCGACAGATTTGGTTCGTCATCATCGCTCTCGTCGCCAAACAAATCAACGTGGCTCAGTGAACGCTGCTTGGGCGCTGGTTTTGCTTTCTCGTCCCCAGACTTACTGACCTTTTGCTTGTTCTCTAGAGCAGGCTGTCCAGACTTATGCACTTTGGAGTCCTTGAGCTTTGAGCTAGAGGAGTGTCTGCCATTCTTGATTTCTGCTTCCTTCGGTTTTGATTCTTTTTTACCATTCCCACGCTTCTCAGAATCACACTTCTTGCTGACTTCAATATTTTTTGTTTTTAAAGAGTCACTCGAAGAACGAGACTTTTCCTTTTTTGAAGTGTCCACCTTTTCAGACTTGGATTTTTCGCTCTTTGCTAGACTGGCAACCAACTTGGACTTTTTTAACTTTTCTTTGTTGTTTTTTTCATTGTTTTTTAGTTTCAAGTTTTCTTCCCCCTTCTCAGATTTGTCTTTTTCACCACTTTTCTTCTTTTCTTTGTTTCCTGTCCCCTTCGGATTGGAGACCTTGCTGCTTTCATTTTTCTTTTCTTTTTCTTTAGGCATTTCCTTTACCTTGTTACCTTTGCTAGATATCTGGATGTCCTTTGCTTGTTTCTTTTTTTCTTCCATCCCATCCTCATTTATTTTTTTGTCTGCTTTTTTAATATCCTCAACATCGTACTGCACTGCTATCTCCTTTAGCTCCCGGGAAAACTGATCTAGCTTTTCCAGCTTAGCAGTCTTTTCTGCCACAGATACCTTTTTGCCCGGTTTGTCTTCAAGGGACTGCAGTGGGTCTGGAGGACTTGACATGCTCTCTGGACCATGGTCATCTTCAGAGTCAGAAAACCTTGCCAACGGTTCAAAACTAGTAATACTGCTGCAGTGTTTCTTCAAGGAAGGAGTGTAGGAATCCTCTTGACTAGTTTCCCTAACTCTTTTGGTCCTCTTCTGGTCTTTGCTGGCCTTGTTTAGCAGCCGGGCTGAGTAATTTGACAAAGGATCATACTCCAAGTCAGTGAGCGGCTTCGACTTGTCAACCACATACTTTCTGCTCACTACAGGGGGAGTCTTAGGAGCATGGGCCACAACCGCGGGGATGTATTCCATAGGGCATTTTTTGGGCTTGAGGCCATCAGAATCATCCGTAGAGTACTTGCACGACCCTTTAGCAGATCCTGACAGAGGAGTAGGGTTGTAGCTTGTGGTGTTATTCAGCAGATAGCTGCCTGGGTCATATTTTAAAATGGAAGATGTGTCCGATTTGGCTGTGGCTTTTTTGTGTTCATCTCTGGAAGCTTGCAATGAAGCTTCAGATACACTGTAGTCTTTCTTGGTCTCAAGCAGCTCTGCATACCTCTTCTGTTCCCTCTCCACCTCACTCTTGACTGCTTCAATAGCTTGGTTGACCCGCTCCAATTCCAGGATGTCAAGCTGAGAATCTGGAACATCATGCGCTGAGACATCTTCCTCTCGGGTGGAAGCCTTGGAAAGATCAGGGCTGTATGGATCATAACTGAGTTCTGGAGAAAGAAGAAATAATTGCAATTCATTTTTTGGTTCTAGAGCAAGACAAACTTTAGATGCAAACAAAACAACTTAAATTGGATTAACAGTTGTATCCACTTATTCAAGATTTTTAAACTTCAACATAAATCACAGAAACCCTAGAATATAAAATTCAGCTTTGTTGATTTTGAACAACATGCTCAGTTTTAGGAAACCAAAAGCCTTCTGCCAGTTAAGTTCTGCAAGATGGATTTGTTCTCGGATGGTTTTGCATGAAGGCTGAATGGATGGGAGGGATGGAAGTACAGCTTTCCTGGCACGGGTGACTTAGAATATAGGAATCAAGCATCTGGTCATCTCCACACATCAAAAGCCTAATTCTGGCACATATGCGCTCAGCAATAATGAAACAGAACATGGAATACAATGCTATGTTGATTGAGTGATGAGTCTATGACAAGAATTAAAGCGTTATAAGGTAACAAAAGAGGGGACAAAATCAAATGGAAGATAAGTCCAAGAACACAGTATGACTGAGGTTTAGGAGCTCCAAGAGAACGAGACAGGCTGGTCCCCTGACAGGATCTTAATTTTCAAACGCACAGCTGCAACAAACTGTACCCATAGTTAAATTTTAAAAAGTACCGACACACGATTATTCATGTTTCATAGATATAATATACATAAGTACATAATTCGTTTTTCCTCCTTTGAATCCATTTTATGTAACATTTAAAAGTAAGTTCTGTAATGCCCCACTAGCCTCAGCATCTTCATAGGCAGATAACTGCACACCAGTAGGATAATCCCATCAATTGCAGACATAAGAAATGGGATTCCTCTTTCTCAGACCTTTATTATCCAACTCAACAAATTGTATGGTAAAGTATGTAACCACAATAAAAAAGTAACCATCTTCTCTCAGTGTACACAGAAATTAGTGAAATGAGCGGTGGTTGTGGTTTTTAAATTAATGAGCGACTCCAGCTTACATAATGCACTGATACTCTGGAACTGGGTTTGCTTTTATATCCAAAGAGGTAGGGATCACGTAAACCAACAGGCAAGAACATAATGTCCTTCAATAGATTATCAGACGTCTGTGGAAGTTAGTTTTGGCCTGTATTATGCTTGCCCCAGCAACATGATTAGAGGCCTTTCTCTCTGAGCCATGGCATCTGTACATAAGCTAAATCCTCTCTCCCAATTCACTACAGGTCACAACTAGGGCTGGGTCATAATTCCTGCTCTGCAGTCGGATGCAAAACACTAGGCAAACAAAAATATAATGTATGTGTGTGAATAAATATGTATTGAAAAGGTTACTTACCCAGAAACCATCTGTTTGTAGTATGTAATATTGTAAAGTCACATACTCGGCATACTCCTATCTAGTGTTGGGTCCAGATGTTTAACAATTATCTTCGAAGCAGTTTGGGCCACAAAACTAGCTCGGACTCCACCCTTGGGCTCCAATGCACCATGACACAGATTCCCCCGCAGATCATTTGCTTCTCAGTGGGAGAGTAGTGTAAGAGGAGTGCAGTGTCCAAGAAAGAGTGCTGTGCATTGTGAAACGAAATAGGGAAACATCTGAAAATCGGTGGCTTCCGGTGAGGAGGGTGGGCACATGCGAATCTACAGCACTACATGTCACAAACATAAGGTTACATGGCAAGTAATAATTCGCTCATAGCATCTGTGGCTGTAGATACACATGCTCTGCATAGACTGTAAAGCAGTTTCTCCTCAAACCACTGGCCAGCAAGCACATGATGCTGATATTGGGAACAGTGTTCTTAGACAGCTTGGCCAACTAAAGCCTGGTGATGGGCTAGAATATCCAAATTGTAGTGCTTAGTTAACATGTTTGGAATGACCAAGTGACCGTTTGTGGCTATCAGTTAAAGGGAAGTTATAGAGGAAAGCCAAAATCACACCCTTTTTGCCTAGGGGCACTGTAGATGGGATGCATTTGACAATACATTCCGTATTGCCCAATTTAGAGATGGGGCAGCCCTTGTACAGTTTGGCAAAGGCTACAAAAAGTTGATTACATGTATGAAAAGACTTAGTTCATCAATGTAACACAGGAGAGTCATCTCAACATCTAGGGTGTGAATGGCCCTTTCTGCTACGGATTCTGGTTGCAGAAACAAGATGGGCATCTCAATATTTTGTTTTATGTGGAAATGTGAAACAAACATTGGCAGATTCTTGAGGAAGGACCAACCGAACCTTCTGAACCTGAAAGAACACATCAGTATTTTACCAGCTTGGAGTTCGCTAATGTGCAGGAGAGCTGGTTGCTCCTAGAAGCCACATTCCAAGGCACAAACTGTAGATCACTGGAGTGTAGGGATTTGTAAGGTGGACCTACAAGTCGTGCGAAAACCACAGTAAGGTTCCACAAGGCCATTCTGAGAAGTACTATCCTCGGGCCTTTTATGAAAGCCTCAATGACAGGAAATTTGAAAAGTGAGGAGTGTTGCCCGTTTTGCAAGTATGGTGCAAATGTGGTTAGATTTAGACGATTGGGAGGGTAAGCAAGCTCTAGCCTTATATAGATGCAGTACAGGGACCTTAAAATGACCTGTCTTGTGAGAACGACTAGGTCAGTCTTACCCAGGTCACTGCTAGTAGGATGAAAGCCATGGACACCTGCCTCATTTTTTCACTATGTACGGGATGAGGAGGGTAGTGGATGAAAAGCACAGGCAGATATCCCTGGCCAGTTCGTCCATTCTCCATTGCCCACAGCCTAGGGTGGGTCAGGTTCTTAGAGGCTACGTTTTGTCACTTTGCTTGAAGAATTGTGGGTGGAGTTTTCACTCACTGACTTGTTGATGCATCCTGCTGAGCAGGTCCAGACATTTTTTTTCTTGGTCCCTCGCAAATCCCAAGCCAACAAATCAATGTTGTTGCGGATTGCCCAGATCCACAGCCCTTGATCCAGTGCAGAGCATGGGAGGCTGAGGTGGGGAGAGTGCTTTCTGCATGTAATGCATGGTCACTGTGTTTGTCTTTTTGGATGAGGATGGTCTTGCCTAAAATAAGTCTGAAGAAGGCTGCAAGGGCTAGAAGGATGTCTCATTTCAGATAGTTGATGTGCTGTCACTGGTGATGAGTGGTCCAGGTGTCTTGTATAGTCATGTTGTTGAGGTGAGCGCCACACAAGTGATATCAATGGAAACACAGAAGAGAGTTTAGAAAAGGTCTGACGAGGAACAGGTTGCTGCTATTCCACCATACAAGAGAGTACTGAGCCCTGGCACTTATCAACATCCGATCTTCCAAGTGCCCTTTCGTACTGGACCACTGCCTCACAAAGCACTCCTGGAACAGTCTCACAGGTACAACTCAGCATTTAGCACTATTTTGATGCAGGCCATCATCCACAACAGATTCCTAACGGTCCTTACAGTGAGAAAACGTTATGTCTGACAAAAATGCAACAGCCATTCAAATTCCTCACCCAGTTAGTTGAAGTATACTTTCCGTGTGACAGCATTTAGTACGGAGTTAAAGAAGGGCTGAATTGGCTGGAGGTGATATGCTGATGGTGAAATCTAACCTGAATAGGGACACTGCTGTTTGAGTGTGTGCTAGGCATTGTTGACTGCTACTACTCATGATCTATAAGTCATTCAGGTATGGCAAGATGTGTATGGCCTTTCTGCACAGGTGTGCTACCACTAGGGTCCTTTAAACTTTTGCACCAGTAGTGACTCCAAAAGGTAATAGCTTGAACTGACAGTGTTGTCCACCTACCATGAAGTGTGAGGGGGGGGGGGAATGTTAGAGACAGCAACTTTCAGATCTAGCACTGACATGAAGTTGCCTTGGGGGAAGAGTAGGGCGGCATGGTGAACATAAGGTGTTCAGCGAGAATGAGCCTGTTAAACAGCTGGAAGTCTAGGATCCACCAGGGAGAGCCAACAATCATTCAGATCAGGAAGTAGAGGGAGACCCCTCCTTTTCCTTGGTGGTGTGGGGCACAGATTAGAAGGTACCCCTGGCAAGGAGTGCCATGACCTCTTTCTCCAACAGCTGAAAGTGGTCTTGGCTATAGACATAGTGGCAGGCTGAGATGTTGGTTGACAATACCCTCCGACTGAGAGAAGTCTCAAACTCCCTACAACAAGTGACATGATGTGGGCATGGGTGGATGGAGTCAATATTTGTTGCCCATGGCGCCTTAAAAAGAGCCAGCTCTGCAGTTACTTATAATGCCAACCCACTGGAATGTCTTTGTCTGTAGGGAGTCTTTAATGGCTGCTCGTACGGTGTCTCTGACCTAAGGCTGCATATTTGGTACAGCCCCGGTACTGCTATCTGTACAAGGCGGACCAGAGGCTAGGGGACAGCAGGGCTTCCATTGACTTAATATCCCTGTCCTTTTTGAACTTCAAGCACCTGTTGACTTGCGGACGAACAGGAGCCGAGCAGATGCTCTCCATTAAAAGGGAAATTGAGGAGGTGCTGTTGCATCTCATTCATAAGAAGGGGGGTCCCTAGGGGTAGGATGGGTAGACAGGGGAAGAGGGAACAACGGAAACCTTCAGAGAGAGAACAGGCCCCACTGTCTACACTGAACTGATATCGTTAAGCCCAAGGGTGGGTCAAATTAGATGGAAATAGGCCCCGGGCCGGGGCAGGCTCAAAGAAATCAAGAGAGCAAAGAAAATAAAAGAAACATATTTTATTTAAACAATAATATTGTGATAATGGTCTTAGCCAAGAGGATAGACATTATAATAAGCCGTTAATTATAGCTATAAATGCACAGTCCCACACAGAGACACAAACAAACACACTCTCATTCAAACAACACGTTCATATTTATGACAAAACAAATGCAAATTAGACACTTTATATATACAATTATTATCCGCACATTAAAAGTTGCATCCAGTTCGAAATGGGCTAATACAGTCCCATTTGGTGGGGATGGATAAGTTCTTTCAATGAGCCCACAAGGGCAGGAGCCAACGCACGTTTCGGTGTAAACTACACCTTCATCAGGGCAACGACGATGTAAGGTGTGTGGGACAACACAGAACGGGTCTATAGTGAAATCATAAACAAGGGTGAGAAACACAAAAAACAAAACATCATCAAAATTTACAGATTGTACTAAAAAGAAACATTAGACATTATAATCAGTAGGTTAATGTACAACAAAACATACATATGTACATATTTTCTTCTCTTCCTTTCTTTACACAATTAGAGTCCAAAACAGCCCGAGGCTAGGGTGATATTTGGATAACAGAGAGTCAAACTAATAGGAGGCTAAAGGAAAAGGAGAACGGGGTGCACCCTGCGAGATAGGATCTATTCATATGAGAACAAGTTTACATGCCAAGAAATAGGTATACACCCATAGTGAGAAATGAAATGGGAATAGGAGCGTGCAAAAGAAGTCAGCCAATACGGTAAGACAGAGAATGCAAGTGAGAAAAACCGCAAAAAATAAATACATTTATTATTATTATTATGTATAGACAAAGGTCGGAAGGGGAGATATATAGGTGATTGTCAGAAGGAAGCAATACCTTTCAATCCACAGTACTATTTGCAAATCGGCTCTTCAAAGCGATATAGAAGAGACAAAAGCTAAGCGACAAGGGGGACACATGTGTTCTGTAAAGAAAAAGAATGAACAGAACATCAGCAAAAAACATGCAATAATGAGACCGACCCTGGGGGTCAATAGGAACGATGTAGGCAGACATAGAGTATACAGAAATACCGGGTCGCAAATAAAGAACAGTATGCAATATGAAGAAGGCTTACCAAGGGGATAGTTAAATCGACTATGTTCCTAGATCAAAAGGTGGTTAAAGAGCTAGAGTCAAGGGGCCAACCACAATCGGCCTGTCAGTTGTGGGCCCCAAACTATGTGAGTCCAGCCCAGAGGGTATTTCTGAGGGAGAAAAGAGAAAAACAATAAATCCAAGAGAAGTCAGCTAAGGACGCAGAATGCATGTTATACCTGAGGCTAAGGGATAAGAATACTGCGTTAGTCCCACCTATGGCAGGCCGTCCAATCGGGTGGTACGTGAACAGTCCACAAACAGATTCTTGAGAACACGGTAGATAGGGGGGGGGATGCAGCAGATATCAGGTTTGTCAATAAGATGAATAATCTGAAAAGGGAAACGGACAATCTGTTTCAGAGATTCTATACAAGCGGATGCCAAGTTAGTAATAAGCACAAAGTGCCAGCTGGCGTCCAAAAGACACAGAAGGGTCCCAAATGGGGTGTGTCTAAGATAGAAAAATTCGCCGGTTTTACAAGCCCAAACTGAAATGAGGCTAACACAAATAAATAAACAGGGGAGGGATAAGTGGGTCCAAAGGACTGCCAGTGTACTCAGGACCGCAACGGAGCAGACTGGGAGGGGACAACGGAGAGTCTTACCGTTGACGAACACGGAGCTCAGACGGAAACCGGGTCCAGCAGGATGAATGCGGCAGTATCAAGTCCAGATGGCGCAAATGACATGGGCCGAACAGTCCAGAGTTTAAATAGAACCCAACCTGATTAAGAGCCGGAGAAGAATTAGTCTCGCGGGAGTCCCAGGAGTAAAGAAATAAACGAAGGGCTGCGGGAGCAGTACTGGGAAGGCCGATAAAAGAGGCGGCCATTTTAGAAAGGGAAGAAATCACAGCAGTATAGCAGACGTAACTAGGTCTGGAGATCAGATCTAGTACTGTGAATAAACCAAGCAAAAGGATAATCAAAAAACGAGTAAATGGAGCTATATAGGCCAGCTCAAATTACAGTAGAGTATCAAGATTTAGACAATATATCTAAAGGGGGGGTGAAGGGGGGGGGGGGGGGAAAGAGGGGAGAACCTCTTTCAGATAAGAAGGCCCAAGCAAAACAAAACAAAACAAAAGGTAAGTCTACATCGCAGTAGAAAAAATGATAGAGTAAAAGAATATATATAAATGTATTCGAGTAAACAGAAATAGGCAGCCGGGCAGATAGAGGGTCCCGGAATATAGGCTCAAGTAATGGCATTTTCCCAAGGGCAGGTCTCGTTGAGGCCCTGGGCAACAGAATCAAGGTAATATATCCAAAAAACCTCCCTCTTCTTTCTGAGAGTAGTGGGGTCCTTACCCGCCGGGGTATGTATTTTTTCCAAAATGACCCATTTGAGGTCTAGTTCTGAGTGGCCCGAGCTAGTCCAGTTCGACAATACCACTCCGTCGAACCATTTTTTAGGGAACCGCAGAGGCAACTTTCGCCCCAGGAATCGGAACCCCAGACAGAGGGGATTCCGTCAGGATCCAATACAGCCTCAGATGTACATCCAAACGAGGCATCAACAATATTGGAAAACATAAATAACATCCCTGTGTTTAACTTATCACAAAAAAACATCAATCCTGAGACCTCTAAATTGTTATCTAGAGGGTTGTCCTTTGTTCCATCGGCCAACTTCAACAAATTTGAATTAATCAAGGACCTCCATTCCTTCTTTCGGAAAATAAGACTTAAAAAATATTTTCAGAACAGGCCCCCCATTGACAACCTCGACAATCTATCTGGACTTCGACCCCCCTCGGAATTCACCCCATCTCTGGACTCTCTGGGCCCAGAAGTCCATATTTTTGAGAAGGCAGTTTCGACTAAGATCCAACAGATCGTAAGATATGTTCCCAAACCATCCCCCAATCTCCACAAAGAAGAGAACGAGGCCCTCCTTAAATTGAGAGACGATAAACAATTGACCATCAAACCTTGTGACAAGGGTGGTGGAATTGTCATTTTTGACACCCCCACCTACATCAACAAAATGAACAACCTTTTGTCAGTTACCCAACATTACAAACATATTACCACCAATCCTGAACCAGCTCTCAAACAACGCATTTTGAATATTGTACGTAGAGCTGTGGACGATGGGTATTTGTGCACCAAGGAAGCGGAGTTCCTTACCCCCCTTTACACCCGATTACCTATCATTTATGGGGTGCCCAAGACCCACAAAAACGTGTCGGACCCCCCCCTAAGACCCATTGTCTCCACCATTGGGGCGGCCACTGAGCCCCTCTCCAAATATGTAGACCAGTTTTTAAAACCGTTGGTCGCCAAACTGGAATCCTATGTAAAAGACACTGGCCATTTCATCGCCAAAATTGAGAACTTGGACTACCATAGCGACAGGGAGATTCTGGTTACTATGGATGTCGAATCCTTATACACGAATATCCCGCAAGAAGGAGCCTTATCTGCCATTCAAGAAATCTTAAACTCAGAACCTGACATCACCAACACCCCTTTCATTCTTCAATGTCTGAAAATCATACTGGGTGAAAATTACTTTGAATTCAACAACGATTTCTATCAACAAACTCAGGGAGTCAGCATGGGGGCAGCATGTGCCCCTAGTGTGGCTTGTCTATACATGGGGAAATTCAAAAGAACCAATATTTTCAACGAGATCGCCCCCTTTTTCGACAATATCTACGCTTGGTCACGCTTCATAGATGATATCTTCTTCATCTGGAAGGGTGACCAGACTTCCCATGATGAATTTGTTCAATGGATTAACCTAGCTGATGATAATCTGACATTCACTGTGCATTCTAGCAGTAACAGGATTGAATTTCTTGATGTGTGGGTAGAGCACAAAAATAATCATCTTCTTGTCTCCCTATACACCAAGCCCACCGCTAGGAATACGTTGCTCCAATTTGACAGCTACCATCCCCGCTGCCAAAGAGAGGGTATTCCATTCAGCCAATTTCTCCGACTTCGAAGAAATTGTACTGAGACCAAGGATTTCCTTTACCAGGCTGACATCCTGAAAACCAAACTTTTGAATAGGGGTTATCCCCTTAGATTGGTGAAAAACTCCTTCAAGAGAGCTACTATAACCGTGACACTATGTTCCAACAAAAAGAAGAGCAGGTCACAGATCGATTGGTTTGTGTTACCCGGCATTCAAACATCAACCATAAAATCCGCCAGACCATTAATTCCCTCTGGTAGCTCCTTAATATTGATGATAATGACCGATTATCCAAACCTCTCTTCGCATTTAGAAGGAACAAAAATCTCAGGAACCACCTTGTTCGTGGTAAACTACCTGAACTCCCTTGTCCACTTCGCCAAATATCCATCACTGGCCTCCCCCCCGTCATGGGTAACCACCGTTGTGGATCCTGTCAAGCATGTCCCAACTCCTTGGTCAGACAAACCATCAACATCAACAAACGAACCATCAAATTGACGGAAATGACAAACTGTCGAACCGCTAATGTGGTTTATGCTATCTCCTGTCCTTGTGACCTTATTTATGTTGGAGAAACAGGCAGGGAATGCCGCCTGAGGATTGGTGAACACAAGTCTAACATCCGTCTGAAGAAAACAGGGGCTCTTCTAGTACCCCACTGGACTAGCTCGGGCCACTCAGAACTAGACCTCAAATGGGTCATTTTGGAAAAAATACGTACCCCGGCGGGTAAGGACCCCACTACTCTCAGAAAGAAGAGGGAGGTTTTTTGGATATATTACCTTGATTCTGTTGCCCAGGGCCTCAACGAGACCTGCCCTTGGGAAAATGCCATTACTTGAGCCTATATTCCGGGACCCTCTATCTGCCCGGCTGCCTATTTCTGTTTACTCGAATAAATTTATATATATTCTTTTACTCTATCATTTTTTCTACTGCGATGTAGACTTACCTTTTGTTTTGTTTTGTTTTGCTTGGGCCTTCTTATCTGAAAGAGGTTCTCCCCTCTTTTCCCCCCCCCCCCCCTTCACGCCCCCTTTAGATATATTGTCTAAATCTTGATACTCTACTGTAATTTGAGCTGGCCTATATAGCTCCATTTACTCGTTTTTTGATTATCCTTTTGCTTGGTTTATTCACAGTACTAGATCTGATCTCCAGACCTAGTTACGTCTGCTATACTGCTGTGATTTCTTCCCTTTCTAAAATGGCCGCCTCTTTTATCGGCCTTCCCAGTACTGCTCCCGCAGCCCTTCGTTTATTTCTTTACTCCTGGGACTCCCGCGAGACTAATTCTTCTCCGGCTCTTAATCAGGTTGGGTTCTATTTAAACTCTGGACTGTTCGGCCCATGTCATTTGCGCCATCTGGACTTGATACTGCCGCATTCATCCTGCTGGACCTGGTTTCCGTCTGAGCTCCGTGTTCGTCAACGGTAAGACTCTCCGTTGTCCCCTCCCAGTCTGCTCCGTTGCGGTCCTGAGTACACTGGCAGTCCTTTGGACCCACTTATCCCTCCCCTGTTTATTTATTTGTGTTAGCCTCATTTCAGTTTGGGCTTGTAAAACCGGCGAATTTTTCTATCTTAGACACACCCCATTTGGGACCCTTCTGTGTCTTTTGGACGCCAGCTGGCACTTTGTGCTTATTACTAACTTGGCATCCGCTTGTATAGAATCTCTGAAACAGATTGTCCGTTTCCCTTTTCAGATTATTCATCTTATTGACGAACCTGATATCTGCTGCATCCCCCCCCTATCTACCGTGTTCTCAAGAATCTGTTTGTGGACTGTTCACGTACCACCCGATTGGACGGCCTGCCATAGGTGGGACTAACGCAGTATTCTTATCCCTTAGCCTCAGGTATAACATGCATTCTGCGTCCTTAGCTGACTTCTCTTGGATTTATTGTTTTTCTCTTTTCTCCCTCAGAAATACCCTCTGGGCTGGACTCACATAGTTTGGGGCCCACAACTGACAGGCCGATTGTGGTTGGCCCCTTGACTCTAGCTCTTTAACCACCTTTTGATCTAGGAACATAGTCGATTTAACTATCCCCTTGGTAAGCCTTCTTCATATTGCATACTGTTCTTTATTTGCGACCCGGTATTTCTGTATACTCTATGTCTGCCTACATCGTTCCTATTGACCCCCAGGGTCGGTCTCATTATTGCATGTTTTTTGCTGATGTTCTGTTCATTCTTTTTCTTTACAGAACACATGTGTCCCCCTTGTCGCTTAGCTTTTGTCTCTTCTATATCGCTTTGAAGAGCCGATTTGCAAATAGTACTGTGGATTGAAAGGTATTGCTTCCTTCTGACAATCACCTATATATCTCCCCTTCCGACCTTTGTCTATACATAATAATAATAATAAATGTATTTATTTTTTGCGGTTTTTCTCACTTGCATTCTCGGTCTTACCGTATTGGCTGACTTCTTTTGCACGCTCCTATTCCCATTTCATTTCTCACTATGGGTGTATACCTATTTCTTGGCATGTAAACTTGTTCTCATATGAATAGATCCTATCTCGCAGGGTGCACCCCGTTCTCCTTTTCCTTTAGCCTCCTATTAGTTTGACTCTCTGTTATCCAAATATCACCCTAGCCTCGGGCTGTTTTGGACTCTAATTGTGTAAAGAAAGGAAGAGAAGAAAATATGTACATATGTATGTTTTGTTGTACATTAACCTACTGATTATAATGTCTAATGTTTCTTTTTAGTACAATCTGTAAATTTTGATGAGGTTTTGTTTTTTGTGTTTCTCACCCTTGTTTCCTTGTTTATGATTTCACTATAGACCCATTCTGTGTTGTCCCACACACCTTACATCGTCGTTGCCCTGATGAAGGTGTAGTTTACACCGAAACGTGCGTTGGCTCCTGCCCTTGTGGGCTCATTGAAAGAACTTATCCATCCCCACCAAATGGGACTGTATTAGCCCATTTCGAACTGGATGCAACTTTTAATGTGCGGATAATAATTGTATATATAAAGTGTCTAATTTGCATTTGTTTTGTCATAAATATGAACGTGTTGTTTGAATGAGAGTGTGTTTGTTTGTGTCTCTGTGTGGGACTGTGCATTTATAGCTATAATTAACGGCTTATTATAATGTCTATCCTCTTGGCTAAGACCATTATCACAATATTATTGTTTAAATAAAATATGTTTCTTTTATTTTCCTTGCTCTCTTGATTTCTTTGAGCCTGCCCCGGCCCGGGGCCTATTTCCATCTAATTTGACCCACCCTTGGGCTTAACGATATCAGTTCAGTGTAGACAGTGGGGCCTGTTCTCTCTCTGAAAGCTGTTGCATCTCATGCCAGAACCCGGAGATTCTATGCCAGGCATGCCTCCAGAGAGGGTTGCTGGTGTTTATTTCCCTGACAGCAGTGTCCACACACCCCCAGGGCACATTTGATACGGATATTGCTGATAACTCCGTCAGCTCTTAATTCTGCTTCCTATGGGCCACTTAGAGGCCCATAGGCTCCTTCGCCTTTTCCCAAGGATGACAATCATTGTGAGGAGAGATGCCATTGGGTGGAAGCACCCAATTCTAGGTACTTGCCAGCAGCATCTGAAACTCATCTTTGGAGGGGTGCAGTCGTCCTAATTTTTTCTCAGTCTTGAGTGTAACATCATAATGAGCTCCTTTAAGTTAGTGGCAGTGCTTAGCATTTCCTTGAATATGGCAATAAGAAGCAGGTGGTGTCATCAAGGGGCAACGCCCTAGTGGGGTCATCAGGGGTTAGACCAGAGTCTTCACATGGGTCTTCTACTCGGCAAGCATGTTGGGCTGATTGTATGGGTTCTTTGTGGGGTAAGGACTGCTAGGTCAGAGTTCGTTTTCTACAGCTGTTGAAGGGTGGTGGACTCTTACTCAAGTCTAATCGTTCCCTGGGGCTTTGTGTGGATCGCGCAAGTGTCCAGGTGGATTAAAATTGATTTTCCTTTCGAGTCCAGGACATCAGAGAGCCTCTTGAAGATAGAGACATCAGTGGTAACGGATTTCTGTGTTATAAAGCAGACCAGCTTGATGGCTTTTAGCAGATCCTTGGAAGGCATTGACTAGGCCTCTTGATGCCAGAAAGTGTCAGAGGAGCCAGATCTGAAGGTTGGAGCTCTTTTCAGCTTGACGCAGTGCTCAAAGACAGACACCCTCAGAAGCGGTATGTTACCTCAAAGGGGCCGAAACTGACCTTGGAGTGTGGGGGCACTGATAAAGCCTGGGGAAATCCACATTGTTTTCGGATCTGCACCAGAAACAGCGCATATTCCACCACAACCTCTTGTTGTTGCTCTGCCTCAGATGCCTCCATGAACAGGGTTTTGGGACCCTCGTCGCCTTTGCATTTTCCAAGATTCAACCAGAAATTATTCGAGGGTAGTCAAAAGCTGAAATCTGTAGGAACAGTGCATCGTGGAATAAAGGTTTGTGCCCGCCACAAAACAATAAGTTCTGGGAGTCTTAAGGAAAACTCTGAGGGCCCTGTGATGTTTTCTGGTCACGGGGGTCAAAGTACAAGTAGCTGTAACTGAATAATTCTTCAAGGAACAGGTCTGTTCCTGAGAGGCATTCTTGAACATACAAGCACTACGGCAGAAGAAACCAATCTGAGTGGGAGCGGCAGTGTTCTGGACAAGAGGTGTAGTCGCAACAGGTCTTGTGATTTAAATGTCTTTGAAGATAATAGAAGTTGCAAAGGTTCGGGACCAACACTGCATACATGGCTGGAGTGTGCAGAGCATGCGCCACACATGCTTTGAACATATATAAAGATATTACAGCGACTGCGGTAACACCTGTGTATTTGTTTGTTTTGTTACCAACTTTGGACCAGTTAGATGTATCTGCATGAAAACGTTCCATTCAAATGTACATCCAAGTTGTGTTCCTCAAAAACAAGTTTTGTACAGTTGCATCAAATGGGACCTAATTCAAAAAGGCGATATTTCCCTTTTTACCTCATACAGGATTCTTTGTTTTAAATACAAACAAGCATTTGCAATGCAATAGGTCTTGCATTTGAGAGAGTTTGAGCTATTGGCATTGTAAATGACAAGGTCTTTTATTTATGCATTTCGAAAACCTGCAAGCTTTGCAAAAACATGCACTTTGTACTTAGTCAGGGCACAACTCCTAAAAAAAGAAATGGGGGGGGGGGGGGGGGGGGGAGGGGGGACTAACCTATTTAGACAGAATGCAAGTGACATCACGGCGCGCACGACATCACAGCACACGACATCATTGAAAGTGGCATCACAAGCCACGACTTTATAGGAAGTGGCATCACAAGAAGTGACATCAGATCTAAAGTCCTCACATATATGTTTAGCAGGCCTATCATGTGTACGTTTGAGCGCATTGCGAGGAAAATAGCACAGTGAGCTATGGAGGATGATAATGGACTTCTGATGGATACTTCTGCCTGTGGATTCCTCACCTTATGAATATCCCCTGAACCAGCATTCCGCTGAATTTTTTCCTAGCTCTCCACGTCGACGAGGACGTCGGCTCCGCTCGCGACTCCGCAGGACGTCAGCGGAGCCATAAGAGAGCCTCGCCAGTGTGATGACGGTAATCGCAGACGCGAACCTCAATCAGTGGTTGACCAGCTCTCTTGATGCAATTCTCCCTAAAAAGAGAGTGCTTAAGAGGGAGAAGAGAATGGGTTCGGCCCCATGGTATTCACCCAAGTTGAGATCCCTTAGGAAGGGATGTAAGAAGTTGGAGAGGGCGTGGAGAAAGGATGGGGTGGAAGCCAGGCGAGAGGAGTACCGCTCGGCAATAAGGGTGTATAAAACTGCTCTCCGTTGCGCTAAGGCTCAATTTTTTGAGGAGAGAATAAAAAGCGCTTCCAACTCCTCTAGAGAGACTTTAGAGTGGTAAAGGAACTTCTTAAAGTTCCCGAGCCCTTGGTAACTCATGACAGCCCTGGTGAGAAATGCAAGGAACTGGCTAACTATTTTCATAGGAAAATAGAGAACATTTTAAGTGCCCTGCCCCAGGCTGTCCTGAGAACAGATACTGGCAGTCAGTCTCGAGGAGTACTTGTCCATCTGGACACCTTTGGGTCAGTCTCAGTGGATGAAGTCCTTAAGGAGTTGGGTTCTATGAAGAGTGGCTCGCCTAGGGATCCTGTCCCTATGAGATTCCTAAAACAGGCAGCAACGACTATTGTGGCTCTGGTTACGGACCTAATCAATGCTTCCTTTGTCCAGGGTCTGATGCCACCAAGTTGGAAGAGAGCAGTGGTAAAGGCTCTCCTGAAAAAGCCAAATCTAGATCCATCTGATTTGGCAAATTTCAGGCCTATTTCCTTGCTTCCTGGACTTGGTAAGATTGCTGAAAGGTTAGTGAACCGTCAGCTGTCACACTTCATGGAGTCCAATGGCCTGCTGCGAGACTCCCAAACTGGATTTCGACCTGGTCAGGGCACCGATACCGCTCTTCTGGCAGTCGTTGAGGAAGCTAGGAGCATCTTGGATTCAGGAGGATCAGTGGCAGTGATCCTCTTGGACCTGAGTGCGGCCTTCGACACAGTTAACCATCAAGTGTTGATCCAACGGCTGTCAGATATAGGGGTTACAGGTGTCGCTCTGAAGTGGCTGAGGTCATTTCTCTGAGACCGGACGTAGCAGGTTTGGGAAGGAAGTGAACGGCCGGCGGCTATCCCCCTCCAGTGTGGTGTGCCACAGGGCTCCCCCCTTAGCCCCACTTTGTTTAATGTATATAAGGCCCCCCTGGAGGATGTGGTGGCCCCATTTGGTTTTAAAATCGTCAGCTATGCTGACGATACTCAGCTATTGGTCGCTTCATCCCAACTTATGGATAACCCAGATTTGTTGCACTCCTGCATGTCCAAGGCTCAAAAACCGAATTAATATTGCTAGGGAACAAAACCCCCTCTCTCCCTTTGACCATTTGGCCTAGCTGTCTGGGAGATCTCCCGAGTCCTAGAGAGGAGATTAAGAGCCTGGGGATCTGGCTGGAACAAGATCTCTCTTTCAGGACCCAGGCGAAGAAATTGGCAGGAGTGTGTTTAGGTCTTCTCCGTTCAGCTCGTAAAGTTATCCCCCTGCTTCCTTGGACATCTAGGAAGCTGCTCATTCAGGGGCTTATTGTATCAAGGCTAGACTATAGCAATACTATCTTTTTAGGTGCCCCTGAAGCCACGTTTAACAAACTACAGCAGGTTCAAAATGCTGCTGCTAGGCTGCTTATGAATACATCAAGGATGCAGTCAGCCAAACCCGCATTGAAGGCCCTGCACTGCCTTCCGGTGCGGGAAAGGATCAAATTCAAGGCTCTATGCACAGCGCATAAAATTCTCCAGGGGAAGGGACCTCCCATCCTGAGGAATTTAGCTGTGCCTTATAAGGCTAATAGAGCTTTGCGTTCTGACCAGAAACATCTGCTCCAAGTTCCCAGAGTGAAAAGGGCGCGGGCTGGTGGGCGAAGATTCTCTGTTAATATAGCCTACCTGTGGAATGTGCTTCCTATGAGTTTGCGCTCAGAGACTTGTACTCGTCTGTTCCGGAAACTTCTTAAAACTCATCTTTTTCCTGTTTGACGCTGCTGACCTGTTTGTTGCTCTTGTTGTCGCCCTGGACAAGCGCTAGGATGCCCTAGGGTAACTATGCGCTATATAAATCTCAAATTCATTCATTCATTCATTCCCTTTTTTCCGTGCCGTCGACGCGTAACGGTTTTCTAGCACTCTCTATATTTGTGGAGTTACTTTGTTATTTCTTCAGCTTTAACTGTTGCTAGAAGTGATGTCTTCTTCGAGGAAGTCTGGTTTTAAGCCCTGTAGGGAATGTGGGGGTCACATGTCCATCACTGACCCCCATGAAGACTGTTTATGGTGCTTATCGCCTGATCACGACGTGGAGGACTGTTCCTGTTGCAGGAAGATGAATCCCAAAGCACTTAAGGAACGGGAAGCGAAGTTATTTCTGGCCAAGGCCAAAGGTAGAGGGCGCAAGCGTGAGAAGTCGAAGTCATCGACTTCCCACACGAAGTCAAGAAAACATAAGAAAAAGAGAAGACATGGATCTTGGCGCCGATCGACGAAGGGTAAGGCTTCGCGATCGCCTTGACTTCGCCGTAAGGACTTTGTTTCTCCTTCGCCCTCACCTTCTCCGTGTGTTACTCCGGAGAAGTCTCCTTCGCATAGAGGCACTCCGGCGCAGAGAGATTCACCAGCTTCTGACGCCGAGCCGGCTCAAGATGTTCCATCTTCTCCTGTGCCTGAGATTGAAACAGTGGATTCAGCAGTGAATCCGATCGTTCCGACGTCGGACACTCTCCGTTTGGATACGGCTTCGAATCCATATCCGCAATTCCCAGCTCCAGGGGCGGATCCGCGCATTTTTTTAAATGCTATGTATGGAGTTTTTCCAAAGGGCAGCTTTCCCATGCGGAGCACCTTCTGGTCCCGTGGGTCCGCTGGTATTCAACTTGGGCGTGCCAGAACACTATGCCCAGGCGCCCTTCATGTCGATGGCGCCGTCATGGCAGTTTCCGGTGCCGAGAGCCTCGGCGCCGTTGATAGGATCTTCTGCACCGTCCAGAGAGCCTTCCTCTCGGCCTCGTGTGGATCTTGTGCCTCCATCGGCGCCGGCTCGGAGCAGTCGACGCCGCCACTGCCGCATCCACGGATTCGTTCACGGAGAGAGGCTTTTAGAAGAAGAGCAGTATCGTAGAGAAGAAGTAGAGATGGGGGAGTTGGAATAGTCCCTGGATGAATGAGGGCATTCAGGAGGCGAGTGGATTGGACACCTCCCCGGAGTGGGAGCTCTCTTCTACAAGGGTTTCACCTCCTCAAGAGGTAGCACCCTACCATTTGGTGATAAGGAAAGCTGCGGAGCTTTTAGATTTGCAGTTATCTACTGCTGAATATAAACAGAATTTGTTGACGGAGGTTTTGCATTCACCTTCCTCCATAGTTGAGCCTCTGTTACCTTTTAATGAAGCCCTTCTAGGTCCCATCATCGAGGTTTGGCACAAACCACTTTCTTCGCCTGCTGTTTCAAAGGCTGTGGCTATAAGGTATAGGACTGCTCCAGGGGATCCGGATTTTCTCTCTTCTCGTCCATCTCCAGAGAGTTTGGTGGTATAAGCATCCTACTCCAAGCAATCTTCAGGTGCTTTTCCACAGGCCCCAGCTGACAGGGACTCAAAGAAGATGGAACAGCCAGCTAAAAAAAGGTTTTCTCCTCTTCTAGCATGGCTCTGAAATCAACCAATGCCACTTGTCTGTTGGGCTGCTACATTCATGCTTTGATGGACTCGGCAAAACAATTGGCCCACAAGTTGCCTGATAGAGAGGGGAAATTTAATGGAGGTTCTGTCAGACGCTCAGGCTGCGGCTAGACAGGTTATTCAATGAGGGCTGGATACGGCCGATTCCGTAGCCAGAGTTATGGACTCCTCCACAACTACAAGAAGGCAGGCTTGGCTTCGTTCTTATGGATTTTCCCCTGATGTCCAGGCCACTCTTGTTGATTTGCCCTTTGACGGGTCGAAGCTTTTTGGGGGGAAAGCCGATTCGGCCTTACAAAAGGTTAAAGACAGCAGGGCCACTGCGAAATCCTTGGGGTTGCAGACCCAGTCGAGAGGTTTCGGCTATAGGAAATATAGAGGTTTTGGAAGGTCTTCCTTTCGCAACTTCCGTCAACCTCAGCAGCAAAATCTGCTCTATAAATCTTATAGAGGAAGAGCCAAAGTACGCAAGCGTGGTTCTTCCCATAATCTCTCCTCCTCCTTTTCAGCCTCCCCTGCTCCCTCTGGTACCGCAGGAAAGCAGCCCTAGATCCCCTATCCTGGATCATGTGGGTCCTGTAGGGGGGGGTCGGCTGTCTCACTTTCTGCAAGGTTGGAAATCGGTCACTACAGACCTTTGGGTTTTAAACCTTGTGGAGAATGGGTACGCCCTTCCCTTTCGGGAATTTCCACCTCCTTGCCAAGGGTTTTGCTCAGAGGACCATTTGCTTCTTCTGCAGAAGGAGGTTCTTGCATTACTACAAAAAGGTGCGATAGAGGTGGTTCTAGAGCAGGAAAGGGGTCAGGGATGCTACTTCCGGTGTTTCCTGATTACCAAAAAGGACCGCAGGTTACGTCCGATCCTGGACCTCAGGGTCTTTCATTTTTACCTGAAGCAGGAGAAATTCAAGATGCTGACCCTAGCTCAGGTTCTTCTGGCGCTACAGCAAGAGGACTGGATGGTGTTGATGGACTTACAGGATGCGTATTTTCACATCCCCATTCTGAAGTCTCACAGGAAGTATCTCCGTTTTACGGTTGGGTCGCAACACAACCAGTTTGCGGTCCTCCTGTTTGGTCTTACTACTGCACCTCGAGTCTTCACAAAGGTGATGGCAGCTCATCTCAGAAGGTCGGGGATTCCTGTTTTCCCCTATCTGGACGACTGGCTGCTCAAAGCGGAGTCACCAGGGATGGTGCTTCATCATCTGCAGGTAACATCTCAACTGTTGTTCAACTTGGGTTTTTCAATCAATGTGCCCAAATCTCACCTGGTGCCCTCTCAGCACAACCTGTTCATAAGGGCAGTACTGGACACTACTGTGTGTTGAGCATTTCCTCCTCCGCAAATAATTCTTGACATTCGGGAGATGATCCCTTTATTCCACAATGGAGCAGGTGTTCCAGTTCTGAAGGTCCTTCGCCTGCTCTGTCTGTTCGCCTCCTGCATTCTGTTGGTCAACCATGCACGCTGGCACATGAGGGCGCTCCAGTGGTGTCTCCGCAGGCGGTGGTATCAGCATAACAGATCTCAGGGAGTTGGTCAGGATCTCCAGAGAAGCTGCGGCGGATCTGTCTTGGTGGAACGTGGAGGGAAATCTGTCTCAAGGAAAGCCCCTTCTTCTTCCTCCATCGGTGGCCACAGTGATAACGGATGCCTCTACCCAAGGGTGGGGTGCGCTTCTGGGGGATCGGGGGATCTGGAGATCAAGGGTCTTTGGTCTCCGGAGGAAAGATGGTCTCATATCAATCTTCTGGAATTGCGGGCAATACGTTTGGCGCTCAAGGCCTTTCTCCCTTTCCTTCACGGTCAGTCAGTTCAAGCCCTGGCGGACAACACTACCGCGCTGTGGAATGTCAACAAGCAGGGAGGAGTAGGGTCATACCGTCTCTGCAGAGAAGCGTTGCGGCTTTGGTCCTGGGCTCAGGACCATCGGATTTGCTGGATGGCGAATCATTTGGCCGGGGTGTTGAACGTGCGTGCGTCCAGTCTCAGACTGCAGTTCTCCGCCGACCACGAGTGGAGGTTTCATCCGGAGGTAGTTCGACACGTCTTCCGGACGTGTGGGACTCCTCGGGTGGACCAGTTTGCCACTCTCGAGAACGTGCACTACCTATCATTCTGCAGTTTCTGCTGCAGAGGGCATTGGGGACGCGTTTCAGTTGAGTTGGAGCTCTCAACTCCTTTACGCGTTTCCTCCCATACGCTGGGTTCTGAGGAAGATTCGCCAAGACCAGGCCCAAGTCATATTGATCGCCCTGGATTGGCCAAGAAGGGTGTGGTACACAGATCTACTTCACCTCTCATCGCACCCTCCGCTCCGTCTCCCTCTCAGGGCAGACCTCTCGCAGTCGCAGGTTCTACACCCCCACCTCCAGAGCCTGCATCTTCATGCCTGGAGATTGAACGGGGCAACCGGAGTTCCTTCTCTCTCCTGCCTGATGTGGTGGATTTACTCCTACAGATGGTCAAGATTTGTTAAATGGTGTGGAGAGAGATCCATTGACCCTTTAAGGGCCCACTTGTCCAATGTTCTTCAGTTTGCTCTTTCCTTGGCTCTGCAGGGTTGTGCTGTGGCCACGGTTAAGGGCTATTTGTCGGCCTTTTCAGCTTTCCTGTGTCTTCCCAATCAGCCGTCTTTATTTAAGTCTCCCATCGTTTTGAGATTTATCAAAGGCCTTACCAATAGGTTTCCGCCTACTCCCTTATTATGCCCCAGTGGGATCTTAATCTTGTTTTGACTTTTCTGATGGGTTCCCTTTTGAACCCCTTCATAGCTGTCCTTTGAAGCTTTTGTCCTTTAAAACAGTCTTTCTGGTAGCCATTACCTCAGCAAGGAGGGTGAGTGAGCTTCAAGCTCTTAGTTCAAAACTCCTGTTTTTGATCATACATGCTGAAAGGATGGTCCTCAGGACCAGGGCTGCTTTTCTGTTTAAGGTAGTTACTCCTTTTCATCTATGGCAGTCCATAACTGTTCCTGTGTTTTATCCTCCTCCTCACCCTTCCAAGGAGGAGCAGAGACTTCACCACCTGGACCCTAAAAGAGCGGGGAGTTTTTATTTGGACAGAACAAAGGACTTGCGTTTGGACGATCCGCTCTTTGTGGGCTACGTTGGACACTCAAAAGGCAAAGCTGTGCTCAAGCGCACTCTATCCAGGTGGATCATCTTGTGCATCAAGATCTGCTATGCCCTTGCTGGTAAGGAACCACCTGAGGGTATTAGGGCTCATTCTACTAGAGCTAAAATCTTCCACCTCTGCTTTGACCAGAGGTGTTCCTGTAGCGGACATTTGTAAGGCAGCGACCTGGGCCTCCCTCCACACTTTTGCAAAGCATTATTGCTTGGATTCCGAAGTGAGGAGGGAGGGCCATTTTGCGCGCTCTGTCTTGCAGGACTTTTTGATATAGGAAAGGTGGACACCCTCCTCCGGGAGTGGGACTGTTGTGGGAATCTATTCATAAGGTGAGGAATCCACAGGCAGATGTATCCATCAGAAGAACAAGTTACTTACCTTCGGTAACGCTTTTTCTGATGGATACAGTATCTGCCTGTGGATTCCTCACTGACCCACCCTCCTCCCCGTTGTCCACCTTTGATACCTAAAAGGATGCCTTATTTGGCTTGTTGTTTTATATTGTATCTTCTTTCTATCTGGTACATTTATAAGAAATGCTGATGTTCTTTAGCTTTCCTTTATGACTTTGTACTGTGTATATTGGTTCAAATGTTGTGTACTGTGTATACTTTGAATCTGTTCTCGGTCCACCTGTTCGCCTCGGAGACACAGAAAAAATGGGTGGAACTGACGTCATCACGCCGACGAGGCTCTCTTATGGCTTCGGTGACGTCATGCGGAGTCGCGAGCGGAGCCGACGTCCTCGTCAGTGTGGAGAGCTAGGAAAAAATTCCGCAGGATGCTGGCGCAGGGGATATTCATAAGGTGAGGAATCCACAGGCAGATACTGTATCCACCAGAAAAAGCGTTACCAAAAGGTAAGTAACTTGTTCTTCTATACCTTGCAATCCCCCAGTTTTATGCAACACATCTTGTTCATTCATTAAAAACTTATATAAATTTACTATACATGTAATACGGACATGTTGATGTAAAGCACTCTGACAATCTGCATTGGGATGAGTAGGGCTATACAAGAAAAAAAATAGTAGTACTTCAATTATTTCAACGCCTCCTCAGCAGAAGTAAGGTCTATATAAATGCAATTTGTTTTATGTAAATACTGGGAAAGACCAACACACATCTCACATTCTTACAGTGCATGCATATTTCCTAAACAGGGACTGAACAAAGTGAAAAGCTGCCTTTCAAGTATGTGTGAAGTGCTAACAAGGTGTGAGCCTTTGTTTTCCCCTGCTTCATTTGCATCAAGTGTGTGGCTCCCGACTGCTCCCAGTGAAGAGACTTGAACAAAAGGAGGCCTGATGACCCCTCAAATTCGGCCTTTGTTATGGGCCCAACAGGAGTGTAAAATAAGAAAGACCATTCCACGCCTGCCCGTTGTTGCTTGTTGCAGATGGAAAGCAGACAACTTGCAGGCTCTACTGAAAGTGTCCCGGGACGAGTTCAGCACATTATTCACTGGGGCCCAAATTCTTAGCAGGGTGGACGGCGCTAAGCCTTTGAAAATAGTGGATGGACGTCGTCCTCCCACGTGTACCCCTGACTCGTGCCCTGCTTATAAGTCCTTGCTTACAAGAAGCAACGCTGGCAGTAAAAGAGGTGCAGTAACTACCAGCGATGCTTCTCATAAGCAATGACTGAGTACAAAGTGTGTGTTTAAGCACCGCTTGCAGGTTTTCATTACACATAAATAAAAGGCATTATCATTTACAATGCCAACAGCCAAAACAGACCTCTTCTATGAATGCACAAACGTGGCAAGATAAGAGCAATATCTACAGCCCTATTTACAACAGAGCTCTGTAAGCCACAAGCACTGGTCTCGACTCCTCCAGCTCAAAGAAAGAACAAGCATTTAGAATGCAATGGTCTCGGCATTGGTAAAGTTCGAGCTATTGGCATTGCTCATGACATTATTTTTGTTTATGTTTTTTGTTTTTAAAACATTTAAAGAAACGGCATTGTCATGAGCAATGCCAATAGCTCTAACTTTAACAATGCCGAGACCGTTGCATTGTAAATGCTTGTTACTATGACCTGCTGGCTAGCTGTTTTTACGAGTCGAAATGATGCAGAGCTGAAGGAGTTCTCTCATTCCTCTCGGACTGGGCAAGCAAGTGGGGAGTTGAGAGCAGCGGCTAATGCTTCCGTCATCCCCCTGCAAGGCGGGGAATGGACATTGTTAGACCTTAAGACATCCTGAAGGCACTGATTGGCACAATCACCAGAGCGTCATTACCCAAAGAGAGGAGGGCCCTGAAGCACAGTTGGCTGCCTGGACTACCCAGAAGGGGAAGGAAGGGGAAAGGAGAAACAGAAATGGGAAAAGGGGAAAAGAAAGGTAATTTAGAAAGGAAGGGAGAGAGAGTCAAAGAGAAAGCTATTTCTGGGCCAAGAAAGGAGGACACATTTTCACAGACTATGGTTTTTACGAGTATGGGTGCTGGACATCAGTGTCAATTACACCGAGTGCAGGAAGGAATCAAAGCGACACTGATGCAAAAGAACCCATGCCGTCATCTACTGTGAAACTTAGGGAAAATCTCATAAAAGACACTCGTTATAATGTAGTAAGAAAACGTGCAAGAGAGCTGAAGTGCTAAGGTCGAAATTCTACACTCACCCACACTTGCATTCCTTCTTTCAGGCCCACAGTTCACTGGCAGCATCTTCAGTGCACTATTCTCCAGCGTTTTGGGGCTTATGGTAGACAGTCTACAACCTCCAGGTCCACCCCCCGCCTGCAGTACATCCAGCCACCAGCCTTTGAGGTGGGAGTCCTGCCAACAATAATCCCATCAGCGCGAGTTCACCGATATATTCCACAATAAGGCCTACACTTCTGTCTCTTCCTGTTTCTGCCCCTCTCAGACGCCTGTCCGCTACCTTTAATCACTTTCCACCCCGTTTGCCCTCACTGTCCTCGCCGCCTGCCCTTTACCTCTGCCCTGTTTCTGCCCTTGCTCCTCGTGCCCTGCCCCCGAGTGCCCGGACCTGCAGCTCAGCAGCAGCGCTCTCTCCACAGCCCAATGAAGCCTATCCTCTGCCCAGGGCTGTCCCAGACACCAAGGTCCGGGGGCGTGTGTGTGAATGGGCGCGCACTTAGGGGCCTTTCACAAACAAAAGTGACACTCGGGAGGGAGAGCGCGGCGGAGTGGGCGGGGGTTAGGAAAGGCCAAAGTGAGAGCAGAGTCCCCAGCAGCCCAGGTGCCCCCCATATCTCCGCAGAGATCACGCTGCCCCCACCCCACCCCTTCCGAGGAAAACACACACATACACTATGCACCGGGTCTGACCCGCAAGGGGCTGCTTTCCAACCCTCCAGAGCAGGGACCACCAGGGGGCCTGCCTGGGAAAACAAGCACGCCAAATGGGAGGACGTCTGAGAAAACGGGCTGTAGTGGGGGAGAGGGGCTCCTACAAATCAAAACGGGATGGGGGCCGCCTGCAAATTAAACGTCTGCGGCCAGAATGTCAATTCAAAAACACGTCACTACAACAATACCACGTCCAGTAACTGACGTCACTGTGACATCATACAACCCATGACGCCCCTCACCTGATGAAGTGCGCTGATGCCATCGACGTTGGTGCTGTTGAGTAGGTCGCTCCCGCCTTTGCCCTGTAGCATGGCCTCGGCTTCTTCCAGGTCGCCTCCTGCGCAAGCTGCCAGAAATTCGCCGGCTCCATCGAAGCGAACTGCCCGGCCATCCAAGTTATCGTTCGCCTTTCAGCAAGCACGGGATCACGCATTATAGCCGCCGCGAGCGTCTGCCCGAAACAACCGCAAGTGTCCATGGGAACTGCAGTTTGAACCCTGTACGAAGAGATGGCCTTGCCAATCACACAATCGACAATTGTAAACCACAGGTCCCAGAGTTCCATGCGTTGAGCGCTTGAAACAACAGAGACAATGAACCCCACAGATTTTTTTGTTTTGTTAAAAAGCAGGTTTATTTTTAATCGCTCGAGGGGTGAAAATTAAACAACCAACAGAACCACGCACGTCTTAGCTTTCACGCCTATTTATGTGTAAATGTTTGTCAAACAATCCAAGGTGGCCAAGAAGCAGTCTCGATCTTGAAAGAGCTGACTGAAGTCAGTAACAGTGTTTGACCTGCGGTAATGCAGGTGTCAGGGATTTCGCACACACTAACCTAATATTTTATGACAAGTGTATATGTTTGCCGCTCTTTTAATGATTCTTTACGTGATGTCGCTTAAAACAAGGCAGAGCAAAAGGCACACCACCGCCTTTCTCCGAGGCAGAGCAGAAATGCCTCGGAGAAAGGCAGCGTCCTTTTCGGATTCGGGGGCGTGTTTTGCTGTTGTCTCCTCCCTGAGACTTTTCGCAAAAAACACGCCCCCCGATCCGAAAAGGACGGGGCATGATTGGAGTGACGGGACCTCTTCTCCAATGGCTGGCCAGCATTTACGAGGCCAGCCAATGGAGAACAGGGGAGAAGAGGGGCGGGTTCAAGCCCCTCTTCTCCCAAGTCATTAAATCTCGGAGCGAGACTGCGTAAGCGCAGCCATCGCAGCCGAGACCTAAAAAGTGCCCTCAAGCTCTGAGTAACAACACATGTAGAGGCAGTCCTTGAAAAAAGGCAAAGCTTTTAAAGCCCATATCCAGAATGCAGCACGTCTTTCATAGACAGCGCAAGCGTTGCCTAGTCGAGACCTAAAAACGGCTACACGGAATTATACCAAACTTGACAAGGAGGTAAACACTTTACTCTAAGAAGTGCCCTTGCTTGGTCTGCTGTAATCCATTCAATGGTTTTAGAAAAAAGTTTTTATAGTTTTCTTACCTGGGCATGCAGAGCTTAAATTTTTGCAAATATGTATTTTTGATTTTTCTAGAACTTTAGTGGAATTTGAGGATTTTCAAGAAAATATGCAGATGCTTAGCATGTTTAGCTTAATCTTGCTAGGTTTAAATTTGTGCAGATTTGCTAATGGGGCATATTGAAACATTAAGAGAAAAATGTATTAATTTGCAATTAACGACAGCATCATTTGACAAATCCCCAAGAAATTTTCAGACATTTAGCATGCTTAGTCTTTTGTTGGCTTGGCAAGCTTCACGCAGAGCCATCAACAGAGGCAAAGTTAAAAGAATGAGTGTGCAAAAACGTTTTTGCATGCAAAACATTTTGCTGCTCTTTAATGAATCTGCATTACATTTGGGAAGGCTTTTAGTGCAATAATCTCAAATTTGATGCAGATATTAGTCCTAGAAGCAGGGTGGCAAGATTAAATTATTTGGCATGACCTTTGTTGCAATTTTAAGCTTCAGTGCAATGGCTGGTAGACATTTTCTACCGTTAGCGTACTCATGACACATGCAAAGCAGTCAGGGAGTGAAACACTTAAAGGGGTGTTAAAAAAGCAGCATTTCCCATTTTAACTCCTATAAAAAACGTTCTCTCTCCGCTACAAAAAATGCCCTGAATGAAATTATAGCAAACTAACCATGAAACTAAAATGTTATTTCATAGAAGCGCCATTGCTTGGTTTGGATGAAATTTGTTCACTTGTTTTTAAGACATTAGCATTACAATACATAGTCAGTGGTCTTGAAAGAATTAAAAGTTACAGATATCTGTGGACTGTACTTGAACCCAGGGTTCCTTGCATTCAAGTCCAATGCACCAAAGCCTGGTGTCCAAGAATCCCTTTAAACTGGGTCCAAAACAATTTTTTTTTTTTTTTTTTTAAAACAGCTAGTCCCGAAGGCAAACCCATGCTACACATGTCTGAAGGCTGGGTACAGCAGGTAGTCGGTAGTCTGTGACAGGCTAGCAAATTAATAACCAAAAACAAGTTCCAGCTCTCCCGAACGTCGTTCACGATTGACTGTTTTGCATGAAACCCATTAGGGGTAAGTTAAACATGCTACAGGTCTGCCAAATTTTGCACCAGTCTGTGATACTGCAGGAATCAGAATCCATAAATCGTAGAACAGGCAAACATACGTTAACACTCACACCAAATTCAGTGCTTAAGATCTTACAATATAAATTCCAACACATTAAAACGTAAAATATGAGTAACACAATCAAACCAATAAATGACACTATATTCTTAGTGGTCACTGTCAAAGTGATATGGGCAATGTGATATGTAATGTCATCAGTAGGAGGATTTACAAAGTTTGTAATTGCACCGGTCTCATTAAGGATGAGGTGGAAAGGTGCAGGTATGGAAAACAGCATTTCAAAGCGG
Source organism: Triturus cristatus (assembly GCF_964204655.1). Lineage (NCBI taxonomy): Eukaryota > Metazoa > Chordata > Amphibia > Caudata > Salamandridae > Triturus > Triturus cristatus. The sequence goes on from NC_140595.1 coordinate 60,133,836, forward strand.
CACAATTAATAGACACTGTTGATGATTTTCCAATTTAAGAGGTTTGCTGCTATGCCTGAATCTAGCCCAACTTGCATGGACTATTCAAACCTCGGCCACATTAAAAATAAAAAACATGATTACAGGTAGCTAACTTTTCCTTCCATGAACTGGGAATAAGGAATAGCATTGCGTGGCCTGTGGACATGATTAGGAGACCCAAAAGCAAGCCAAAAGAAATGGTGTAGCCCTTTAGCTGGACACCTAGGCTGGATGACTAGGGAGATGAGCTAAGAAGGGTAGGAGGAGGAAAGACGAGAAGGTACTGGATTAAGATGGTGCAGAAAATAAGACATCAAAAGGACAGGTGTAAGAAGGAAGAGCATAGGAGAAGGCAGTCTGGAGAGCAGATGAGCACTACCCGATTGGCCTGAGGCCGGCCCACGTTATGACCACAAGAAAAATGTCAAAACCACAGTCCCCCAAATACATAAAACTGCTTTTCCTTTCTTAACAAGCCAACCCCATACTGTCATCACATACCAAAAAATTTACAAACTCCAACTAGGGCAACTAAAAATGCATGGACCCATACAAAAGTGACCAAAAAAAAATAAAACTTTAACCTGTGGGAGCAGTCCACCAAATGCAGCAGCAAGAAAGGACACCTGTCTTCTCATTTATATTGTTTTACTCTCTGTTTCCAAGATAGCTGAAACCAATAAACTTGCACCCCCTTGAATATCTCGGAGAAGGCCGAGACTTTCAGAATAGTCAGTAATTCTCAAGGGTCTCAGCAGGCAGGCCAAAAGGGAATGAATTGATCCTTTCAAAAGGGTCACAAAGATTGGTTACACTAGCAAATCCCAAGGTCACTTGAAACGTATCCGCCCACTCAAAACTCTACCACCATAAGTATGGTATATCAAAAGTTGGATCTGGACTATTGTCCTAGAGTCTATGCAACTGGTGAGGGTATTAAGTACCCAGCAGTCCCAGCTAATCCAAGTAAAGGACTTCAACATAAGACTGTGGAGGGCTTCAACATTAGGGGCTGGGATGCAACCCGATGTCCCGACCGATCAACAAGCTTTCAGAACCCAATAGCTCGATTTTACAAGTCAAAATGGCAGCCCTGAGATCAGACTGGTGACCCACCAGCTTTTACCAATAGCCAGACCTCAGGAATGACCATAGTGCTGTCCAAAACAGACCACATTAAATACACTTTCACGTTCAATTGCGAAGTTACAATTCATCACAAACAGCATTTTGATTAACAAAGCAACTGTCCAAAATGAAATTCTGACCCACAACACAGAATTCAAAACAGTAACATTTAGATATTAAACTTGTTAGAAGCAGCATAACAGTCCTGTCCTTAACATACAGCACAGGAGACAGACATGCATAGCTTTGGAAATCGAAAGTGTGCGAAATACAGAAGACCAATGTATTTTTTACCTGATATTGCTTGGGTGAGGGTGAATAAGTATGGATAGTTGTTCATCTCAGTCTTCCAACGCGCACTCTGAATGATCGTGTCCTGGCTAGCAGGACAGGATGTAAGCTAGCGTTTAGGTTGGCATGCACACAAGATGCAAGTTATTGTCTACTGTAGCTAGTTAACCCCTTTCTGCGCTGCAAAGATAAGAGGGCAGGTCCTAGTGGCAGTTGCTACAACTCCAAGCTGCTTGATAACTCAGAAGGAGGCATGTCTTATGAAAGCATTTGAGGCAGCATCTTGGATTCAACACAACACCTCCCTGAGACTTTAATACTGCTACTAAACTACAAAATCTAGCGTAATAACATGAAGCCCCCTTTGACAAACTTGCAGAGCACTAAGGATTGTTTTAACAAACCCTCCCCTACCAACAATAGTTGATGGCATGCTTCATCATTGGTTTCCCACCCAGGACTCCTAATGCAGCTGGGTGTGCTACGATGCCTGAGTTACAGCGGAGCGGGATGTTTTGTGAACGTGAAGATGTGAGTAATTTTAAAATTGAATCAAGGTCACCAATCAGGTATTTTAATAATGGGAACCTTGGGCAAGTTGTAAAAACAGTGGTCGACGACTTGGAGAAAGTCTCTAAGACATCTGCCAATGTTTTTAAAATTTGCACAAGATCCCCATTATTAAAATACTTTATAGGGTAACCAATAAAGGAGGCCATTATGTCAAAACAATCATCATTGGTAACATCCAGTTTCATGCTGAAGACTGACCTCAACTTTAACTAAATACTATGCTTGTCCATCTTCGTAAAGGACGTAATCCTCCCATCCGTTCTAAAAACTCAAACGTCAAGGGTTCTGAAAATACTAACTAGGCAGTTTCCAAAACATTCATGCACCTCACTAGCAATCCTGCACTACACAGCCCACCCAAACGAGCAGTGTCGACTGCACTGCACATTAGTACACAGCCAACCTTTCTTTGAGGCAAAGTCATCAGAAAAATTTTTTTGCCAAGGACTCAGCTCCATTAAGGAGGAAGACTAAAAGCGACTTACCAGAGTAGGCAATCTGGATAAAACCATTTGCTGTTTCCGCATAAGAGGAGAATAATACATAAGAGGTACTGCTATTTTTAAAAGGTTTAAGCAGGAAGTGAAGTGTTAAAACATTAAAATTGAAGACGACTTAAACTTCACCTTTAACTCAGAGAAAATCTTGATCACATTTGTTTCACCTTCAATTAGGAATGGCCAAGTCAGTCCTTGAAAATGCATCAGAACCAGTTGAAAAATGAGTAGCCCCTCCCATATCTATGTCCACCAGCTCAATTCTTGGATGGAACTGGGAAGATCGAGGGGATCGCTCCTAGGTGCTTCAGATGTGTGTGGGGTCATTTGTGAGATCAGAACTAGATCAATTAGGCTAACAATGAGAGACCACAGAACCGACTCATTCAGGAGTTTGCCAGTGCTTAGACGTGATTGGATACTAACACAATCATTATGGGCACCCACAGCATCAAGGAGGAGTTGGTCCCCCAAAATGTTTTTTGTTTTTTTTAAGAAACCTGTGCCAGTCTGAAGGGAGCACAAATATTTAAAAAAATTACACTATGACTATGCTGTTTTATGACGGGTCATAACGGGTTCCAAGGAGTTGAATCCCTGCTCTAGTAGACACCGGCCATAATTAGACTGCATGATTCAGTGATGTTTATGATCCACCTCACGGCAATCAGCAATGGCCAGGATGGAGTACTGAGAAGGCGATCAAACCTAACTATGTAGGAGGAAGTAAAAGTTCTAAAAAATATTTCCTTAAGTGAACCTGAAAAATGACTGGTAATGGTAGATCCGCCCAAAGCAACAGTGCATGCCACTCTGTGGTCACCTTCCAGATGTAACCAAACAGGGCCAGTCCACCCTCTCACATGCAGGGTACAGGCGGGTGAAGTGGTCACGGTTTGGAAGTGCTTGGGAATGGGCACAGGACAAGCTCTTCCCCCAGAAAACCCAATCAAGCAGCACCAAGAAAAGGACCAACTCACATGGCCTAGTACTCATCACTTGGTGCAATAGAGGTGTGGCCAAGTGATTTGCCACAGAGGTCCTCAGTGAGGTTTCTGGCATTGCGACTGGCACAGACACCACAGGTAGTTCCCAATGGAGGGGGGGGGGGGGGGGGGAGGGGGGAAGGCCTTCCGTGCATTCCTATTCCTAAGAGAAGCCCAGGAGGTCCTGCCAGTTGGACCCACTGTACCCAAAACATGCCTCCTTCTAGACAGTGTTTTAGAGCTTAGGATCTATAGTAGCTGTAAAGTTTCTGGGGCAACAAGGGAAGATGGAGACACTGTGTGGCTTGAAAACTCCAGGAAAGAAGCCCAGCAGTGACTTGGAGTGGTACCCTCACGGGTATGTATGCTGGTACATGTGGTCTAGTGGCTAGAGCTGGTGAAGAATTCCAGCCTCTGCACTTGGGTCACCATTGTGTGATTCTGGGCAAATCACTTTATTTCATTATGCCTAAAATTGGAATTGTATTGGTTTAACACCCACTTAATGTACACAATCTTGTTGATTATCTATATGCCACCCATGTCATGTACAGCATTCCGTTGCTTCTAGGCTAGGTTTATACTATAGAAATATCCATTTATTCAAACATAATGGCACTTTTTCAGGGCGGAGGACCCAGCCTTGAGGCACAGTTTGCACATGCTACCCGGGCAGGTGAGTCTTGATGCAAAGGGGTTGTCTTGATGAACAAAAGGTGGAGTACATTTACCAAAGCATGCCCGGAAAGCTGCACCAGGCATATGTTTCCAGACACACTTCTGGGAATGTCATGTGACTTTTCCCAGAGGCTCCTAATCCCCATTTTCCAAGTTCTCCATAGCAGATTGTGAGCTTCACGTGCCAATGCATTTTTTTCTCCACACTGTAAAAATCTATGCCCATGGAGAAACCCCTTCCTCTACACCACCACCAAGTCTGGGAGTGATCTATTCCCCTATCACCCGGAAGGGTGGCTACTCCAGACTTTGGCGGTAGTAAAACTCCCACCATTTTCAGGATCCAAACGAGTCGGATCAGAGTTTGGGGATGCCAACAAACATATTTGTGGAAGGTCTGAAACTTTCAAGGCAAACCATGGCTTTGTGTGCTCACTTCCTTGATTTATTACTGTGATTTTGATGTACTTTGGGTGTAGAAATGCAGAATAGTAAATTATCGATGCCTGCCAGAAATCCATTTGGGATTCCTAGAGAGCGTATAAAAGTTAATTTGGCCTTAAGCTTATATTTATGCCAGAATGTATCTTAATGAACAATACCCTTTATATTTAGTGCTCAGTCTACAATATAATACATAGGTCCCGATTTCAATGTCAGGTGGTCAGACCGACTGCTGCTATTGCAGTGGTCAGGAGACAGCTGTATTTCGATGCGACCAGTGGGTTGGAGGCCGAAAGACAGCAGTACCAGGGAGGGGGCATGCTACACCCATAGAAAAAGGCCGCAGCAGATGCCGCTGAGTGTCTCAGACATGTCTGTGCGATGTGTGTCATGCACCATGTTGTGCATGGCACACAGTGCACACAAGACAGTGCCAGGAGAGCACCACATGTGCCCCCATACACATTTAACTCTGGGCTCCGACGCTCGGGCGCCTTGTTTGTGGGTCCCCCGATCCCTTTTCGACATCCATGAAAAGGCTGTCGGAAAGGGATATCGAAATCCCGACTGTGGTACCTGCCTCAGCACCGCCGCCATTCTGGGACGTTCTTTTGACTGCCACACCATCAGGAGGCCGGCATCGTATGGCTCCGTGATGACGTCGACTTTGGTTGTAACGTCAGTGGAGCCATACAAGTCCTCTCCGGCGTGCGGACGTAAGTTTCTTCTTTTCCGCGCTGTAACGCAAATCCGGAGAAGCGTATATCTGGCTGTTTTTTGGCCTGATGTGAAAAATTCATCTGAAACAGTGTGTCAGGGCTCTTTATGCCTTCTGGATTTAAATCCTGTGGTTCTTGTGTTCGGCAGATGTCTGGTATGGATCCTCATGCTATCTGCATGTGGTGCTTGGGCGAGCACCACAACGCTGAAGAGTGCGACGCCTGCCAACGGCTTAAATTGAGGATGAAACGGGAGCGACAAATGAAGCTCCTGACGGCACAGTTGTCGAGGACTTCAGTACGCCCAAGCGGTCGGCCTTTGCATTCTGCGGTTCGGAGACAGAGCCGATCTAGAGGCTGTTCCCACGAGTGTCAAGCTATATCATGTGAATGTCGTCAGCGGTCCATGGCCCCGTCCACGTCTGACATTAAGGGTCATCGTAAGCGATCAAAGTCGCGGCTTTCTGGGGCTGCTTCATCTCATGACGCGGTTCTAGGTGGCTCCTCAATCCCTTCTGCTGAGGGTGTAAGTTGCTCCCGTGCCTACTTTCATTTCCTGTAGCCGGGTGCGACTTGGGCCCAGATGAAAGAGTATTATGATGCTCTCCATGTCATCTTTGGATCTACACCTTCCTCTGGAGCGCCTTTCCGCCCCACGTAGGTAATGGGTACAAGGACTGTCTTTGCTGATGAATTCGTCCACGGCTGCAGTCAGGCCCTTACAAATGCCAGGGCCCTTTGCCCAATGTTGCTTGTTCCTCAAGAAGTTTTGGACGGCTTCAAACTGGAGTCGGTACAAGAACCGGCAGAAAGTCTTGAAGTGTTGACATCCCCTCTACCAATTCTGTCCACGACACCGTGGTTACTTTTGAGCAACCTGTGAATCTACCTCCTATGGTGGACAGCTAGATTTCAGAGTTAGGTGAAGCAAGCGGGCTAGAGTCTTCCCCGGCTTCTAGCCTTCTATCTCCTCCTTGTCTTGCATCAGAAGCCAGCGCTTCTTTGGCAGAGGTGTGGAGAAGGGTGGCGGATGTTTTATATTGGACTACCTATGGTTGAGAAATCTGCAGACCCCCTCATTGAGTTCCTCATCCGGGTGAGTCAGAGATTGAACCAGTGCTACCTTATTGTGAGGCACTATATGATATTTTAGTGGGGACATGGGATAAGCTTGATACTGGTGCGCCTGTGGACCGTAATATTGCCCACAAGCACCACCCGGCCCCCTTCTTCAACTCAAACACCACAGTTTGGCGGCTCAGGCCGTTACAGCTTCCCATGATGAGGATAGTCTTCCTCATACCCCAGATGACAAAGATTAACAGAAGCAAGACTCTTGTGGAAAACATTTGTTTTCTTCCACTAGTGCAACATTACGTTCCGTTAATACAACTTGCGTCCTAGAATGTTTTTTGTATGCCTTATGGGATTTGTTAGGAACAACGATTCTCAACAGGTATCATTAAGCATAGACAGATAAATTGCATGTACAAAACATTACAGTTAGAATAAGAAAGACTGAAAAAATTAGGTAGAAAAGTGATGATGTATTAGAGAAAAGGGATTTCTCAAAAAGGACATACAGCAATGTAATTAAACAAAATAATGGAACAGTTGTATCAGCACTGTACGCAAAATAAATGACGTATAAGAACAACCCGAACTTGTACTTGGTGCTTAAAAGTGTACATGACACGAAGACGGCGACGCAAGTGACAAGGTGAAATCAGCTGGGGACGGCGCAAGTGAAGTGGATGTGAGATATTAGAATAATATATACAAAAGATCAGAATTCAATTTCTTTACAATAGATTTACTTAAATATACATAATCATAGAGCCATCAATTAAGCTGAGGAGTCGACGGCGTTTCGATCCGAGCAGATTGGGATCATCATCAGGACTGGGCTGTCATATTCAAGAAAACAGTGCTGTACAAGAAAGAGAGGGAAGGGTCAGGGACAAGAAGAAAAGGATCAAGAGAAAACGTGGACTGGTCAACGAAAGACAAGAAAAGGGGGGGGGTTTGGGGAAAGAGGAGGGGAGCCCCTAATATCGGACCACAAGGAAAATATAACAATTATAATAAGGGCCAGTAAAAACATGCTTGTGTAAGCAAATTAAAGGTACATGGAAAGGGGTAGGTAGAGGGGCAGGGACGGGGGGGGGGAAGAGGGGGGGGGGAGGAAAGGGAGGGGAGGTAGTAGGGGGTGGTGGCGAAAGGGATAGGAGAAGAAGGCAGGAGGTGTGGGGAGAGAGTGAGAAAATCGGAGGCAAGATGAAGGAAGGAGACTTAGGGATTGAGAAATCTAGTACCTGTAAACATGTGTGACTCTTGAATACAGAAGGTCGCTAAGGAATATGAATAGGTGAAAATCTGTGAAAGGGAAAATTCGAAAATTAATAGATACAGAGAAAAGGAGAAACAAGAGATGAAATGGGAGCCAGAAAAGACTAAGTACCTGAACGTGGGTCAATTGAAAGAATTCCAGGGAAAAAATGTGGGAGTTAGAGGGCAAGTCGACGAGGGATTTGTTGGCACAGTTACTACCACTGTTTCCAGTTGCTCATAGGGACAAATTGAGTCAATTGATATTGGATGGGCGGCAGGCAGCAAGGTTAATCATTAGGTGGGAAATGGATACCACTGAATTGATTGGTCGAGCTGTGGCATTGCGTCGACGAGCCTGGTTTCGTACCGCTTAATTTTCAGAGGCAGTCCAGTCAGTTTTAATTGACATGCCGTTTGATAGTGTTCATTTGTTTGGTGCCTCTGCGGACGCTGCCTTGCGTAGGTTTAGGGACAGAATGGGTGATACAGACCCGTAGCTTGTTCCTTTATTTCATTGGATGGAGATGTTACCATACAAAGGACTTCTCCTAGATTGTGTTTTGATTCAAAACTGTAGTATGATATACGTTTTGCAGCACCGGTTGTGGTGTCCCCGTCTAGGCAGTTCTTATTTGTAATTTCGATGACACGTTTTTCTGTGAGACCCTACATGTGATTATCCCTACCAGTGGTATAGTTTTTGGTTATCTCTGCTGAGGGGATTCTCACTCAAGAGATTTAATTTTGGGTTTTTATGTGAAGATTACCCGGGGTCTTTTTTGGTGCAGGACTAGTCCTGTTATTTCACTGGAAATTCAATTTATTGGATCACAGTTTTCTTTCGGCAACTTCTTGTCTTATTTCAGCAAGTAATATCTTGTAGATGTGAAGAAATACAGCTTTTATTTAGTTCCCTCCTTGAGGGGCGTTTTCTCCTCCACCCATTTCGGGGGTTTGTCAATCGCTGCAGATTGCAACATGGTTATGATTGATGTTTTCCACTGTATCGCATCTACTTATTCCTTGAGGTTAGCCATGCTTATCCTGAAGGATAAAGGTTGTATCCATCTATATGGATTTTTGATGTAGCTTTTACCCATGTCGAATTATGATATATTATTCTGACTGGAGGTTGGATGTTAGTCTATTTGAGACATTTGTCCCTTCTCCATTATTCTTCTGTTATCCTCTGTACTTCACAGCTGTTCAGAGATCATGGTGTGAACATATGATCTATTGCTTACTTGAAAGATATATATTTTGCAGAAACGCGTCGGTCTGTTGTTCTCAGCACGGAGCACACTGGATTTAAATGAAAAAATATATGAAGTCAAACCAGATATGTGCCGTCTCCCATTCTTGAAGCCAAGAAGTGAATTTGAAGTAAAGAGGCTTGGGATTTGATTATATATATATATGAGCCCTTGTTGGCTTTACGATCAGATGTTCTTTTTACTCATATGTACGGTGCACAATTATTCCAACTGGATATCCCTTTTTGGGTAATTACCAGAGGTTTGACTTTTTTTTATTTATTCATTTTGACCCTTTAGGTCAAGTGTGGTCATAAGGGCTTGCTACAGGCTAGGGTTCATTTTCATGTACGTTTTCTTTTAGGTAGTACAGTCCTATTAAGATACTTTTAGCAGACAGCATTATTATAATGCCAGGTCACCTGCAGGATTTTTGAGGGTGCAATATACTTTTCAATGTTATATCATATACTACTTTGGAGCTGGTTTTCAGTTCCGTCTATTTATGTGCGTGTACAAGGTATACATAAGTGTTTTGCATTTATGTTTCATATGCTTAAAATGTAATTCAACCATTTATATGGTAGAAAGGATATTTATTCTTTAAAAAACAAAATAGCTTTTATTTGTGAGAAACAATTTGCTTCTCTCTTCCCTGTTACTTTTCGGTGTCCTTAATATAATTATAACAGGTTCATTTCTGTTTGTCTTTCTATCTCTACAAGACATAAGCATTATGTAAACAGTCGGGTGGTCAGTTTGTCTAAGAGAGTTCTTTATTGCAGGGATGGCTTAAGATTTGGTTATTCCTTACCTGGGTTGGAAGTCATCTTTCTTGGTTCATGAATTGATCATTAAGATCTGGCAATGAATGGTTTATTCATCTTGATGTTAATGGAATGGGTCATGAAAGTCCTTTTCGGATTTTGTAACAACAGGTTTCCCTCAAGAATTTCTTTACTGTTGTAGAGGATGCGGTTTACATTGCATTTGTTTTGCCCTTTGGCCCTCCGGAAGCGGTTTCTTATTTACATCATCTGTGGGCATTGCCATGGTTTTTATAAAGACCCCGAAGCTCTTTTTCATCTGATTTCTACACATACATGGTCAATTGTTGATGTGACTGGCTGATTCTCGTTGAGAACTTTTGTATGATTAGTTTGCAGACCCTCCTCTAGTGGGTATAGCTATGGTATTAATTCAATAATTAATGAATCTGCGGCTATATCTCTATCAGATGAACGAGTTACTTCCCCTTGGTAACGATTTATCTGGTAGAGAGGCAGTCTAGCTGCAGATTCCTTAACGCCTTGCCCATCCTCCCCGCACTGCAAACAATCTGTAGTGTAAGGGATATACCCTTTTTCAGGTCTGGTTTTATATAACAGTGATTACTGTTTCACATGATTATGTGATTCAACGGAGCATTGGGTCTTACTCCTTTATCTTGACTTAGTATTGCTATACCTTTTGTTTAGAATTGCTTTGTCGTTCTGTGAATGACCTATGATGTAGGGCTATCCCCCTTTTCAGTACTGATTTTATATATCAGTGATCACTGTCTCATGCAGTGGTATGACTCAAAAACCTATTTGGTCTTGTCTCATAGGTCTTCTCTTGGTATTACCATACCATTCATTTCCTTTGGTGAGTGATTATCAGAGTGAGAGGTGCTTGCTTTGTAAAGATGATTTATATACCCATGCACATGGTTTCTTGTAGCTTCTGCTTTGTTAATTTATTTAAAGTATTTTCCTTGGAGTCTTGGTCTGGTATTATCATACCATTTATTGTTACTTTCTAATTTTTGCTTCAAGGATTGTTTTTATTCTTTTGGCACATTGTTTCCACAACCAGTTTCTATAGTGGCTCTGTGTTCTGGCTCGGAAGGTTTCACAGGAGAAACTAACTTCCATGTGCCGGAGGGGACTTATAAGTCTCCACTGACAACACAACCGGAGTCGATGTCATCACAGAGCCATACGATGCCGCCCCCCGGTGTGCAGAGGTACTGCTAAAAAATGGCTGGATTCAGTCCGACGCCTGGGGAGAATTCAAAAGTTAAGGAATCTGCAACTAGACTGTGTCTCTACCAAATAATATGTTGCAGAAGGTAAGTAACTTGTTCAATTAGATGTATGTATTCCTCTGCTCAAGCTTATTGCACATGGATCATGAAGGTGGTGTGATGAACACAAATGACATAATAACTGATTTGTACCTGAAATACCTAAAGAAAAGCAGATTGTATTTGACATCCTATGACAACAGTAGCAGCGAGTAGATACAGTTGCACATCTCCAGACTGTATGTGGCTTTATACGAAAATAGCAAGTATGATACCGAAACATATTTTATCAAACAGCTATAAGGTGCTCAGGCAATCCAAAAAACACCCTGCTACCTAAGGTGTTGTATATGGGCCCTACAATAGTTGGGGACCCACTGTAGTGAAATATACAAGGAGTGTTGGTGCACACTCCAAAAAGCTCAGGAGTAATGGCATAAGTTAGTCAAGAGTGTTTATGGCTACTAATTAAGCCTTATCAATAGATCACTTATTCATCCTCAAAGGTTGGAATGATGGTACTGGTAGCAATACTATGTTACACGTGAAAAAGAACAGCCAAAATGTGTTTCATCCAAACTGGATTTTAATCAAGGCCGGATCAATTGTACTCCATGTGAAAGTCAAGCTGTTGTGTCAACCAGTAACAGGCACCCAATGTTGCTCTGGTCTAGGTTAATGCCTTTATATTGTGCAAAGTAATGCAAGTAATAGAGGATAGGATGTGTAACTTCAAAATTAAGGATGAATAAGAGCAATTACAAATTGCTTCCGAATTAATAGTACTAAGAGCACAGGGGTAGATATCCAGTATATAACGAGTCATAAATGAATCAACTCTTAGGCACAAAGCTGTCAAGTTTAAAGGAACCCATGTCATAGAACTTGCAGGAGGATGTGGTGTGTCTGAAAAACATTTGAACCATTGCGATTTTCCCGTACAAGTATGATTACTTATTTGGCCATAACCGCTTAAGAATACACAGAGGTGAGACTGATCTGTGTGGCAACACCTGCTCGGACTAATTTTGCTGAGCTCAGACAATTTTTTATTAAGTTGGGTATTGGGATGCTCCATTTATTAAGCTCATTATAATTGGTGAACAATATTGATCTATATGACGGAAAGGAACGTTACTGTTAGGTATATAACGTCATAGAAATACACAAGTTGAATAGGGCGTGGGGAGAAACAATGGGCCCATGTTTTGGTGGAAATGTTGCTTGCCACAAGCTAAATCCTTCTGGACCTTGTACGGGATAAGCAAAAGTATAATTGCTTATTCATCTGTAACTGCACAGGAATGCTTTGAGGCAAGGGTGACCCATTTGTGTCACCTGTTGTGACAATTTTAGTTTGATCAGACAATTTAAATAGTGTAGAGGAGGGCTCCCTTTATTAGAATTAGTATAAATATTGGTGAATCAAGCTGATCTAGGTGTGAAAAAAGATGGTTCCTTATTTTGCTATACATCTATAGAGAAGGCCTGGCTGGGGGGTGGCAGAGTGAGCAAATGTTTCGATGGAAACGTTGGTTGGCTCAGGGTAAATCCTCACAGACCTTGTATGTGGATGTGGTGTGTTCGAAAAACAAAATAAATATTTTTTAGCCAAATGTTTTTCAGACACACCACATCCTCCTGCAAGTTCTATGATATGGGTGCCTTTAAACTTGACAGCTTTGTGCCGAAGAGTTGATTGATTTATGCATTTATGACTCGTTATATACTGGATATCTACCCTTGTGCTCTTAGTACTATTAATTCGGAAGCAATTTGTAATTCCTCTTACTCATCCTTAATTTTGAAGTTACACATCCTATCTCTATTACTTGCATTACTTAATTTTCTTATAAAAGTACGATGACGCTGACTGGCATTAAGCGATTTTGCAGCAGCGTTTTCCACATAATTAGGGATTTGCCGCATTTACCACAGTATCCCTCAGCTGCTGCATAATTACTTCTTCTGGCAATTACTTTGAGGAATGCCCCGCGTAGATTCACCAGTTGCGACAAATTTTGATTGGCTCACACAATGTACATGTGGTTAGTGCTCCCTTTATTAAAATTAACATGAATACTGAGGTAGGGCAGTTACCCCATGTTTTGGTGGAAAGGTTGCTTCTGTCAAGATAAACCCTAACAGAACTTCTAGTGATTTCTATTATGTTTGGGGGGGAAAACTTCATAATATGACAATGCAAAGACTGTTTAAATGTAGTTGGTTCCATTATTATTTAAGCATCATCAAATGGAATATATTTTTATATAAAATGGTGTCTGCGAATAAGATACTAATTCGGCCTGTGAAAAACAGCCTGTGCCAATAAGAGGTACCCTTTTGATCAATATCCAACAAGGAAGTATTGCTTCCTCCGGACATTATGTTTACCCCATCGCTCTGTACTGGTGTTGTTACTGTCTCGCCAACTGTACCATTGACTCCTGTGTTTTCAAACTTCATGAGGTTATGACACCTCACTCATAGGGTGATTGCCTGGGTTTGTTTCTATGGCTATAGATGTTGTCCTCTGCCTAGTTCTTTCCCGCTCTAGTGCCGGCATGAAGTCTCACCAACACCTCCCATGACACCCACAAGTCGTCAGACTGGTGTCCATGGGCGGTGGTGGTGTTATAACAGTAGTCACAGGAAATATAGGATTCTGAGGCCATGGCGTTTTCCACATAGTTATAGATTTCCAGCATTATCCATTGTCTACTGCATGCGCTGCGGATTTTAACAACACTAAATATTCTAGCTTGGACATACAAATTTGTAAAAAGTGGCAACACGTCCCCCCGCACTGGAAAGCCCTTCACAAAGCTTGACTGGTCATCTTACGTTTGTTTATTGTATTGGGAGGTAAAACTGTATTAAAAATGTAAAATATCTGGCCAGTTTTTCCACGTAGAAAAATGTATAATATAATTAATACTATTAGAAAAATGTTGCTAAAATCGCATAACGCGCCATCTCTTGCTGAATAAATCATTAAACCGTGTCTCATAATTTGATCATCCCCTTCCGCATAATTCCAGTGGCCCTGGTCATAACTCACTTATCATAGCCTCAACATCATGGTCCACGGTAATAACGCCCCTTGTCTCGAGCTGTAGCTCTACTCCATACACTCCAGCGCTCTAGATTAAAGCCTAAAGTGTCATCTCTTCTGACATCTAGGGCGAGGGTCCACTGCCTTGTGTGTCCCGCTGTCCAGTCCTATGCTGATGTTGCCTTCACCCCTGCCGCCCCCCTGCACCCGCCCCTAGAGCCATACCTTGTGGTCCGCTCTCTGCGCTACTGCTGTTATTGTTGCTGCTGCCGCCGGTGTTGTTGTTGTTGCTGCTGCTGTTGCCTCCACCTCGGGCCCCGTGCCGAAAGTGGCAGTAGGGTCTACGGCAGCGGCCCTCTCCTCCGGCCCGTTCATAGGGACACTCGATGCCCCTGAAGAAGCCGGTGCACTTCAGCATCCTCTGCCCGCCACGGCCCTCATTCCTGCCGGGCACCGCTGCCCTACCAGGGACAAAACGACGCCAGCGCCGCCATCTTGGAAACCTCTGCTTGGAAGAACGGAGGCGGGATGGTGCGAGTCACTGGCAACGTGATGACGTCAGTGACCTGCGCCTGACGGGACAATGGCAGCACAGGAAGGAGAGAGAGACAGCAGCTTGCGGTTGCCGTGGCGACAGAAAATATGCGCATGCGTTGAACCACACAAGCCAGAGTTTAACTTCAAAGACAGACTGGGTAGGCAAGGAATGCACAGACTAGATAAAGGAATGCATAGACTGGATAAACCAATGGAAAACTAGATAGGTTTATGTAAAGTCTAGACCAATACGAGTGCCCTGATTAGTTACCTGTAGATGTGTAATCATCATCTTTATTACATTTACTGAGTCATATAATAAAAATCAGAGGTTTCAAATCTGATGCTCGGTACTCAACATTAAAATATAGATCATATTTTTTTTAACATTTCAATGATTATATAATACATACAAGAGTATGTATTGTGTAATGTAAAAAGTACGACTCTTGAAACAATTTTATAAGCCTGACAAAATAAAAAAAAGTAAAAAGCGTAGCCAAACTGTCATATTAGGTCCCTTAAGAATTTACCAAGCAACTTCATAACTGTTGACATCGTACTGTTCTAAAGTAGGGCTTTCAACGTGGTACAATGACTTTATACATGCTAACATTCAGGAACAGATAAGAGGGTGATTTAAAGGGAAAAAAGTGGTAATGTAATTTATCCATCGACTTATAGAAAGTGGTGAAGGATATATATATATATATATATATATATATATATATATATATATATATATATATATATATATATAATCTACTGGCGGTCGCCAGTAGATAGTTATAGTTAGGACCGTGTTTCCATAGGAAATCCGCAACATTCTATTTGGAATAACTTTTGCGTCGATTGACGAATCCTCACGAAATTTTCAAAATAGGTGGGGCGCTCCGCTCCGCTCCTTCCCTGAAAGTCTCGGGGGGATTCGTCAAGCGGGGGCTGAGAAAAAGGGGGGGTCCCAAAACGCATTTTCCCCATGCATTTTCCCATAGGACCTTTAGTCCGCGCTACAGCCCGAACGGCTGAACAGAAAACCTTGAAATTTGGCAGAGAGGTAGTCCTCAGGTCAGGGATGTGCCTTTTGCAGGTCTGGTGTAAATCTGTTCAGTATTTCTGAGAAAATAGCATTTAAAAGCATATATATATCTATAGACGCGCACCGTGCCGTACGGTAAGCGCACCCTGCCGTGCACGAGCGCAATTCTGATTGGTTGTTAGATCTTAGTAAACATTCGAATCGGTCGAAACCAGGAAGTGTCGGCCGCCATTTTGTCTCTCGCAGTCCGAGGGAGGTGAAAAATAAAGGTGGAGAACATGAAAAGGGGGCAGGGTGGACAGTTCCTGACCCCCTAGCCATTGTCAGGGGGTCCCCAAAGGACCCCCAAGGGCCATAAATGTTTGTAATATTTTTAGGAAAAATCGCGGAGTGCGCTTACCGTGTGCGCACGGTAAAAACGTGAAAATTACGCGAACGGCGTAACGTGCCCACAGAGCGCGAAGCGCACCGTGCGCGCACGGTACGCGCACGGTGAAAAACCTTAAAAAAAACAAAATTAAATAATAAATACATAACTTAGCATTTAAAAAACCGTACAAATTCACTTAAAAAACCATAGGTTTCACACATGTTATAGTTAGCTGGACATTTCCCTCGTAAAAAACCAATGAAATTCCCCCGTTATAGTTAGTAAAGGGAACTATAACTCACGCGACCGCAATCCACTGCTGATGAAGTCAGATATTACATCACTTATGACATATGTGTCTTTCTGTAAAATAAATATTTATTAAATATGTATAGCTAAAGGTTAAAGGAAAGAAAAATGGGTAAATAAGTGAATAAATACAGTGATGTAATATCTGACTTCATCAGCAGTGGATTGCGGTCGCGTGAGTTATAGTTCCCTTTACTAACTATAACGGGGGAATTTCATTGTTTTTTTACGAGGGAAATGTCCAGCTAACTATAACATGTGTGAAACCTATGGTTTTTTAAGTGAATATATATATATATATATATATATATATATATATATATATATATATAAATCCACAAATGCCCTTGAGCTTCGAAAGAGCACTCGACGCCGTCTCACACCTTCCGGCATGCATGCCTCGCTGTGGCTTGCTTACTGACATCCTAATTGCATTATGCCAAATCCGACGCGTTTCGAGGCTAAGCACGCTGTCTCAAGGGTGATGAATGCTTGCTGACTGGACTCCTTATCCTACTCAAGGAAAATATAATTTTTCAGCCCAAAGGATCACAGGGGGACTGAGCCTACTAAGGTTATAATGTTACTCATCGCTTCTTGGACTTCATTTACCAGCATGCCTATGTGCTTCCAGAATGTGCCACGCCCACAGGGCGGTCCCATTCCTTAATAAAGAGTGAACGAAGCGCTGAGTTGTCAATCCCTCTGTGAAGCTATCCATGAATACGGGGCGTTCTAGCCTCCAAACGCGTCGGATTTGGCATAATGCAATTAGGATGTCAGTAAGCAAGCCACAGCGAGGCATGCATGCCGGAAGGTGTGAGACAGCGTCGAGTGCTCTTTCGAAGCTCAAGGGCATTTGTGAATTATATATATATATATATATATATATATATATATATATACACACACACACACACACACATATATATTCAATTCAATAAATCTTTACTCGGATATCCATAAAAGTACAATTATAAGCAATGCACTGTGTAAAAACAGTAGGCAAAAAGGGACTTAATATTCAAAGCAGCAGCGTCATGGATAGCATTGGAACATGAATGGTATGTAGCCCTTAACAGGTGGCAGCATAGTATTATAAAGTGCAATCAAATGTTCAGTGAATAGCAGCATATTATAATAAAGTGCAATCAAATATAAATAGTTTTAGCAGCATAATACAAAGTGCAATTGAATGTGAGCTATAAAAGGAGGATTCTAATGTACAGAACAGCAGTTTTTTGCGGAGCTCCGTCCCATGATAAATATTTATAACTCTGATCAAATAGCAGCATCATGAAATTGAATACAATTAGCTGGATTAGGGGATGCTCATTGAAACATGTGAATGAACTGCCACTCTCAAGAAGGAACTTACACAGAAAATCAGATCATCTCTATTGAGCTTAAGAATTTCAAGATAGGCTATTCTATAAAAAATAATGGCAGTAGCCTTAAAGAAGGGGATTAAAAATTGTTTGGTGTATTTTTGATAAAAGTTGTAGAAAAATAAAAAGTGTAGCATAGATTGATTGCTGTGCGTGCCACAGGGGCAGGGCGTTTGCTCAAGATTGATATCAAAGCCTATAGGGAAGCAAAGTGAGTATTTTAAGGTTCCAGCCCTGAGGCGAAAGAGCAAACTTCTCTCCCAATGGCCTATGTTCTTTAAAAGGTAGCTGGATGGCAGATGTGATGGGGGGCTATAGGCATCCTCCAAAGACATGTACCTTACAACTGATTATTTCGGAAGCTCTGTAGCATCTCTTGTGTTGCTGTATTGTTCGAATGGGGCGTCCTGGAGGGTCTTTTTACTTATTCCCTCCAGGTCAGTTGGATTTAGAAAAATGTGTTCCAAATTCACGCTGCTCAAGCTTTTTCTGATGGCGGCAAGCCAGGGTATGCTCCCTCCCTTATCGCATTTAAGGCAGTCTACTATTATGTCTCTCGTCAGAGTAGCTGCTGGATTTAGCCAGACTTTTAACCAAAATATGGCTGGACGGGACCTAATATAATCCTCAGTATAATGCAGTTTTAATTCCTTATGGCACACAAATTGTGAGGAGGAAATTGAGTCCCCTAAGAGTTTCCGGCAGAATCTATTTTGTTCTCCTTGGAAACCTCTGCATTTTGTAAAGCCCCAAACTTCTGCACCGAATGTTGCAGTGGGAATGCACTGTGTTTTATAGATTTTAGTTATAGATAGCACTACCTCAGCTCTTTTGGGTTGCGGGAGGCTCAAAATTGAGTTGGTGGCCTTTGAAAATGTACTTCTACTATGGGCCGCATGGGCTGGCCAAGAGCCATTGTCAAAAAATACTAACCCCAAATATGGGAAAGTGCAAGTGCATAACAAGCGTTCTGGACCTGAGGTAATTGAATTAATAAGGTGCTTTTAGGGCCACAAGTCATTATGAACGATTTTTTAAAATTAGTGCAAAGGTCTAGTCAGCCATGAAATCTACAAAACCCCTAACTAAAGTGCGTAGTGCATTCGGTGTGCGACCCATTAGAACCGCGTCATCCACATACAATAGGGCGGGGAGTGTAGTACCGTTGATTCTCGGGACATCATTAGTAAGTTCGGACAATACGTTGTGTAAATCATTATTATATCAAATAAATAGGAGAGGGGCCAGTACACACCCCTGCCTGAACCCTCTACCAATATTGATGTCACTTGACACCTCCCTGTCCTTACCGATCCTCACCGTGCCTTCAAATCCCTGTGTAAATAAGCTAAAAAATTATCTAAAACCTCATCCAACCCATATTTTAAAAGAACCGACCACAGGCGTGACCTGTTAACAAAGTAAAAGGCTGATGTGAGGTCCATAAAAGCCAAGTAAATGGGTGACTTCCGGGCTATAGTATATTTGCTGACAATTAAATTAAGATTTAGGCACTGTTCCACGGTTCCCAATTTACTTCTAAAACCTAGCTGGCATGTATTTATAATGTGATCCCCCTCAGCCCAAGACTAAATTTTGTTAAACAGGATCCTCCCAAAAATCTTCAATGTGTTGTTAATCAGGGAGATCGGTCTGTAGCAACTAGGGTTGGATCGATCTCCTTTTTTAAAAATCGGAACAATGATACTGGTAGTCCATGTACTCGGGATAAAAGTGTTTGTTAAATTGTTAAAAACATTAAGTAAAAGGGGTGCCCAGAATTTGGGTTTATGCTTGATAAGATCAATAGAAAGACCATCATGGCCAGGGGACCCAGGCTTTGATAAATGGCGTCCTCAACTTCTGACACGGATATCATGATCCGCGGCAGACTCTGAGAGTTTAAAGGGTCCTCGCTCTGGGATGGGGCTGTATAGATCTTGGGAAAATGGGCTTTCCAGGCTTCACTGGTTATGTTACAGCTTAAGGGGGTGAGGATAAGACCTACAGAACTCATATCTTTGACTGCTGCCCAGAAACCATTCCCATTGTTAAGACTAGCGGCACAGGCAAGATCGTCCCAGCGTTCTTTGAGGATCTAGTCTTTCCGTTGCCTGGCCACTTGTTTGTAGTGTGACCTCAGAGACTTAACGAGAGTTACATCCCTTGGTGTTGCTGTAGGTGCTACACGGAGTTCTCTGTTTGCTCGCAAGCAGGCATTATTAAACCATCTTGGGTTCTGATTAGTATCTAATGCAGGTCTGGGAATCAGTTGTTTAATGCCAGCACATAGATGACTAAAAGCGTTAATTGCCTCTGGGTTAGGATCGCTAGGTGACAGACAAATATCAATGAGTGAAGGGTGTGCTTTTATCATTTTGGAAAACAGATTTTTGTTATCAATGCCTTTCCAAATCACTCTTAGATTATCAGTCGAGGGCACTAGGTTACTAGCCCCTGGCTCTTTAACAAAATCTAGTCTCGGGGCAAGTCTAATTGTATTTGAAATCGGGTTATGGTCGCCCTGTATAGTAGATAAGACCTCTGCCTTCAAGTCTTCAAGTGTGACAGAGATAAAAACATAATCAATGGTAGAGGCACAACCCTGACCCCTGTATGTAGGTATTAAGCAATTATCTTTGTGACATACAGCCGCGATTTCCATCACATTTAGTAAATTATGATTGGACAAATGATCTAACAATTCTGTCCCCCTTTTGCATGGGTGCTCGTAAGCCGAAGGAATAATACCTAATTCATTTTCCCTAGGAATCCTGGCGTTAAAGTCACCGCCTAAGCAAATTCCAACCAAACTATGGGACGCCTTTTGACTTTGTAAATTGGCAATAAAATTAAACAAATGAATAAAATTCATATTTGGTGAGGTTAAAAAGTCATTATTATAAAAATTGATAAAGCAAATTGGGGCTCACCGCGGCCACAAACTTTTAAACCCCCTGCTGATTGTAATTGTGATTGTAATACGGAATTGTTGCTGGACAATCTTATCGCCAAGCTGGGGAGACTGACTAAGGATTTGCTGGCACCCATATTTTTAAAATTGAATGAAATTGAGTTGAAAATTCATTCTTTTGTTTTCATGCATAAATCATGCCCCTCTGTAAGTGACATAAAAGCCAGGGGGAGGGGGGACTCCTGTCTGGGGCTTGATGGTGTGATCCAAGCACCACAGATGAACAGCTCCCAAGATAATACAGGCCTATCCCAAGTTAGCAAGTCTAATATTAATCATACCATCCATATACCCGGGGAGCCAGCCATCGCACCCCTGATGGCCCACACGGAGGGACAGGTAAAAACTACGGTGGGCCCATCACCCGCATACCCCTTCTCAGCCCCAAACATGGTTACAGCAAAAAATCTTAGTATCATCGATCTTCCCCCCCAATCAGCGCCGTTAGTTGCCGTCTTAAGAGGAGTCCCCACACTTACTTTTGGCACTAAGGAAACATCTTTGGATCTTATTCAGAAGACCGTTCATTGGTGCAACAGCAATGTCAAAAATGCCCCCCAGCTTACTACTGACATTATCATGGCTAGAAGGGTGGAGTGGATAGGCTATGGGACCAGGAAAACTGTTGAGGGAGACTGTATTATTGTTAACTTTAAGAATCCTATGCAGGCTAGAGCAATGGTAGGCTGTCAAGTTAGGGATGGTATTAAGTCCAGAATTAGAATAGTTTCCTTATTGTCTTTCTCCCTAAACCGCTCCGGGTAAATCCTGAATGGCAGTTTCTATTCAAGCTGGTCAAGCCCCCCCCCCCCCCCCCCAAGAAAGAAATGTGAATTCAGGGTTAACCTTGACTAACCGTTTTTCACCCCTAGTCTGTCCATTGAGCCTTGATGAAAATGACTGACTATTCCCTGTGGCTAACAACACCTTGGGCAAGATGCCGTCATTAAATACCCCTATTAAGATATGCGCCTCTGTGCTCACACCTCCTCACAACTCCTCCACAACCACTGTTGGATAATTTACCTATTTCCACTTCTACCTCGGCCAACTCGGTAGACCCCATTGTGAAAGTATTGTCTTGGAATATAGCTGGCCTTAGGTCTAAACAGGGTAATATCCCCTGGGAACAGTTTATTGGTACACATCATATTATTGCTTTACAGGAAAACTGTTTTTATTTAGATAGTTTTACTACTGTTTGTAAATATGCTGTCCCCTCAAATATGGGAAGAGCCAGAGGGGGCTTGCTCTTAATGTTCTCACTTAAGCTCTCTTATCAAGCAAAATTGATCGATTATCGTTCACCTAATGTGTTAGTAGTGGCATTGTCATGTAAGAATTTTCCCACTCTTCTAGTGGTCAATATTTATAATTCCCACACCAGATCACACAAAACAGAACATCTTTCAGTTATGGAGGATTTACTAGAAAGCTTTGGGGAAGGAAGCCAAGCCTATCATGACACACTAATCCTAGGGGACTTTAACATCCTTCAGTGTAGTCTTAACTGTACTCCCACATTGGAGGAGGATGACGGTCATGATCTGTATAATCATTTTGAGCACACACCATCGGGCATTTATTTAGAAAGTTTTCTCTCAGATAACAATCTGTTATGTTTACAGCAATCAGATGCTTTAGCACTGGTCCCCACCTATGTAGGTAGTGGTAGCTCCAGTGTTATCGACTTCATAATGATATCTGTATCACTAGCATCAGCTGTCAATAACTTAAGTGTCATGTGGAACTGTTTTAGTGATCATAATCCCTTAATACAGGATGTCTCCCTGCTGGCCGCCTTTAAGAGGGGGGCCTCAAGTCAAATTTCTAACAAAAATATTAGCACTAAACATCAAGCAAGGAGACTGAAGTGGGAAAGAATTACTCCAGTGAGCTTCTTAGACAATCTGTATTCTATCTGTGCACCGGAGTTCCAAGTGTGTATGGATCCTGCTTCACAAGACAAAGACACTCTTGAAGCTTTTGAGAGAATTATCAAGCAGGTGGCATCTGACCTAACTTCTAAATCTAGAACCAGCTGCCCAAAAGTCAAAAGGTGGTTCGACAAAATGTGTTTGGCTGCCCATAAGGAATTAAAACAGGCCCTGATGCAAAACCCAAGGGATGCCATATTGATTAGGTGTTGTAGGAAGGCCTACAAACTTGCAATCCACGCAAGGAAGAAACAGATAAGAGAGCAGGCCTGGGAAGCACTTAGTAAAGTCAGCGTTTTGGCCGACAGTACTAGATTTTGGTCGGTGGTTAACAGCCCTTATTTCTCAGATACACCTAATTCTAGTAGCGATTGCACAATATCAGCTGAGCTCTGGGTCCAGCATTTCAGTAACATCTATAGCGATATAAATTTGGAATCTACCGTGGGACAATCAGTTCCTGGCCTACCTAGTAATCCCCTCCATTTTAATATAGATGAGGTTCATAAAGCTATAGTCTCAACCTCGGCAAGAAAGGCGCCTGGTCCCGATGGGGTCCCCTCTGACCTCTATAACGCGGATCCTAAGGTTTGGGCCATGATTTTAACCCATGTTTTTAATGCAGCGTGCATCAAGGGGTTTCCTCCATCTTGGGCTAAGGCGGTTATCATCCCTATATTTAAAAAAGGAGCCCGGGATGATCCCGCCTGTTACAGACCCATCTCCCTTTTAGATTCCGTGGCTAAAATATTGGGAAAAGTAATTCTGGATCGTCTTACAGGATATCTCGATCAGGCCAATATCATCTCTGATCTGCAATATGGTTTCAGGCAGGGGAAAGGGACCCTGGACCAGTGCTTAAACCTGCATCTAGTCATTGGGAAGTACACCATTGTCAAGAGAGGAGTCTTACATATGGCTTTCATGGACCTAACCTCAGCTTTTGACTATGTCAACAGGTCTAAGCTGTGGCTAGTGTTACGTGACATAGGGATAGATGCGGAGCTAGTGTCCTTTTTGCATACCGCTCATGAAAACACCATAGCAGCAGTAAGGTACAACACAGATGGTAGTTTGACAAATCCCTGGGAAGTAAAAAGGGGGGTCAGGCAGGGGTGCATTTAGGCCCCTTTGTTGTTCACACTTTATAATAATAAATTGGGAGAAACCCTAACAGCTTGTTGTCAAGATATTCCCAGAGCCTGCTCCAAAATGATTCCAACACTTCTGTATGCAGATGATGCAGTTCTGCTGGCTAGAACTGCATTGGGTTTACAACGTCTTTTAAACAGTTTCATAAGTTTTATGGAATCACACAGTATGACTATAGGTTCAGGAAAGGCGGCCAAGGCTAAATTGTATTGTATAGGGGCTGAACTGACCAAGGTGCCAACCTTTCCCTATTTAGGGGTAGTTTTTGATGAAAAAGGTTCCTGGTGCCCGCAACTTTTACTTAAAAGCAACACCTTAGCCAGAGAGGTGGGGGCTACCCTGAATTTTGCTAAAAGATTGGGGTCTAAGCCACTTCCCGCACTATTAAAGATCTACAATGCAAAATGCATCCCGATGGCTACGTACGGGAGTGACATTTGGCGATACAAATATGTGAAGGGCATCCAGGTAGCTGAGAATAATTACATGCAGAAACTCCTTGCGGTCCCAATCGCAACCCCTGTTTTTAACTTGCACGAAGAATTGGGAGCGGGATATATTTCAGACCAGATTGCGAATGCTTCGGGTGCCTTCCCTCAGTCTCCAGCTGACAGGGAATCTAAAAAGGTTGATCAGGCAGCCAAAAAGACCTTTTCCACAGGAAGTATGGTGTTAAAATCAACTAATGCTACATGCCTGCTGGGGCGTTATGTACATGCACTAAGGGACTCCATTAAGTCTTTGGCCCCTAGGTTGCCTGAGGGGGATAAGTCGTCCTTTTTGGAGGTTGTGGCGGACACTCAGGCGGCTGCCAGGCAAGTTATCCAGTCAGGGCTGGATATTGCGGACTCGGTGGCAAGGATCATGGGGCCGTCTGGTGCCGCAAGGAGGCAGGCTTGGCTCCGTACCTCTGGGTTCTCAGCTGATGTGCAAGCTACGCTGGTTGATCTGCCATTCGACGGACAGAAGCTGTTTGGGGAGAAAGCAGACTTTTAAGGATTTAAGGACAGCAGGTTGACTGCAAAATCCTTGGGACTGCAAGCTCCTGCTAGGGGTTCGTCTTTTCGAAAGTTTAGGGGTTCTGGAAGATCGTCTTTTCGCTCTTACCGGCAGCCCCAACAGCAGCAGCAACAACAGCAGCAGAATCCCCTCTATAAATCCTATAGAGGGAGGCAAAGGGGTCGGAGAGGTTCTGGACGCAACCCCTCTTCTTCCTCCTCATCTTCTGCTCCCAATGAAGCATCAGGGAAGCAGCCCTAGATCCCCCATCCCGGATCATGTAAGACCTGTGGGGGGTCGGGTGTCCTACTTTCTACGGGGTTGGAAATCTGTTACAACAGACCTTTGGGTTTTGAACCTCGTAGAGACTGGGTACGCCCCTCCCTTTCGGTAGATTCCTCCCCCTTACCCTCCTTGCCAAGGTTATTGCTCGGAAGACCATCTGCTTCTCCTGCAGAAAGAAGTTCTAGCCTTACTTCAGAAGGGTGCAATAGAGGTGGTTCCGGAGCAGGAAAGGGGTCAGGGATGCTACTCCCGGTATTTCCTGATTCCCAAAAAGGACGGCAGATTGCGTCCAATCCTGGACCTCAGAATCTTGAACTTTTACCTGAAGCAGGAGAAATTCAAGATGCTGGCCCTTGCGCAGGTTCTTCAAGCGTTGCAGCAAGGAGACTGGATGGTGTCGCTCGACTTGCAGGACGCGTACTTTCATGTCCCAATCCTGAAGTCGCACAGGAAGTATCTCCGTTTTACGGTTGGGTCGCAACACTACCAGTTTGTGGTCCTCCCGTTTGGTCTTACTACCGCACCTCGAGTCTTCACGAAGGTGATGGCAGTGGTGGCTGCTCATCTCAGGAGGTCGGGGATTCCGGTTATCCCCTACCTGGACGACTGGCTACTGAAGGCAGAGTCCCCAGAGATGGTGCAGCGTCATCTGCAGGTAACATCTCAGCTGTTATTCGACTTGGGTTTTTCGATCAATGTGCCTAAATCTCACCTGGTGCCCTCTCAACGCAACCTGTTCATAGGGGCGGTACTGGACACTACTGTGTTTCGAGCATTCCCTCCTCCTCAAAGGATTCTCGACATTCAGGAGATGGTCCCTTTATTCCACAATGGAGCGGTTGTTCCAGTTCTGAAGGTCCTTCGGCTTCTCGGTCTGTTCGCTTCCTGCATTCTGTTGGTCAACCATGCACGCTGGCACATGAGGGCGCTCCAGTGGTGCCTCCGCAAGCAGTGGTATCAGCACAACGGAGATCTCAGGGAGTCGATCAGGATCTCCAGAGAAGCTGCAGCGGATCTGTCTTGGTGGAGTGTAGAGGGCAATCTGTCGCAGGGAAAGCCCTTCCCATCTATCTCCATCAGTGGCCACAGTGATAACGGATGCATCCACCTTAGGGTGGGGTGCCCATCTGGGGGACCTGGAGATCAAAGGACTTTGGTCTCCAGAGGAAAGGTTGCTTCACATCAACCTTCTGGAATTGCGGGCGATTCGTTTGGCACTCAAGGCCTTCCTCCCTTCCCTTCGCGGTCAGTCGATTCAAGTCCTGACAGACAACACGACCGCGATGTGGTATGTCAACAAGCAGGGAGGTGTGGGGTCTCTTTGTCTATGCAGAGAGGCCTTACGTCTATGGTCCTGGGTTCAGGACCATCAGATTTGTCTGATGGCAAATCATCTGGCCGGGGTGCTGAACGTGCGTGCGGACAGTCTCAGTCAGCAGTTCTCTGCCGACCACGAGTGGAGGCTCCATCCGGAGGTAGTTCGTCACGTCTTTCGGACGTGGGGAACTCCTCGGGTGGATCTGTTTGCCACTTCCGAGAACGCGCACTGCCCGTCATTCTGCAGTCTCCAGTATCCGATGCAGGGGGCGTTGGGGGACACGTTTCAGTTGAGTTGGGGCTCACGGCTCCTTTACGTGTTTCCTCCCATACCCTTGATTCCTCGGGTTCTGAGGAAGATTCGCCAAGACCGGGCCCAAGTCATATTGATCGACCCGGATTGGCCAAGAAGGGTGTGGTACACAGATCTTCTCCACCTCTCCTCGTGCCCTCCGCTCCGTCTCCCTCTGAGGGCAGACCTCCTCTCGCAGTCGGAGGGGCAGGTTCTACACCCCCACCTCCAGAGCTTACACCTTCATGCCTGGAGATTGAACGAGGCAACCTGAGTTCCTTCTCTCTCCCACCTGATGTGGTGGACGTTATTTTATCGGCCAGGCGACACTCCACCAAGTCCATTTACTCCTACAGGTGGTCAAAATTTGTAAAATGGTGTGGAGAGAGATCTATTGATCCTTTAAAGGCTCATCTTTCCAATGTGCTCCAGTTTGCTCTTTCCTTGGCTCAGCAGGGCTTTGCTGTGGCCACGGTCAAGGGCTACCTTTCGGCCTTATCGGCATTTCTGTGCCTCCCAGATCAACCTTCACTATTTAAATCTCCGGTTGTTCTGAGGTTCATCAAGGGCCTTACAAACATGTTTCCTCCCACTCCATTTGTAATGCCTCAGTGGGACGTTAATCTTGTTTTAACCTTTCTAATGGGGTCCCCATTTGAGCCTCTACATAGTGGTCCTTTGAGGCTGTTGTCCTTTAAGGTGGTTTTTCTTGTGGCCATAACCTCGGCAAGGAGGGTAAGTGAGCTTCAAGCTCTTAGTTCCAAACCTCCTTTTCTTACCTTACATGCTGAAAGGATGGTTCTCAGGACCAGGGCTGCTTTCCTGCCTAAAGTTGTCACTCCGTTTGATTTGGGGCAGTCCATTACTCTCCCTGTTTTTTACCCACCTCCTCATCCTTCTAAAGAGGAGGAAAGACTCCATCGCCTGGATCCAAAGAGGGCTGTGAGTTTTTATTTGGACAGAACCAAGGACTTTCGCCTTGATGACCAGCTCTTTATTGGCTACGTTGGTCGTTCTAAGGGTAAAGCGGTGCACAAGCGCACGTTGTCGAGATGGATAATATTGGCCATCAAGATCTGCTACGCCCTGGCTGGTAAGACCCCTCCTGAGGGCATTAGAGCTCATTCAACTAGAGCTAAGTCATCTACATCTGCTTTGGCCCGGGGTGTTCCTGTGGCAATCATTTGTAAAGCCGCGACTTGGGCCTCCCTCCATACCTTCGCAAAGCATTATTGCTTGGACTCGGAGATGAGGAGGGAGGGCCACTTCGCGCGCTCTGTCTTGCAAGACTTTCTGGTATAGGAAGGTGGACACCCTCCTCCGGGAGTGGGGACTGCTGGGGGAATCTATTCACAAGGTGAGGAATCCACTGGCAGATGTATCCATCAGAAGAACAAGTTACTTACCTTCGGTAATGCTTTTTCTGGTGGATACAGTATCTGCCTGTGGATTCCTCACTGGCCTACCCACCTCCCCGTTGTCCACCTTCATATTCCATGAAAAAGGTCTTGTAGATATGTGTTTTTGCTGTATGGTACAGTTGTAGGAAATGCTTGTTTTTCTTTGCATTCCTTTCCTTTGCATATTATATATCTGTATTGGTTTATTGTATACTGTGTATACTTTGAGTCTGTCGTTAGTCCACCTGTTCGCCTCGAAGGCACGGGGAAAAAATGGGTGGAACTGATGTCATCACGACGACGTGGGCTTCTTATGGCTCCGGTGACGTCGAACGGAGTCGCGAGCGGAGCCGATGCATTATGACGTCGCCCACGTCGACGTGGAGTGCTGGGGAAGAAAAGTTCCGTGGAATGCTGGCGCAGGGGATATTCACAAGGTGAGAATCCACAGGCAGATACTGTATCCACCAGAAAAAGCGTTACCGAAGGTAAGTAACTTGTTCTTTTGGCATTCCCCCTAGGCTTTTTGAAACCTGATTCACTAAAACCCTACTCCTGCGACAATTTTTCAGATCAGGACACATCATATTTCATGTTTTTCTGCACCTTTTATGACCTGCAGCGCAGGAACCATATTTTACCATTGTTTAAAGACCATCAGTTTGCCCAAGTGAGGCCGGCTTTGACTTATCTTCAAATGTTATCCTTCCCCACAGTCTGCCTGGGGGTTGCAAGCTTTTTAATAGCGGCTATTAAATACAGGAAAAGATTGCTGGCGCTAGAGTCAGTCTGTTCTCTTACTTAATGTGCACTTTATGAGATAGCTCTAATATACTTTGGTCTTATATTTAGTGCTTTTTTGTACCCTATATTGTTGCTCTATTTGTAGATTTATACGTGTATGATGAAATAGCTAATTGGAATACCCTTTTATTGTTTTGCATAGGCATTTTTAGAAAACAATTTTTTTGTGTGTTTTAAGGTTTTATGTATTAATATCCTTCAATAAAATGTGCTTTTATGACTCTTGGTTGTTGAATAAAGTATCTTTTGACTTGACTTGAACGAAATCTAGTCTCGGGGCAAGTCTAATCGTGGTTGAAATCGGGTTATGGTTGCCCTGTATAGTAGATAAGACCACTGCCTTTAATAGAAAGTCTTCAAGTGTGACAGATATAAAAACATAATCAATGGTAGAGGCGCAACACCGACCCCTGTATGTAGGTATTAAGCAATTATCATTGTGACATACAGCCGCGATTTCCATCACATTTAGTAAATTATGATTAGACAAATGATCTAACAATTCTGTCCCCCTTTTGCATGGGTGCTCGTAAGCCGAAGGAACAACACCTAATTCATTTTCCCTAGGAATCCTGGCGTTAAAGTCACCACCTAAGCAAATTCCAACCAAACTATGGGACGCCTTTTGACTTTGTAAATTGGCAATAAAATTAAACAAATGAATAAAATTCATATTTGGTGAGGTTAAAAGGTCATTATTAAAAAAATTTGATAAAGCAAATTGGGGCCCCCGTGTGTAGATCAGGGCTTGAAAGTTATCGTTTGTAGGAACAATCTTAGCACTACCACCTGAGGAGATAATAACCCAGATGGAGAGTCCTCCAGATGGGTGGCCTACTTTAGGAACGGGTACAATGTTATTAAAACATTCAAACCCTTCTAGATATAGATCCCTTGTGGCCCAGGTTTCTTGGAAGTCTAAAAAGTCTTTAGAATTTAATTTAGAGGCCAAGCCCGCCACGTTCCAGCTTAGCACATACAAGTTTGAGTCATATGGTTCTTAGATGTCATGTCCCAAGGAATTGGACAGGGAACTAATGGGAGTGGGTTCAGCTAATGTTGGGATGGGCATCAGTGAATCCAGGCTGTCTAGTCCAGACAGGGCAAAAAACCTATTGTGCATTGTATGCAGAGGGATGGCAAAGATGTTTGGCTCCGGGGTTGGTTTATAGAAAAAACCTAGGGGCAGTGACCAGATGAGGGTTGGAATGGTGTTGTTAAGCTCCTGTGTCATCAAAATCGATCTTACTAGTGACGGTCGTCGAAAGTTAATGACAACACAGTCTCCCTCAATGTTCTTTAATGAGGGTTCAATCCACCCTACCCTGCGCACCATTATGATATCGCTAATGATTGCCACCCCAAACCCTTTGTGTTTAACAAGCCAGTCAGCGCTTTTGTTTCGCAATTGATCCCATGTTTCAGTCTGATTTTTTCTTAGAGGGGGAACGCCTGCTAAGACTAGGACATAGGGACATGTTGCTGGTGGTAAGCTAAGAACTTCTCTACTGGCCTCAGTAGACGTTCCGCTATCATGGATTTCAATAGCGGTAGTTGCGCTTTGAGTGCTACACCCTGAAGTGGCTTTATTTATGGGATTTGCAGTGGCAACATAATTAGCTGGATGGATATGGGCGTTTGGGCTGTTTGTGAAGCCTGTGGTTGATGATTTATTCTGAGCGGGAATGGGTTTAGGCAGAGGGCATTCCTTTGCTTTATTACACATAACACAGGCACTGTTAGGGAGGTTGGCATTGATGTCAGGGTTTGCCGTTGTTTGTTCGATTTCACTGCACTAGGGGATTGCACACTGGAGACCCCCCCTTGTTTGGTGGTTGATTTAAAGATATTAGCATGTGTATTTAATTTATTTGTCAATGACTCCAAACGATCTAAACGTTTCCAAAGGGCAGTGAAATTCTTGTCCACAAGGTCTCCAATACGCTCATATACAGTTTCCACTATGATGTCGATTGAAATGTCACCAGAACTGGGGCAGGTTGGAGGAACTGCTGTGGGCTCAGTCTGAGTAAAAGTAGAATGATTTAATGGTTCTGATAAAGTTAAGTCGACAGTCACATCAGCGGTCTCCACAATCGCAATCGCTGGAATCACAGGGGGCACCGTGCCTTGTAACCATGAGCTCAAGGCTGTGCGTTGTTGTTTTAAATGGGGGGTTGTTTCCTCTTAGAGCTGGTCGGTTTAGCCAGTTTTTTCTTTTCGCCCCTGTGATTACTGGGTTTGGGGAGACATGCATGTCTGGTACAATGTCCTTACTACAGACCACTACTGTCGTGGTTCACGGCATGGGCCGTTTCCCCGCTAACGCACACACAGAAACGAACGGGATACTCACTTCCGGGTGGAGGTTGAGTCCCGGTCTAGTCTTTGAATGTAGACGAAGGGTCACGGAAGCACTTCCGGGGAAAACGCTTAAATATCGCGTTTCCTGCCGGCTCCGTGCTTCGAATACTCTCCTGGATTTCCCCGAGACGTGAGGTTTGTTCCTGGTACCGAGACGTTTCGGAAAAGCGAGCTGGTACACTCTAAACTGGAGCTCTGTTGGTTGACCCTCACAACCACGCTGGATATCACATCAAGGTACTACCCCTTCACAGACCATTGAGTCCTTGTAGTGCAGGAGCGCTACGGGGTTTGCCTTGGGTTCTTTCACGCAGGAGCACTTGTGGGGTTATTTTGTTTCTACCGCGCAGGAGCGCTTGTGGGGTTATTTTGTTTCTACCACGCAGGAGCGCTTGTGGGGTTCTTTTGTTTCTACCACGCAGGAGCGCTTGTGGGTTATTTTGTTTCTACCGCGCAGGAGCGCTTATGGGTTCTTTGGGTGCTACCGCGCAGGAGCGCTTGGGGTTTATCTTGAGTTCACAGCGCATGGGCGCTTGTTAGCTATACCTTGGTTTCTCTGCGCTGGAGCACGATCCAGGGCAGCTTTGACTTCCGTTTCCTGGAACCCTTGCTGCGCAGGCACGCTAAAAAGGGGTTCAGGACTCTAGCACAGGAGTGCTTACTTTTGGGTTCCTCACATAACTGTTCTGTGTCCCATCGCGCAGGAGCGCTGCATTGGGACCGAGCTCCACCGAGTTGGAGCAGTGTTCATTCGTACATTTGCCTTCCAGGGATGCCACTGGTTGTGACTTATTGGTTCTTACGTGCAGGCGCGCTTTCCCTTGGTTTGCCTTGGAGCTGCACTTATTTCCATATCCCGTGGTCTGCCGAGCATCATTGAGTCTCCAGACTTGGGAATACTTTCTGTGTGTGTTTTGCGGGTTGTGTAAGAGACGGGAGTTGGGGCTCTTTGCTAATCTGGGTCTTTCCTGTTTTCCAGTTGGCTCCGAGATACCCTACACACCAACCCACTACTTTCTTTCTGGCTCCCATCCCTGCGTCCATCTCATCCCTGCTGGGTCCTATAGTCCACGAGGGTCAGGGGGAAACATCCTTTACCACGCAACCATTACAATGCGGTATGGTTACATCGTGGTTTTTACAACGAAAGTCATTACACCGACTTGCACTGGAGGGCGCTCTAGACTAAGGAATAGTGTGAATAACTATTCCAACACCTTCCCTACTGTACGTAGACTGGATTTGGAATAGTAATTCACACTATTCCTAAATCCAGCGCCCTCCAACGCAAGTCGATGTAACGACTTGCGTTGTCAAAACCGAGATGTAACATACCGCGTTGTGATGGTACGCGTTGTATCATCATACATCCGGGTCAGGTGGGTACAGGGGCGGGTGCTCTTGTCGTCTCTACGGAATTGCTTCACAAGCAGAGGTAAGTCTTGTGGGGCACCCGACAGAATTCGAGGCCCACGTTAACCATTCCGCCCAGACGACATGGGCGACCCGGAGGTCACCTTGCATGACATAGCTGTCATGCTGGCTGCCATGCAGGCAGAGAACCTCAGTTTACGCCAAGACATAACCGCCCTACAGGGCCAGATGGCAGCCGGGGTCACCAGTCCTTGGGGTATTACCCCTAGCCCCAGGGTCACACAAGAAGGTCACTTGAGACAGCCTACATTTACATTTGGGGGGTCCTCCGCTGCCACCAACCAGAACACAGCCATTCAAGTCGTTACCCCCCATCCAGTACAGCTGGCACCAACCAAACGCTTCTACGGTGACAGTACCAAGTACGACATCTTCATCCATCAATGCCACCTACATTTTATGGCCAGAAACGCGGCTTTTCCCGATGATGCATCCAAGGTAGCCTACATCCTGTCATACATGGGCGGGGACGCCGCTCAGTGGTCCATCGCTTTGGTAGAACATGACGACCCCATGCTACACCACCTGCCGACATTTAAGGAAGCCATGCGGCGTATGTTCGCTCGTCACACCTTTGTGCAAGCCGCGGACAATGAACTGCTCAACCTAAAACATGGCAACCAGGACCTGCTTCACTACATCACCATGTTCAGCAGGCTTGTTATCGAGGCCCATTGGCCTGAGGATAAGAAGGTATCGGTGTTCTATCGGGGTTTGCGCGATGACCTGAAGGATCTCATTTCACAGTTACCCAACCCGCCTGACGAAATAGGACCCTTCATCGATCTGGTGGTGAAAATGAATTTCCGACTACAGGAAAGAAGGACCGAGAAGGGAAAAGGCAGTGATAGCCGTTTCCTATCCTTTGGGGACAAGGGTGTCGAAAAAGCCAGAGAGAAATCCACTCCCCAGGGCGAGGCACCTGAACCCATGCAAATCGGGGGCATAAGAGGACCCTTGACAAGTCAAGAAAGAGAAAGACGGAGGAAGCAGAACCAATGCCTGTACTGTGGAAAAAGCGGACACTTCGTCAGGGAATGCCCGGTGAAACCAACTAAACCGCGAGGCAGAAGGCCTTTTGCGTTGCCCATCACCAAGGGTGACAAGACGGGAAACGAGACAACCCAGTAGACAAGGGGATCCGTCCTCTGGGTTCTTCGCATTGCACCTCAGCGATCCCTGCCGTATTCGATGGCAGTCACCACGTAGGAGTGGAAGTATCCTTACAGAATCAGGCGGGCAGAACCTGGCTGGTAACTGCTATGTTGGATTCCGGTGCAACAGGCAGTTTTATTGATACCGTTTTTTCACGTGCTTTGGCCATAAACACAGTGTCAAAGGCCCAACCCGAAACCGCCAAGGCCGTTGATGGAACGGACCTGACTTCCGGTCCTATCAGGCATCAAACCGAGAACATGACTATGTCCTTTGCTAATCACCACGCCGAGTCCATCAGCCTAGACGTCATTGACGCTCCTCAATTCAAGGTGATATTGGGATTGCCGTGGTTGGTGAAGCACAATCCCCGCATTGATTGGATATCCAGAATCGTACACCTGGACTCGGAACACTGCTGTGGGACCTGTTATGCAAAGGACAACCTCTGGGGGGATCGCTCCATACAAGCACGATCGCTGCCATTACAAGGCATGGGGATGGTTTCCCAAGCAGTCATACCGGAGGAATATCTGGACCTAGCAGAAGTGTTCGACAAGAAGGGAGCCAACACTCTGCCACCACATCGGTCATTCGATTGCCGAATAGACCTGATCCCCGGCTCCACGTTGCCATGTAGCAGAATTTATTCTCTCACGGAGAAGGAGAACATCCACCTTCGATCCTATTTGGACGAGTATCTGGACAACGGTTTTATTCGTCATTCCAGGTCTCCGGTTTCCTCTCCTCTTTTCTTCGTGTCGAAAAAGGAAGGTGATCTGAGGACCTGTATAGACTTTAGAGCGATGAACGCCATCACCGTGAAGAACCGGTACCCACTACCATTGATCACCAACCTCCTAGATCAGGTAAAAGACGCCTCAGTTTACACCAAGCTCGACCTGCGGGGTGCTTACCATCTAGTCAGAGTCCGAAAGGGTGACGAATGGAAGACAGCATTCCGGACGAAATTTGGGCTGTTCTAATACCAGGTCATGCCTTTCGGACTCTGTAATGCCCCCGCAGCGTTCCAATTCTTCATCGACGAAGTGTTGAGGGACTATATAGACGTCTTCTGTATTGTCTACATAGACGATATCTTGATCTTCTCACAGACCATCGCAGAACACGTGCAGCACGTGCGTTCCGTCCTTCAACAGCTGGGAAGACATCGATTGTACGTGAAACTTGAGAAGAGCGTTTTTCACGTCACCTCTGTTGAGTTCCTGGGGCACATCATCACTCCGGCAGGCATTCAAATGGACAACAAAAAAGTAGAAGCCATCCTGTCTTGGCCTCCTTCGGAGTCCGTAAAAGGGGTCCAAAGGTTCCTAGGTTTTTCCAACTACTACCGCAGATTTATCACAGGCTTCTCCGAGATGGTAGCTCCTATTACACGCTTGTTGCGCAAAGGGGTGCATTTTGGTTGGGATCAGAAAGCAGACGACGCTTTCCAAGAACTGAAAAGGCGTTTTACCATAGCCCCGATTCTGGTGCACCCTGACACCGAGCAGCCCTTCATAGTGGAGGCAGACGCCTCAAAAGACGCCATAGGGGGTGTGTTATCACAACGAAGCACCAGCACAGGACAGTTGCATCCGGTGGCCTTTTACTCCAAGAAACTCCAACCAGCGGAACGCAACTACACAGTGTCCGACAGGGAGCTCCTAGCTATCAAGACCGCATTCGAAGAATGGCGCCACTACCTAAAAGACGCCAAACACACAGTGACCATCTACACTGACCACAGGAACCTCCAATTTCTACGGTCAGCACGTGCCCTCACTGCCCGACAGCTTCGATGGACCCTGTTTTTCAATGAATATAACTTCGTGATCACGTTCCGACCCGGGAAAGAAAACGCCAAAGCTGATGCCCTCTCACGGATAGGCAAATCCGACGAGGAAGCTGAAAACACCGAGCCTGTTCCCATAATTTCAGAGAAACACTTTCAGGGCGTTGTAACATCCTCGGACTTCATGACTCAGGGGAAACAGGACACGAAGCAGTCCGACCCGGATGTTCTGGTAGAGGGACACAAAGGGGTGACTTGCGTGGACGGGTTTCTGTTTCATGGAGAACGGTTGTAAATACCTGGGGTGCCCAGTCAGCAAAAAGCAATCCGTATGTGCCACGATCATGTCCTATCCGGCCACCCTGGCTATCATAAAACGCTCGAGCTCGTACAAAGACAGTTTTGGTGGCCAGCAATGGTGACCGACACGAGAAATCATGTGACAAACTGTACCGTTTGTCTGTTAAGTAAGAACAGGTCAGAGCCTCCGGTTGGTCTTCTGCGTTCCATTCCTGTGCCACTGTATCCGAGGCACACCATCTCCATGGATTTCGTAGTAGAACTCCCACTCACCAAGACTGGGCATACCACGGTTCTTACCATAGTTGATCACCTCTCCAAGATGGCGCATTTTGTACCCTTGTTGAAATTGCCCACAGCTGCGGACCTGGCCCTGATTTTCGTGCACGAGGTGGTTCGCCTCCATGGCATTCCATCGGTGGTCATAAAAGACCGGGGATCGCAATTCGTGTCCCGCTTCTGGAAGGAAGTATGCAGGATCCTAGAGATGGACGTGCGCCTGTCCTCAGCTTACCACCCCCAGACCGACGGTCAGGCTGAAAGAACAAACCACACCATGGAACAGTATCTCCGTTGTTTGCTGCTTATGGTTGAGAAGGAATGGTCCGAGGTGCTATGGATGGCGGAATACGCTTACAACAACAGCAAGCATTCGGCCATCGGGCTGTCCCCCTTTTTTTGTCTCCACGGCCGTCACCCTTGCACCTCTGCCTGGGAAGTGCCCCGCACCAGCCAGTTACCGACAGTGCGTTCTTATCATGATTCCCTGCGCAGGCTCTGGCAGCAGGCTCGGTTTGAGTTGGCAAAAGCGAAGGACACCTACAAGGCGCATGCTGACGCTCATAGACAGAAGGAGCCCGCTTACTGCTTGGGTGACCGGGTGTGGCTGTCCATTCGGCACCTCAACGTGCATGGCCCCAAGAAACTGTTGCCCGGTTTTGTGGGTCCCTTTGTCATGGAGAAGGTGGTCAACCCCGTGGCTATGCGGCTCTCGCTTCCTCAGCACATGAAGATCCACCCGGTCTTCCATGTCTCCCTTCTGCAGCCGGTCCGTTCTGGTGGCGATGTTCCCTCTCCTCCTTCTCCGGTGGTGGTGGAGGACCATGTTGAGTACGAGGTCAGGGCCATCTTGGGGACACGTCGTACCAAGGGTAAGCTTTTCTACCTGGTGGACTGGAAGGGGTACGGTCCGGATGAGCGGTCTTGGGAGCCTTTGTCCCATGTCCGCCATGCTCCCGTTCTGGTACGTGCTTTTCATCTGAGTCACCCTTTGAGCCCACGCCCTGCCCCTCCCCCTTTTGAGTTCTGGGGATGTTGGGGGGGGCCTGTTTTGGGAGGGGGTACTGTCGTGGTTCACGGCATGGGCCGTTTCCCCGCTAACGCACACACAGAAACGAACGGGATACTCACTTCCGGGTGGAGGTTGAGTCCCGGTCTAGTCTTTGAATGTAGACGAAGGGTCACGGAAGCACTTCCGGGGGAAACGCTTAAACATCGCGTTTCCCGCCAGCTCCGTGCTTCGAATACTCTCCTGGATTTCCCAGAGACGTGAGGTTTGTTCCTGGTACCGAGACGTTTCGGAAAAGCGAGCTGGTACACTCTAAACTGGAGCGCTGTTGGTTGACCCTCACAACCACGCTGGATATCACATCAAGGTACTACCCTTTCACAGACCATTGAGTCCTTGTAGCGCAGGAGCGCTACGGGGTTTGCCTTGGGTTCTTTCGCGCAGGAGCGCTTGTGGGGTTATTTTGTTTCTACCGCGCAGGAGCGCTTGTGGGGTTATTTTGTTTCTACCGCGCAGGAGCGCTTGTGGGGTTCTTTTGTTTCTACCACACAGGAGCGCTTGTGGGTTATTTTGTTTCTACCGCGCAGGAGCGCTTATGGGTTCTTTGGGTGCTACCGCGCAGGAGCGCTTGGGGTTTATCTTGAGTTCACAGCGCATGGGCGCTTGTTAGCTATACCTTGGTTTCTCTGCGCTGGAGCACAATCCAGGGCAGCTTTGACTTCCGTTTCCTGGAACCCTTGCTGCGCAGGCACGCTAAAAAGGGGTTCAGGACTCTAGCACAGGAGTGCTTACTTTTGGGTTCCTCACATAACTGTTCTGTGTCCCATCGCGCAGGAGCGCTGCATTGGGACCGAGCTCCACCGAGTTGGAGCAGTGTTCATTCGTACATTTGCCTTCCAGGGATGCCACTGGTTGTGACTTATTGGTTCTTACGTGCAGGCGCGCTTTCCCTTGGTTTGCCTTGGAGCTGCACTTATTTCCATATCCCGTGGTCTGCCGAGCATCATTGAGTCTCCAGACTTGGGAATACTTTCTGTGTGTGTTTTGCGGGTTGTGTAAGAGACGGGAGTTGGGGCTCTTTGCTAATCTGGGTCTTTCCTGTTTTCCAGTTGGCTCCGAGATACCCTACACACTAACCCACTACTTTCTTTCTGGCTCCCATCCCTGCGTCCATCTCATCCCTGCTGGGTCCTATAGTCCACGAGGGTCAGGGGGAAACATCCTTTACCACGCAACCATTACAATGCGGTATGGTTACATCGTGGTTTTTACAACGAAAGTCATTACATCGACTTGCACTGGAGGGCGCTCTAGACTAAGGAATAGTGTGAATAACTATTCCAACACCTTCCCTACTGTACGTAGACTGGATTTGGAATAGTAATTCACACTATTCCTAAATCCAGCGCCCTCCAACGCAAGTCGATGTAACGACTTGCGTTGTCAAAACCGAGATGTAACATACCGTGTTGTGATGGTACGCGTTGTATCATCATACATCCGGGTCAGGTGGGTACAGGGGCGGGTGCTCTTGTCGTCTCTGCGGAATTGCTTCACAAGCAGAGGTAAGTCTTGTGGGGCACCCGACAGAATTCGAGGCCCACGTTAACCATTCCGCCCAGACGACATGGGCGACCCGGAGGTCACCTTGCATGACATAGCTGTCATGCTGGCTGCCATGCAGGCAAAGAACCTCAGTTTACGCCAAGACATAACCGCCCTACAGGGCCAGATGGCAGCCGGGGTCACCAGTCCTTGGGGTATTACCCCTAGCCCCAGGGTCACACAAGAAGGTCACTTGAGACAGCCTACATTTACATTTGGGGGGTCCTCCGCTGCCACCAACCAGAACACAGCCATTCAAGTCGTTACCCCCCATCCAGTACAGCTGGCACCACCCAAACGCTTCTACGGTGACAGTACCAAGTACGACATCTTCATCCATCAATGCCACCTACATTTTATGGCCAGAAACGCGGCTTTTCCCGATGATGCATCCAAGGTAGCCTACATCCTGTCATACATGGGCGGGGACGCCGCTCAGTGGTCCATCGCTTTGGTAGAACATGACGACCCCATGCTACACCACCTGCCGACATTTAAGGAAGCCATGCGGCGTATGTTCGCTCGTCACACCTTTGTGCAAGCCGCGGACAATGAACTGCTCAACCTAAAACATGGCAACCAGGACCTGCTTCACTACGTCACCATGTTCAGCAGGCTTGTTATCGAGGCCCATTGGCCTGAGGATAAGAAGGTATCGGTGTTCTATCGGGGTTTGCGCGATGACCTGAAGGATCTCATTTCACAGTTACCCAACCCGCCTGACGAAATAGGACCCTTCATCGATCTGGTGGTGAAAATGAATTTCCGACTACAGGAAAGAAGGACCGAGAAGGGAAAAGGCAGTGATAGCCGTTTCCTATCCTTTGGGGACAAGGGTGTCGAAAAAGCCAGAGAGAAATCCACTCCCCAGGGCGAGGCACCTGAACCCATGCAAATCGGGGGCATAAGAGGACCCTTGACAAGTCAAGAAAGAGAAAGACGGAGGAAGCAGAACCAATGCCTGTACTGTGGAAAAAGCGGACACTTCGTCAGGGAATGCCCGGTGAAACCAACTAAACCGCGAGGCAGAAGGCCTTTTGCGTTGCCCATCACCAAGGGTGACAAGACGGGAAACGAGACAACCCAGTAGACAAGGGGATCCGTCCTCTGGGTTCTTCGCATTGCACCTCAGCGATCCCTGCCGTATTCGATGGCAGTCACCACGTAGGA
The DNA here is from genome assembly GCF_964204655.1 of Triturus cristatus. Lineage (NCBI taxonomy): Eukaryota > Metazoa > Chordata > Amphibia > Caudata > Salamandridae > Triturus > Triturus cristatus. The sequence continues at coordinate 60,173,794 of NC_140595.1, forward strand.
GTGGAAGTATCCTTACAGAATCAGGCGGGCAGAACCTGGCTGGTAACTGCTATGTTGGATTCCGGTGCAACAGGCAGTTTTATTGATACCGTTTTTTCACGTGCCTTGGGCATAAACACAGTGTCAAAGGCCCAACCCGAAACCGTCAAGGCCGTTGATGGAACGGACCTGACTTCCGGTCCTATCAGGCATCAAACCGAGAACATGACTATGTCCTTTGCTAATCACCACGCCGAGTCCATCAGCCTAGACGTCATTGACGCTCCTCAATTCAAGGTGATATTGGGATTGCTGTGGTTGGTGAAGCACAATCCCCGCATTGATTGGATATCCAGAATCGTACACCTGGACTCGGAACACTGCTGTGGGACCTGTTATGCAAAGGACAACCTCCGGGGGGATCGCTCCATACAAGCACGATCGCTGCCATTACAAGGCATGGGGATGGTTTCCCAAGCAGTCATACCGGAGGAATATCTGGACCTAGCAGAAGTGTTCGACAAGAAGGGAGCCAACACTCTGCCACCACATCGGTCATTCGATTGCCGAATAGACCTGATCCCCGGCTCCACGTTGCCATGTAGCAGAATTTATTCTCTCACGGAGAAGGAGAACATCCACCTTCGATCCTATTTGGACGAGTATCTGGACAACGGTTTTATTCGTCATTCCAGGTCTCCGGTTTCCTCTCCTCTTTTCTTCGTGTCGAAAAAGGAAGGTGATCTGAGGACCTGTATAGACTTTAGAGCGATGAACGCCATCACCGTGAAGAACCGGTACCCACTACCATTGATCACCAACCTCCTAGATCAGGTAAAAGATGCCTCAGTTTACACCAAGCTCGACCTGCGGGGTGCTTACCATCTAGTCAGAGTCCGAAAGGGTGACGAATGGAAGACAGCATTCCGGACGAAATTTGGGCTGTTCGAATACCAGGTCATGCCTTTCGGACTCTGTAATGCCCCCGCAGCGTTCCAATTCTTCATCGACGAAGTGTTGAGGGACTATATAGACGTCTTCTGTATTGTCTACATAGACGATATCTTGATCTTCTCACAGACCATCGCAGAACACGTGCAGCACGTGCGTTCCGTCCTTCAACAGCTGGGAAGACATCGATTGTACGTGAAACTTGAGAAGAGCGTTTTTCACGTCACCTCTGTTGAGTTCCTGGGGCACATCATCACTCCGGCAGGCATTCAAATGGACAACAAAAAAGTAGAAGCCATCCTGTCTTGGCCTCCTTCGGAGTCCGTAAAAGGGGTCCAAAGGTTCCTAGGTTTTTCCAACTACTACCGCAGATTTATCACAGGCTTCTCCGAGATGGTAGCTCCTATTACACGCTTGTTGCGCAAAGGGGTGCATTTTGGTTGGGATCAGAAAGCAGACGACGCTTTCCAAGAACTGAAAAGGCGTTTTACCATAGCCCCGATTCTGGTGCACCCTGACACCGAGCAGCCCTTCATAGTGGAGGCAGACGCCTCAAAAGACGCCATAGGGGGTGTGTTATCACAACGAAGCACCAGCACAGGACAGTTGCATCCGGTGGCCTTTTACTCCAAGAAACTCCAACCAGCGGAACGCAACTACACAGTGTCCGACAGGGAGCTCCTAGCTATCAAGACCGCATTCGAAGAATGGCGCCACTACCTAAAAGACGCCAAACACACAGTGACCATCTACACTGACCACAGGAACCTCCAATTTCTATGGTCAGCACGTGCCCTCACTGCCCGACAGCTTCGATGGACCCTGTTTTTCAATTAATATAACTTCTTGATCACGTTCCGACCCGGGAAAGAAAACGCCAAAGCTGATGCCCTCTCACGGATAGGCAAATCCGACGAGGAAGCTGAAAACACCGAGCCTGTTCCCATAATTTCAGAGAAACACTTTCAGGGCGTTGTAACATCCTCGGACTTCATGACTCAGGGGAAACAGGACACGAAGCAGTCCGACCCGGATGTTCTGGTAGAGGGACACAAAGGGGTGACTTGCGTGGACGGGTTTCTGTTTCATGGAGAACGGTTGTAAATACCTGGGGTGCCCAGTCAGCAAAAAGCAATCCGTATGTGCCACGATCATGTCCTATCTGGCCACCCTGGCTATCATAAAACGCTCGAGCTCGTACAAAGACAGTTTTGGTGGCCAGCAATGGTGACCGACACGAGAAATCATGTGACAAACTGTGCCGTTTGTCTGTTAAGTAAGAACAGGTCAGAGCCTCCGGTTGGTCTTCTGCGTTCCATTCCTGTGCCACTGTATCCGTGGCACACCATCTCCATGGATTTCGTAGTAGAACTCCCACTCACCAAGACTGGGCATACCACGGTTCTTACCATAGTTGATCACCTCTCCAAGATGGCGCATTTTGTACCCTTGTTGAAATTGCCCACAGCTGCGGACCTGGCCCTGATTTTCGTGCACGAGGTGGTTCGCCTCCATGGCATTCCATCGGTGGTCATAAAAGACCGGGGATCGCAATTCGTGTCCCGCTTCTGGAAGGAAGTATGCAGGATCCTAGAGATGGACGTGCGCCTGTCCTCAGCTTACCACCCCCAGACCGACGGTCAGGCTGAAAGAACAAACCACACCATGGAACAGTATCTCCGTTGTTTGCTGCTTATGGTTGAGAAGGAATGGTCCGAGGTGCTATGGATGGCGGAATACGCTTACAACAACAGCAAGCATTCGGCCATCGGGCTGTCCCCCTTTTTTTGTCTCCACGGCCATCACCCTCGCACCTCTGCCTGGGAAGTGCCCCGCACCAGCCAGTTACCGACAGTGCGTTCTTATCATGATTCCCTGCGCAGGCTCTGGCAGCAGGCTCGGTTTGAGTTGGCAAAAGCGAAGGACACCTACAAGGCGCATGCTGACGCTCATAGACAGAAGGAGCCCGCTTACTGCTTGGGTGACCGGGTGTGGCTGTCCATTCGGCACCTCAACGTGCATGGCCCCAAGAAACTGTTGCCCGGTTTTGTGGGTCCCTTTGTCATGGAGAAGGTGGTCAACCCCGTGGCTATGCGGCTCTCGCTTCCTCAGCACATGAAGATCCACCCGGTCTTCCATGTCTCCCTTCTGCAGCCGGTCCGTTCTGGTGGCGATGTTCCCTCTCCTCCTTCTCCGGTGGTGGTGGAGGACCATGTTGAGTACGAGGTCAGGGCCATCTTGGGGTCTCGTCGTACCAAGGGTAAGCTTTTCTACCTGGTGGACTGGAAGGGGTACGGTCCGGATGAGCGGTCTTGGGAGCCTTTGTCCCATGTCCGCCATGCTCCCGTTCTGGTACGTGCTTTTCATCTGAGTCACCCTTTGAGCCCACGCCCTGCCCCTCCCCCTTTTGAGTTCTGGGGATGTTGGGGGGGGCCTGTTTTGGGAGGGGGTACTGTCGTGGTTCACGGCATGGGCCGTTTCCCCGCTAACGCACACACAGAAACGAACGGGATACTCACTTCCGGGTGGAGGTTGAGTCCCGGTCTAGTCTTTGAATGTAGACGAAGGGTCACGGAAGCACTTCCGGGGGAAACGCTTAAACATCGCGTTTCCCGCCGGCTCCGTGCTTCGAATACTCTCCTGGATTTCCCAGAGACGTGAGGTTTGTTCCTGGTACCGAGACGTTTCGGAAAAGCGAGCTGGTACACTCTAAACTGGAGCGCTGTTGGTTGACCCTCACAACCACGCTGGATATCACATCAAGGTACTACCCTTTCACAGACCATTGAGTCCTTGTAGCGCAGGAGCGCTACGGGGTTTGCCTTGGGTTCTTTCGCGCAGGAGCGCTTGTGGGGTTATTTTGTTTCTACCGCGCAGGAGCGCTTGTGGGGTTATTTTGTTTCTACCGCGCAGGAGCGCTTGTGGGGTTCTTTTGTTTCTACCACACAGGAGCGCTTGTGGGTTATTTTGTTTCTACCGCGCAGGAGCGCTTATGGGTTCTTTGGGTGCTACCGCGCAGGAGCGCTTGGGGTTCATCCTGAGTTCACAGCGCATGGGCGCTTCTTAGCTATACCTTGGTTTCTCTGCGCTGGAGCACAATCCAGGGCAGCTTTGACTTCCGTTTCCTGGAACCCTTGCTGCGCAGGCACGCTAAAAAGGGGTTCAGGACTCTAGCACAGGAGTGCTTACTTTTGGGTTCCTCACATAACTGTTCTGTGTCCCATCGCGCAGGAGCGCTGCATTGGGACCGAGCTCCACCGAGTTGGAGCAGTGTTCATTCGTACATTTGCCTTCCAGGGATGCCACTGGTTGTGACTTATTGGTTCTTACGTGCAGGCGCACTTTCCCTTGGTTTGCCTTGGAGCTGCACTTATTTCCATATCCCGTGGTCTGCCGAGCATCATTGAGTCTCCAGACTTGGGAATACTTTCTGTGTGTGTTTTGCGGGTTGTGTAAGAGACGGGAGTTGGGGCTCTTTGCTAATCTGGGTCTTTCCTGTTTTCCAGTTGGCTCCGAGATACCCTACACACTAACCCACTACTTTCTTTCTGGCTCCCATCCCTGCGTCCATCTCATCCCTGCTGGGTCCTATAGTCCACGAGGGTCAGGGGGAAACATCCTTTACCACGCAACCATTACAATGCGGTATGGTTACATCGTGGTTTTTACAACGAAAGTCATTACACCGACTTGCACTGGAGGGCGCTCTAGACTAAGGAATAGTGTGAATAACTATTCCAACACCTTCGCTACTGTACGTAGACTGGATTTGGAATAGTAATTCACACTATTCCTAAATCCAGCGCCCTCCAACGCAAGTCGATGTAACGACTTGCGTTGTCAATTCCGAGATGTAACATACCGCGTTGTGATGGTACGCGTTGTATCATCATACATCCGGGTCAGGTGGGTACAGGGGCGGGTGCTCTTGTCGTCTCTGCGGAATTGCTTCACAAGCAGAGGTAAGTCTTGTGGGGCACCCGACAGAATTCGAGGCCCACGTTAACCATTCCGCCCAGACGACATGGGCGACCCGGAGGTCACCTTGCATGACATAGCTGTCATGCTGGCTGCCATGCAGGCAGAGAACCTCAGTTTACGCCAAGACATAACCGCCCTACAGGGCCAGATGGCAGCCGGGGTCACCAGTCCTTGGGGTATTACCCCTAGCCCCAGGGTCACACAAGAAGGTCACTTGAGACAGCCTACATTTACATTTGGGGGGTCCTCCGCTGCCACCAACCAGAACACAGCCATTCAAGTCGTTACCCCCCATCCAGTACAGCTGGCACCACCCAAACGCTTCTACGGTGACAGTACCAAGTACGACATCTTCATCCATCAATGCCACCTACATTTTATGGCCAGAAACGCGGCTTTTCCCGATGATGCATCCAAGGTAGCCTACATCCTGTCATACATGGGCGGGGACGCCGCTCAGTGGTCCATCGCTTTGGTAGAACATGACGACCCCATGCTACACCACCTGCCGACATTTAAGGAAGCCATGCGGTGTATGTTCGCTCGTCACACCTTTGTGCAAGCCGCGGACAATGAACTGCTCAACCTAAAACATGGCAACCAGGACCTGCTTCACTACATCACCATGTTCAGCAGGCTTGTTATCGAGGCCCATTGGCCTGAGGATAAGAAGGTATCGGTGTTCTATCGGGGTTTGCGCGATGACCTGAAGGATCTCATTTCACAGTTACCCAACCCGCCTGACGAAATAGGACCCTTCATCGATCTGGTGGTGAAAATGAATTTCCGACTACAGGAAAGAAGGACCGAGAAGGGAAAAGGCAGTGATAGCCGTTTCCTATCCTTTGGGGACAAGGGTGTCGAAAAAGCCAGAGAGAAATCCACTCCCCAGGGCGAGGCACCTGAACCCATGCAAATCGGGGGCATAAGAGGACCCTTGACAAGTCAAGAAAGAGAAAGACGGAGGAAGCAGAACCAATGCCTGTACTGTGGAAAAAGCGGACACTTCGTCAGGGAATGCCCGGTGAAACCAACTAAACCGCGAGGCAGAAGGCCTTTTGCGTTGCCCATCACCAAGGGTGACAAGACGGGAAACGAGACAACCCAGTAGACAAGGGGATCCGTCCTCTGGGTTCTTCGCATTGCACCTCAGCGATCCCTGCCGTATTCGATAGCAGTCACCACGTAGGAGTGGAAGTATCCTTACAGAATCAGGCGGGCAGAACCTGGCTGGTAACTGCTATGTTGGATTCCGGTGCAACAGGCAGTTTTATTGATACCGTTTTTTCACGTGCCTTGGGCATAAACACAGTGTCAAAGGCCCAACCCGAAACCGTCAAGGCCGTTGATGGAACGGACCTGACTTCCGGTCCTATCAGGCATCAAACCGAGAACATGACTATGTCCTTTGCTAATCACCACGCCGAGTCCATCAGCCTAGACGTCATTGACGCTCCTCAATTCAAGGTGATATTGGGATTGCCGTGGTTGGTGAAGCACAATCCCCGCATTGATTGGATATCCAGAATCGTACACCTGGACTCGGAACACTGCTGTGGGACCTGTTATGCAAAGGACAACCTCCGGGGGGATCGCTCCATACAAGCACGATCGCTGCCATTACAAGGCATGGGGATGGTTTCCCAAGCAGTCATACCGGAGGAATATCTGGACCTAGCAGAAGTGTTCGACAAGAAGGGAGCCAACACTCTGCCACCACATCGGTCATTCGATTGCCGAATAGACCTGATCCCAGGCTCCACGTTGCCATGTAGCAGAATTTATTCTCTCACGGAGAAGGAGAACATCCACCTTCGATCCTATTTGGACGAGTATCTGGACAACGGTTTTATTCGTCATTCCAGGTCTCCAGTTTCCTCTCCTCTTTTCTTCGTGTCGAAAAAGGAAGGTGATCTGAGGACCTGTATAGACTTTAGAGCGATGAACGCCATCACCGTGAAGAACCGGTACCCACTACCATTGATCACCAACCTCCTAGACCAGGTAAAAGACGCCTCAGTTTACACCAAGCTCGACCTGCGGGGTGCTTACCATCTAGTCAGAGTCCGAAAGGGTGACGAATGGAAGACAGCATTCCGGACGAAATTTGGGCTGTTCGAATACCAGGTCATGCCTTTCGGACTCTGTAATGCCCCCGCAGCGTTCCAATTCTTCATCGACGAAGTGTTGAGGGACTATATAGACGTCTTCTGTATTGTCTACATAGACGATATCTTGATCTTCTCACAGACCATCGCAGAACACGTGCAGCACGTGCGTTCCGTCCTTCAACAGCTGGGAAGACATCGATTGTACGTGAAACTTGAGAAGAGCGTTTTTCACGTCACCTCTGTTGAGTTCCTGGGGCCAAAGGTTCCTAGGTTTTTCCAACTACTACCGCAGATTTATCACAGGCTTCTCCGAGATGGTAGCTCCTATTACACGCTTGTTGCGCAAAGGGGTGCATTTTGGTTGGGATCAGAAAGCAGACGACGCTTTCCAAGAACTGAAAAGGCGTTTTACCATAGCCCCGATTCTGGTGCACCCTGACACCGAGCAGCCCTTCATAGTGGAGGCAGACGCCTCAAAAGACGCCATAGGGGGTGTGTTATCACAACGAAGCACCAGCACAGGACAGTTGCATCCGTCGGCCTTTTACTCCAAGAAACTCCAACCAGCGGAACGCAACTACACAGTGTCCGACAGGGAGCTCCTAGCTATCAAGACCGCATTCGAAGAATGGCGCCACTACCTAAAAGACGCCAAACACACAGTGACCATCTACACTGACCACAGGAACCTCCAATTTCTACGGTCAGCACGTGCCCTCACTGCCCGACAGCTTCGATGGACCCTGTTTTTCAATGAATATAACTTCTTGATCACGTTCCGACCCGGGAAAGAAAACGCCAAAGCTGATGCCCTCTCACGGATAGGCAAATCCGACGAGGAAGCTGAAAACACCGAGCCTGTTCCCATAATTTCAGAGAAACACTTTCAGGGCGTTGTAACATCCTCGGACTTCATGACTCAGGGGAAACAGGACACGAAGCAGTCCGACCCGGATGTTCTGGTAGAGGGACACAAAGGGGTGACTTGTGTGGACGGGTTTCTGTTTCATGGAGAACGGTTGTAAATACCTGGGGTGCCCAGTCAGCAAAAAGCAATCCGTATGTGCCACGATCATGTCCTATCCGGCCACCCTGGCTATCATAAAACGCTCGAGCTCGTACAAAGACAGTTTTGGTGGCCAGCAATGGTGACCGACACGAGAAATCATGTGACAAACTGTGCCGTTTGTCTGTTAAGTAAGAACAGGTCAGAGCCTCCGGTTGGTCTTCTGCGTTCCATTCCTGTGCCACTGTATCCGTGGCACACCATCTCCATGGATTTCGTAGTAGAACTCCCACTCACCAAGACTGGGCATACCACGGTTCTTACCATAGTTGATCACCTCTCCAAGATGGCGCATTTTGTAACCTTGTTGAAATTGCCCACAGCTGCGGACCTGGCCCTGATTTTCGTGCACGAGGTGGTTCGCCTCCATGGCATTCCATCGGTGGTCATAAAAGACCGTGGATCGCAATTCGTGTCCCGCTTCTGGAAGGAAGTATGCAGGATCCTAGAGATGGACGTGCGCCTGTCCTCAGCTTACCACCCCCAGACCGACGGTCAGGCTGAAAGAACAAACCACACCATGGAACAGTATCTCCGTTGTTTGCTGCTTATGGTTGAGAAGGAATGGTCCGAGGTGCTATGGATGGCGGAATACGCTTACAACAACAGCAAGCATTCGGCCATCGGGCTGTCCCCCTTTTTTTGTCTCCACGGCCATCACCCTCGCACCTCTGCCTGGGAAGTGCCCCGCACCAGCCAGTTACCGACAGTGCGTTCTTATCATGATTCCCTGCGCAGGCTCTGGCAGCAGGCTCGGTTTGAGTTGGCAAAAGCGAAGGACACCTACAAGGCGCATGCTGACGCTCATAGACAGAAGGAGCCCGCTTACTGCTTGGGTGACCGGGTGTGGCTGTCCATTCGGCACCTCAACGTGCATGGCCCCAAGAAACTGTTGCCCGGTTTTGTGGGTCCCTTTGTCATGGAGAAGGTGGTCAACCCCGTGGCTATGCGGCTCTCGCTTCCTCAGCACATGAAGATCCACCCGGTCTTCCATGTCTCCCTTCTGCAGCCGGTCCGTTCTGGTGGCGATGTTCCCTCTCCTCCTTCTCCGGTGGTGGTGGAGGACCATGTTGAGTACGAGGTCAGGGCCATCTTGGGGTCTCGTCGTACCAAGGGTAAGCTTTTCTACCTGGTGGACTGGAAGGGGTACGGTCCGGATGAGCGGTCTTGGGAGCCTTTGTCCCATGTCCGCCATGCTCCCGTTCTGGTACGTGCTTTTCATCTGAGTCACCCTTTGAGCCCACGCCCTGCCCCTCCCCCTTTTGAGTTCTGGGGATGTTGGGGGGGGCCTGTTTTGGGAGGGGGTACTGTCGTGGTTCACGGCATGGGCCGTTTCCCCGCTAACGCACACACAGAAACGAACGGGATACTCACTTCCGGGTGGAGGTTGAGTCCCAGTCTAGTCTTTGAATGTAGACGAAGGGTCACGGAAGCACTTCCGGGGGAAACGCTTAAACATCGCGTTTCCCGCCGGCTCCGTGCTTCGAATACTCTCCTGGATTTCCCAGAGACGTGAGGTTTGTTCCTGGTACCGAGACGTTTCGGAAAAGCGAGCTGGTACACTCTAAACTGGAGCGCTGTTGGTTGACCCTCACAACCACGCTGGATATCACATCAAGGTACTACCCTTTCACAGACCATTGAGTCCTTGTAGCGCAGGAGCGCTACGGGGTTTGCCTTGGGTTCTTTCGCGCAGGAGCGCTTGTGGGGTTATTTTGTTTCTACCGCGCAGGAGCGCTTGTGGGGTTATTTTGTTTCTACCGCGCAGGAGCGCTTGTGGGGTTCTTTTGTTTCTACCGCGCAGGAGCGCTTGTGGGTTATTTTGTTTCTACCATGCAGGAGCGCTTAAGGGTTCTTTGGGTGCTACCGCGCAGGAGCGCTTGGGGTTTATCTTGAGTTCACAGCGCATGGGCGCTTGTTAGCTATACCTTGGTTTCTCTGCGCTGGAGCACGATCCAGGGCAGCTTTGAATTCCGTTTCCAGGAACCCTTGCTGCGCAGGCGTGCTAAAAAGGGGTTCAGGATTCTAGCACAGGAGTGCTTACTTTTGGGTTCCTCACATAACTGTTCTGTGTCCCATCGCGCAGGAGCGCTGCATTGGGACAGAGCTGCACCGAGTTGGAGCAGTGTTCAGCCGTACATTTGCCTTCCAGGGATGCCACTGGTTTAGTTGTGACTTATTGGTTCTTACGCGCAGGCGCGCTTTCCCTTGGTTTGCCTTGGAGCTGCACTTATTTCCATATCCCGTGGTCTGCCGAGCATCGGTGAGTCTCCAGACTTTGGAATACTTTCTGTGTGTGTTTTGCGGGTTGTGTAAGAGACGGGAGTTGGGGCTCTTTGCTAATCTGGGTCTTTCCTGTTTTCCAGTTGGCTCCGAGATACCCTACACACCAACCCACTACTTTCTTTCTGGCTCCCATCCCTGCGTCCATCTCATCCCTGCTGGGTCCTATAGTCCACGAGGGTCAGGTGGGTACAGGGGCGGGTGCTCTTGTCGTCTCTGCGGAATTGCTTCACAAGCAGAGGTAAGTCTTGTGGGGTACCCGACAACTACTGGGTGAGCCTTGAAGGCTCTATTGCCTTCATCTCCCTGATTGCCCTGGTTATATTCTATGCTGCAATCGCCCCCTAGATTTGGTGAATGCCTAGTGGTACTGTTAATTGCATTTGGCGTCAGGGGGTGGCCAATACCATCCTCCTGTTCCTCCCCTGCCAGAGGGGTGCTCCGTGGAGCCTCCAGTCCCAAGGACAATCGCCTCTCAGTTAGCTCAATCTCATTTGCGACAATATTAACTGCTCTTTCTAGCATGCTGTCTATGGAGATGGAGGGGCGGGAGCTTCTTATGATTGTACGTTTCCCCATGTGGGAGTATTTCTACACTCACCTCAGCACAGCTTAGAAGTCGGAGCCTCTTAGGGGGTGGCCCTGCCCAGCCTCTTCCAGTCTCTGATGGGCGCAGACGGGCCCGCGCACGCCCTGCGCTGCGGGAGGCTGGCAGTGATTTTATCGCGTCACGGCAGGCGTCAGAGCGGGGGTTGCTGGGAGGTGTGGTTTGTGATGGCCGTTCCCCTCACGGCAGGTAAATACAAATGCTGGCAGCATTGCCCTTTCCCCTCACGGCAAAGCGATGTTAGGGGCTTCTAATCTTATACCCCGCCCTGATGGGCGTTCTCTGAGCGTCTGCACCTAAGCATTCTGGTCATTGCAGTTCTCCACAGAAAATAATATCCCCCAGTGGGTGCCGTCGTACCTTCTGTACTGAAATCTTGCCCTTGTGGGTTGATGTGGGCGGGAGACACTGGAACCACCCAAATACCAAGGCACTCAGAAACGGCATCGCTCTCCCTAGTGCCTCAGAAATCCAAGACGCCGCAGGTCTGCATAATAGTAGCAGGGCATCTTCGCGACTAGGGGAGCCGCTAACATCCAACAAAGTTTCCCTTTGAAGAAGATGCCACACAGAGCGACTTTTTAAACCTTTAATTCTGAGGCATTAGGTAAGTTCAGTTCCCCTTCTCAAATCCAATATTAAAAGCCAAACACATTTCAGACTTGAAACAGTCCTTGTTCACTGGCAATAACAGAAACGGCAGTCTCTTGTGGAACACCTGCTCCTAATCTTATACCCCGCCCTGATGGGCGTTCTCTGGGCATCTGCACCTAAGCATTCTGGTCATTGCAGTTCTCCACAGAAAAGAATTTCAAGTCTGAAACGTGTTTGGCTTTTAATATTGGATTTGAGAAGGGGAACTGAACTTACCTAATGCAATGTCACAGATCGAAAGTGCATTAGGCCCATGTGCAAAACAACGCATGTTAAGAAAAGCCATAATATAACCCCTGTAATACATTGATGTGAAGCAATTCATTTAACAGGGTGCATAATGTATGCACATTAACAATAAATTTATCAATTCAAGTTTGTCCTTCAAAAGTGAAAATGCTCTTTCATTTATAATGCTTTATCCAAAACACATTGGATGGTGTAAAGTGTGTCATTTCTTAAAGTGCATAATGCATACATGTAAATATGACTAATTTGTTCAACAATTCAAGTTTCTTCTTCAAAATTGCAATGCATCTTACTTCATAATTCTCTATCTAAGTCCTATAAGATGTTTTATAAAGTGCATACCATTCTAAAGTGTATAGTGCATATAGCAGTATTGCATTCACCAGCTCATATTTCTCTTTAATAGTGCTAGTGTGCTTTTCATTCATAGTACTCCATCCAAAGCACCTAAGGGGTGTAAAGTGCATATTATTATACAGTTCATTATGCAGATATGTAAACATAATTAAATCAACACATTGCACATTTCTATACCTAATGCGTGAATGTCTGTTCCCGTACTGCACTCCTCCAAATGCTTTGTAGAGTATGTGTTATAACTATTACATTTAATCACTAAGACCCAATTTTACACGTAAAGATCCCATGTTTAAAGTGCTAATGCATATGTGTATGTGTTATTACAGCATATGTATTAATGTATATAAAAGAATATCAGACATCACATATTCACGAGTCATGTATAAATGATTGTCTACATGCCAAAGTAAGCACACATATATGTTTCAAAGGCACTACATTCTCCATTTCAAGCTTGACCCTAATCTGGTGTACTTAAGAATATAGAAAGCTGACAAGGAAGAAGAAGGAAACAGAGGGAGAAAGTGCTGTGTACAATACTTCTGTATATCAAGAACAGCTCATAATAGTCCATGTTCTTTAACCCCTTGTGTGCCACGCCCTTTCCCCGCCCTGTGCCGGCCGTTACATTAGCGGGCGGGGTTTATGACGAGCTGGACTCGTCATGGGCACAGCGCAACCGCGGCCCATGACGAGTCCAGCTCGTAATGGGCACACAAGGGGTTAAGACCCTTGTATTCCTACTAAGAGAGGGGTAAAGCATATCCAACACCTATTATCGTTCACACCTTTTCAGACAATTAGTTTTATATTTAAAGAGGCAAAACAGAGGGGTATTAAATATAAAGACGTTTCTAATCATAAATGAACATGCAGCTCGTCATCTGCATTATGCCCCAAAGGGGTTTCAGTTCCCAATGTTATAATGAGCCGCGATTCTTGTCTTTGCAGTTCTTTCTCTCTATCACCACCTCTTATATGAGCCCTAACGTGCATAATTCTATAATACCTGAAAGTTGTCAGTGATCGTTCATGATATTGTTCAAAATGACAAGCCATGGGGTAATTGACACCATTCGTAATTGCCCTTATGTGTTGTATAATTCTTATCTTCAATGTATTAATGTTGCTTCCCACATATAGCTTGTCTAGTGTTCATCCTTATTCAGCACATGCCAATTCTTCTGTAATATCTTTTTGATACTAGGCTGCACCATGTTGTAGTCCAAAAATAGCCTCTTCACGTTATTGTCCTTTTTATTCATATCAATGTCTTGTGGATATAATAGCTGTTCCCTCGTTTTTTTCACTGACTCTTCTCTTTTGGTCCTCCAAAATGCTCCTAGGATAGCCCCTCTCACTCAACCTCTTAAACATATCACCATATCTCTTTATCAAACTGCTCTTCAGTCGAACATATCCTTCATGCCCTCACATTTGACAGTATGGAATGTTCTATTTGAGAGCATTTGGGTGATCACTATTGGCATGCACCAGGAATTTGTAGCAGTTGGCTTGCTATGTATTTTCGTTATCAAGTGATTATTAGCCACATCTAATTCTACATCCAAAACATCACAGTGGGTCTGACTATATGTGCTTGTAAATTGTAGGTTGAGGTCATTACAGTTAAATTTCTCCAAGAAAGAATTGAAATCAGTCTCCTTTCCGCCCCACAGGATAAAAAGATTATCTATGAATCTTGTCCATAATGCTATCTTCTAGAGAAAATCTTCATTCTCCTTGGCCCAGGCCTCCTTTTCCCACCACCCCATGAAAAGATTTGCATAGATAGGGGCGAAGGAGGTGCTCATTGCCGCACCATGCTGTTGTAAATAATATGTATTACTGAAGATAAACACATCATGTGTAAGGCATATATATCTCTGTTTCCAACCTGGACTGCTGCTCTCCTTGCACAGTGGGTGCCGTAACTCGTGAGGGAGGACTCACGAAATATTCATATCTCCGTAGACAAACAGTTGCACACTCACGGGGAGGTACCCTTTCAGGAATATTTATCATGTCAAAAAACAAAAGACAAACACACACAGACGCATTTCGGCACCTGGCCTTTGTCAAGCTTAACAACTGAGTTTTAAATATGTTGATATTTGGCATTTATTGGTTACTGTGAACAATCTGAAACATTGAGCTACTGTTCCTACTTCTAATCATTCCTGTAAATCCATCAAAACACCGTCACTTTCGAGCTATCCTTAGATCTGATTGAACATGATTTTTGTAACAATCTTACTACCAGAATATTGTAATGATATCGGTAAGGAGCAGACAGGCTTATCCATACCATTTATTTTTTATAGAGGGGCAATGCCACTCTTCCAAGTGGCTGGTAGATTACCTGCTGTTAGGATGGGTAATGTCACCTGCAGAGCTTACTGGCCTCATTCTACAAACTTCCCCTAAAGTGCCCTGACCGCGACCTTTCCTGACAGCCTGACTGTATGGTATGTGTGCAAGGAGTATCAGGTGACTGATATCATAAATCTGTATAGTATTCCAGTTTGTGTTTATGAGAGCATTTTATAATATCCCTGGGTAAATAATGGCACAAGATGGCAGCTGGGTAACTACCTTCCCGTGAAGGAAGTGGCCCGATTAGGGTCATCTGGGTCACTCGTGACCAATTCTCAGCTTTCCATACAAATGAAGAGTCGGTCAGACAGTAGAGAATACAAATTAAAGTTATTTATTAAAGGTGCACTTGAGTGGAGTCCGGTCTGACCAGCCTCCTTAGATTGCTGCAGAGGGACCGACTTCTGCCAACATGGTAACACATAATGTACATCTTCAGAACCACTAAAGACACGCCCAGACTGGAAATTTTTCAGTTGGTAGCTGGTGAACAAAGGAGATACAGAAGGATGAGTTGCAATCCTGGGACCGGGTACCTGCTATCTCAGTGGCAAGGTTACTCTGCCTGCGCCCGCCGCTCTAAGGGTGGGAGCAGGCCTATTTAGTGTTAAAGGTATGTGATGACAAAAACAATCTAATCATTAGCACAGCAAAGCTCAACCTTGGAGGAATGCAAAGGAATAAAAAAAAAATAATATAGCAGCTGCTTTTTTGCTGAGGCAGACATAAAAGTGAGACAGAAGTTAGTTTCGATCATGGCTCAAAATGGCGACTGAATACAAAATGGTGCAGCGAATGCTAACTTAAGTCGTACAATACATAGAGAATTCGGCTAAAAGCATTTCTATTTAAACACTAGATGAGCAAATTGTATTGCTGACATTCCTGAAGTTTTCATGACACATCAGACATTGAGTTGTGGGTGGATGGAGAGATAGCTTCTTATAGAAATGTGGCATTTACCCTTCAGTAGTGGCCAGCCTCATTGTCTCCTTCTCAGCACTCCTCTTGGGATCGGTGGAGGGAGTGTGGAGGTGGAGATAGCAATATCCTTTGTAAATGCAGGATGAACCACTCTGTCAGGGCCTGCTTTTTGTCTTTCCCACTAGTGAAGCTCCAAAAGGCTGATGGCTGTCAGGTACAAGGACATCACTCCAATTGTACTCTTATTTTGAATGTGCTTCTATGATACACCCCTCGTCGGTCCTTGCTGTGGTACCATCACCTGTTTACAAAGACTGTGTCTGCTAAAGAGAGAAGGGATACACAAATTGAGTAAATTGCCTCAAGCAAGTTCCAGACCAGTGACAGTGGAATCAACATTCATTTTCTGGAACAAGACTATAAGAAAAAGCCTAAAGCCTCCTCAAATGGTTCCAAGACATCTCACTTGCTGAAGAGTTGACACTTCTCAGAGTATATGATGAAGTTCTGAGATTTAAGACTGGTGTCACTGACAGGTAGTCTCTCAGACGAGATGGGAAATCACCAGAAAACCAGCAACTACCTTCTGTAAGACTGTTGCGGTGTGCCTTGGAAGGAAGCCTACCTTGCCTAATGAGAGAGGGTCATAGAGGGAACCTATGCAGGAAGATGTTTTCTTAGAGGAGAAGATCAGCTGTGGTTTCCTGGAATATAGAAATGACCAGAAAGGGGAATGGAACTGAGAAAAAACAAGGACCCCCTGAACAATGGATAGTTTAATTCCTAGGACCGGGACTTGAATAGTAATGACAAAAACTCCTAGGCAATATCAATAAAGTAAACAAATTACACAATATCTACGACAATAAGAAGACCAAGGAAGACGGAAAAAATATGTTCAAATTTGTTACTATTTCAATAATTTCTTCTCATATTATTTAAACAAATGATATTCATACAAAACATCTAAAAAATGAAACAATATTTAACACATTACATTTAATCAATATGTTTAAATAAAAAGTTAAAAAGTGGCAATATCTTTATTAACTCGACGCGCGTTTCGGCATATACAACGCCTTCTTCAGGAAAGCCACACAATTATAGATCCCGTTTCAAGGTGATGAGTTCCTAGTGATTGCACATGTCGGATGTCCATGACCTTATGGCCCATTATAACCACTCAATGCTGAATATACTAGACTCGGTTGCTCCATTACAGCTCTAAAGAATGTCCTCTAAACACTCCAAACCATGGTACAATGATAGTCTTAATTCCGAAAGAAGAAATGTAAGACTTGCAGAAAGGTTATGGCAATCCCATCCCTCCCTCGAACATCTCTACCATTTGAGATCCCTGAGAAGCATTTACAATAAATGCATCACATGCTCGAAGGCCACCTTTTTCAGAACTCAACTGGACCAAGCAAAAAAACGTCCAAAAAAACAGTTCGAACTCATCAAGTCCCAAGCTAACAGTTATCCTAATCTCTCGTCACTGGGTCAAGGGTCAGTGCCAAACTGTGAAGAATTTGCTGACTTCTTCACGGATAAGACTATTAAGATTGAAACTGAATTACGTTCTGCCCTTGTTCACCTATCGATCAGTCCTCCCAGGTGTGGATATCACTGGCCTTGTGCAGCCCTACCACCCCAAAAACAATGCATCCTTGAGCACGTTCCAAACCTTGGAGAAAGGTTCTATTCGCAAAATGCTGTTGACTTTGAACCCTTCTAATCACTACAGCGACCCTCTGCCATCGAACCTCCTTACTATCACTTTGGACTACGATCGTCAATGCATCACTTCGGCAAGGTGCTATTCCAGATTGCCTAAAATTGGGTCAAGTGACCCCAATTCTAAATAAACCATCCGCTGATCCCACGGACCTTCATAACTTTCGCCCAATCTCTAACATCCCCACCTTGGCAAAGCTCCTGGAGAAATGTGTGCTCGCCCAACTCTGTAACCACATTGACCATTTCCAACTCCTGGACCAATGCCAATCTGGTTTCTGCCCGGGCCATAGTACAAAGTCTGCGCTAACGCACATTGTCGATGATGCATTAAGAATGCTGGACCATAATGAGTCGTGCCTACTCATCCTTCTTGATCTTTCCTCAACATTCGATACTGTCAAACATGATAACCTAATTGACCTCCTGAAACACAGGATGGGGCTGGCTGGGCCTGTACTTAACTGGTTCTCTTTGTTCCTTCAGAACAGATCCCAAAGCTTCAAGGTGAACCAATCCCTTTCCCATCCTGCACCGGTCACACTGGAGGTTCTCCAAGGTTCAGCACTTTCTCCCATGCTCTTTACCCTGTTTATGGAGCCTCTGATAGAAGTTATGAAATCCTCCAGCAATCACTATCACATGTATGCGGATGATACCCAACTATACCTGAAGATCGCATCCCCCGAGGACATTCAATCCCTCAACTCAATGCTGCTGGAAACACAAAGCTGGCTGACACGCACCACCTGAAACTAAATGTTCTAAAAACGGAATTCCTCCTAATCTCACTCCACAAACAATCACCGGTCATGGAACAATGGTTGAATCAGCTTACTACTTTTAACTGCAGACCTCACCTCGTGGATTCGGCATCCTCTCTGGGTATCATATTAGACAAATGTCTGAACATGCAGAAGCACATCAGCTCCCTCACCAAAGGAGCGAACTTCCAACTAAGCATACTAAGGAAACTCAAACCCTATCTCCCTGCTCATGACCTAAAGGTTGCAGTGCAAGCATTAGTAATATCAAAGCTGGACTATGGTAGCGCAACGCTTTGTGGCTTGCCCAGAGAAAAGACAGCTCCTCTGAAGTCTGCCCTCAATTCTGCTGCTAGGCTCATAACTGGCAAAAAGAAACTCAACCATATTTATCCGGACTTGCTGGCACTGAACTGGCTTCCATATGAAGCTCAAATACAGTTAAACATTGCATGCATGGCACACACAGCCATCCACTTCAAGGCCACGCTGTCGCTCGCACAGAAATTGGAGCTCTCATGTGGCTCGAGAGCCTCCAGAAGCACCAGCACTCTTTTGCTCAAACCACAAAAATTCAAGAAAAAAGACCTACAATCGAGCCTTCTCAGGTTTGGCTCCGAGGATCTGGAACACCGTTCCCTCCGAAGTAGGGGTGATCTCTTCCACGGTCCTCTTCAAAAAAGAAGTCAAAGGGCTCCTGATTGTGAGAAGTTGGCTTGGTATATGCTGTCCACTAATTAAAGTGGGCACCTTGCACCAGTCCAAACGACCCTTATTGATGATTAGGTTAAAGACAACCTTTATTGAAAGCTATCCTAGCGGTTGCTATGTAGAGCAGCCTTCAGGCTAAGTCTCGAAGGAATGTAAATCAGCTTGTTTTACCAGATCATAACCTCCTGATTGACCAAATGAAAGGAGAACCACACAAGTGTTATTATAAAAAACATGTATTTATAACTAAACACTCTCTACTAATCTCTTTATAAGATTAGAGCACAAAGCACACAATATTAAATCACTAGAACGACAGTAAATAGCACAATACACAGCGGGCTCCAGGGGGAGACCGAACCATATACTAAGAAAGTGGTATAACAACCACGACTTAACTAGACACAGTGCCTAGAGCACTTAGTATCTCTGGGACCCCAAGGAACCACACAAAGTAGTGACACAGGGGACCCACGGAGGACGGGTGCAGTGTGTGAACACAGGCGCAAGCTCTGTACAATCTCATGGGAAAGTCGCGGTTGGAATTTTAAAGATTAAGGACACTTCGGAGAGGACTTTAAGCAAACCCTTTCAAACATAGAAGGTTCTAAGGCCAGCACCCTTGAGATTACTTAGGTACCCGTGTTACCTATCCCAGAGGAGCCGGGTGCATAGGGGTCAAGTGATGTCGGAAACCTTCGTCGTTTTCAATGGCGTGAAGCAAAAAAGTGCTGCTGCCGGGAAGAGGAAAAGTGTCCACTGGGATCCAAGCTAGGATCCGAGGTAAGAAGAGCCTGAAAGCAGAGGGGACAGAGTCTGGGTCACTTCAGGGTGACCAGGGGCACGATAGACGAATGCCCACCGATGTCGGGTGCTTCAGGTGAGGTGATGCGATGCTTGACTCTGCAGCCACGGGGACCAGGAGACGTCGACGATGACCAAAGTCCGGAGGTGAGCTGTCCCTCAAGGGTTGTCGAGTGCTGGGGGGTCAATGTCCGGATTCAACACCAACAAGTCTTGGCAACTGCAACCCATGCGGGAAGAGTAAATAAGCTTCGGTGAGGACCAGCAAGGTCCTGAGGACTCTCCAAGCAATGGAGAGTCAGGGCACGTCTGGAGCAACCAGAAGAGCCCACTGAAAGTCAAATATACCTTCACAGGGACCCAAAGGCCAACGGACCAAGGATCACAAAGGGACCTTGAGCTGAATCACAAAATACCAGCCCACGGAACACTCGTGGAGTGTAGGCCGGAAATCTTCGGTGGAATTACTGCTCGGGGTCAGGACTACAAGTAGCCAAAGCACAGCCTCAGGGATTACCGAAAAGCATATGCTGCTGCAAAAGTACACTGTGCACAGGGGTTCGGGTTGCACGGTCCCCACGAGGGATACGGGTCTCAGGATTGCTGAAAGAACTGATCGACCTCGGGGACGCTCGGGAACCCACCTCCTGTGTTGCAGAAATCTTCGGAGTCCTCAGGAGCTCGGGAGATGCAAACAGGTCAGATGTGTTAAAGGTGCCTGCCTTGCAAGGGAGTAACTCCTTTACTTCAAGGGAGATTCTTCAGTCATCCAGTGTAGTGTAGATCGTCGAAGTACTTGGTTTCTGTAGCAGAGTTTAGTCCAGGTAAAATCTAAAATCCTGTAGTCAGGGGTTCTTACTTTATACCCAAGGAAGGGGTGGGACAAACTCTGGGGACCCACCTATGGGAGGGTCAGGACAGCGGGATGGCTACACCCATGTCCTTTGTCCAGTTTCACGCCAGAGCAGAAGCCACTGACTCCTGCAACTGGTTTGAACTGGATGTGCCCCCAGTGCAGACTTCAAACACTCTAAGAGTGCACCCGCCCAGCCCCAATACACTAAATCCTGTCTGGGAGGTGGTCACACCTCCCTATGACAGGAAACCTATTGTCAAGCCTTCCCCTGCTCGAGCTTGGCTCAGCAGCAGGAGGGCAGACTCGTGCCTGTGGCTGGCAGCATGCATTTTGTGATGCCCAGGTCGAGAAAGCTGGTACCGGGTAGACTGATGACCCACAGTAGTGGTTCTCTAAGGGAGGAATCATACCTCCCACACCAGTTACTGGTGTGGAGGTATGATTCCAAGGTGGTTGACACCAAACACAACAGGTTTCTAAACAGCCGTTTTAAAGTTAGCATTTACCGCGAGGTTATAATGCACTTAAATATATATGGTTGGCTGCATCACAAACAACCCCGGAAAATTGGTTCCGAAGGCTGCAGAGGGGCTCTGCTCATGCTTGGGCACCCTCTCACATAAAACCCAGCACCCTGCCTTCAGGATTGATAAGGCCTGCCATAGGGGTGACTGATATGTTTATATGTGCAGTGATTTAGAATAGATATAGTGAACCTATATCTAAGTAAGGAGTGCATGCACCACCTTACACAGGCTGTAGTAACGGACCTGTGGTGTCAGTTTGAATGGTCTCTCAGGGGTGGCATAATACATGCTGCAGCCCCTGGGAGGCCTCTGGGGTACCTATGCCCTGGGTACATAGTATACCATATTCTAGGGACTGATAAGGGTACCCCAGAATCCAATCTGGAGTGTGCCTAAAGTACATGCACAACCAATTTAGGGAGAAAGCAGATAAACTGATTAGCAGGATCCCAGTCAGACTAGTCAAAACACCAGGAAAAAAGTGGGGGTAACCATGCAGTGAGATTCCACCTTCCTACATAGATGAAGACATTTCTACCTCAGTCTGGCCTCTCCATCTGACTCTGGGCCCATTGCCGTTGATCTGTGGCCCAGCTGCCTGGCTCATGAGGATGTCGGACATTTTAAGACTTTGAATTTGTCATTTTAGTTGATTCTTTTTGTTTGCTTGTAATCTGCCTGATGCATAAACTGTAAAGCGCTCTGATACCCTCGGTGGTCACGTTCGCGCTATATAAAACTTTCTAAATAAATAAATAAATAAATAAGTCTTTTTTTTGAAGTTTCACAAGGGTTAAGACATACTCATATGTGCTTGATGAGTATGTTGGTGTCAGCATCCACCAGATGGAGCTGATTTACTGCCCGCCAGGTCACGCCATGCACTGCTTGATGTGTTATATGCTGAAATCACACGAGGAGCTACATAGAGGGAATTGATGAACAGGGAAGCAACCCTGCTAGTGCATGCTGACACCTTCATAGTTAAATTGTAGACCTTCACAATGAACACTCCAGGGATTGATTTTTGATGTATGATATTAGAATAGGGTGAATTCCCTCACATGCATCATAGATTACGTTAAGCGTATTAAAATTCATGATTAACACCTATTACCTCAGATTTGCAGTAATTGAGTATACCCCACATGAATTGTGACAGTAGTGAGGCACAAATCACTTAATTCTCAGTTTTTTGCAGCAGACTCTTTATAGCCCCATACTCAATTTATGTCACATCTCTAATAAACTATTACTCACCACACAAGGAATCAATAATGCTGGTATCCGATAGAGACACCTAGCCGCAGATTCCTTAACTTTGAATTCTCCCAGGAGTCAGACTGGATCCGGAAATTTTTCAGCAGTAGCTCTGCGTGCCGGAGAACGGCATCGTATGGCTCCGCGATGACGTTGACTCCGCTTATGACGTCAGTGGAGCCACATAAGTCCCCTTCCAGCGCGCGGACGTGACTTTCTTGTTTTCCGTGCTGTAACTCGGATCCAGAGAAGCGGTTCCTCTGGCTGTTCTTGGCCTGCCTTGACAGTTTTCTGTCTGTGGAACAGTATGCCCTTTTTTCCATGTCTTCAGGTTTCAAACCCTGTGGTTCTTGTAGTCGGCAGATATCAGTTATGGACCCACATATGGTTTGTATGTGGTGTTTGGGTGAACACCATGATGCCGAGGATTGCAGCTCCTGTCAGAAGCTGAAGCCGAAGGCACTTAAGGAGCACCTTATGAAGTTGATGGCGACGCATTTGTCATGATCTTCGGAGGCTTCCCAGCCTAGGTCTTCGTCGTCCCAGGAAGAGCGTTTGCGGGGTTGATCTAGAAGTCGGATCGGTTTGAAGGACGTCGTTCTCCAGGGAAATCTAATGGTAAGAGGCAGGTGAAGTCACAGCATTCCCGACTCCACCACGTGGAGACTCTGTCTCCCACGGCTCCTTCAGTTTGACGGTTGAGGAGGCCGTTTGCGACTCCGCACCATGTCTCCCTGTTTTTCTGTGAGCCGGGTGTCATTGGCCCAAAAGAGGGAGTATTATAATTCCTTGCACTTCATCTTTGGGACCCCATCTTCCTCTGGACTGCTGACATGCCCCAACGAGGTGAGTGGGGGACCGCCAGAGGGTTCACCCTCGTTGACGGTTGGGCCATTGGAGCTGACGGGTCTGCGCCGATTGAAGTCAGTTGGCTTCACTTCGGCGCAGGTTCACAGTCCTTCAGGATCTCCACCTATGGCTCCTATCTTTAATCAGCCAACACTGACTTCGTCAAAGTCATATGTCGAGGCATCTTCTTCTCAGTGTCGTACGGCGTCGAATGCAAAATCGACAGTGCTGACTCAGAGGTATGTGCTGTTCTTGGTTCCTTCTCAGTAGGAGACTTCCGAAAGTCACCTTGTATCGGCTGAGACAGGGCTTTTTCAGTCATTGCTGACATTAATGTGTCTCAGACTGAAGGAGAGTTGGTTGTCTGCTCTTGGAGAGGCTAGTGGGCTGGAATCTTCACCAGCTACAGGGTTACTTTCTCCCCCTAGTCTCGCTACGGAGGCAAACTCCTCCTTTGCAGATATGTGGCTACAGTTTTAGACTCATCATTGACTACGGTGTAGAGGTCTACAGACCCTTTGATTGAGGTCCTTTTCCAGAGACAGTCGGGGGAAGAGCCTGTTCTTCCGTATAGATATTTTATTAGGAACTTGGGCCAAGCCTGAATCAGGGGTCTCAATGGATCATGATATTGCTCGCAGACACCTGCCTGCATATGGGGACCCAGTTTGCCTCCATAGACATCCTTCCACTCGTAGCCTAGTGACTTGGGTTGCAATATCTTCACAGGGTGTAGATTCTACACCTAAGACTCCAGTGGGTAAAAACCCTAGGAGTCAAGATGCATATGGTAAACACATCTTTGCTTCTGCCGGCTCGGCATTGATATCCACTAGCATGTCTTGTGTGCTGGGGCGTTTTTCCCATGCCTTATGGGATTCTTTGCAGAATATGTTACCATCTCTTCCGCATAACCTCCGTTCTGAGGTTGTTGATTTAATTAGAAATGGTCAACAGGCAACTAGGCTTGCAGTAAGGTGTATGCTACACCTTACTGCTAACCTAGTTGCCTGTTGGACTTTACAGATTCTGTAGGTCGGGCCAGGGCATCTGCAGTGGCACTACGGCATCGTGCTTGGTTGGCAAATTCGGTTTGCTTGGAGGCTGTCCATTTGACTTTGGTCGACATGCCATTCGATGGTGCCAATCTTTTTGGGAATGTGGCCTTAAGATGCTTCCATGGTAGGCAAGGGACTTCAGAGTTGTAATTCCTCATTTTATGTTTACATGCTATTTATTTTGTCCCTATACTTGGATTGTATGGGTGATATAAGCTCTTTCTTAATCAAGAGGCAAGCTTTGTTAGGGCATTGTCATTTCCGCTTTTGGTTGTACCACATAGTGTTTGTTCGAGGAGCAGATGTTATTGTTTAAATGCCATTTCATTTTTATTGGTGTTGGTTTAAATGACGAAGGGATGGTTGTTTATTCTTTTGCTTCTGGGGATGAGCTTCACGCTCATAGAGCTGTGATAAGAGCAGTGTCTTCCGGTTGAGAAGCTTGTCAGTTCACATGATTCTTTGAAGCAGTTCACTATGCTGAGTATGCATGGCTTCTGTCTTTTACTATTTCTTATAGATATATATTGTTATGCTGGCTATAGACGTGGTATGTGAGTACATGTTCATTGTGGGTGCTTCACTTTGTTGAAGCGTTGTGCTGGCAAAGTCAGAGTCTATGTTTAATATTTCTTAGAATACATACACTTGTGGTTTTCTCCTTCATTGGAGGGTATAAGTAATTCCTATGTTTAATTTTGGGACATGGAGGTTATGTGAACTCTGTGCCTTAAGCTGTCTGAGAGCAATGTCTGAATATTTTCGGCCATGCATTACATGATAGGAGGTTTTAAGGCTTTATAGAAAGCTCTTTTTATTTATTTTCCTGCAATGTTCTTCGCATACGTTATTCTGTCTGAAGGTTAGTTTTTACCTGTCTTCTTGAGGTATGCATCTATTATTCTCTATACATTACAGTCCTTGAGAGATAATGGCTGTTGTTTTTTTTTTTTAAAGCAGTATATATGATATATGTGAGTCCTTGTCTAACTTACAATCACAGAGGGTGAAATTGATGAGACTGTGGACGAGTTTGAGGGCCTTTAAGAGGCTAGTGGTCTAGACACCTCCCCAGAGTGGGAGTTTTCTTCTCCAAAGGCCTCTCCTTCTCATGATGTGGCGCCTTATCACGCTGTGATCAGAAAGGCTGCTGAACTTTTAGACCTTCAGTTGCCCACGGCTGAGTTCAGGCCAAATATTCTTATGGAAGTTTTGCATTCTCCATCTTCTGTGATTATTGAGCTTCTTTTACCTTTTAATGAGGCTTTGACTGAGCCGATTCTTGAAGTGTGGCGGAAGCCTCTTTCTGATCCTGCCGTATCAAGGTTGGTGGCAAGGAGGTACAGGCCTGCTCCTGGTGATCCTGCTTTTCTTTCTGCAAATCCTACTCCAAAAAGTTTAGTTGTGCAGGCTTCCTGTTCTAAACAGTCAACAGGATCATTTCCTCAGGCTCCTGCAGAAAGAGACTCTAAAAAATTGGAACAGTCTGCCAAGAAGGTCTTCTCTTCTTCCAGTATGGCGTTGAAATCCACCAATGCCACGTGCTTGTTGGGGAGATATATTCATGCCCTAATGGATTCAGCAAAGCAGTTGGCTCCCAAATTTCCGGATGGGGATTGTGACTCTTTTTTGGAGGTGCTGATGGATACACAGGCTGCAGCTCGTCAGGTCTTCCATTCTGGTCTGGATACTGCTGATTCAGTGGCCAGGGTGATGGGCTCCTCTATTGCCACCAGGAGGCATGCTTGGCTCAGAACTTCAGGATTTTCACCAGATGTTCAGGCTACTCTCCTCAATCTGCCGTTCGATGGATCCAAGCTGTTTGGAGAGAAAGCCGATTCTGCGCTGCAGAGGTTTGAAGACAGTACAGCCACTGCAAAATCTTTGGGTCTTCAATCTCAAGCCAGGGGTTCTGGATATAAAAGATACTGTGGTTTTGGTAAGCCAGCTTCCTTTCGTGGCCGGCAGCAGCCTCGACAACAATGGCAACAGAATCCTCTGTACAGATCTTACAGAGTAAAGGGCGGAGGTTGTCTTCTTCCTCTCCTGCCCCCACCACTGGTACCACAGGACAGCATCTCTAGATCCCCCATCTTGGAGCATGCTGGTCCGGTAGGGGGTCGGGTGTCCCATTTTCTTCAAGATTGGAAATCTATCACTTCAGACCTTTGAGTTTTGAATCTTGTGGAAAATGGGTACACCCTTCCCTTCCCGGGAGTTTCCTCCTCCTTACCCTCCTCGCCAGGGCTGGTGTTCAGAGGATCATTTTTTGCTTCTGCAACAGGAAGTTCTTGCCTTATTGCAGAAAGGCGCGATATAGGTGGTTCCGGAGTAGGAAAGGGGTCAGGGTTGCTACTCCCGGTATTTCCTGATTCCCAAGAAGGACGGCAGATTAAGGCCTATCCTGGACCTCAGGGTCTTGAATTTTTACCTCAAACAGGAAAAATTCAAGATGTTTACCCTAGCTTAGGTTCTTCAAGCACTGCAACAAGAGGACTGGATGGTGTTGATCGACTTGCAGGATGCATATTTTCACATTTCCATCCTGAAGTCGCACAAGAAGTATCTCCGTTTTACTATAGGGTCTCAGCACTACCAGTTTGCAGTCCTTCCGTTCGGCCTTACCTCTGCTCCACGAGTCTCCACAAAGGTGATGGCGGTGGTGGCAGCTCATCGCAGGAAGTTGGGGGTTCCTGTTTTTCCCTATCTAGATGACTGGCTGCTCAAGGCAAAGTCGTTGGAGATAGTGCTTCATCTTCTGCACGTGACAGCATGGCTGTTGTTCAGCTTGTTCTTCTCGATAAATGTGCCCAAATCTCACCTAGTGCCCTCACAGCGCAACCTGTTCATAGGGTCAGTACTGGACGCGGTTGTGTGTCAAGCTTTTCCACCTCCGCAGAGGATTCTCGACATTCAAGAGATGATTCCTTTGTTTCACGATGGAGTGGTTGTTCCAGTCCTGAAGGTCCTACGCCTGCATTCTGTTGGTCAACCATGCACGCTGGCACATGATGGCACTCCAGTGGTGCCTCCGCAGGCAGTGGTATCAGCACAATGGAGATCTCAGGGAGACGGTCAGGATCTCCAGAGACACTGCAGCGGATCTGACTTGGTGGAGTGTGGACGGCAATCTGTCGCAAGGGAAGCCCTTTCATCTTCCTTCACCGGTGGCCACAGTAATCACGGACACCTCAACTCTAGATCGAGAGACCAAAGGTCTTTGGTCTCTGGAGGAAAGGTTGTTTCATATCAACCTGCTGGAATTGCAGGCGATACGTTTAGCTCCAAGGCCTTTCTTCCCTCCCTTCGCAGTCAGTCGGTTCAGGACCTGATGGACAACGCTACTGCGATGTGGTACATAAACAAACAGGGAGGAGTAGGGTCGTTTCGTCTCTGCAGAGAGGCTCTGCCACTCTGGTCCTGGGCCTAGGACCATCAGATTTGGGTGATGGCAAATCATCTGGCAGGAGTGCTAAATGTGCGTGCGGACAGTCTCAGTCGGCGTTTCTTGGCCGATCACGAGTGGCGGCTTCATCCGCAGGTGGCCCATCTCATCTTCAGGTTGTGGGGGTTTCCTCAGTTGCACCTCTTTGCCACTCACGAGAACGATCATTGCCCGTCGTTCTGCAGTCTCCTGTTTCTGATGCAGGGAGCATTGGGGGGCGTGTTTCAGTTGGAATGGAGTTCACAGCTCCTTTACGCGTTTCCTCCCATACCCTTGATTCCTCGAGTTCTGAGGAAGATTCGCCAAGACCAGGCCCAAGTCATATTGATTGCCCCGGATTGGCCAAGAAGGATATGGTACACAGATCTTCTTCACCTCTCATCGCACCATCTCCCTCTCAGGGCAGATCTCCCCTAGCAGGGGCAGGTTCTACACCTCCAGAGCCTGCACCTTCATGCCTGGAGATTGAATGGGGCAACCTGAGTACTATCTCTCTCCCACCGGATGTGGTGGACGTTATTTTATCTTCCAGGAGACACTCCACCAAGTCTATTTATTCCTCCAGGTGGTCCAAATTTGTGAAATGGTGTGGAGAGAGGTCTATAGATCCTTTGAAGGCACGTTTGTCTGATGTGCTGAGTTTCTCTTTTTCCTTGGCCCAGCAGGATTGCGCTGTGGCTACAGTTAAAGGTTATTTGTCGGCTTTGTTGGCTTTACATTGTTTGCCGGACCAGCCGTCTTTGTTTAAATCTCCTTTTGTTATGAAGTTAATTAAGGGCCTCACCAATAGGTTTCCTCCCATTCCCTTCATTATGCCTAAGTGGGATTTAAATCTTGTACTCACTTTCCTTATGGGTTCTCCATTTGAGCCTCTTCATAGTTGTCCGTTGAGGTTTCTCTCTTTCAAAACGGTCTTTCTGATCGCTATTACCTCGGCCAGGAGGGTAAGTGACCTCCGTTTTTAACCATTCGTGCGGAAAAGATGGTTCTCAGGACCAGGGCTGCTTTCCTGCCTAAGGTGGTTACTCCTTTCTATCTTGGGCAATCCATTACCTTACCTACCTTCTATCCTCCTCCTCACCCTTCCAAGGAGGAGGAGAGACTTCATCATCTGGATCCTAAGAGAGCTGTCACTTTCTTTCTGGATAGAACCAAGGATCTGAGATTGGACTCAGCTCTTCGAGGGCTATGTTGGACATATGAAGGGCAAGGCTGTTCACAAGCAGACACTCTCCAGGTGGATCATCTTGTGCATCAAGATCTGCTACGCTTTGGCCAAGAATGAGCCTCCTGAAGGTATTAGAGCTCATTCCACCAGAGCTACGTCTTCTGCTTTGGCTAGAGGTGTTCATGTTGTTCACATTTGTAAGGAAGCAACTTGGGCCTCCCTCCACACCTTTGCGAAGCATTACTGCTTGGATTTGGAGGTTAGGAGGGATGGCCATTTTGTACGTTCTGTGCTGCAGGACTTTCAGGTATGAGTAGGTGGACACCCTCTTCCAGGAGCGGGACTGCTGTGGGATTCAATTCAAAAGGTGAGGAATCCACAGGCAGATGTATCCATCAGAAGAACAATTTACTTACCTTCGGTAACGCTTTTTCTGGTGGATACAGTATCTGCCTGTGGAGTCCTCGCTGACCCACCCGCCTCCCCGTTGTCCACCTTCGTATACCAAACGGCGTTATTGGTTATTTGACATGGTTGTTTCTCTATGTCTTTTGATTGCCTTACTATTGGTTTATAGGAAATGCTTTGTTTCTTTAGCTTTTCCTATTTTTCTTTATACTGTGTGTATTTATGTATATGCTGTATACTGTGTATACTCCAATTGTGTTGTTGGTCCACCTGTTCGCCTCGGAGGCACGGAAATAATGGGTGGAACTGACGTCAGCACGCCGAGTAGGTCTACTTGTGGCTCTGGTGACATCATACGGAATTGTGAGCAGAGCCGTGCCCTTATGACGTCCTCATCGACGTGGGAGAGCTAGAAAAAAGTTTATGTGGAATTCTGGTGCAGGGGAGAATTCAAAAGGTGAGGAATCCACAGCCAGATACTGTATCCACCAGAAAAAGCGTTACCGAAGGTAAGTAACTTGTTCTTCAGTTCTGTTTAGTTGTTTTGTATACAGAGTATAAATAGCTGTGTGCAGATGTGTCACACATGCTTAGTTATGGTTCATCAGTATAAATGGCAAGAAGGATATGTAAAAAAAATAAAAAGAGTTTTTTTATTGTGAGATGCAGTTGTTTCTCTTTTCTCATTTGCCTTTGGTTTCTTGAGCATTCCACGACTCAAAGTCGTGCTCGGACAGTCGGGCCTTGGTTCTGAAAGCCTTGCAAGAGTGAGTTTTGAAGCTCCTTGCGGGCTGGCAGTCCACATCGGCCAGTGGGTCTCCGTGGAGATCCTGGTCCACTCGAAGTCTCTGGAGTGTGATACCTGATATATATGTATTTCAATATATACATATTTGTGTGTATGGATATGTATTATTAATTTGGATCTTTATGTAGGTGTGAAGCTAGATTATATAGAACTGGCATAATTGATCAATACATGTAACAAGATTCAAATCTGTTGGGTGTTATCTTAATATATTTTCAATGCGTTATGTAACCTTCGGGTGGTCATTCTGTCTAAAAAATATTCTTTGTGTCAGGGATGGGCTGTTGTTCATCTTTCTTGGTACATGGATTGTGTTTCCAGACCTTGCGATGATGGTTCATTCATCATGGTTGTAATGGGGATGGGTTCTGGAAGTCTTTCTTTCTGGATTTTATCAGGACAAGTCTTCTTTGAATATATCTTTATTAGTGTAGAG
This sequence comes from Triturus cristatus, assembly GCF_964204655.1. NCBI lineage: Eukaryota > Metazoa > Chordata > Amphibia > Caudata > Salamandridae > Triturus > Triturus cristatus. Next base: position 60,204,166 of record NC_140595.1, read on the forward strand.
AATGTGGGTTACATAGCATTATTTTTGTCCTTGGCCCTTTTTGTCCAGGAGTCCTTTTTCCCTTTTGGGGTTAAATAATAATGTCCGGATGCTGTCAGATGTTCTTGCTTAGGGTTTTTTCTCTTTCCCCTTAAGGCTTGATTATTTTGTGCCTGTGGGGTTGTTTCTTAATTATATTGTCTGTGGTCATTACTACAGGGTTTTATTAAGAACCAGACTCTTTTTTTTCTATTCCTACGTATATTTGGTTGGTTGTTAGTTATGGCTGACTGGTTCTCTTTGAGAACTTTTTTAGGATTAGTTCGCAAACCCTCCTCCGGGTGGGTATAGCTATGGTATTTAATTCAAACTTAAGGAATCTGCGGCTAGATCTCTCTATCAGATGAACAAGTTACTTACCTTTGGTAACACATTATCTGGTAGAGACACAGTCTAGCCACAGATTCCTTAAAATCCTTCCCATCGTCCCCTCTCTGCGAAAAATCTATGAGGTAAGGGTTATACCCTCTTTTCAGTACTAGTTTTGTACTCCAGTGATCACTGTCTCATGTAATGGTGTGACTCAATAGACAACTTGGTGTTGCTTTATAGGTCCTATCTTGGTATTACCATACCCATCATTCCGCTAGGGAGTGATCTGTAGGGTGAGGGGTGTTTTTCCTATGCAAAGATGGTGTCAGAAACTCACCTCCGTTTCTGCAGGAGCGCCACGGAACTGCAGCAAATTCCACAACCTCCACCTAATCACCTCCTGTGCCTATAGAGAAACAGGCTACACAAGGTAATCAGGGGAAGAAGGGAAACAAAACAAGGGAAGACTGGGGAGACACTCCTCTGATAACAGGTGCTGAAAAGAAGGACTTCAGGCTACTTCAGTAAACGGGAAACAGCTGAAAACAATCCTCTGGGTAAATAAAGCTACAGGGAAATAGGACAAAGTTAGAAAGAAAAAAAAGAAAAATAGAATCCTTTCTTTGTGGCTTTAATAGGAGAATAAGTACCTCTTTACCTCCTTGGTTAAGAGCTGTACAGGCAATGTAGAAACAGGCCACATGGTAAACCAAGCTGTAAGATACATGACACTGTCTGTTAATCACTGACTAGATCTTAAGAGTTTTCCATATACCCCCTTTATAGTATAATGTCTACCTATAATATGTTTTGCACCTTGTTTGATTGAATCTGCTGACAATAATGACACTTCTTTCTTTTAGTTAAAACTGAATTATAATGCAGGCGAAGCGTTCCCAAAAAAAGGAAATTAGGGACGAATCAACAGAGTCCTGCACAGATTTGCATTGAAACAAGCAACTAAAAATAAACAGAAAACAAAAGGCAGCGCAATGCGCTCAATACCGTAACCACGGTTCAATAGTCTTTGTCTTCACCCTTCAAATGGTTAATTCTGTAGGCACTCAAAGTTAAAGGCAGGGAAACGCCGAGAACAGGAGCTCACGTCCCGCCGAGGAAATAGGATGCCGACGACGTGGATGTGAGGGGCCGCGACGCACCGGAAGTGAGGACTTCGTAGACCAGAAAACACTAGAACGTGAAGCGTTCTTGCTCAGGAACGGCAGAGTTTTATGCGCTCTGCCTTCCTTTGCGCATGCGCGTCTGCCCTGAAGGTCCGTCATCCGATGGGAACGCGGACCGAAACCCCATCAGCCGCTTTCGGGCTCGGCAACTACGACAGATGGTTATGTAATGGGGTGCAGGGTTTCACGTAGCCTGTGCTTCGTTTATTAATTTGGATTTTTTCTTCAAATCCTTGGCTGTTATTAACATACCATTTTATGTTTATTTCTAGATGTTGCTTCAAAAAATGTTGATCTTTTTTGGCACACTGTTTCCACAGCCAGTTTCTATTGTGGCTCCTTGGTTTGGAGCAGAGGTTTTCACAGAAGAAACTGACGTCCGCGTGCCGGAGGGGATTTATATGGTTCCAATGACACCATAACCGGAGTCAGCGTCATCGCGAAGCTGTACAATGCCGTCCCCTGGCACACAGAGGTACTACTGAAAAATTTCCGGATCCAGTCTGACACCTGAAGAGAATTCAAACTTATCAATTCTACCACTAGACTGTATCTCTACCAGATAATATGTTACCGAAGGTAGGTAACTTGTTCTATCGACCTGTACCCCACTTTTGAGTGTGACAATAGGAGAGTGTAATAAACTGCTGGTGTTGACTGGCTCAAAAGATATAAGACTTTTAGTTCCATAGACTTTGGAACCCTGAGAACATGATCAAGGGGTAAAACAATTCATTTTGAAGGATGATCATTTTCTTGATGCATCTCGGGGGGATGCACAGGCAAGTGCCCAATCAACGGAAGAGCTGAGGCACAACCTGCATCTAAATACCACCCTATTATAATGGCTTGCTCAGTTCACCCGCTCCACTGCTCACTTCCACTAAGAACAACCTCCCTGCATCGCAATGTATCGACCTTGATAGACTACGGGATGAGAGAACGTGGCACAACTGCGGACGCCCCCCCACCATCTGGATCGTTTCCAGCTTCGATTTTTGCACAGTGGTTGGAAGCTATGTTGTGGCGAGGTGCAGGGGACCTCAAGCGATGATCACAACAGTAATCTCGAAGAGCATACCGTAAGTGAAGATGCCCTGACCATACTAAACCAGGGAGTCGCTCTGGTAGCAATGGAGTGGGAAGCACCTGATATGCCATGAACCATGTTGAAAAAGAGGAGGGCGGTATTTCAGGACACTTCGTCCTTCAGCCACTAAACAGTGCATGAGCATTGCTATCTTGTAACTTGCTGTTAACAATCCTCTCCCTACTGCTTCTGCATAATCTTTGAACCACACGTCCTTTCATTGTGCTCATTCTAGTGAGGGATCACCTGTTGATTGTACAGAAAAGACGGCTGCACTCATGCCTTCCATCCTAATATCACAAGGTTAACTTTTGCCTGTTGAAGTGTTCAATCAGGTGTAACTGTCATATTTATTTTCCTTTCTTTCTCTATCTTGTGCTTTTCTTTTTGTGTTGATCAAATCCCTCTTGACAATGCACACAGGTATAATGGCTTCCTTATCTGTCCACTGGCCCTTTCCACGCCGATGCTGTACCCTCTCAATCTGGATACCACACTTCGTTATCACCTTCTTCCATTAACACACCTACACTTTTGCCCGGGCTGGTGTTTTAGAAATATTAGTCTTATGCATGACTTTCTTTAAATGCCACTGGTACAATGTGGATGTTGCTGTGAAGCACCTTGTATTGTCTTTTCAGATCTCCTTGTATAAGGTGGCAAACAGGGATGGGTTGCCTGTGATAACCATATCCTCACACGTGTAAGCGACAAGTGCTCAAAGCTGCTTCAGGCCCAGATTCAATAGACTCTAATACAAGGATCATCAAACTTTATAATGCCCCCCCCTTCAGAATTTTTCACAATTATTCTATTAAATTGTATCTATTAGAAGTATCCACAGTGTGTGGCTGGGAGATTTGAAGAAGATTTTGAGTCCCTTGTCTTTTGACACATACGCCCAGCTAGGATATAAATGACAAAAGATGTTAGTGATGGCCCATTACAGAGCATAATGCTTCGTTTGGCCAGAGCATGGAGATTGCCCCTCCCCCCCCCCCCCCCCCACCCATCGCCACGGGATCACCCCTGAGTCCCCCTACCGCCCCCAGTTTGAAGAGCCCTGCTCTAATATCACTTGGGACACACCCAGAGCTCTCTCCCCACGCATGCTTCATTGGATGATGCAACCATCAGGCCTCTCATTGGCCCTTGTCATTCCCTTCGTCCTGGTTCTTTGCCCTACATACCCCCCTCCAATAGCGTTTGACAGTCCACTCGCCTCTCTCCCGTGGAGTCTTCCGATGGATCCGTGGGCTAATTAGTGCAGCAACTCTTCGCCAAGTACCAGCTCAAGATACCTAATTAACTTTGTTGATCCATCATTACATTCAGTGCAATTGTGGCGCGCTGGAATTAGCACCTAAAAAGTTCATACTTTCACCACTGGGTGGCAGCAAAAGCATACTTTTACGATTGATTGACTTTTTTTTTTTGTTGCATATTTATATAGCGCGAACTTGAACCGAAGGTATTGGAGTGCTTTACATGAGCGTCGTATTCACATTACACATTCTGGCACGGGGAGATTAAGTGATTTGCCCAGATTATCAGGATGTGGACGCGACCCCAAGGCTCGAACCTTGGTTTTCAGCACCAAAATCGGCAGTTTAAACCGACAGACCACATCCTTCATACTAGAGACCCGAAAGCTCTTTCACAAAGATCGTGAGCTTGTAGTTTGTAACAAACACTCACAGATCAAGTTGACATATGTCTGGTGTGAGTGCCTTGCGCAGTCCCCCTTCAAGCTGCATTCTGGCGCTTGAAGTTCTGTGTTTTTGTAGCGTGGAAACTTTAAAAAGTAGAATATTGGGGGATTTAAATGAGGCTTATAAGGATTAATATTTAGTCTGAGAGATAATGCTCCTGCTTCTCAAAGGGGAGCTCCGCACCAGTACATTACGAACAGGCCACAAGTCCTAAAAAAAGAAGTGGGGGGACGCTGTCACCGGAAGTGACGAGAAGTGGGGGGACGCTGTCACCGGAAGTGACGTCACAACAGGAATCTCATGGGTATTCATATGCCTTTAGATGAAAGGTGGTCTGCACCCTACCTCGCTGAGGCTGCGTTTAATCCCCCCGCAGTGAATGCAGGTAGACAGACGTTCTGAATAAGCTCTGATCTCGCTCCAGAGAGGCCAAAGACTGAAGTCCAGCTTTTGGGCAGGGGGGACGGCATCCACCCGTTAAAACCTGGTAAGATAAGTGAGGGGACGCCGTCCACCCGCGTGGTACCCCGACTCGAGCCCTGATTCCGAATTTAAAAAGTGGACCCGATGTACTTTCAGTCCCGCCTCTAACCAGATTTTGGCGGGCCCCTTCATTTTCACAATTCACTTGCGCCACCTAGTGGATGGCTTTTCACGGTGCCGTAGGACTCACAATGACGCGCAGATCAAATCTGCATGCACTCTTGCCAAAGAAGAAACTGCCCAGCCATATGCTGGTGTAGGTGGGATGCAGGAAGCAAATATTTAAGACGCGTCTTTTTTCATTAAAACAAATTTCAGAATGCAGCCTGTATCCTTTGTTTCCTCCACTGCTGTCAGTGACAGTTTGCCGAGTTACTTTTGTGTCTTGTCAGGGTGGCTCCTCCACGTGGGCGTTGTTGCCCCACTGCTTTCTTGCAGTGCGAGAAGCAGAAACGTAAAATGATACAAATATAGTTTTACGTTTCTGCTTCTCGCACTGCTAGAAAGCAGAAGAAGGGTATGCCTGGTTGGGGGGTGAGCGGGCGGGTGGGCGGGTCGGGAGGAGTGGCTAGCCCAATGTTATGGGCGCTGACTGTTTGGTTGGCCCCAGGGCTTCCCCATAGACGCCTGTGCGAACGGCGTCCTAGCCAATCACAGCGCTGCCATTGCAGTGTTGTGATTGGCTTAGAGGAGGAGAGGGAGGCTACCTGCTTCTGCTTCCTGTGAGCAGAGAGAGAGCAGGAGAAGTGACGCGGGACCGGAGGCGAAGGTAAGTTTAAAAAAATGTTTTTTATTAAATTAACTTCCCTCCTTCCTCCCCTCACAACCTTCCGCCCCCCCCCCCCCCACCCACGAGTCATGCTGGCTGCGACTGACTGTGGCAGCTGGACAATATAACATTTCTCTGTTTCTCGTGATTGCTAAGTATTGACAGCTGGAGGGGCCAGCTGGTCACTAGCCTCCTTTCCCCGTTGCTAGTTATTAGTTCGAGCCTGGGCAGAACATGCGCTGCGCTGCGAGCCATGCTGTATTGGAGTATGGAACAGAAGCCCCACCCACTCTCCACCCTTATTTGTCATTGGCTTGTGTCACTGCTCTTAGCAAATGTTGGCTTCTAATTTGTTATTAGGCTTGTTAGTCCCTCCGTAGTATCGCCTTGTCTTCATTTGTAACCTCCTATGAGGACTGGCCCTTTTACTTCGGTTGTTACTCGGTACGTCTTTTTAGGTCGAGCCTAGAGCAGCGCTGCTCTGCGAGACTTTTAGTAAGGGGCATCAGAAAGCTCACCAAAGCTCACCACACGCTCGTGCGTGTGGCTTTGTTTTTTAGGTCTCGCCTGAGTCAGCGCATATGCTGCCCTGGCGAGACATTTAGTGAGTGGGCTTTCAAAAGTCCGACCGGGTGGCATAGAGCGTGTGGTTACGCGCACAATGACGAGCAGAGGCACCATCTGGCTTTCCTCTCACATCATGGTGCGTGCACATCACCCACCACTCGCCAGCCTGCTTTCACTTTTCCCGTCGCGCGCGCGCACCACTCGCGTCCCTACCCCCATCGGCTCCACGGAGACAGCTTGTTCCGCTTAGGTCCCATCTATCTTGCCCATAATCTCCCCGTACGCATCCCCACCCCCCACATCAAGCTCCCACAAACCACCTCCTCAATTTTGGCCATCGTTCCATCATTCCTCACAGCTGTGCGCTGGCTGCCCCCTCACACGACCCCCCCACCCATCTCCGCCTCCTTCCTTTCGTGGTCTCCCTGTTGCTGTTCTCTCTGTTTTTTACCTGCCTCCCCTTCAGTCTTACCGTGGCCGATCTCTTCCCGCCTATCTGTCTCGCTCTCCCTCCCCGATATGTCCTTCCTCCCAAGGACAGGAGCTGAATGTTCTCCCAGGAAGCACAACCTTGCCTCGAGGGAAGGCACAGGGCACTCCGGGCTCTCTAAAAGGACGTGTCACGTGACAAGAGGTACTTCCTATTTCTCGATGTCCTGCTCACTTGCTAGAGTGGCGCAGTGCCCGTAGGGTCTATAGGAGAGCAGTCTTTACTGCATATAAGTAGGTGGGGAGAAATGCGGCAACTCTACCAATCACTGACTAATGGTTTAAATTAAAAAAGCACGGCTTGCAAGCACTGTAAGGAACTTTTTGGCAAGTGTAAAACCCTGACTTTTAATCTGCGCAGGTCACGTGTGAGTGGTTTATCCAGACCAGTTTATTGTTACATTCTGGCACTGCCACGTTCAGATTCTCTCTATTTATAACTGCAAGCGAAGGACTGAAGTTAAACAACATATCTGCAATGAAGACCCACGCATGGTACGTGTGGCACTGGCACCTTTAGCCAGCCCTCGCATTTCATGCTGTTTTTTGAAGAACTAGTTGCAGTTTTAAAAGTGAAACTACGCGTCCCAGAACATACTATGAGAATAGCTTAAAAAGGTAGGACGTACTGCCTGATGTGCCACTAGGGTTCCGACAAATGCACAATTACCACCTTTTAACCCTCTCTCTACCTCTTTCTACCTCTCTCTCTCTACCTCTCTCGCTACCTCTCTCTCTATCTCTCTCTACCTCTATCTCTCTACCTCTCTCTCTCCCTCTCTCTCTCTCTACCGCTCTACCTCTCTCTCTCTACCCCTCTCTCTCTACCTCTCTCTCTCTCTACCTCACTCTACCTCTCTACCTCGCTCTCTACCTCTCTCTATCTCTCTCTACCTCTCTACCTCTACCTCTCTCTCTACCTCCCTACCTCTCTCTACCTCTCTACCTCTACCTCTCTAGCTCTCTCTCTACCTCTCTCTCTCTCTACCTCTCTCTACCTCTCTCTCTACCTCTCTCTCTCTACCTCTCTCTCTGTCTCTCTACCTCTCTACACCTCTCTCTCTACACCCCACTCTCTACACCCCTCCCTCTACACTCCTCTCTACCCGTCTCTACACCCCTCTCTCTACCCCTCTCTCTCTATCCCTCTCTCTCTAACCCTCTCTCTTTACCCCTCTCTCTACCCACCTCTCTCTACACACCTCTCTCTACACACCTCTCTCTACCCACCTCTCTCTACACACCTCTCTCAACACACCTCTTTCTCTCTCTCTACTCACCTCTCTCTACACACCTCTCTCTCTCTCTCTCTCTACACACCTCTCTCTCTCTCTACCTCTAAATGGCAACCGGAGCCTGATAGCACTGCTTGTCCTTAAAAATAAAAAAAGCATTGGCATAGCCAATAGGTCCAAGGATATTGTGCTGCATAACTAAATACTTATAAGGTCTCAAAAGCTAGACCTATTGGCTATGCCAATGCTTGTTTCACAGGCTATTGGGCTTTGCGTGCATCTTTCTAAGAAAGACAGCACGCAATTAGGCAAAAGCGGGTGCATGTCCCGCCTTTGCTCTGCCCACGGCCTATTACTTGCGGTTACCCGCACAGGCCACATCTGTTTTGAATTATCGTGCACAGAAGCGTGTGCGATAATGCAAAACAGATGTCTCGCTGTGGCGTGCGCGCACCTCTCGCGTGCTTGTTTAATTTGTTTCCTGTCTGTCTTCCGTGGTACATTTTCGTCAATGTTTATTTTTAGATCCTACGCGCCACCTCTTGTCAGAAATTAGCACAACGTGCACTTTCATAGTGTCTGCCTGCGTCAGCCCCGAGGCGTACGGATTTCTGCTTAAAGGCTCCACGAGCAGATGCCGCCAACTCGCCGAGTTTGTCGGGCGGGTGTCCCGCAGTCATTGCTTTATACGCCCTCCCCGGGGTCTCCTTAGCGGGGATAAGGGGCGACACAGGCCCACTCCAGTCCTCTCCCTCACACTACCTGATTTTCCCCAGCTCGTCCCCCTGGTTTGCTAGCAGTTTAGGAGTTTAGGGCCAACCTTTGTCTGGGTCCAGGCATTATCCCTGAGGGTGCTAGTAGATCCCCGGCTGCTGGGTTAACCCCTTTTTTCAGACTAGTGACATTCCCCCCCCTCTTCCATAAGCGCTTGTCGGCCTCACCTTAAATACCTTGTCGGGCCCAGCCAGCAGCCCGCTGCTAGTTTTTGTGCGTGCGGAGCCCTCAGTCTGCTCCTGTGGGGCCGTTACCAGCAAGCTCACGGCCCGCTCGGCCTCCAGGATAACGCCATCCATCCTTCAGTCCGGATTGGCCGCCTGCAGCACTCACCGCCGCTGAGGACTCATCCTGCGCCCCCTGCACCAGCCGTGTTGACCGCACAAAACGCTGCTTTGATGGCGGGGGGTTCCATCCATCCTGACCGTGGCGGTGGTCCGCATCCCTGCCTCTCTCCTGGCCCGACTTACAGCTCTGTTGGGCCTCGGGACCTCACGGAGCCAGTCTCCTCAGAAGCAGACAGTCACACCCTGGCTTTAAGGCAGGATCTTTCGTCCAGGCGGATTACTCCCTTACCAGCTCCGGTCTCAGGGGGATATTTGCTACAGGGCTAGGCAGGCCATCCTCTTCCCCCCCACCGTCCCCACAGCCACCAATCCACTCGGGTCTTGCTCCTAGTCCTCCAGTATGATGTTCAGGAGTAGATTCCTGTATCACCAAGTAATGATGCCGCAGGATGATCGCAGGATTTCACTTTTGGTAGCGGAAGCCCCGCTCAGAATGAGCTACAGCAGGTAGTCATTTGTTTGAAAGGTATCTTATTGAAACATGTGAGGGTCTGCGATCCTTTATAGATGACCTGCCAAAACATCGCAAGCAAGACGGTACTGAAATGCTATACTGTACTTCTCCGGACATAATTTGGGCTTGTGGGAGGGGCTACACCAGAAACTGGATCATTGATTATTTTCATACCAAATTTGTATATCAAATGTTTAAACAGTGTACATTTTTTATGAATTCAATGTATTATATTGGGTGTTTTTAATGATGCTTTTATGGCATTGTGTGCCGAAATAAAGTTTTATGATTGATTGATTGAAATGCTATATTAAAAACCATTGGTTTCTAAGCCAGTTATTAGTGCAGCAATTGTTCTCACTTAATAGGCTGCCACAGGACACTGCCATCTATTATTCATTCATAGATCCTCCTGCCTCCTCTTTAGCACCTTAACACGAGCGGCACAGCTAAAAAGGACGAACCTCCCCTTTTCAGGGTTTTCTTTGTTTGATCAACACATGGAGCAAGAAATACTACAACTATACTAGAGAGACTGGTGGTAGGGGGGCTTTGAAGAAAGAAAGTTATTCAAAACGCAATTCAAGGTATTAGAAAGGAGGCATTAGCAATTCATATTTCCGTCTCCTTGCTTCCTTTTTCAACTTCTGTAACAACCGTACCCCAGGGCCAGAGAGACTGTTATCACGGAAGGTTGTCGAAATCTAAATCATAATTTACGCAGCTTCCCATCTCCACTGGTAGGCACTCATTTGGTAATACAGTGATGATCCATTACCCCTACATCCGTGCTGCACCCCTGTGGGACAGCGGTATCCTTGCATCTGGCAGTCAATAACATTAGATAGGTGTGTATTAAATATTGTTGCTTGTAAATATTTGTACTGTTTATAAGCCATTTTATAATTGATTCCTCCAAAACCAATATTGATGCATATCCATCCTCAAAAAATAAACGTTGATTCCATTTTAAAAAAAAATACAAAATTAGGGGGGGTGCCAGTGCCAGCAGCTAAAAAAAGCTAAGGGGTTTGCACCAGGTATTTGCTGGTAATGAAACAAGCATTGGCATAGCCAATAGGTCTCGCCTTTGGGACCTTATAAGTATTTAATTATGCAGTACAATATCCTTGGTGCAACATCAACTGTTGCATGACTAAACACTTATAATGTCCCAAAGGCGAGACCTATTGGCTATGCCAATGCTTGTTTAGTCTGTAAGCACTATTTTCTTTAATGATTTTCTCCTACTGCAGGCATGACATTGCTGAAACAGTCAGCGCGCAATGCACGCTTTCACTTTCCGAGCAGCCCAGGACCATGGCGGCCACTTCTTTGAATTGGTCCCGCAGTTACAAAAGTTTGAGCTATTGGCATTGTAAATGACAATGCCTTTTATTTATGTGTTAATTAGCACAACAGATAAATAAAAGGCTTTGTCATTTACAATGCCAATAGCTTAAACTCTCGCAAATGCGAGACCTATTGCATTGCAAATGCTTGTTCTTCATATTCTTTCATGCAGGTTCTTGTTGCACATTATCTTTGCTCAGTCAAGCTTTTTTCTCAAGGTCCCAGCCGGGCCCTACTTACAATTATTATTACAAAACTTGGCATTAGAATCCCTGCCTTCCCCAGTTTTCTCTTGAGTATGCCTTTTATTCTTTGAATTTAATGTGCCTCCTGTATGCTTCCTAGGATACAGCATCTGCATGATGCAATTCTCTGGACGCCCACCCTGGTATTCCAGCAAATACTCACTAGCCGGTCCAATTCTTGTCACTGGAAGTACATTTATCCTTTCGTAAATATATATTTTTTTACTTTGTGTTATTTTAAAAATGTTCCCTAGACCGTGGCAACTTTAGCCACAATATTTCCTATCAATATTCTACTTAAAGCACATCACATATTATATCAGCACTGAGGGTCTCACTGCATTTTCTTTCCCATGTCACTTCTTTTCTATTCTAGGTGCCACAGTGCGTCACTCTTCATTTTTAGTATTGTCTAGTGTGCCAGTGATGCATTTCTCAACAAATCGGACGCCAAACAGCATCTTGGCACTATGACTGCCCCAGACCTAAAGAGCGGACCAAACAAAACGTCTGACAGTGATAGTGGAACTTATAGGCCCTATGGAAGGAATTGGTGGTCCGCAGTGTGACAGAGGGTGAAGGGCGGCCGATTCAGGGTCTGTGTACAGGTAAACATGCTTAAAACATAGAATAGACCACTACAGGAGAGCATCTGAGTAAAAAGGGGTGGGGGGATCTAACAATGGAGTTTATTCCGAATAGAGTGAGAGCGGAGATCACATACATTCCTGTGGGACGGTCAAAGAGCCTTAAAGTGGTCTCCAGTGAAGAAGAAAGAACAATAATTACCCAGTCCTGCATCTCTAGCAATCACCACCAATAAGCATTCTAGGTCTCTGCAACCTACGACTTAATGGGGGTTATTTGAGACTGCCTCCTTTTCAGGAGGACAGTCTTGCAGTCAGCTGCAAATATCAAAAGACGCGCTCAAACAGCCATTTGGATGCATCGTCCTGCGAAGAGAGGTTGTCTAGACCGTGGGTACTCACAAACATTTTCCCGGGGGCCAAAACGTTTGGACTGTGGTGTGACTGAGGGCGCACTAATGCCAGCAGGGCGGGGCGGGGAGGCGTAAAGTGGGTGTAGTGGAAGTGAAGCATGTACATCTAGTGGCTGAACTGAATTGCAGAATGTGGAACTGCACAACCTGAGGTGAAGTGCACCCTAGTTACTTCCTTTCTTTAACTGAAACGAATGCTTTCTGTTTATTTAAACATTTTTTTATGTTAGTGCTGATTCCAGTATACCGCAGCCCACTGCTGCTGTTGCCCAGGAGGCCGTATGTAGAGGTCAGGTGGGCCACATGCGGCCCCCGGGCCATACTTTGAGTATCACTGGTCTAGACAGTGCAACAAAATGGCGGCAATTGGAACGTTTGCCTGGAATGCCTTTTGCCACAAGTCACCTGCGCCGGTGCTGACCAGCACCCTTTTCAGCCAGCGGCTTCCGCTCTGAGCCGGCAGCATCCCAGGCTGGACCAGTTTCAAGGCCGGCTAGTATCACCCATCTGGACGCTTCTAATCTGGAAGTGGACGGCAGGCCACCGGCTCCGTCACTGCACCCCCTCCTTATGAGCAGCTGTCACAGCAGACCCTGGGTGCCTATTAAATGGCAATCTGGAGCATATCAGAGCCGCGTGCCAAGTTGCTGAGCCCTCCAATAACCAAGGGCTCGTCTTCCATGGAGCATCTCCTGCTGCAGGCGCGAGGCTGTGGACATGGAGGCTGCTTGCTTCATTGTCTTTTGCAACCCCAACCTTTTCGATCCTACAAAGATTGGTCCGCCATGACACAAGCATCAAGAAGACATCAGCTAGGGGGGAATTCATTCATTTTTGGGGCCTGCACAAGGCAGCTCGCTTCCTAAGGGGCGATCCCTTTAATCGTGCAGATTCCCAGCTCCGTCTGCTGTCTGAGATGCCCTTTAATCCGCAGGCCGTTGTCTCCAGTGATCCGATTAAAAGCCCGGGCATTAATGATCCGATTAAACTCCTCTCTGAGGCCTGCGCCTGAATTAAATGCCAGGCCTGCATGTGAGGAGGGCTTCTGACAGGCCCTAGGTGTGCCAAGTGACCCAGATTGGTTTTGGCAAGGGGTTTCCCGCTCTTCCTGGCAAATGCACTCTAGGTTTTTAAGTTCTGCTTGAAACAGACAAAATGGCATTAACAAGCATGACGTGAAATTCCTGAAACTTCACCCAGGACCTCCTGCCACTTTTTAAACATGCCAGCCATTTGTTCATGCTTTACTATTCTGGAAGAGTCAAGAGCTGAGAAGCAAAACTAAATTTGTGTAAAAAAATGCAGTTTTCTCTTACAACATGGCAATTCTACCTCTTGTTTGCTTTAGTAATGATTACAAATAATGTAAACAGCTCTCAAATACCTTTTAAGCTAATTCTTAATCATTCGCTGGTTTAAGATTTTATTTCAAAAGGGGAAAACAAACGGATTTCACTGCTTTTCGCAGATATTTACTGGCAGAGACATAGAAATACTGGCCTGGTGGCACCCCTAGGACTTGTGGCCCCCTGAAGGGTAAGACTGGTTTGAACATTTTTGTTAGGGCTAATTTTGGGTCCAAGACGGGCACTGCATCCATTTATGTGTCCTTAACTATACCCACCAGAATTATGTGGATGCAGCGTTTTTTGCATAATTATGGATTTGCGGAATTTGCCATATAATTCAGCATCTGCTACATAATCTGCAGATTTTAATATAAAAAATTGTTTTGAGCTCAAACGGTTCAACTCTGCAGAGGTTGACTGGTCATCTTTCTATTGCTTATTGATATATTTTGAGTAATAAACCGGTACTGATGAGGTGCAATCTATGACCAGAGAGGGTTACCAAGTGTAAAAACAGGAAAATAATGTCATACAATCACGGAATGCGCCACATTACACCTCATAATCTGTCTTTTTTTGACGCATAATTTGGCCCTCCCCTACTCATAATTCTAGTGGCCCTGACTATATAACACTACCAACGTTTTTACATTTTGCATGAGAAAAAATGAGAAAGATTTGTCAAATTTTAAGTAATAAAGAAACAGATCTCATGAGCCACCAACTCCTATAAGGTTCCTTTCTTCCTCAATTTCGTGGGAAAAAGCCCAAGCACTCTTACGTTTTGTTTGGTTATTTCTCTCCAATTTTTTGCGGATATAAGAAAACATCATGCGTGACCATCAATTCACCGCAATCCAAGAAGTTGTGAAATGACATGACACGACGCTCGATCGCAGATGATATGTTTCAGTTCCTCTTCATTGCAACTCTGTAGGTTGGAATTGGAAATAAGAGGGCTTCCACCATGGTGAGACACAAAACTCAGAAAACAGTGTTTTTTTCCCCACACAAACATTTCAAAGTCTTACCACCTGCCATCTGTGCTTGAGTCGGGATTACTTTGGCTCTTACAAGGAAGGCCTTAGAATCCTATCTCTTCCTCCATGGCCACCAAGGACAGGGGTAGCAAAGGAAGTGCATGGAGTCCCAAAGGACGAGTCAGGGGTAGCAGCTTCCACCCATGGTTAACACTACTCGACGGTCATGAAAAAATTAATTTGAAGAGAAGGCAGAGGATGTGGCCTAACTACTAGGGGGGGTCGACCTCGAAGCTGGGGTACCTGGTTAGAGTCTCGGCACGGACGCTCAACATCCTGTGATTTTGGGCAAATCACTTAATCTCCTTGTGCCTAACAAAAATTTATGTGTCCATCTGTAACGCAACTGGTGCTCATGTAAAGCGCTCTGATACCTTCGGGTCTAGTTCGCACTGTATAAAACAAAAACAAAAAAAACACACCATGCCTCTTTCTACCTTCTCAAGGCAACCACACCCTGCACTGGCCTGGACTTTATTGTTATTTTCTCTAGATAACTGTTTTAAGAGTGCTGTTCGTCTGAAAAATGATGCATCTGTACTGAGTTTACCACGTTTACAATTCTTAGTGGCTGCATCACAGGACCCTAAAACACAATTTTCTCCAGTATATGCAATTTAAAATTCTTGGTCCTCTCCTCCAAGTAGTTGTGGTATGACTCACTATTTTACCACTCCGTCAACGGGCTGCCTATTGCTTCATGATTTTTCTTTTGCAGAAGCGGGGTTCTAAAATGGACACAGCACTCCAGCTGAAACGTCACTCGGTGCTTGTGATGGGGTGAGAATATGTTGAGTTGTACAGAGGGATAAGGCCTTTCTAAGAAACTTCCACTACAGGTGTGGTCAATGTCACAAAAGGCGCAGCCTAATGCTTGTGAAATAGAATCCTGTACTTGTCAAATTTATAGAATCTTCCAATTCGAAGGAAAAACAAAACCAGCGGGCAGCAGGATGTTTATATATAAGGCTCCCTGTTTTCCGTTTTTACTGATTTTTGCAGATAAATACAGACATAAAACAATTTATTTTCTTGTCTGTTTTTATTTTTAAATGTGGATAAAAATGGAAATTGGGTGCTTTTTGGGTGATTCTAAATACACTTTGCCAAGACTGCCAGGCCAATAGATGTGTGGATTGATAGGTAAGGGGGTTCAAAAAGAAAGGAATTTTAGTAAAGAGGCTTGAACAGCAGTAGATATGCACAAGATTGATACTGAAATTTGCATATTTTCATATAAGTGCATTGATTTATCTTCTGCAGGTGTTCAGGTCACTGAAACCTGGCAGGCATTCAAGTATGACAGCATATTTATTGGCTAAAATAAATGTGGAAATATACCAGTTTCAGCCTTATGTTTTTTCACAACATCCATAATAAATATGGATAAATACAGGTAAAGTTGACAAAAAATAAATAAGGATAAACACAGACGGAAATATCAAAAAAATAAATACCATAAAACCTGGAGCTCTATATGTAGCACCATTGTGAAGGGCCAAAAGTGAAGTGCCATAGGCCATAAGCCAGTTCTGCAGAGTTTTCTGAAGAACCTATGGATTTACTGCACTTGCCATGTAATCCACTAAATGTTGTTTCAAGCTCGGAAGCCCGACCTACACCTATCAACGAAAGAGTCCTCAAGTACAGGGATCCATGAACGGGCTGTACATTTTGGCCTCACAGGCCAGGAGAACCCCGTCATCCTGATTTTCCCCAACTACAAAGATGCTGTGCAGCACAAACACAACTAGTACCTCACAGTGAAACCACAGACTTGTCAAGAGCTGGTCTTGGTCTCAAGAAATGCGTTCCTTTTTTCTTGGCACCAAAAGAACTCCCGGGGCTCAACTTTGCTTAATCCCGCTTCTGGTTGATTAGGAACAAACACTAGAGCCAGAACACACAACTGAGCGACTGGGAATACCAGTTCCAGATAAAAAAATCTGTAGTCGATTAAAAAAAACATTGAGAACTGGCAAGCAAACTAGGCAGGGAACCAAAGCATGGTTTAAATCTTCAGCCCCACAGGATCCATCCAGAGCGAGCCACAAGTTGGCAAGCTTGTGATGCACTGAGCAGTATTTAGTGTAGCCTTAAATAGGTAAAGGTCACATGAAGCGAGACAATGGCCAAGGAAGGGATCGCCACCCATCTTTGATTGTGTAAAATGTCCACAAAATGGATTTCCAAACTAAAAAACAGATTTCAGCAAGAACTCTAATAATCTAAGGATCAGGATTGGGCTCTCGCTAGGTCGCTATCCAGGTGCATACTGTGCTGCTTCCAAGTTGCAAACATGTGGGGTTCACCGTCCTACCTTAGAACCAGCCTCAACTGTGGCAACACTCTCCTTGGTGTCTTGTCATCTTAGCAGAGATCTTCCCAATGATGCATGCCAGCAGCGGGCAGTTCCAACAGCCATCACATGCCCAGAGAAATGCAGGTGAGCAAAAACCTTTACAGAACTTAATATTAATTACATGTTGCTTTTTGCCCTCCAAACCCAAGGTGCTAGCTCATGAGAAAACCCATTTCCTTATGGATGCTGCCATCACTTGGGAAAAGGTGACGCAAGGGACAGAAACTGCTGTTGTGATGTTTGAAGACTCGGATACTGAATAGAAAGGCCAATCCCACATGCTCCCCTTGCAGGTTAACCCACCTCCTGTTTAGAGACTCCAGGACAGTGAAGGAAACCTAGGGCCAGGGAATAAGGTGGTGGGGATGAGAGAGAGAGAGAGAATGAGAGAATGAGAGAATGAGAGAGAGAGAGAGAAAGAAAGAAAGAAAGAAAGAAAGAAAGAAAGAAAGAAAGAAAGAAAGAAAGAAAGAAAGAAAGAAAGAAAGAAAGAAAGAAAGGGGAGAGAGAGAGAGAGAGAGAGAGAGAGAGAGAGAGAGAGAGAGAGAGAGAGAGAGAGAGAGAATTCTTGCCAGCAGGTTGGGTGGTAGAAGACCTGGATAGGACTCTTAGGACAACAGGGGGCACCTTGACACACATATAAGATTCAATGATCTGTCAAAACACAGAGTGAAAGTAGGTAAGTAATCAGATTAAAAGGAAAATCATGTAGCAATACTGATCCAAGACACAAAGGCTTGGCCAGCGGTCTGCAGTGTCTCCCTGTAACAAGGCCCGAGACAAACCGGGAAAGTTGCCCAAGTACTAAATATGGACCAACTCCACCGGAACGAGTGTGCTGACCTATGCAGAATTTCTAAAACAGGACCAGAGGAGCATAGTGATGGTACAACAAGTACTGGAGATAACAAAGAATGAGGAGCCTGGGCACAGTCAACAAAGGCTGGGTGACAGGAGGGACTGATGCTAGCTTAATACTGACAGTCAGGCTGTTGGCTGCAATTCAGTCACTGATCCATTCAGGGAGTTAAGTGGGATGAAAAAAGTGGTGGGTCGCTGGAAGGGGCATGGCCTATGTATTTAAGGGAGTGGCTTAAATACATAAACAATGTCTGTGATTCCCATAGTGTGATACTTGACAGGTATGTTGGTTCCTCTCTGAACTTTCTCTTATTACATCAGAATTATAATACAAAGAGTGACATATACCTAAAACCAACCAAGACTATTGGCTTTGCCAATGGTTGTTAGCTGCGTAAGATAAATGAGTAACAACAATGATTTTGTTGCAAATATTATTGAAAATGTTTCAATTGTGAGACTATGAATTAAAAGTTACTTAGGCCTCAGGAAGAGGTGGTGGTCTTCAGAGCGTCTTAGTGAATCCCGTTCCGTTCTCTCTGCTAGACAAGTACAGCCTTGTTTACTCCGCACCTAGTCCCTCTGCATATCCTACACCTCATTTCTTTCTTCTTCAGGACCCTCTTTTCTCTCGCTCCTGAATGCACTTCCTCGTAACTCCTTCACTCCATCACCCCCCCCCCGAGCACAGAAGGCACACACATCACTAACATGTAAGCACTTCATTTCATTTACTTTCGCCTTCTCAATATTTTGACAACTGTGTATCTCCTTCACACACATTTGCACAGAATCACCATTGCACCTGGAATCATGACCACTGCTCAGCCTACTCTGCAGAGAGGCCAAGGATTGGATGGCCGTGTATTGTGACCACCTTCTCTGACCCACTGACAGGCGCTGTGAGAAACTTGCATTGTCTTCAGCCTCAGGTCCAGAACTGTCAATCGTGGCTTGTTGTAAATCTCGGGAGGTGACTCACTTCAAAGTATGTATTATACAAGATCAATATGCTTTAAGGAGAAAAAGACAGAAACACACCTTAACACTCTTACGTAATGTAAAAGAACATGTGAAATATAAACGGGAATTAAATCATTGACATGAATTACCATTAGCAGTTTTACTTTTATTATTCAGAAATCAATCAGTGTCTTTACCAGTAGAGTTAGGGACATGAACATAGGGCCCGATAAGGGCCCATTTTAATGTGCGTTTTTAATTACTACCGGGTCTGAGGCCCAGCTAGACCCGGCCAACTTAAAGCCCTGGATCCATTCCTATCAGAATTGGTGTCGCCTGGGCTTCTACACGTCACACACCTGTTAAGCGCGAGGATACCCTTGTGGGTGAATATGCGTTTTACAAATACACATAACAACCTGATAAGGAGGATATCTGCAGTGGTTTAAATGGAAAGTGGGAAGGCCTTTAACATGCTGGTAAGAGACGTCCTGAATTTTGCTCCAAAAACTACTGAGGGCGCATTGCTCCAAGACCCAAAGGGCCACCGACTTGTTTAGAGGAAAGGGACCCACCAGTTTGTCCTCCAGACAAAGGAAGATTGGGATTTCTTAAACAGGAGAGTCTCCGTCGATGGGCCTCTGGGTGAGAATTGCAGAGGTTTGCTCCAACCACGCGCAACGAGAAGCAATCGCACAACTTCTCTTCCACGTAAACCTCACCAATGTCCGAGCTGCCACGACCTAGGTCAACACACAGGCTTATGCACCTGTAGTCTTTCCAATAGCTAGGTTGGCCCTTCCCTATGCATTGCTTTGTGGGCTGAAGTTGGGATTTGCAAATGTCACCTTGGGAAAGGCTTTACCACTGTAGACTATCCAGATAAGGGCAGATGTGGTTCAGAGGTTTAAATTTACAAATAACAGAACCCCTGGGCTCAGGTCCTGTTGAAGTTAGATTATAGTGCACACAGAGCAACCCAAGTAGAGGAAATTATAAGATTTCATTTGATTTAAGACCATAGCCCTGATCAAGGCAGCCTTCACCTGTAAAGCCTGATAAAACAGGATATTACATGGCAGCTGCAGATAAAAGTTGTTGGTTGGAACAATTTACTCAATCTGTTTTTTGAGCGAGATTCTGGTCTCAAATTCCTAAATCTACCAGGGAATGTCAGCCACCCTTTGTGACATCTCTTCAGCAGCATCTCCTCTGTATGTCACTTATGTCACATCATTTTAGCATTACAAAAGGCACTTTCCTCATGTGATGTCGATTCAACCTTCTGACCTTTAATGAATGTCTCCATGACATCAATACTGGACTATAACCTTTGATGAAACGAAGCCAGCTTGCTTGCGTGATGCTATTATGGCCTTTGACGAAGGTTTTTACCTGCGTGACGTCATGCACACAAACCAGTCAGGATTTTGCTATCATCAAAGATCACCAAAGGTCTGTTCTGGGCACGGCCTCCAGGCACCGAAGTTTGATAAAGTTGCTTACTCTCTGAGATAATAAACCAAACATCCCCTGCAGCAAGCTCAAATCCATCCAGTCTTACATTCCTCGCAAATCATTTCTACGGCGTTTCTTTGCTAGCTCAAAACTGTCCCAATTTGCAAACATGAGCCGCTTTTTCAGCAATCTACTAATAGAGGCCGACTTTATGTTGGTGCCTGGGCTATTTTTTTTAATCTAAGTCCTACCCTTTTCCTTGCCCCTGTTTAGTTTCCACCTCTTTGCAGTGCTGCAAAGAGTAAACACTAACGTGGCGTTATAGAACCGTAAATACATCGTTTCTGGTCAAATGTTTCTTTTACATATTACGTGGTGTGTTCGTGTGTTTTTCCATTTATTTCTAGATTGCTGAAAATAAGCAGTAACATTGATGACAATCATGTTGGAGAAAGCGAGTTTTAAAACATTCTTAGGCTTGAAAAAACAAGCCCAATTGTTTTAAATAATAAATCGTATATGTTTCCTGCTTTTCATAAACTAATGTTATGCTCACTGCACAGCTCGTGTTGTTTAGTCGAAAAACAACAATAAAAACCTAACTTCTGTATGGAGAGTGAAGGCAACTTCCTTAGAAGCGACCGTTAAAAACAACTTAAAACAACTAATTCAACCACGCTTCGGGGTACGGTCGAATTAGTTGTTTTAAGTTGTTTTTATATTGTGTGTCAAAGGGAAACACAAAGGTTTGCGCAAGAAGCCCCCGGATGTTGCTTGAACTAGCTTTGGCTGTCTCTTCTTGTTCTGTCTGGCCGTGATGTCTCCTCTCTGGCGTTGTTAGTTTTGGACACCGAAAGCAATCTCACAGTTTGGGCTTTGATGCGCATTTCTGATTACATCTTGACCTGCGGCGCCTTCACTTATGTTTTTCGCTTCCTCTTTCGCGCCTTCTTTGTGCGAATAAGAGGGCGGGTCCTCCGCCCCCAGAGGTACGGATCGGCCCACGTGCTTTTCCCCACCCCCACGCTCGGCCCCGCACGCACGCACTATTCAAACCCCACATAATGAGGCCCTGTGTGTGTGTATGTGAACCGCATGTACAGACAGCTGCCGTGGCACAATGGCGCCTGTTTACTGGCCTAGGGGCGACCGGGGGAGTGCAGGGCGAGCAGGTGCTTCGACACAACTGGCGTTGCCGGAGCAGAGGGCCTGTCCAAAGTGAAACAAACTCCTCTGGTCGATGCAGGAGACTCATTGACAGGCACTGCTGTCTGAGGGCCAGTGGAGCCTTTCAGAGCAGTCCTACAAGACTACAAGTCCCAGAATGCAGAGCAAGTTACCTAAATTACCCACAAACAACTGCAACCTAAAGTGGAGTGGAAAGAACTGTTTTTACGGGTGGCGAGGAGGGAGGCTCAGATAAAACTGGTGGGGCCCCATAGGATTGGGCAATCGAAGATTGCAGGAGTGTAACAAACACACACACACACACATATATATGTATGTGTATATATATATATATGGATTTGTAATGCGCAGCTTATCACCTGCAAGGGTATCCAGGCGCTGCACGAAAGGGCATGGGGGTGGCTGCTGCTGGTCGCAGTTAGTCAAACAGCCAGGTCTTTAGTCTGTGTCTGAATTCCTGCTGGAGGGGGAGGGTGTTCCAGGTTTTTGTGGTAGATAGGAGAAAGAGTGGCCGCACAGGTGTCTGACATGTGTGTGGAAGTTCAGTCTGTGGTTTATGGAAGACTGGACCTTGTTTGCGCACGGTTTTGTAAGCATGGGTCAGCATTTTGAACTGACACCTTTTGTGTACGGGGAGTTTTTTTAGATGAAGGGTGATGTGCGCAGGTCGAGCACGAGCCTGGCTGCTGAGTTCTGGATGGTCTGCAGTCTTTTTAGTCACTGAGTGGTGACTCCCATATAGAGAGTGTCAGTGGCGTCACTAGGGTTGGTGTCACCCGGTGCGGGTAACTCATGGTGTCACCCCCTCACGACTTACCGCATGGACCTCCTCCGACCCGAGTCCACCAGTGGACACAGTTGGCAAATAACGGGACCATACAGAATCCTTAGTAACGTTTGTAAATGTAGGTTCTATATTTACAAAATGTGCCTGTTACCAACAGTGTGATAATGACTCATTAATCAGGTTGTACAGTGGGCTACCTGCTAGTCAACAGTTTATTGGAATTTATAATATCATAGGTATGGTACTTTGTACTGGTGTGGTGTTCCCACTATCCAGCAACACGATATATCATCAGTGGTCGAAGTGGGGGAAAAAAGTAGGGGAACTGTGGGCGGAGAATCAGAGGGCGGGAATAACCCAAGGATTGGATCAGTGGGCGGAGCCAGAGGTGTGACCAGAATGCGCAAACATCCCAATTTTTTGTATTTGTTTGGTTTCACTGCCCAGTTTTATCAACCAATGGATACACATGATTATTTAAGGTTATAAGGAGTTATTTACAGTAAAATGTATTCACGAAGAGGATATGCTTCTAATCACAGAATGTCCCCAAATACGATAAAATGTGGAAGCACAAGCCATTTGTCTCCGAGCCATCGAGTTTCTGTCATCAGCACTTCTCCCTTTTCCAAAACAGCAGTTCAAACATGAATGGCTAAAAATCCTATTTTGCAAATGTTTTCTAAATAATAATGGCTCTGCCATATTTGCCTCATAATGCAAGATCTGCAGCATGATCTGACCATTTAAACTAATAAATTGTTTGTAGCTCAAACGTATCAAAAGTTAATCAAAAATGTGACTTGTGTTGCTGCGGAGTAGATGACAGTTAATAGCTCACTGTTCCATGTTAGGAGTTTAACTTATAAACTGCAAGTAACAAAAGGATCTCTCTGGCAAAAGCAGTAGCCCACTGGCCTATTTACATTATGTGCACTTTGTGATCTGCATGGTACATGTTCTTTGCAGCAGGTACATTAACCCTCTGAGCTACCTTTGCATGAGTCAAATCTTCCATTAGACAAAATCCTGATCTCTAGCTAGGAAGAACATTAATCACCAGTCATCATGACATTTTTATCGTTACCGAAAATTGCTGGAGGCCAGGCAGGAGGCAGCAAGCGCTTTTAAAACCATAATATACTTGCAAAAATGATGCCTCCACCTAAAGTCAGCACCTGGTGCGGTCACACCGGTTGCACCGCCCTAGAGCTGGCCCTTCTCAAGGGTCCTGTGATCTCAGTGACAGGGTCACTGTTGTTCTAGGGTGTGCTGCTTCATAGGTCTGCCCGCAAGACTGGAGGTGAACTTCAGTATGAATAGTGGTGGACAAGCCTTGAAGGTTAACCTACACTTGTCATGCTAGGGTCCACCTGCTGGTGCTACGACACCGGGGCTTCTAATGTCTTGCGAAGCCTTCTAAGGTCTAGCATGAGATAGTGCTCTCTCAGGAGAGTGGTCTGGTGGACTGGTTATTAAGGCTGAACCTGGTTCCCCAGTTCCATATTCAGCAGCTCCGGCCATAGTGCTACATCCTCTCCCCCACTGAACACCATACTGCCCCACTGAGAAAACACTCAGACTGCATTCAACTACAACCCAATTGTTGCCAGCTATAAACACCTGGATGGGGCTCAATTTAAATTACGCACTGGGCAAGAGCAATATGTGGCCTACAAGAAAAAAGTGACAGCATCCTGGAAAAAGCAAACAATCATAGGGAATGCAAAATTTTGCAAACCATGTGAAATGTAAGCAGGAACAACATGGTTACCTTAACGCTTTTACACTCACTGTTCAGAAATCAGTGAGTGCTTTTGCCTGAAAAGTTAAGGACATGACAACAGGGCCCTGAATGGACCCATTTCAATGGCCATTGCTTATATCCTTACAAAACGTAAGCAGTATGGTAAAAAAAAAAGACAACATCCCTAGATGCAGAGCAGCAGTACAAATTTTGTTTTTCAATCCTCACATTGCAGTACCTCCAGGATTGGTGCACTAGTTCCAAGCCCTGGGAAAACAAAGCCAAGACAACAAAAATAGCGCTTCACTGGCAAACTCTGTAAAAGTGGCGCTAATGTGTTTGGGTGTGAATAAAATCAATCTGGCCAGTTTGCTACCACTCTGTCTTACTTTATTTAGTTATTTCTTTTTCAAATTTTTAAACTTTTATTCCCGATGCTGCACTTTGGAATTAAATGTCAGAAAAATACGTCATTGATTTCCCAGCAAAATTGATTTTCTTTTTTGGATCCATTTTAAAGTGAAGCAAATAAAAGAAAGGAGAGGAAAGAGAGTGAGAACCCCGTCTTGCAGCCACTGTTTTCAGTAAGAGAAGAACTGCCGGGCTAGCAGGCGAGAGGCCTCAGCATGTACACAGAGCTGCTGTGCCTGAAAGTCGTCTTCGCAGGCCTCCCAACAGCTCAAAAGATGGGCCCACAACTCGGTGATCAGAGGCAGGCAACCTCGCTCCGCACTGCCTCCGCCCTCCGCCCTGCGCCCTGCTCAAGATGTCACTCACTCACAACTCGCACAGCACAGGCAGCATAACCGCTTGACCACCCACGATGATAAATCAATTGATGCGGGAGAGACTCACCTGCTGTGTTGGTGGCAGACAGGGCGGGCTACGTTGGCGGGCGGCCCAGAAACCGGTGGTCAAGACAGTGCCTCTGCTCCTCGTCACTCGTGCTCCTGCTGCAGGCCAGTCACGCGCACTTTTAGGGCCCAATGCGCATGCGGGAATGACCCCTGCACTCGAGCCTAGAGAGGCGCGCAGACGCTGCGGAGGAGGAGACAGTGCGTACTGCGCACAGGCACCTCCTCCTCCTGAAAGGTTAGGTTGCTCTGCACACACCGGCCCTGTTGGTGTCACCCCATGTGAGGGTGTCACCCGGTGCGGTCCGCACCCCTCGCACTCCCATAGTGACGCCGCTGGAGAGAGTTGCCATAGTCCAGGCGGCTGGTGATGAGGGCCTGGGTAACGGTTCATCTGGTGCTGATGGGATCCACTTGAAAATTTTCTGGAGCATGAGTAAACATGCTAAGGAGACTGCGTTGATTTGTTTTTTCATTGTGATCCTGCTGTCAGGTAGGATGTTGAGGTTCCTGCCATGGTCTGCAGGTGTGGGGCCGAGGCCTGCTGGCCATCAAGTGTAATTCCATGGGTTGGCGTTGTTCCCGAAAATGAGTACCTCCGTTTTGTCAGTGTTGCGCTTGAGGCAGTTGTTCTGCTTCCAGCTTGCGACGCTGGTCATACATCTGTGGAAATTATTTGTGGTGTTAGCAGGGTCGGCGGATAGGGAGAGTATGAGCTGAGTGTCGTCAGCATATGGAATGATGTTCATACCACGGGCTCTGACTAGGTTGGCCAGAGGGGCTATGTATGTGTAGAACAGGGTGGGGCTCGTGAGGATCCCTGGGGGACGCCACAGATTATGTTCTTTGGGCCCGAAGTATACACACACACACATATATCGTCAGTGCTTGAAATGGAAAAATAAAAGTGCAGGTACTCTGTAGCAGAGTACCTGCTTGTTTCTGAGAAGTGCCAGTACTCTCCAATTAAAGGTATTGCATTTCTCTCGAGAAGTGCCGGTACTCCCCTCCTCAAAATAAAAAGTGCTGGTACTCCGTACCGGACAGTACCGGCCCATTTAAATCACTGTATATCGTTTCAACTGCCAGCTCCAACATTAGAAACAGACTCCAGCACGCTCGAGCTCCCTTATGGAGAGTTTTTATTCGACCACACACAACCAGGTAATGCGTTTCGACCACGCAAGCGGTCTTTGTCAAACCTACACACACACACACATATATATATATATAGATACACACACACACATATATAAATACATATATATATATATATCCAAAGAAGAAATGCGCCAAGACCCGGTTCCTGGACAAAAGTACTTTTATTCAAATTGGCGCAGGTAATCACGTGCCAGAGGCACCTGACGCGTTTCAGCATATTGCCTTTCTCAAAGGTGTGTCCTCTTTAAGTGCAGTGTCCCAGTTAGAAGTTGATCACACGCCCCTTCGTTGGCCACACTCAAACTCCCAAGATGCGACAACATACTCTCAGTGTGATCTTGATGATGTTTAGCATACGCTGTCTCAACGTCTCGATGTAACCAGGTAGGTATGGCACAACAATGGAGAGAGAATGGTGCACTATTGTTGACACGTTGTTACCACACAATCTCAAATCAGCGCTGGGTCCAGGACCTGCTGAACAAGGCATCTGCCTCGCTCCGCTCCCTTTCTCACCCCTCCTCACAATAATCGCCGGCATTCCGTAGGCTTGTGGCGGGGCGAGCGGGTCATGCCCCCCAACTTTAATCGTCCAGAAAAGATGCTGTCGACGGGGACCCCCAACCCTGCAGGGCGGTCTTAGCAAATACAGGAGACAGCGATTCCCGCAAAACAACATCCAAAGAAGAAATGCGCCAAGACCCGGTTCCTGGACAAAAGTGCTTTTATTCAAATTGGCGCAGGTAATCACGTGCCAGAGGCACCTGACGCGTTTCAGCATATTGCCTTTCTCAAAGGTGTGTCCTCTTTAAGTGCAGTGTCCCAGTTAGAAGTTGATCACACGCCCCTTCGTTGGCCACACTCAAACTCCCAAGATGCAGTTCGTGAGACAACATACTCTCAGTGTGATCTTGGTGATGTTTAGCATACGCTGTCTCAACGTCTCGATGTAACCAGGTAGGTATGGCACAACAATGGAGAGAGACTGGTGCACTATTGTTGACATGTTGTTACCACACAATCTCAAATCAGCGCTGGGTCCAGGACCTGCTGAACAAGGCATCTGCCTCGCTCCGCTCCCTTTCTCACCCCTCCTCACAATAATCGCCGGCATTCCGTAGGCTTGTGGCGGGGCGAGCGGGTCATGCCCCCCAACTTTAATCGTCCAGAAAAGATGCTGTCGACGGGGACCCCCAACCCTGCAGGGCCATACCTACCTGGTTACATCGAGACGTTGAGACAGCGTATGCTAAACATCACCAAGATCACACTGAGAGTATGTTGTCTCACGAACTGCATCTTGGGAGTTTGAGTGTGGCCAACGAAGGGGCGTGTGATCAACTTCTAACTGGGACACTGCACTTAAAGAGGACACACCTTTGAGAAAGGCAATATGCTGAAACGCGTCAGGTGCCTCTGGCACGTGATTACCTGCGCCAATTTGAATAAAAGCACTTTTGTCCAGGAACCGGGTCTTGGCGCATTTCTTCTTTGGATGTTGTTTTGCGGGAATCGCTGTCTCCCGTATTTGCTAAGACCGCCCTGCAGGGTTGGGGGTCCCCGTCGACAGCATCTTTTCTGGACGATATATATATATATATACACACACACACACATATGTATATATGACTTTTTGACAAAGACTGTGTTGCCGAAATGCGTCAAAGTCAATAAATACAAATTTTCCACGAATCGTAAAACCTGAGTGCGACTTTTTCTTGTGCTGGAGTAGCGCGAGGCGACTGCAATATATATATATATATATATATACATATATATATATATATATATATATATATATAGAGAGAGAGAGAGAGAGAGAGAGAGAGAGAGAGAGAGAGAGAGAGAGAGAGAGAGAGAGAGAGAGAAAGAGAGAGAGAGAGATTGATTCCCATCTGTATTGAGCTGCTGTAGTCCAGGTTTTTAGGTTTTGCCTGAACAACGCGCATGCACTTTAAGCAAAATCTATTGTTAAGAAACAAAAGCTTAAAACAGGCTTAGAGCTCGCACATTACTTACTATTATTTACCATTGGTTGGCTTCGACGTCACTCTTGTTTCCTTGCTTCTTATTGGTCAGCGCCTCCTCCTCGCCTCCGACTTCCTCCAGGGGCTACATGTTTGTCCCTCCCATGGAGCATGGACCGAGTATAGTGTCCTGTCTATGGCAAGTCTCCTTTCCATGGCCACAGGCTTCAGCAAGTGCTTTAAAAAAAACTTTTTTACATACTCTCATAGTTTTGCA
Source organism: Triturus cristatus (assembly GCF_964204655.1). Lineage (NCBI taxonomy): Eukaryota > Metazoa > Chordata > Amphibia > Caudata > Salamandridae > Triturus > Triturus cristatus. The sequence goes on from NC_140595.1 coordinate 60,232,233, forward strand.
TGTGTCTGCAGTCCCTCTCCTTCACCCCGCCCTCCATCCCTCGTGTGGTTTTACCCTCGCCCGCCTCTCGCTGTCTGTTGTTTCTTTGCAATATGTCTACAAGAAGCACAGACAAAGCCAAAATATCTCACATAAGCTTTGCCAATGCTTAATCCTTTTGGATTCTGGGGCTTGTAATTCTGGTTCTATAATGGAACAAACAAAAGTTTAAGAACTAAAAAAAAAACTTCTGAAACCCTCCATTTGCATATTGCTCACCTAATCTCGTTCCTCTTCTGTGCCCTCTTTTCACTGCCCCGTGCACGCACACCCTTGCAGCTCCTTCACCACTGGCCCCCACCTGCACATTGCACTCACTCAGCTGTAAGCATTGCACTTACTTTTGCCTTGTCAATATTTCAGCAGCTGTGTCCCTCCTTCATGCACTTCTGCACTGAATCTGTTCTTCACTCTGTGTGTTCTAAAGAGAGAGGCCAAGGATGGGATGAGCACCAATTCTGAGCCTCTTTTTGACCCAGTGTCAGGCACTGGGAGAAATGTGCACTGACTTCGGCCGAACGGCACAGCTCCTAATCAACACCTTACCCACAGCCTGAACTCTCACAGGTACATAGAGCTGACTCTCTTCACAGGAATATCGTGTGCTGCATGAAAAACAACATCCTGAAAAAAGCAAACACTCTTAAGAAAGTAAAACATGAAATGTAAACAGGAAAATCACTGTTTCTAGACTGAGGGGGCAGTGTCTGGTTTTGCAGCCAGACTGTGAAGATCGGCCAGTGGTGGGGCTCATTGGGGCGCAAAGTAGTTATAGATGGTTCACCTGCCTCACCTGCAACCACCCCAAAACCACCCTCTGGAGGCCACCACTGCCCTCAGGGCAGCAGAGAGTTTTCTAGACGTTGGGAGGTACATTTACTCTTCTAACTCCAGTCCTGGAGTATGTATGGCAATGTTTAAAATTCCCCACATAATAAAACAAGCATTGACAAAGCCCATAGGTCTAGGCAATGGCCGAGCTATGAGCTTATGATGTTGTTAATGTGAATGTTTTTTGACATATGTTAGGCTTTGCCAGTGTTTGTTTATTAGTGCCAGGGCAGGGAATACCTGTATTTATCCTTTCCCATTTGCTTGACTAAAGCTGACAATGTAGCTATAGAGAAGAACACAAGATTGTCTCTGTTGTATATGAATTCCTTCTTTTGGTTTAAATGTGTTTATTCAAAAGTCCGCAGGTATCGAGTAGCGGTGTTAAGCCATGGACATTGAATAGGGTTGCTGACTTCCCACCGCAGTAGTCAGTCGCAGCTGGCATGACTCGCGGGTGGGGGAGCGAGGGGTCAAGCGGGGGGGGGGGATTAAAAGAACAGGAAGCAGGCAGCCCTGCTCCCACCTGAAAGCTGCGTTGTGTCAGGTCGGGACGCCACCCAGCCAAGGGCTAATGCCCAGGCCATGTTCTCCATGTAGGCTCCATTGCAGCCTGCATGGAGAACAGCAGAGTGCGCATGACTGGTTTGGTCGGCCCCAGTGGGTCGACCAAACGAGTCATGTGCACTCAGGAGTGGGCTCACCACTCCTCCCCTGTCCAGCCCTGGTGGCGGAGGAGCCCCGCCCACCCGCCCATCCACCCACCCGCAACCAAACCCTCCTGCTTTCTCGCACTGCGAGAAGCAGAAAAATAAAATGGTAGTTATTACTGTAGGAAAGTGGCTCTGTATATACTGTTCCCAAATGGGTACAGTGTGTATAGAGTCCACAGTCCCCAGAGGTTTGGCAGAGGCTAAAGTTAGATATAACCTTACTCTCTAAAGTGGTAGCTTGGTCGAGCAGTAAGGCAGTATCAGAGGACAGTGTAAACATTTGTTGTACACACTCAGTCAGCAAATGGTCTCACACACTCAAGAACTGAACTCTAGGCCAATGGTTTGTATATAAAAATATATGGTTGTTTTATTTTAGAACTAACAAGACGTATCAAAATATACTTTCTCAGAATGAGATGCTTTATATAAATACTTTGAAAAAGACAATTGACTTGGAATGCAATAGTTACAGTTTGTTGCAATAGGCAACACAATTTCAAACACAATAATACATTGAGCTCAATGGGAATTTTAAGTTATATGCAATTGATTACTTTCAGGATTACTTTTCTAACTCCAGGACTGGATCCTAGATTCAGTCCTGGGAGAGTTCTTGGAAACAAGCGAGAAAATACTTTTTAGTTACTGTTGTGATTTTTAAGCAATATTTTGCTATTTTAAAAGTTGACAGAAACTTTTTCTGATCAAATTACCATTGTTATCCTATGGAAGGAAATTCACTTAGCAGGTAAGTGGGGTTATGGTTACTTTTTCTAGGTCAATGTTGGATCCTGGATCCAGCACTAGTGTACCACCTGTAAGCAGTTGAGAAACTGCGTTTAAGTTACACAGGCGATTTTTAAGGAATATTTAGATGTTTGCAAAATCGACACAGAAGAAATTACACAGAAAAACAGTCAATGGTTTCCTATGGAAGAAAATTAAAGTTACGGGTAAAGTACGTTCTCGTTACTTTTTTAATCCAGTGCTGGGATCCTAGGCTCAGTACTGGGACATCTATCTAAAACAGGTAAGTAATTACGTTTTCACAGTTGGTACAATTTTTAAAGAATATTTGTAGTTTGCAAAAATCGACAGAAGAAATTTCACAGAAAAACTGTCAATGGTTTCCTATGGAAGGAAATTGAGTTAGTGGTAAGTACGGTTGGGAGTACTTTTCAGGGTCAGTTCTGGGCACCAAGATCCAGCTCTGGAATTTCTCCTAACAGCAGGTGAGTATTTCCGTTTTCGTTACTTGGTTGATTTTAGGTGAATATTTTAAAGTTTAGAAACTCCACACTTAGAAGAAATTTCAAGATAAACCAGTCAATGTTACCCTATGGAAGAAAAGTGAGTTATCGGCTTTTGGGTAAGTACTCGACTGGCAGAGTTAAGGTTCTGGGCATAGACTCGGGGTTCTTCCAGGGTCAGGTAAGTACAGCTGTTACACCCTCAGCGGCACAGGGGCAGCCGGGTGCAGAGTGAGTTAGGCCCAATGTTATCCTATGGGAGGCAGGGCTGCTGACTAGCAGGCCACGTGGCTGTGGGAGCTGGGCTCCTGGTCACGTGCTCAGGGCAAATGGGGAAGTAGGTAGGAGTAGAAGTTACACTGCCAGGGCCACTCGGGTGGCTGGGTGCAGGGTGCTTTTGAGCCTTCGGTGCTCAATGGATTGCAATGGAAAAGCTCAAGGACGAACAAAGGCTCCAAGCTCGGGGATGAAGATTCTTCAGGTGTGCCCACCACTTTGAGAGGTAAGTTGGGTAGTTGGAGGATAGGTAGGTACCCAGAAGTCGGGCACAGGGGGCTGCAGGGCGCCGGGTGCAGGGGTGCCTTTTGGAGTCGGGAAATCATACCCTCTGTTGATCACGGTAGGGGGTCCCTGGTTCTGAGGCTGCAGGCGTCGTCAGGAGCGTCGAGGTGGGTCCTTGGGTGCTGGATTCTGGGTCACAGTCGCTGGGGGGACGTCCTCGGGGTCTTTGTCCACTCCAGCACAGGCCAGGCTTGGCGGGTGCAGAGTGTGCAGGGTTCGCGGTTCCGGGCTGGTGCCAGGGGTTAGATACTTGCTTTGAGCAGAGCCACTGCTCGTGGGAGTACCAGGTGCTCAGAATCACAAGGTAGCCAGGTCCTGCGGGGTTTGTGAGGTTGCTGGCCACAGGAGGTGCCGGTATTTAGCAGGAGCAGGTTCGAGGGTCGACAGGCCGGTATGGCTGGAGCCAAAGCAGTTGGTGTCTTCCTCTTCTTAGCAGCTGCACAGCAGGTCTTATTTTTTCCTGATCTTCTTTGCTGTTTTAGAATCTGGAATCTAAGGAAGGAAGGTTCAGGGTGCCCCTTAATACTAAATTTAGGGGTGTTACAGGTAGGTAAAGGACAGAGACCACTGTGTCCCTGTCCTGGGGTGGGTACACCCTCTATCCTGCCACTCTCCTGTGGGAGGGGGGCAGTGGCCTAGTCCTGATTGGGGAGGGCTCCCCATCTTCAAGATGGAGAGGGCCCGGAGATGTGCTTCACCTCGCCTCCCCCACCTGAGGGGTGGGGTTGGCAGGGCTGGCACATCCCCTGTCCTTACTTGGAGTTTCCGGCCAATCTTCCCGCCAGAGTGGGGGTTTAGAACCGGTAGGGACCAGTTGCTGAGTACAGCAAGTGGCCTGGTGAAACTCACAGAGGCGGCATGCCTTTGAAGCTTCCCCTGCCCATCCTGGAGAAGGAGACCTAGCACCTCGCCCAGGATGTGCATTTTTGCAGGCCCAGGAGAGCGGATGGCTCTCTACCCAGGGGTCCAGCAACATGCCTGCTGTGTGGCAGCCTCAGCAGCCCCTCAGACAAGACGTGGATTGTAGGTTAGGTTCAGGGGGAATCTCTAAGATGCCCTCTGTCGTGCATTGTACATTAAATCCCACACTGGCATCAGTGCGGTTTTAATGTGCCGAGAAGTTTGATACCTAACTTCTCAGTCTTCAGTGTTGCCATCATGGTGCTGTGGAGTTCGTGTTTGACGAGCTCCCAGCACCATATACTCTTAAATGGCAGCACTGCACTTACAGTGCCCAGGAATGGACCTGGGTACTGTAGGGGCACAGGGCTCATGCTCCTGTGCCCACACCACTGGCATAGGGCACCCAGCTATAGGGGTGGCTGAGGTATGCCAGGGCAGTGTAGGTTGTGGGCATGGCACACAGGGATGTGTGCCATGTCGACTCTCTGTTTTATCTTGCACCCAGACACCCAGCCTGCAAAGGCAGTGTGTGTGTAAGGGTACAGGGCCTCTAAGGGTGGCACAATAAGTGCTGCAGCCCTTAGAGGCCTTCCCTGGTCACAAGGCCCTGGGTACCTAGGGTACCATTTACCAGGGGCTGACATGTGGCCAGGGTTTGTCAATTTGGGTTTTAGGTTTTAGGGAGGGAACATAGGCCCTGGGCACCTGATTGGCAGGAGTCCAGGGCACACTCAGTCAAAGTGCATTCAGCAATTCAGCAAAAAGTGGGAGCATACCATGCAAGAAAGATGGCACTTTCTCACAATTACCATTTTATGTTTCTGCTTCTCGCACTGCGAGAAAGCAGTGGGGCGATGCTCCTCCGCCCTTGTGGAGGAGTCACCCCCGGAAGTAATGAAGGGTCTAAAGGAAGCAAAGCGGCTGCTGTGCCTGTAAGCTGCAGCCACCAGGTCCACTGGCTTTCATGCCCAAATACATCCATTGAAACGGCTCTGCCTCCGGAGCATGTTTTGCCATTTACAAAAAAGCTAGATACCTCCCCCCCAGACATTTAAGCACTACTTCCCATTACTATTGTGGGAATTTATATAGCGCAGACCATGTGTTTGTCGACAACACAACGCTTTAAACTGATCACGGTAGAGCATACACAGAATCACATGTAATCAAAATGCGTGCTGGTAAACCTTCAACAAGAATGAAAATGTAGAGGCAAATGGAGAATATAAAAATTTACTCTCACCGCCTGTTTACTACATCACACTGCTGAGCCCCAAACAGGGCAGTTAATGACTCTGATTGCTGAACATCCTTGAGAGAGAGACCGGTCTTTCGTAGGCAGTCTTTTTAAGGCCTCAGAATCAATTCAGATACCAAGTTAGGGTGACCCGATTTTGAAACCTAAAAACGGGGACACTTCCCCTTTATAGGCGAAGGACGGTAATATCACACTGACATGGCGCGGAAGGACTTGGAGAGCACTCAGTGAAATCTGTTGCGACAGATGATGACAAACCACCATGACTGCCACCGGAAGTCTGATATCTCTATACTCCGTGATAGCGCCAAGGGAAACGTGAATATTCTGCATTCTGATTTTACCATGATTCTTTGGTTTAAAAAACATCTTGATGATAAAAAAAAACACACATGGCATCGGTCTGGGATTTCAGCACAGTAAAAACGCAATGAAACAGCATAAAGCAGCTTTTTGTTGACAATGTGTCTTTGGACTTGAGTTTCCAAGGTTGGGATATTTTAATGGTCTGTCCGAATGTTTGAATTTAAAACATGGACATCAGTGGAGCGCACAGTGGGGCAGATTTACAAGCCCCTTGCGCCACTTTTGCGTCACTTTTCCCATGTTAAAAATGACGCAAAAGTGGCGTAAGGGGCTTGTAAATCTGCCCCAGCGTCTTTACAGGTAGCTCCAGTCCTCCGACCGGGCGCGGACTGGTTACAGTCAGTGCTTTAAGTGGAAAAAAAAGTGCAAGTACTCACCAAAAGAAGTCATAGACTGGGGGGTGGAGTGTGGAGTGGGCCTAGGGGCGGAGCCGGGGGGGGGGGGGGTGGCTAGGTTTTCAACCTTTCGAAGTTTTATATGCAAGAAATCCAAGTACATTGTAAGAAAGTCACAAGTATCTGTCCAATGGTTATGGTCCTAATAACCATTTATAGAGCATTTACTAATAAGGGTTAGTTCAAAACAGTCTCGGATTTTTGCTATCAAAGCTTTACATGCTTGAATTCTTAGAAACCCTTACTTATAATGAAAAACGGGAACTACAAGTCCCAGGATGCAAAAGCATTGCCAGCTAAAATCCAGAACTGTCTGAAAGTTGAACTACATTCCATGGAGCATCCGGTCGCATTTGGGTTATGCCTGTTTTCCCATACAAAACAAGGGGTTTAAATGCACCAAACCCCAAAAATGGTGTTGCCTTTCAGGTATTCTTTGTTTGAGGGTAATCATAAAAATTGGTGACATTCAAGTAAAAATGATTAATTTAAATTGCTGATGAACTAACATGTTCAATCATTTAAAACGATGGGCATGCTAAAAAGCTGTACTGCCCTGAAGAATGCGCCCCACACCCTCCGCCATTCGTTTTATGGGGACTTTCAACTCCCACTGTGCAAGGTTGAGGGGAAACCAAAGACCCTGCGGCCACACTGCTGCCAGGAGACCTGCGGAGTAGCACGACAAGATTGCTGTGTCCTGGTGACAAGAGCTGCTGCCCTCATTTAAGTGTTTTGATATTTGCAGCAGTGAGAAACGACAGAGTGCGGTATGAAGCGCTATGTAAAAGAACAAGGTGTCGCCATTTGTACTGGGGAATCCCGTCAGTGTGTGGGTAACAGGAGCAGGCTGTGTCAGGTGATGGGCTGGCTGGCTGCAATGGTTAGGAACTTAGGCAATGAGGCGTAAAGGGCTCAATAAAACAAGTTATCTTTGCTATTACTGGGGCTCTAGACAAGGTGTGGGCGGTAAGAGCAATACTGTAATGTCCTGTTATTTATGGCACTTAGAGAACAAACGTGTAGTTTGAATTGCTATATAAACACAGGTTATCTTTATTAATGCTGGGGGGGCTCTGGTGTGTGGGTAGAAAGAGAAGGCTGCGCTTTGATGCGATATGCTATTAATTACATCGCTTTTAGGCCACAGAGGTGCGGGTGAAGCGGTATACGAAACTGGGTTACAGGGAGCTAATGGTTTCCAGCCATGCTGTTCCGAAACAAGCATTGGCATAGCCAATAGGTCTCGCCTTTGGGACTTTGTAAGTGTTTAGCCATGCAACAGTTGATGTTGCAGCAAGGATATTGTGCTGACTAACCAAACACTTACAAGGTCCCAAAGGCGAGACCTATTGGCTATGCCAATGCTTGTTGTTTTTGGAGTAATCATAAAATCGGTGGCAAGGGCAGGTATTTACATTCAAGTAAAAATCTTTAATTTAAATTGCCGATGAACTAACATTTTTATTCATTAACAAAAAAAACCGGGCATCTACTGCCCTGAAAAATGCGCCCCACACCCTCGTCCATTCGTTTTACGGTGGGCTCTCAACTCCCACTGTGCAAGATCAACTGTGAAATGTAACACCCTGCAACCACCCCCGCTGCCGGAAGACTTGCAGAGCGGCACAACAAGATGGCTGTGCCCTGGAGACAAGAGCTGCTGTTTTGACTCTTTTGCGAACTCAGCCCAAGGATTGTACAATCAATCCGCGCAGGTCATGTGAAAAATGCGGCAGAGGCCCGAGAAAATGAGAGCAGCACCACTTGTGTCGAGGCAAAGCCCCCATGAGCGCTGGCACCCTCCCTGTCCGAGGAGAAGTTCCGGCACTCAAGGGGAGAACATTCAATAGTGCTGGTACTCAGTACCGTTAAGTACCGGCCCAATTAAAGCACTGGTTTTAGCCAACAGGAGCTCATTACATACAAAAGACGCGCTGGTTGTTCCGTGTACTAGATACACCATCTAGACAGAGGTGCCCAACATACGCCACAGTCCAGAAAAGCTGGAGCTCACGTTGATAAGGTGCATTTGGTGGTTAGTTTGTTGTGTGGCCGTTCTCAAAATGTGGCACTGACCGAGCCCTCCCGAGCCCTGGAAAGCTCACCCTTATGAGGATATGGCCGCTACTGTTGGACAGACCAGAGAGCCTGGCAGACAGCTCCAGTCTCAGAAGGAGCTCAGGCCACAATTCACTGTGTGCAGCCAAAGCAGAAGTGGAAGAGCTCATGGGGCGTACACGTCTGGCCCCTCCGTCCCCGTGACCAGGTCACTCTGTTTCAGGCAGATGCCCGCACCTGAAGGGTGCCTAGAGGGACCCGAGAAGTACACTGCGCCGAGGCCCGGACCTGAGGTGGCGTCCTGGAAGGGACAAACAAAAGAAGAGGCTGGGCCGGGCTGGACGGATACCAGGTTCGAGTCTTGGCACCATCTCACCATCCTGTGATTGCGGGAAAATCACTTAATCTCCCAGTGCCTGAAAAAATGAAAGCAAAATGATGGCATCCCAAAGTGATTGTGTGCTTGGATAATGTAACAGGCCCTCATGTAAAGAGCACCAACCCTTTTGGGTGGAGTTCGCACCATTTAAAAACTGCAAAAAATAAGCACCCTTTCTCGTTCGCCTTTCCATCATAAGCAACACTGTAAAGCGCTCTGAAACCTTACTCTGTCAAGAAGCGCTATTAGAAGAACGATAGATAAATACCCATTCTCTCTAGCAGTGTTGGTAATCTCTGCCGAGAAGCCAAGCATTGAATGGGTGCCAGCTCGGCCCTTCTTTCGGCCGTCGAAGGCTGCTCTCTCCCAGGCAGGGCCGTGGCACACAGCTGCTGCTCACAGTTTTATGTGTATGGATACCATCCTTTGTACGATCTTCGTTTTCACTGGCTCTTAAGGAATCATACCAAAAAAGCACCTTTGCTGCATTAAATACAATGGTACGATGGTTTCAGTCGCAGGACCGGCTGAGGTGGACTGATCACATGAACTCTGGCAGAAACAAGCGGTTGATGCCCGAGCACTGCAATGAAGCGCTGCGGAAGATCACAACACACAGGAGGGGGCGCGCCGAGATTTACAAACCGGTCCCAGGAATAGCAAGGGTCTGAATCAGACGGATTCCGTCGATGCTCTAGACTTTACGTCCTCATTACCAGCCACCTTACAGGTCAGACACCCTGCATCCGTCAGACTCGAGGGAGAGACAGACCTCGCTGATGTGCAGCGGGTCCGGTCCAATGTAGGAATATAATATGCAACTGAGCTCGGAGCAGGCGGACCCTCGCTGCAGTGTTCGCGTTTAGGCTTTATTTGAAAATGGTTTGAATACAGTGTGTTTACAGTACCTGAAGTCCACTTCAGTATTTTGCACCTTGTCTCACTGAATTAGGAGCAGCCTTCACTGGGAATGAAGCGAGCCACTTATGATCCAAGCATTAACCAGCGTAGTGCGGGCCTCCCACTTAAATAGGCGGCGGAGGCGTGACGTTTACTAAAAGATTTACATTTCCGAACACAAAAGGGCCACATGGTAAAATAATCAGTGCTAGATCAATAGATTAACTTATGTGCTTCGTCCAACGGCTTCCCGTGGTCCAAAACACTGACAAAAGAGCAGCACAACAGACTAGGGTGAACTGACGAAGCGAAAAGTTATGCATAGAATTCAAACTGCCTGTAAGGTACCTCTAAAGTAAAATCACTATTTCTAAATTAAACATTCCTGCAAGTGACACAGGATGTGAAGTGGGCAATATGAGCTTTAAATGGCCTTTACTTGTAATTTTATGGTAGCGCATACCAAGCAGTATTGAATGGAAAAATAAATACATAGATTTTATTAAGAACATTTTAAAGTGTACTTATTGCATTTGATTACTGCAGATGGAGGAAGAGGCTTCTAATAAAGCAGAGTCCCGAGTTATTTGCTGAAAGCGTTAATCTTCCTGCAGAGCTTAAGTGTGAGACCAGGGCGCAGTAGGACCTTACGAGTGGGGGAGGAGGCGGAAGAGCCTCGGAGGACTGGTGCTGAAAAAAGCATGGACACTGGGGTGGGAGGAAAGTCATGGAAGTTTGGCTGTTGCTGCTTTAGGGACTGGGACAGAAGCCAGGAAATCCGCATCTCAAACCGCTGTGGTGCAGAGCAAGGAAAACAAGTGGGAGGGTTGGGGGTAGTGCGGCCAAGAGCAGGGACACGCAGCGTCTACTTTGCGGGAGCAAACGCGATAATTGCTAACACATGGCGCCGCTGCTCGCTCCCACAAGGGAAACGCCAAACGTGCACGCGTTGCAATACAAAGCAATGCAAAACGTGTAAGTTTTTGCCCAAAAAGCTGATTGATTCCAAAAGGTTCCCTCTTATGCAGCGCATGCGCGCTGCGTAGGCAAGACCTAACAAAGCAAAAACAATGGATTTAACACAGATCTGTGACTGGGGGTGAATGTTTGATTAATTCAGCATTCCGTCCATCATCTATTCTTTTTGCATTTGTCGCCCCAAGTGGGAAGGGTATGCCCAGAAGTGGGACCCGTGCTCACTTCTGCCACCAGATTCAAGCTAGCCTGGTTGATATGGGGTGTTACCCTGAAACCGGTCCCAGGATGCTTGTTTCTGGTCCAGGGAAGACCTGGCCTGGCAATTTGTGCTGAGCTGGTCCAATGGGGAACAGGGTCAAGACTGATTTGCATATGGCTAGGTCTAAACTGGATTGGCGTGGCGTGTAAAAAACTATGGATTTAACCCAGATATGTGTCTGGGAATGAATGTTTGATTAATTCAGCATTCCGTTCATCATCTGTTCTTTTTGCATTTGTTCAAAGGTGCAGTAGCTGCCTCTTCCATGTTTCGTAAAACAAACCCTTATTCAGCCTTCACCTGTAAATACTTTGAAACACCACTGCACGGTATGGTAACTCACCACTTACAACCTTGGCGAAGGATTCCAAAATGTTGACCTGCAGTCAGATTCATGTACACCACACAGTGCACTCAAGAATAAAAAAATATGCTCATTTTAGTTTTTAACAGAAGACCAAAATTCATCCAGGCACATGTGGAGTGTTCTGGGAGCCTTTGCAGTGGATAAAGGCTGGGTCCAGTCCAGCGTTTACCAGTCTATGATCGCAGTGTCTTCCTATGCTGTTCATCTGCCATGGCAAGAGTGGGAGAAAATCAGATTGGAATCCAGGTTTCGGACTAATAGGAGTGGAGAAAACGAGTGGGAAGAAAATGAGAGTGAGAACATAAGGGGAAATAAGGGATAGTAAGAAAGTAAAGGAGGGTAAGAACATAACAGGAAGAAAATAAAGGAAAATCAGAGGTTGACGAAGAGAAAGTGAGAGTGAGACAATAGCAGGTAGTATGGGAGTAAGAAAGTAACATGAAATGAGAGAGTAAGAGTGGAAGAGTAAAGGAGAGAAACTGAGTGTGAGAAAATAAAGGGTAATAAAAAAGTAACGTGGAGTAATGAAGTGAGAAGGTAAGGCTATGTGTGAAACAAAGAGCTGGCAAGTGGACGGACGACGAGAGATTTCACACTTGCCACAGCCAGGCTCATCTTGATGAAGAAGATGAGAGCCGCGAAGCAGTACAAGTTACAGAGCATGGTATTGACGAGAGACCAGAGCATGTAGTCTTTGGGCGGTGGGCACCATTAGCAGCATGGTGTCTAGTTGGCAGGAGCTCATTGCGGGGCAGGGCTGCAAGACATAGGGTGAAGTGGATAGCCCCGCCTCAGGGGAGCCCTGGTAAAGCGGCGGCGGGTCTTGACACTTCGGGTGGTGCTCGGGATTCATGGGCACAATGACGAGGCACTTCTCTGGGGAATCAACCATCTGGTGTAGCTCAAAGTCTTGTGCCTTCACTGAGAGCAGTGGCCCTCTCCGGCTCCCAGAGGAGCCTGAACTCAAACCAGGAAGAGGAGTTTCATGTCCCGAAAACTATCACAAGTCCTAGCTGACAACCGCTCGAGGGGCATGCACCCCCAAACATGGGCCTCTGTCTGCTGCCCCTTCCACAGTAAGGGGACCTCCACACCAACCACAAGTGGAAAACAAGAGGGCAAGATGAACAGAATCCCCAGGTATGGAGTGACTTGCAGGCGCAGCTTTTCTTCCCCCAACTCTTCAAGAGACTGGCCGAGCCTCTCCTGGGCAAGATGCTCTTGCCAAGGAAGAAGGAACAGAGAAAACAAGCACAGGAACAGTCCTGCTCAAAAGTAAATTGGCAAAAATATATCGCGCGGCAAGTCCGGCCAGCTGCACGCATGGTCACCTATTTGAAAAAAAGTAGTCCAGAAAAAATGCAGGACAATGGCTACTGTGTATGTTTAGTGGTTGTTGGCCTGCGTTCTTGGGGAGGGCTGAACACTAGAAGAGGCATGACGTATGCATGCCCTTGACAAATGGGGAGCACGCAAAATGGAGTGACCATAGTGCCAGCAAATAGCAAGCCTATGGGTGGGCTGAAGCACTTTCGGCTGAGAACCTGGGCGCTTCACTCCTCCGTCATAAATTACTGAGTAGCGGCTGTCTTCCCACTTGCCTCCCGATCCAATCTCTTCCACTCTGGATAGCCTGACTCCCCGCATCCAGGTCCAGCTTGCCTCCTGAACCATCAGATACCCACCTGAACTACCGCAATCCACGTATTCAGGTCCCGGTACCATGTTACCTACAATCTCCGAACATCGACATCCCCTGTCGGAGCGCACACAGTGGTCCCTCTTGGACCCCCTACTTTGCCGGAGCCTTAGGCCATTCCCTCCTGACATCTGGATTGTTGCAGTACTACCATCTCAGCACTATACTGGATTTAGTAACCATTGTCCTGATGATGACCTGGAATTGAATAGGTTGAAACGCCATTGACTATTCAGCGCAAACCGTGGCATTAATGTGGTCAATCAATTCAGTCCAAATCAAAATACTTAGCTTGTATGTATCTGCATTGTATCATTGGCCACATAATTACTTGCCTTTACTGTTTTTCGCCGTTCTCGCTGTTTCCTCACCCTTGGCTCACTGCGCCATTCACCATCACTAGCACATTCAGTGCACACTGGTGTGTTATGGTTACTTTATGTAAAATTGTACTGTAGTGCTGATACAACTACTTACAAATAATACTCTATTAAACCTTTTCGTGGTCTCCCTTTCATCTCCTCCTTTAAGTGATTTATACAATCTTTGTAATTGTCCTCGCTAATGATTACTGGTTGAGACACTGTTGTTTTGCTACATACTCCACCCGGTCTCACCTGGGTTAACAGGTTTACACCTGTACTTTAAATTCCACAACAGTAGATACAGCATGTCTCTGTTCGAGGCAGCACATGTGCACCATCTAGAGCCAAGACCTAAAAAAATGTTTGAAAAGTTGCAAATTTGCCTTGCGGGGACGTGCTGCTCTCAGGGTGCTATTCAAACAAAAGGCTCTGTGACTCTTTGTCATGAGGACACAACCTTCCTAGGCGTTCCTTTAACAGAGCATTGTTTTGAAGTAAAATTCTAAAACTGAATGCCTGAGAGTTCACTAGAGTGATAACTGAAAGCCCAGTACAGGTAACCACGTCTTCAGGCTACGGGTCGTGTGGTAAACTCACTTGAGTTGAACGGGGCTCAGTGTTCCCAGTGGTTTAAAACAAACACCTGCAGCATTGGCACTTTATATATATTCACTTAAAAAACCATAGGTTTCAGGCACGTTATAGTTAGGAATTAGCATTTAAAAAACCTTAGAAATTCACAGAAAAAAACATAGGTTTCAGGGGTGTTATAGTTAGCTGGACATTTCACTCGTACAAAACCATTGAAATTCCCCCGTTATAGTTAGTTCAGCTAACTATAACTCGTGCCCCCGCAATGCACTGCTGATGATGTCACATATTACATCACTCATGACATGGTCAGTGACATCACTGATGACATCTCAAATGACATCACTGATGACATCATCCAGTGTCTGTGTGTTTCTGTAAAGTTTAAATATGTTTATTATATATAGGGAAAGGCATATTGTAGAATGAGTGTGTGTATAAGTGTGTGAATGGATGATTTTGTAGGTGTGTGACTGACTCTGTAAGTGAGTGATTAAACGTATCTTACTGAATGCATGGGTTAGTGACTAAACTGTGTGAATGTCTGTATCCGTCTGTCTCTTGGTGTGTAAGCGGCTGCATGGGTTTGCAATTAGCTACATGAGTGTCTATATGGGTTATAGATTGGTTGTCGGAGTATCTGTATGGGTGCCTGAGTGTTTGTGTGGGTGGGGTGTGTGTGACTCTGTGCATAGATGTGTGACTGGGTGATTCACTGGGTGCATGGTTTCAAGAGTGCATCTGTGATGGACTGTATGGGTGGGTGAGTGTGTGTATGGTTGTGTTAGTGAGTGAATGTATATTTCAGTGGTACATGTGTGAGTAGCTACATATGTGAAAGGCAGTATATATGTGTGTTGGAGTACATAAATGGCTATAAGTGAGAGTGTGTGATTGTGAGAGTGGCTGTATGGATGAGCGTGTGCTGGTATCCTTGTGGGACCCCCTGAGCAGGCCTAGGGGGTCAGGGTGTTTCTACCCTGCCCCCTTTTTGCGTTCTGTACGTTTTTTCTTCTCTTTTCTTGTGCCTCGGTTCCCAGCTTGTGCTCAGCAGGGTGCGCGGATCCACCGCGCCCATAGATATATCTATGATTTTACTTTTGATTTTCTAAGGAACTACTGAACGGATTTACACCATTTAAGCAAAAGGCACAAGTGTGAACCAAGGGCTACCTTTTTGCCAAAGTTGGTGTAATTTCGTTCAGCAGTTCAGGCTGTAGCTGCGACTAACTGTCCCTGTGGAAAATTGCATGGAGAAAACATGTTTTGGGACCCCCCTTTTTTTTCGGCCCCCGCTTGACGAATCACCCCGAGACTTTCAGGATAGGAGCGGACCAGAGCGGGCCACGAGTTTTGAAAATTTCGCGAAGATTCGTCATCCGGCGCCAAAGTTATTCCAAATAGAATATTGCGGATTTCCTATGGATAATAGGTCCTAACTATAACTACCTACTGGCGACCGCCAGTAGGTAATATATATATATATATATATATACAGTTCGGAAAATGGAACTCTAAAACTCTTTCCAGGATACACCTGGAAAGTTGTGACAGCTGAAAGTTTCCAGGTGTAACCTTGACATATTATGAGAATTTCAAACTGTTTTAGCTTTGCACCTGTGTGAGGTACTAAATCTACAGGAAAGCAAGGTTTGATAAGTGTCACCTGCTTCCTCCAGGTCATTAAAGACGCTATTTCCAATGCTGGACTGTTTTAGACTTGGTTTCCTTCGATTAAACAAATTAGGAAAACACACCTCATAATAATGACTTCTAGGTGAAAAGTTCAGGCCTAGAAATAGTGACAGTAATGACATAGAGTGCGGCGATCTCCCTAGGTCTAGTGTCTGAGTTTACTACAGCTTGAGCAATGACATTTTCTAGGTTCCTTCATGAAAAGCTCATCCAGTCCAGGCTTTTCTTTGCATTATGGGACTTGCAGTTCTGATTTAATAACAGGAAAAACAGGTCAACAAGTCCCAAAATGCAAAGAAAAAACCTGGACTTGATGCGATATTCATACAAGCAGCCCTGACAAGTTTCCCTGGTCCATGCGTGATGAGCTGCTCCAGTCCAGGTTCTTACCACTTAAGTTGGCAGCACTTTTTTGTACAAGCTTATGCGTATGGCAGGTCGGCGCTCAGTGAGTATTTCGGATTAAGCAGGCAGAGTATGGTCATTGGACGGCTTCATGTCGCCAAGGATACAATACACCCAACCCGTGTTACCAGGCCAGGGCATTCAGGTGTGTTCATTCAATAGGTGGTGTAGTGAAGTAGCAATCCAAAGGACTGCAACTTCCAGAATGCTTTTGTGCTTCAAAAGAAAACCCAGTACTAGAACTTAATTTTCATGGTGGCAATGTCACCTGTTGCCTAAAGATAGCCCAGCCAAGCTTCCTTGTAACAGGTGTTTTCTAGCTATGCCAGTACAGGCTTTTTGATTTCTAGCTCTTGTAGACTTGTTTTAGTCCATTATAAAACCAGGACAACAACTTACAGAATGCAAAGAAGAAACCCTGGACTGGAGCAGGTAGTCAAGCACAGACCTGGGAAGCTTGGTAGCTATGCCTTACGGTAGCGGTCCAGTTGACAGTGAATGAAATTACATTACATGAAATGATAGCATAGGAACCATTTAGAGTAAGGTCTCTAGATTGCACCCCAAATGGCTCCACGTCACCGTGGACATTTTGCTCTAGGCCTTGCTTTTCTTCCACTAATCATTGTTTACTTGTGTGTTAGTTTACTAGCATCAGCTGAATAGAATCAGAACTACAACTCCCACAATGCATTAGGTTGGTAAACGAAAGCCCAGGAGTGGAGCACTGCGTCCTCCGTGACATGGGATCCGAGAACCTTTATTTAGGAGTTGGTTAAAAGCATGCATGGCGTTACCATGGTTATTTGAAGTGAAAAGAGCCTGTGGGCGAATGTCTTGTCCAAATAGCATCAGCCCCACCCCACCCCACCCCTCCCCAGTTTCACCTGGACCTCGTCCGTACACATCACTTGCTGGCAGTTTGTTCTCAGGCTCACGAGAGCGGAAGCCGTGTTGCAACGTCTTCATGGTTATTTATAACACACAGAGGCCCCTGCTCTCTCCCTGACACCACGGCTGTGCAGAGTGTCTTTTCATCTCGGCATGCCTAGCTTGGAAAGGCACTGGTTAGAGGTAAGGTCTTGTCAGTTCTGTGACAAAATTCACCATAGCGCTTCAACACCCCATCAGGATTAACAAGCGCTATATAAATGCAAACCTTTTCCCTCTTCTATCCCTCCATTATCTTTCTAAATCCAAATAACTGACTAACATATCCGCCACTCAAATTACTTTCATATTTCACTATACTAATTCACCCCTTGTCCTTTATGGGTTACGGAGTAGAGTGCTACTCGCCGAAAAAGCACTTCAATACCTCGCCTGGGGTAGTAAGCACTATATAAATGCAATTACAATACATTACAATTGGCCATGAAGCTCTGTGTGATCTTGGGCAAAATGTTGAAACCTTTGATTCTAGTGGTTATGTTGGCAGCTCATGACCGGGAGATTTGGGGTTTTCTAAACGTGGCTTCTATACAAGACATGGTTTTAGAGGTGGGCGAGCCACAGACAGCTCGAGCCAGAAGCCTGGCTCTGGCTCGAGGTCCTCTTGAAACCTCAGGCCCTGAATGAGCCGAGCTTTCATGGCAGGTGATGTGCCCAGTGACTTTAGCTGCCGACCACGTAATATGGGAACCAGATTCAAATCCTAGCAAATCTCTCAGATGTAAACAAAAAGTGTTAAGTAGTGTGTGCTTTTTGTTAAACAGGCAGAGTGAGTACTGTGTAAAACTTCCAAAAATAAAATGTGGCTTCTGCCTGTCACCTGTGCTGTAATCCTATCCTCCAAGAATTAAGAATTATGAACCTTTGATGTGAGAAAGAGATACCCATCTAATGGCTGACTTGCAGATCAGTGATCAATCCCTGCTGACTCAAATTGCGATTCTAGGCTAACACTTTATTTCACCAAGCCCACTTTCAAAGCTCGGCTCATGCACAGTCTTTTAGAGCAAGAGTCAACCCATGGCCCGGCTCTGGCTCGGCTCTCCCTATTATTCTGTAGCCTTGCCCGCCTCTACATGGTTATGTGATCCTGGGCAAGCAGCTTATCCCCCTGTGCCTCAGTTCCCTTATCCACAAAGACTGGTTGCCTACGAATAAACATGTTGACTATCAGTAATAAGCACTAGGTGAAAAGTACATTGGCAAAAGCAACAGATCTGGTGTTGGCTGTCATCCTTTTGGCTTTGTCAATGTTTGTTTTGTTATGGTTTTTGCAAAACTTTAGTGTTGGGAAGAAGCCCTTGTCAATCTATTTTTTTTTTTTTTTAATGGGGTCTGGTTTCCATATATTGAACAAGATTTTGTGACCGTTCTGATCTATTTTAAATAGGTGCCATGTGAATATGGGACAGGGACGGGTGTGATCTTGCCACAAGGTCATTTCAGGTGTGCAGGCACAGAAGATGAGAAGGGCTGCAAAGGAGTAAGACACAACAAAAATTAGTCAACAAAGACCTGGACTGGATTAGCAACTCAGGCATGGATTTGGGTAACTTGAGAGCTCTTTAAATGTCAGTCTCTGCGTGGGGTGTTTATACAAGCCTGGTGGATGCTTACTTTGGCCTGTCTACGTCAGTTGCTTTAATTTGCTATTTTACAAATTATTATTCATGCTCCAGATGTTATCCCTAGAACAGAACTCAATAACTTCAGGCGACGCCCTGCTCTCGGAGTAGAGCCAGAAAGTTGGGCCTATTATTTTGCAGAGATATGATGGCTGGAATGAGTCAAGGCTTGCTCCACCTCTTTCTGTTGCATTGGAAAGCACAAGATTCCATCCTGGAGTAAGGCCTTCAAATTCCACCTCAACATTGACAGAGGAGAAAAGACTACATTTAAAGACTTCAGCCATGTCAGAGTTTTTTCCCTCCAAAGTGGTTATCTTTGCTTTGGAAGGAGCAACAGTTGGGATGACATTCGTGGTGGATATTCCACCATGCCCACGTCAGACAGCAGAATTTCCTCAGCATACGTGGGCACTGGGAATAAACTCACAAATCCCTTTACATGCTGGGGGTCTGGGGAGATGCTCAGCATTTTATGGGTTCTTCGGTACCCATCCGTGTAAGACTTCCATGTTTTCCATGGCGGACTTTAATGATGCTAACACCCCGTAACACGGTGGTGGACCCATCACCGTAGGTTAGGAGGCCGACTTGTCAGCACCATGTGTTGTTGTCACTTTTCTAGGTCAGACTGAGTGGGACATCCATGACCCTCCACTTCTAGTGGAGCAGGAGACATAGATGAACATCTGGCTGTTTCTGGAGGAATTCCCATCAGCACCTTCCGCTGAATCAGAGCTTTGGTATCCTCTATAACGTGGCTTACCTCCCCCGTGTCCTCGTCAGCGTCACATATGAAGGAACTGATTCGCCTTGAATGAGGCATCCTCATTTTCATATCATGGGTTACTATTTTCCAAGAATCTTTGCTACTTACCTCTCAGCCTGTTCCAGAGACACAATGAGAGAATATTTATCTGCTATTCATTTGGGAAATGACCCCATGATATGCAGGTTTACCTGCCAGTCAAGCACTAGTAGGTTTGCTCTTCGATCATACAGCAAAACCTTCCAAAACTGGGGGCCACTGATATATCATTCAAGAGAGGTGTGCACACTGTATGTTTATATTTTATGTATTAACTCTTGAAATTTGTGTACTGAATACAAGACACTGTAGATGGGCGTTGCTGCATTTGCCACATACTCCTCCATAAACTGCATAATCTTAAGATTACAACAAAAAACATTTATAGTGGACATAGATCAAATGTTAGCAAAAAGTGACATCTTTCAAAAATCACATCAAACGTCCGCCTATGATGAGAAACTCGGAAAGCTGGTAAAGCCGATCTGGACTCCCAAAAGTGTCGCAATACCCTGACCACGGCAGAGTTTGTGCTGTACAAATCACAATCAAAAGGTGTTATGTGAGCAGGGGGAGGGCACAAAAAGATTCCTGAGAGTTGTTGCCTCAACCACAACCTTTATTGTGCCTTTGATAGTCTCCTCTGTGGTAGGGCTGGTTGTGTATGGCGCTGCTGTCCTTGTTTGTGAAATGACTATGTACATTGACAAGGCTGTCCGATAGGAGTATACTTGTTGGCATTGTTACAATCACCATGGATGCGGCCATATTGGTGTTCCTAATATTTCCAAGAGTCCCCTTAACACGTGGCCCAAATCAAAGTGTTCCATTGAATTGAAATAAGTCTTACTGTCCCTCAGAGCAGAATTCACAAATAGTTAGCCCGGCATAGAGACGTACATTTACACTACTGATAACCCGACAGCATGCTGCATGTGCCACATCTAGCAAGCACTGTACGCCGATATTAGAAATGACTGCCCCTCTCCTCGCTAGTTACTATGTCCTCTCCTCTTTTTCAACATGTTTGAACAAAGTGTTGGAGAAGCTCTCCCATCTCCTTTCACACCAGCTGAGGATGCTTGCAGTATCCAGTCATATTGTTGCGCCTATTGCTTCCTCTTTACCCATAGAGACAATGCATTTAAGGAGTGGCCCTACATTGCCCCTTTGTTAAATGGTCGTTTCTGAGCAGTATGTATAACCACGGAATCAGGGGTCGGATATGTGAACCTGGTCGACGTACTCCGCCCAGGCTCCCAACTCATTCCGCATCCAGTCTACTGTGGAGAGCATCTGGACCAAACTGGATTCACTGCTCACCATCACCAAAACCAACACTATGTTTGCAAATCTGATAAATGCAAAGGCCGCTTTCACCGAACGAGAACGGCTCCTCTTCTCTTTTACACACTTCTTCCTAAACTCTACTGATGCCTCCCCGCGATGGCCATCTGTACCTAACCGCAACAAATCATTTAATCAAAAAAGCTCTAAACAACCATGCAAACAGTGACAGTTCATTCGAATCCTAAAAAACGGAGAACTAATCTGTCCCCAACTCAAGCTCATCCAACATCCATGTAACTGAAAGCTTTAGGAAACCAATACCTCCACAGACACTGTCTAGGCCCAACCCAGAAACCTAATCCATGTTCATTTAACCCACTCTGTCTCCAGCGAGCAGACATTCACAAGCCTGAAGAACATCCTTCACAACGGTCCTTCTGCTACAAAACACTGCACTGATAATGCGGAGTCTTTCCTAACCTACGACTCAGACATAATTATAATTTTCCGCACAAAAACAAGGCTCACAGAACCCTTATTCCTTCTTATTGACCTACTGGTTGCCCCTGAGTTCAGCATCCTGTGTCAGGACCATGACATCTGACCAGGTTGCAAAGTCACTGCCATCCACAGAAAATATACACAACTCAGATGTCTCAGAATTAGGAACTACTCTTCATTTGAGTGCCTGGATGTTGAGCTTCAGGGCACTTATTCTAAACCCCACAGAATGTATTTACCACCCCCAGGAGTCAGTCAAACCTTCATCGAAGAATGAATAGAGTTCATCTCAATGACAGCCCGTTTCTCAGATCATCATCTTTGTGGTGGTTTTCAACTTGCACTAGAACAATTAGATCCCCAGGTAACTCAGCTGAACCCTTTAACAATAACCTTTCACCATTCTGCAATGAACCGACGCATAAATAAGGGAGCCACACTCAACCTTGTGATTGCCAAGCTAGAGAACATCTCCATGGACTCTGTACAACCTATCGACAGGTCTGACCATCACCTCATCCATTTCTCTCTGTCTTTAACGAAAATGCAATCAAAAGGCTAATCAGTTAGACTTACACAATGGATCAGAGACACAAGGCACATAAATTCACATGACGCTCATTTGCAGATTCAGACCCAAGGTCACTCAACAACAGTATTGACCAATCATTACATCTTCCTGGAGAACCTAATGGAATAGCTAGCTCCTCAAAGGTCGAGCCAAAAAATGAAGAAATCATATCAATGGCTTTCCCTGGAACTAAATGAAGACAGAAGACATCTTCTACAGGAATTGAGACAAAACTAGTCATCTTTGAATCTCCTCCTGCTTCACCAATCAGTGAGACAATATAAAACAAAATCTTTGTAGCAAAATCCTCATCTTTCAGAATGCGATTAGACTAGGCCAGAAACTAAAAACAATTAAACATCAATCAACAATCAGACATAAATTTCTATACAGAAAAATTCAAAGAGCTGGATGAATTCTTTTCTGAGAACATCAGGATTGAACAATCACTCACCTTCTATCCAGCAGATAACCACACGATTGAATATAAAAAGTAATACTAACAGGATTGAGTTCAAGATGATTACTGATTCTGAGCTAAAGCAGATCTTAAAGAACATGAATCCAGCTTTGCACTCTGCTGACCCGATCCCATCCACCCTAATTAAATCAGTCAACACCCATACTATCCCAAAATTGGTCCATTTAATCAAGTCTTTCCTTACACTCGGTGAGGTTACTGACTGCTTGAACATGGGACAGGTAACCTCACAGCTGAAAAAACCAAATGCCTCTCCCAAAGACTCAAACAGATTCTGCCCTATTACCAACCTGCCTTTTCTTGCAAGCATCCTGGAAAGCTGTGTCTTTGTGCAACTAAAGATATTTCTTGAAGACCATGACTTACTCTAAAGCCTTTAATCAGACTTTAGACTGCTTGTAGCTCTGAAACAGCCATGGTAATAATTGTTGATAATGCCCTTTGTCTCCTTCACAAAGGAGACTCGTGCTTTCAGTACTCCTTGACCAGTCAGCGGCACGTGATACAGTCAACCACATCTTCTGCTTCACACTCTCAAAGATTGTGAAAAAGCTGCACTATCCTAAACTGATTCCACCTCTACCTCGACATCTGCTCTCAATTAATCAAGGTAAACAACTTGCTACCTACTCCTTCGACCATAATCCACTGTGTCCCACAATGATCCATACGCCATCCCACACACTTCAACCTCTACATTGAACACTTTACCACTTTTCTCAAGCAATCCAAACTCTCCTACCATCTTTACGCTGAAGACATATAACTTTACCAGAAAGTATCCTCACTTGACGATATACTCCTTGTGGACCAATCCTTGAAGTATGTAAACTCCTGGCTATCCCTCAGCCACCTAAACCTAAGCACACTAAAGAAAGAATTCCTCCTCACAGCCTGTCCCCGGTAGAAGCCAGACTGGATTCTCTCATCATTCTGAACTGCAACCCAAAAATAATTGATTGCAAAAAATCCACTCTCGACAAGAACCTGAATCTGCAAGCCCATGTAAACACATCTACTAGAGATACCCAACACCAGCTCAAACTCCTGAAAACCATCCAAAGAATCATTACAGAACCAAACTTTAAAACCACAGTACAAGCTCTAGGCATCTCCAGGCTGGACTAAGGAAGCGTGCCAGTCACTGGTTTTCCTAAAACTCATTTGACTCATCTGAAAGCGACATTCAACTCCACAGCATGGATGGTCTCAGGAACTAGGCGTTTTGACCACATCACACCAGCACTGATCTCACTAAACTGTACCTCAATTGAAATACGAAGCCATATTATACTTGCTTGTATCATTTAAAAAGCCCTGCAAAGTGGAACACCAAAATATCTTGCACAAAAAAGAGTCCAATCCGGAAGCACTCGCTCCCTCAGAATCACAACACTTTGCTCCTTGAACTCCCAAGATTTAAAAAACCCAGAACTTCCTCAAATTATTATACTTTTTTTTGGGTAAATTTTGCCAGAATATGGAATTATATCCCACTGGAGATCTGCACAGATCCATCTCCAGAAAAGTTCAAAAACAACATAAAACTTTTATTATCCATCAAATACCTTCTAAACCCTCCCTCAATGTTCCAATGCCTGATATTTACCCGCATGGTTCTAACCCCGTTCCTGATCGCTGGTACCCTGCTGATCTTATACTTCTGGCTTATTACCTAAAGACCCTACTGCTCAATGCAATACTCATTACTGTTTACTAAGCTCAGTGACTGCTTTGTAAAGCACTCTGATGACTCTGGGTCTTGTACATGCTTTATAAAACTACAAATGAATAAAATAAATAAGGCAGATCTTAGGGTGTAGCCTTCCTTGTCTTTAAGCTCTACTCCAGGTGTTATGCATCGTCTCTTTACCGAGTTAATTCTTTATTGAATTCTTTACAACTGTTTTCAACATTGGTAAATACTGGACTGTTCTCTATGTGTAAAACAATGTTTCAGTACGGAAGAAATTTTCTTCTTGCTCTAGGACGAGGGTTACACTGTTGTAATGCTGCACTTTTGTTTTTATTACAGCACAATATAGTAGACTTCTCCAAATTGTCCTTGGACTCTTTTCGATGTTGAAGCTCAGTCCGTTCTGAAGCATCGCCTTATGATACGGCCTATCGAGTCAGATCTTCTTTCGGGGTCAAAGGTATTTCTCTGTTTCAATCTTCCTCATGTTTTCAAGTAGGCTTATGGATAGTGTCCGGTGGCCAAAGTAGAAAACAGATCGAGACTACATGGTCCTTTTTTGTGGTGTGTGTTCTGAGCACCGTTCGTTCAGTGTCGATTGTTTTTAACCTGCGGTAGAGTGTTGATATTTCTACATTTTTGTTGCAACAATTCTTGTTTTAGAGGAGTGAGCAATGGTTACTGCACTAACCATGGGCAAAGCTAGTTGTGTAAACAATACAACATTATGAAGTGCACAGGTACATGAAGGAGGCTAACATAAACCTGTTCCCTGATCAATGAACCTGGAATAATTGAATTAACATGCCAAAACAGAATGCATGATATTGTGATGAAAACATTTAGCGAGACTAACAGCTGAACAAAATAAATAGTTTAAAATGGTACTTATAGAGTGACAACAAAGATACAATGTAGGACAGGAAATGAATGTAGTGTACAGTATCATTATAATCTTATACAAAAGCGCCATATCTCCCCATTCAGCTTTGAAGTAGATGACCCCAATGGAAGATATGAAATAGACAACCAACACAAATTGGTTTAATGTCAACACTTGGATCCGATATGCAAGATTAGACCATACATAGCTTTCTGTTGAAAAACCAATGACTACCATACAATTCTTTCATTTTTTGGGGTCGAAACAATGTTGCAGGAAAGATCCCATATTTGCAAAGATATGGACTCTATAAATCACACATGCACAGGTGGCTACCCTCATCGGTTCAATAAGCCACTCAACTTGGTCTGAAATGGTAGACTCCTCCAGTGTGCTGGGATGCATGTTTTGGCTGTTGCCAAAACATGAGACTATGGTTGGACAGGCCACCTCTGCAGTTATCTTTTGACCTGAATAAGATTTCTTTGTCATATCCATCACCATCCAAAAATTGGGGATCCTTCACCAGTTTGTTACCCCTGCAGGACAATAAGACTCCTTGTCCGCATCAGTGTCCGCAAAAGCCTCCTAAGTAGTCCGGATCTTGAGAAGCAATGGTAGCATAACAAACCCACCCACGATCACAATCATTATGGGTAATTTGCACTTGAGATGGCAACACACCACTTTCTAAATCATGAACTTGAGGAAGGCACAGGTTACAAACCAGATGCCAAATGGATGGTGCAAACCTCATGTAACAACACAGACAAAATTGAAATGGTGTTTTTTCCATTCCCAAATACCCAGAAGTCATTCTCGTGTGACTAGGATGTGGACTATAAAGGATTTACCGATCATTAAGGAAGATTTCTTTTTCAAGTCAAATGCACTATGAAAGTTGTTCATGTTGTTTGGAACCATCTGTTCTTTTGCTGTTCCTAAAATATTTTTTTTTGGGTCACGATGCAGTTTTGATGGAGCAGCCAACTTTAACTCAAAATACGATGGAGGAATAAAATAATCTAATGTGGAGTCCGAGTACTGATGCATTGTGATCTCAGTTTCTTGATTACAACTCTCAAAACTAAAACTTAGATCCTGAGGAAAACAACTTGTAATATCATAAACCCAACACCAGATGGCAGGATAAGGTGTAGCATGTGATTGATGATGACACATGCTTAAAGCACAGAATTAAAGAACAGGACAGTCAATGTATCAGTGTGTGGGCGGAGCAACAAAACATTAAATTAGTTTCTAATTTGGTGTCAAATGTCTAGATCTTCAACAAAAAAATCTTTAAGTTCCAAACTTTAAAAAATTGGATGAGGACATTTCCAACATCTCAAATTCATATAAGAAGAAAATCTGGGAGAAACGTCAACAGTTCATTGTTTTTATTTCGTGAAGAAAGTTTTAAGTGCATACTAAAAGTACCTTCTACCCCTCCAGGAAAGACGACAAGGTGGCAGTCTGTTTAAAAAATATATATTTTACAAGGTAAGCAAGAGGTTACAAGGAAATTCATGATATCAATTTTGCAGAAACACGGTTTCCTTCCCTCCTCAAAAAACGCAACAAACAAAAGTTCAAACCACAAACATACAATTATAAATTGAGATGTGAAACACTTGTGAAAACCACTGCTTAAATATATATATATATTTCATGATAAAGTGAAGAGAAACAGTTTCACGGCTGTTGCTTCTGTAAAGCACTACTAACAGTATCAGGCCCTCCCTCTACCACACTCCCTTCTGCTTCTTCACCAAAGGGGAGAGTGGAAAAGGCAGGGTCAATAAACTGGGAGACCCGTATGAAAAGTTAGTTTAGTGAAAACACCACTGAAAACACCAACGCCCGCACAATGTGAACAGCAGTGGTATTAGCAGTGTCAGCGGGGGGCACCGACTGAACCTCCACCGCTAGGTAGTTTTCTGTGGTTTTCACTCATCTGTAAAGTGGCTATTGCATAAGACCTAGAAGCAATTTTATCACACCTTCAAAAAGAGGCTGGGTTGGAGGGTTCCTCGATTAAGCTAGAATTCTGTGCAGTATGATGCAGAAGAGAACCAAAATGCAGCGACTTATTTCACTGCGGCAATTCCTTCACTCTGCACAACAATTCTCTGAGTTACCATTACTCGATGGCAGGGCCTCTCACTGTAAAGTTTGAAAAAGGTTATAGAAGACATCACAGAGAAGCACAATCCTCTACTAGCATCTTTACCCCGGAACACTTCCAACACCTAACGCTCTTACCCTATATTGCTCTTTCCGCTGTGCTTTTTAAAAACATTTGTATAATATGTTGCATGGCTTTTATCCAGTTTGGTGACCATGTTGAAAAGTGGCTCTGATACTAAAAATAAGAATTTACACTGAGAGGTCACTGGTCAACAGTCCCCTGAAACATTAAATACATCACCAGTTGGAATATGGAAGTAGGCGTGGCACAAGTGAAAAAATTCCTATACTAAAGAGTACGCAGGGGAAAACACCACCAAGCTAAATCAAAATGGCCTTATGCGTCAGTACACTAATACTTTATTATCGCTAACAAACACGCTAGGTTCTTATAATGACATTTTTAAAAAGTCGCTCTTCTTGTGAACAATTTGTCAGTTAGTATTTGGGAAATATACATGCACACATAGATGAGAAGAAAGTTAATGGAAGTTGTTTGCACAGAAGGTGGGTGGATGAATGTGACAGAAAGGAGAAAGGATGGCTACTACAAGGGTTCTCCAAGTATGTAGTAGTGTATACTGAAAAACCTATTTAGTGTACTGAAGAACCTATTTAGTGTACATCATATAACAATTTATTATTTTTTGTTAGTAAACCGTGTCTGAACTTACAATTCACTAAATGTTCCAGGTGGGGAACATCTTTCCAGTGGAAAGTGGAAAAGGCACCAGTTTTGTGTGGGAGTGCGATGTTGGCTTATGCCATTTTCAGTGTGACCACATTAAAAATCACAATCGCATTGTTACACACACAACCGAAAGAAAGGGCACTTACTACGTGCCTTGCAAGGCATCCGTCATAATATTAATATCATTCATATAGATGAATTTGCTCTCTTCAAGTTTCCACACTACTGTGGTTCGCACAGATTTGCTTAGGGTGTAGGTGGACCGCGACTCTTCCAAGAAGTGAACAAACAAGAATATTGGCATAAGGAAGTCTCTGTAAATAGGAACATGGACTCCAGCCACTGACGCAGAAAAGTTATGTACTTTTATCAATTGCGGTTACTCAACCAGGCATGTGATGCACCACATGGAGAAAGACTGTCAGAGGACTGCCTGATCTATTTACAGTTGATATTTTGGAAAGCGACGAGTATGAATACAGTATTCCTGCTGAACAATCCCCCGTGCATGGCTTTGAAGATGCTAAGTCCTTAGAATGTACCCTGCTTTGACCACCTTGTGCAGCTAGGCGCTATCAGAAATCAATGACTAATACTGAGTAGAAGTTTTGAATGTTATTCACTTTCCAGAAACATTGAAAGAATCTTGCAGCTTTAGGAACACAATTTGCCCAACTCCTATTAGCTAAAAGATCCACCAGAAGGTATGCACTAGAGCACACCCACCTGCACTAGCAGAATTCAGACATCACCTATGTTGCTCTACTCATTTCCTTCTGCTAACGTCCAAAAAGTGCATTTGTGAAATGTCCATTTTGTCCATTACTTGTCTTTCTGGAACTTCTCCAGCAACGCCTGGTCTGCAGTTATGGGTGTGAGAATAGGAAGTGTTCCATTGGGGTTTCCAATGTCCAAGTTTCGCCTGAGCATCTTCTGGTTGGTCATGGCTGGGCAAATGACCCTTTCCTCGGTGTAAGGAATGGCACACCTAACCCTAACTCCGCAGGTTAAGTGCGAGCATCTATGAAATATCATTTCTACTTTTGAGTTGCCCTTCTGGCACTACTGCTTCATTGGCCAAAGATACCCTCTGTTGGCAAAAACACCTACAGCAAAAGAATCTTACAAGTGCTTCGATAGCCCATTTTTGGGTGGGAAAGTTGAATAGCACTTAAGCCTAAGGGAGCTTTGCCAAACCTAGCAAGACAAAGACACCGATAAGAGCTCTTGTGTTGGTAGTTGGTCAGTGTTGAACCTTAAAACAATGTACCGACCTCCAGTGGAATTTTCCCTAGCCCAGCGTCTCCAACAAGGGGGATCTGGAATGTTACTTGTGTGCGGATGTCCTGTCTGCTGGGGTTTTGAGACATTTCGTGACTCCACTCAGCAGACGGCCACTTCAACTTGTCCTGAAGCCACAGTTTCGCGAAGCTGTACTGGAGTTTTGCCTGCACATTTTGGCCATGCAAAGGGTAGAAAGGCCTGCATTTCTCCGAGATAGATTTTGCTGTGTACTAGCCACTTTATATCAGAATATTCGCTTGAGTGACATACTCAGATAATGTTCAAGGGAACAGATGAAAAAATTTAAAATATTACGGTTTAGTCATTTCTTAAATGTAACATTTTTACGAGTATGCTACTGTTTATAATTATCTCCCAATTTCATGAAACTGAAAAAAAGTGCAATTTCTTTTGTATAATAGCTGATT
Organism: Triturus cristatus; assembly: GCF_964204655.1. Classification (NCBI taxonomy): domain Eukaryota; kingdom Metazoa; phylum Chordata; class Amphibia; order Caudata; family Salamandridae; genus Triturus; species Triturus cristatus. The sequence continues at coordinate 60,261,650 of NC_140595.1, forward strand.
ACAACAATTCAGGAAAATGGGGAGCCACAAAAGGATGCATGGGGATCAGGTGTGGTCCCTCTTTAATGCAACTACATCCGCTTAATCTACTTAATGCAGAAGGGAAGTTTTTAATGCAGACTGTTCCTGCAACCGGGTGGCCTGCTTTGTGCAGCAGGTACCCTATTTAATGCAGTTAAGTGCAAGATAATGCAGCTGCAGCAGAGAAGCCTGTAGTGCAGGCGTACAACCTCACCCAAGGCAGCTGCAGCATGGAAGCCTTTAATGCAGCTGCACCTTTTTCATGCAGCAATATAGCCTATGCTGTTGAATGCGGCTGCATCCAAGGGTGCATGTTTAATGCAGCGGCAGCAGAGAATCCTCTAGTGCGGGTGTACGACTTCAAGGAGCAGTAGCATGGAAGTCTTTAAAGCAGCTGCACCTTTTTAATGCAGCAATATAGCCTACGCTGTTGAATGCGTCTGCATCCAAGGGTGCATGTTTAATGCAGCTGCAGCAGAGAAACCTCTAGTGCGGGTGTACGACTTCAAGGAGCTATAGCGGTGAAATCTTTAAAGCAGCTGCACCTTTTTAATGCAGCAATACAGCCTATGCTGTTGAATGTGGCTACGTACAAGGTTGCATGACTGATACAGCTCCACCAGGGAAGCCACTAATGCAGCTGCAGCTAGGCAGTTTCCTTAATACAGCCTTTTTAAAAAGCAATATTATCCAACTGATTTACTATTGTTATTACACAAAACTACTTTTTCCCTTTGTATTCCTCGAATGCATATCACGGGAAAACAAGGGTATTCAATGCTTCCAAGCACAACCATAACTTTGTCATCAAGAGCTCGTCCACAAGTTTTGCTAAACTGCACAACAAAGCTGACAGTGCCTCCAATTTAAATAATCATAAACCCGAATCACTAATTTGTAAGGGGTGTTGACATTTTGAGAAACAGCCTTGTGTGTTAAACTATGTGTATATCCTCGTTATCATTAAACTGGCCGAGAACCAGTACCCGAAGCGAGAAGTAGCAACCAGACTAGCCTTCCTATCCTTCCTTTTAGTGCAAAATACTTAAGCTAAGCTTTAAAATTTGTGGTCTGCCGTAAACCCCGGCAAAAGCACATCGCAAAGTGACTAAGCCACTTGGGCGCGTCTCTAGTGAGGACTTGTCATAATGCTTATCAAATCAGATCTCTTCAGATAGCATTTGCAGGGCTTGACAGTAGCCATCCATGGACAAGCGAAACGCGAGGTTCTTTTCAGGTGATCACAGCTGTACAGTGTCATTTCTGTCCCTATGTACTCAGTGATTACAAACCAGTGGCAGCTGCCACCCTTATGTGGTGAGGCGGGACACTGCTGCTCAACACCTGCGCAGGTAGCAGACTCACGCCCCATTTGTAATCTAAGAAGCATTTTCGGTTCCAAGATCTTTAAAAGGTTTGGGGACTGGAAAGGTACCTGGTATAGACATGGTGATTTGTGGGCAGTCACTGGTAATAGACATTGGTCTGTGGACTTGCAGTCCCCAGTAACAAAAGAAATGAAACCTTCCTTACTTTTATAGCCAACACTCTCCTCTTACCAAAGAAGAGAAGTGGGACAGGAAGGGATTCCCAAGCAGAGAACTCTGGGATACAGAGACCACACTGGTTCAAGCAAGCGTTAGAGAGAATGCTTAGTGAAGCTTGACCGAGCAGTGCATCACCCCAGAAGGAGGCTTCCATATCCAGGTGTTTACATGTGTCGAGCAGCAGAAACCGCTTCAACATCATGCAGATTTACCTGCAAACACTTGCAGAAACCCAGATGTTGCCTTTTTCTGTCAATGTGCGGTCTGAATAAGAAACCTTTAGGATATCGAACAGCAGGTGGTGCAAGACAGTAAGCGATAGGTGCAAGACGGCTTACATACCTGTCAGGGGCTTTGATCACACATCACTAAGAGAAATGGAGAACATGTTCTTTCTTTCATACTTTCCGTGAAGATCTTCGAAATAAGATGACCATGAAGAAGACGGAGGACTTCCTTATGTCTATTTAGATGAAAATCCTCGAGAACCTTCAGAAAAACAATGAATGCGTAAATAGCACGACTACATATGCTTAAGAAATGGAGAACGCTTGCTCCAAGATAGACTGTTTTCCAGAATTGTAGCCTCATCTCAAGGGCTCTCTGGGGACTTTTGGATTTTGTTTTGGAGGCAAAGAAGCAGACTCAGACGCATTAGTCAGATTCAGAACAATGAGGAATGCAGACTCGATTGGTTGGAAGATGATGTAGTCTGCTTGGTCTGTGTGCCTCTTTATTCTTGATTTGTGCAGCCATTTTATCCCCATTTTTTTGCCTTTTTATTCTGTACACTCTTAGAAAAGGAAGATCAGTAGTAGGAACACAGTATAGTGTTCACCGCAAGGAAACCAATCACTTCTTCAGTCCTGATCATGCATTGACATAATGGGCTATGTAGATTAGGCAGTGGTGGATGCCTCTGAAGTTCCCTTCACAGATTCTGATTTGGACGAGGATCTCATCTAATGTCAATGTATTTAAGAACTCAGATGAGGCAATTTCAACCCCAAAATAACCGCACCCGGAGAGAACATGACTGACTTTTGAAATGACCAAATATTAGAGATGGTGTATGCCAACTAAAGCACTTCTCAAATGTCCATTGTGGTGGCTTATATCTAAATGAATGGGCCTCGATGGGATGGTTCCAGACGACGTCTTTCACCAGCTGAATGTGACCCACAATGCAACAGAGTTTAATTATAGCACAAAAAAAGTACATAAACAGACGGTTCCAAACAATTTGCATCGGTGAGCTGTAGAAAACATTTTGCTGCATACCAGACATAGCTTTAAAGCTAAACTGCAGCGACAGGTCGTCACAAAGCTAATGGAATGAGGAACCGCATGGTATCTACACAGAAAATATGTAGGTACTTTTTGAAACGTTGCACAGGACAGACAGTCCTCGCAATGGAAAAGAAAGAAAGACTCGAGGATATACAAAGAGCCTCAGAACACTGTGAAGCAGACCCCAGTCCACAAGGGTTTCAGAAAGCCAAGGAATCAGACAACGTGCACGTTATGCTTGAGGGCGAGTGGATGGAAGTCCTGGCCAAAGTTCCAATGTGCAGGACCAGCTGCACACTGTTTTTGCCTCTTAAGTTGCTTTTCTGACACCATTTTTGGTCCCTGCTCCAACTGGTTGGGTAAAAAGCAGAACCAATAAAATGTAATAATAATAATGAAGTGATAAGCACAACACAAATGCACCTGGTCTGTGTTTTTCTGCTAAAGACAGATTTCATGAATTTATGATCTAGGTTATCATTTAGAGAAGAAATCATATCCACCCACTTACCATTCACTGCGTCATTTGGGGACTGGGGGAATGTTGGCCCTGATGTATTTTTTTTATGGGCAAAAAAGTCACCCTCCTTCCCAAACTTTGAGGGAACGTGCTTGGAACAAAGACAAGTAAGTGCCAACTGGTCCACCAAAACATGCTGGACCTGCCATCGCTGCTCTCCTCCCCCCTTCCGGAACCAAAATGTCAAAATTGCAAAATGCTAATGGTTCTCCCACCACAAACACCATTTGTTATCAAGTGCTGCACTGATGACTATGGAAGTCAGAGCACTTTGGTGAGGATTCCTATAACCAACCGCCCATGTCAATCCATAGCCTCATTCGGTAACTGACCCTGCCAAGCACACAGTCCCTTTCAAAGCCAATGATTTAGGGTATCAGGGAAGGCAATGCCAAGTCGATGCCATACATAAAGGAAATACATAGTATCCGGTTAAATGTGCTAAAGTCTTCCTTCCCAATTGTTTTAGCTAAATGATGAGAATGGTCAAGGTACACTACTTTACTTAAAAGCAAGATTGTGCAGCAAGATGGTGGCTGTGGTACTGTAGTGTGAGGAAAAACTCAGCAGGACGGAATGCAATGGACAAGGTGCTACTAACAGGCCTTTTTTTTTTTTATACGCCTTAAGAAGCAGAGAAACTGTTAAAATGTACCTTAATGCCTGTTTCAGCTGCATTTCAGCCCAGTGGATTAATTTTCCTCTTTACGACCTAATAAGAAAACCTGAGACATTTAATCAGGCACTGTGATGTGATTAAGCAATTGCTTTCTGCTGGTACAGCGTTCAGGGGGAAGGTATGATTTCAAAGGTGACCACTGGAACTCCCCAGAGGTACATGGCTGGAACACACCTGGATGTGTGTGCATGCAGAGGAGGTGAATCCGTATGTGCCCCTATCTTTGGAGTTCTTGCACTATCGAAGGATCATGGAGGGATAGTAGAAATGTATCCCACTTCTGCAGTGGTAAGATGGCTGGTTTTGGTGTGAACGATAGCGATGCAGACCAGGCTGCTCTATGGCTTCTTCAAAGCAACATTTGCTTCTCTGGTAGTTTCCCACCCATTGAAGCAGGACCCATCTGGGATGGGGATGCAGAAACAAATGTGGAAAAGTATGAATATATTTTTGAGAGATGTTTCACCACATCCAATGTTATCCCATGCAGCACTCAATAATCCGATATTGTGTAGTTTGTATGGACATTAATGTGGCGTTCTACAAGCCCTGAGCACAGGTCTGTTGTTTAGGATGTTTGGTGACACCTCTGCCATACTAACTTACCCGGGGAATATCTAAAGTCTTAGGAGTAGAAAAAGCAAACCAGCAGCAGCTGGCTGTTCTGTCACCTGAGGAGGAATTGTCTAGTCTGCTCTGGACCCCAATCATTCACCTGTATATTTAAGAGATCTGTTCCTGATCTGATGCAAAAAGCTGGCCCTTGAAAGAGGAGCAGTGAATATAATCTTTGCGCACAGAGTGGTAAAAGTTCCTGTGACAGGAACATTCATTGCAAAAATGTAGGAGGCCATCGAGAAGCTCTTCACCTGTTGCACATTCCAAGCATACAGGAATACATGATGCTGCTTAGAGCAGGCATCAATGTTATTCTCAAGTATTTGATGCGGAGTCCATTTTTCACTATCCGTGTCCATTGATGTCTTGGCTTTTTTGGCAAAACCGTGCTCTTCAGAGAGGACAAAGAGCAGAACCATGTCTTATAGAAATCACAGTTGGGCAGATCATCCCATAACCGGCAGAAGAGAAGTCCGAAGACTGGACCCTCAAAGAACCTACTTTTCTTTTATATTTGCTCTTTGTGTTCTTCAGCTGGCTTCGGAGCAGACCAGCACAGCCAGCAGCCCTTGCATCCCCGGGACGTTAGCTGAAGGGATATAGTGATCTAGTGTCAGGAATAAACCTAGACTTTCTGATGGCGAGTAGTACATTTCTTTAAGGCCTTATTCCTAGCACTGCTTTTGCCAGGCACGCAAGAGGCAAATGAGAAATACACAACTGAAATTCAATCTCCCAAAAACACCCACACAAATCAAGGAGACAAACCTATGACAAATTAAGTGATAAAATCCAACCAAAAGCAGAACAATTTTTGTAACAGCAGCAACAGCATCCACCAATGAGCTGCCAGCATACCAGAGGAAGGCTAGTTGGTCTTTCAATGTGTCAACTAGGACAAGAGGAAATGGATTTACCAAAGTGGCATTACTACTCCAAAGCTTTGTACAAGGACACGAAAATGTAAAACAGCAACTTGGTCATGCTTGTCACAGATTGAGGAACCTTTCTTTAAGCAGCGAGTCTTGACTGGAAGAGAGAGACCGCCTTAACATATCTGGCAAAAATACTCAACTGGTCAACCAACAAAAGCTGACCATGAAATTGTGCACTGCGGGCAAATGTGAAAAAAAAGGCTAGACCTCCGCAAATCCCTGTTTTGACAAAGAAAATGCATGTCAACAACATTACCCATGTTGAAAATGGTTCATATTGTGATGTGGAATAGCAAAGCCAGTTCTGTGTTTTTTAATTAGTACGAAAATTGACATGAAGGGGGAGGTGACATATGAGATCTGGATTTTAAAAATTGTTCATTGATTCGAACCAATGGACACCCTGGTTCAAATTCCCTGAAGCTGCCATCAAAAAGGTGGCGCTCTAGCCATTAAAAGGTTTGCAACTGAAAAGCCTAAAAACAAGGGATTCTGTCCAGCAGATGAAGAAATACAGAGGATGTGCTTTTCGGTTTTAAACTATTAGATAGAAGCACTCCTATCACTGTTAAAAAAATGTACAAGGAGGGATAGCCGAAGTAGATTAGTATAAAATAAGGACTGGTGGGTAGGGATAATAAGACATAAATCATGAATAAAGCTGGATCTAACCCATATAAAGATGTCCTCAAAGTTTTAAATTCAAGTGATCAATTGCTACAGGTTACATGTTGTGAACAGATTCATGTGGAAGAGAAATTGAAGGAATGGAGAAGACATTCTCCCACCATGGCAGACACAACATTAGATCCCTCTTGGCTGTCACCAGCCTCTCCAACATTGGAGGTCGGTTATAAAAGAGACAATAAAGGAAACAACACAAGCCTAGCGTCATTTCCATGTCAATGGAAATGTATCTTTTTTTAAACCAAACCACATACCTAAACACTAAGGGGCCGATTACGATCTCGTCCGGAAAGCATTCCTACCGAATTGGTCGCGGAATGCTTTTCAGACGACTCGGATCAGGGGAGTTTGACCAAGCGATTTGGATGTATCCAGATGCTTCCGGATACGATTCGGTCTGTTTTCTGAACGAGAACACAGAACGACCGAATGAGAACACAAACTTCCATTGAAGAAAGGGGTGGCTGGGGAAAACATTGCACCCTGTGGCAGACACCCCATGGTGTCGGCCACGCTGTGCATGGTTGGAAAGGGGGGTCCCTTGAGTACCCCCACGGGCCCCATTCGGAGAGCCCCGGGTGAAGGGGGGCCTGCTACAAGCCCCCAAAAACAGATTCGGGCAGGTGATTCCTTCCAGAGAAACCAATTTGGAACAGCTGTCTGAATCGGTCATCGTACTAGCTCGCTCGAAAATGAGTCCATAGAGCTGTACGATTCGGCTTTGAAAGACTCGACCTATCCGAATGCCTTTTGGAACCGATTCAGACAGCCCTACCACTTTCCGGGCATCGTAATTGGTCGTTGAGAAATGTGTACAAATTGGTCGGCAACAAGCGTTCTGAATGGGATTCGGCAAACCGGAATACAATTTGGTGCCCTTCCGAACGGGATCGTAATTGGCTCCTAGATTTGAGAACTGGTTACCATCTAAATATCTGTAAAAACTTTAAGGAAGTATACGTGCCAGAGAGAAATCTAACACATTTTGAAACTGGCCTAACAAAAGTATATGCAATAGATGAATCTCAGGCCACGAATTATTGCAGTAGACATACAAATTCATTTTTTACGCTTGTGAACATGCAATTCAAAGCCAGTTCAGTGATCCTGTTTATCTCTGGTGGACTCGGAAACATATTTACATTTAACATGGGATCCAGTGTTTTGAAACGTAGGAAGTAGCTTTGAGTCCTTTGCATCTGGAGCGTACATGATTTCCAGGTTCATCTTCCTTTAAGCCAGGGCATTTGCTCAAATATTGAGAACATTGGAGAATAATTCTGACTGACTTCTACAAGACGTAAACCTATCAATCGGTAGAGTACATCTCTATTTTGTAAACACAGTGTGTGGTTGAGCCTCCCTAACATCTGTAAAGTGTAAGATATATTTGCAACGAAGCCTGTACCACTACTCCCTGAAATAACTTAGTTTTCCAACAAATGTGCATAGTTTTACCAAATAAATATATATTTTTAAAGGACTCACTGCAAGGGGTTATGGTGCCTCCTAGAGACAAAGTCCAGTTTAGACCATGCATTAAGGCCAGAAGCATCACTATATGGGGGCAATGGGTGCGTTAATCACCGACTTCATCGCATGTGAAAGCAGCTCGAATGAAAAAATAATTAGAAACAGCATAAGTTGGTCAGGAACATGGAAGAATTGGTCATTCTTCCCCTACGTCCTACACCACTGCCAATTTTTATGAAACATACTATATTGGGACATAGTATTTGCTCATGCGTAGGCTGAGCCATTGAGTTTCCTCCACGAGAGCTTTAAGCCCACAATTTACAAAACGCAGATTCTTCTTGAGAACATTAAACAAGCCTCCTTGATCCACCCCAGCTCTATTCTGTAAATCGGCACGAAAAACATGAACAACTGCAGCAATACCCGCAAAGGAGCGTTTCAAAGACTTTCCTCTGTGCAGGTGGGACATACTGCTGTCTTACCCTTGAATTCTTAGGAGCGAGTCTAGCGGGCTCATCGGGAACAGCTTTTGGAGTCGAGCTATTAGTCTACTACTGTCATGCAACTCAGAGGAAGAGAAAGGAGATTTCAAAGCCATCCAACATGGTTGTTACTGTCCTTAGACCTCAACATCACGTGTTCACACGGCAAACACTACGCTCTCGCACTGGTTGCGAAGTCAACCTCCTCATGGCCCCATTTAAGCAACGCAAGGGACCGTTGAATGTTGCTACACAGTTTAAATATTTTTGCAGAAGAAAGGAAAAGCCTGTATTTTAAGAAATGTAGAGTTTACACAGGAGTGGGAGGGTCAGACATGCACGCTGTACAGCAAGCCTATTTTACAAAGTAAATAACGGAATGCGCAACGCAAACACTACATGAGAAATGGGACTGTGGGTGCATGGGTAGCATATGTGGGAAGCTCCCAACAGTGGCGCAGTCACCTCTTGATGGGGGCTGCAGCTGCACAACGGCAACATTACGGCAGATTCTCAATGTGAGAAACACAAGAGAAGAGTCCATTTGCTGGGCCATACCCTACGGCCAACACCTGCAAGGAAGAGGTGTCATCGAGAGGCAGGAGCCATTGAATTGGAGTATCTAGGGCTGCATCTAAAAGGATTGGACAGTCTTCAGGAATAAATTAGAGGAAACAACCAAGGATTCATTTCACACTGCATTAAATAGACACCAGCAAGGGGGAAAGACATCTTCTTCAGAATCAAACAGGAGTCTCCCAGGATGAAGGATTATTTAAAAAAGAATGCCCTTACTCCAACAAACTGGCAGCCCATAGTACCGGTGGTGTCTTGCGAACCGTCGTATAGTGTCAGGCTCAGCGATCATATGTAGAGTGATGAAGGCCCGCAGGCTCACCTGCTCTACAAAAACACCACTTCAAGGCAGGCACTCTGTGGATCCGTTTCCCCTCCACCCTGAGAGACCACCCCATCCCTTTAACCAAAGTCTCTTAAAAACATCAAATCACAAAAATAAAGCACTAATAACATCTTAATTTTCTAAAATTGTCCAGAGAATATCCTATTGTAAAGCTGGCAGGAGAGCTCACACCCTTCGAGTCTCTATGGTTTCTTAGTCTTTTCAGGTGGTGAAGCTTCATTGCGGGAAGTGGGGAAGGGAAGCACTCAGAAGTCCCCTATGGCTTTCTTACTGCTCTACTGGAACTTCGCTGGGCTGGGTGCAGGGCTGGTAATGGGGCTCCCAGCCAAGCTGCAAGGGCCAGAGGTGAGAGAGCTGCTGGGTGAGGCACTCCGGCAGCCCTGCCGCTTCAGCATGGCCGGGTGAAAAGTGGGGTGTCGGCGGGCATGCTTCATCAGGTGGTCGCTGCGCATGAAGCGCTTCTCACAGAGCGGGCAGCCAAACTTCTTCTCCCCCGTGTGGGTACGGTGATGGCGGGCAAGCTCATCAGATCGGGCAAACTTCTTGTTGCATTCAGGCCATGTGCATGGGAAAGGCCTTTCTCCTACAAAAGGGAAAAGGAAAAAAAACATAAGAAAATGTACAAACAAAGTATTTGTTTTCATTCCGACAGATTAGATAACAATACTGCAACATTTGTAATAGAAGGAAAAAGAAAATGCAAACATAGTTCATGTTTAACCCCTTGAGTGCCCGCCCCTTTCCCCGCCCTGTGCCGGCCGTTGCATTAGCGGGCGGGGTCTATGACGAGCTGGACTCGTCATGGGCACAGCGCCACCGCGGCCCATGACGAGTCCAGCTCGTCATGGGCATTCAAGGGGTTAAAATACCCATGTAACTGTAAACAATATTCATTAACACACTATTGATTCACACAGTGGAACGGACTGGGGCTTCATTTAAGGTTTGGTAGGCACGCTACTAAACCAACGGGCCAGCTCAGAGTCTGCAATAGCCACACCCTAACCTCCAAATTTACAAAACAGTTCAGCCTAGACGGCAAATGCTCTTTTGGAAAAACTACAACATACCTGCACTGTCAAGGTGAATGGGGTTGCTGTTTTTGGTTTTCAAAAGACAACACCCCAATAAAGGTGTTTTTTTTACAAAACCGATGACACAAGGTCCCCAATACACTGGGAGTTTGCTCCCAGCCAATTGGCACGTCGTTCTTTTCCCTGCTTGGCCAACTCAGACAGAAATACAGCACACCCGAAATATTATGGGCCTCCCAATGCCATGAAGTTGGTCTACCACTAGTGTTTCTGATGGTGGATTCACCGTTGGAATCTTGGGTTCTGTTTCACAATCTGGCCTATACTTTTGAGTAAGTTTACTAGGCAGTATTCACAAGCTCTGAATGTAAGTTACTACAAAAAAAAACCTGTACTAACTGCAGCACTGCATATGGCCAATCAGTGGTACTGAAACACCCACCCATGGAAAGCAACGGAGGTAAAGAAAACCCCAAAGAAATAATGTTAAATTAAATAATTTAGAATTGTTAAAATATAAATGAATGTTAAAAATATTTCACCATAAGGCGAGTCCATAGTCGGGACGGAGATCTCAGCGTGGTAAAGTCAAGGGAAAAATAAACGTTATTTTACTCGAAAATATATATTACAAATATTTTATGTTAAACTTTAATGTAATAACTTCATTTTCATTAAAACTTATTGAAATAAAATTATATTTTTTAATTTTAAATGGGGAAATAAATTCTCAAAGAGAAACATATATTTGCTAATGTGCATTAATAATTATTCAAAGTGATTCACAGAATTAATTAAAATGAAATATCCATTTTTAATCAAATGTATTGTTACATTATTTTTAAATGTAAATAGGTTATTAAAATGTTTATAATTCAAAAATGTATTTGATCACACACACACACATATATATATATATATATATATATATATATATATATATATATAGAGAGAGAGAGAGAGAGAGAGAGAGAGAGATAGAGGTTTACTATATATCACTATTTCCTATGAGGTTTTTTTTAAGCCCCTACTTTTATGTTTTTTTGGGACTTTTTGCAGTACCAGTGGTTGGGAATCTATAGCGCTTGACTTATTACTGTGTTTTTTTTCTCGTAGTAACTTGCATACATAGTCTGTGAATACTGAAATGTAGTAAACTTACACAAGAGCATAAACGTACCCAGAAGTGCAAGTTAACGTAGTGAATCACACCCACAGTTTTTGGTTTACGAATAAATGATGGCCTAAGGAATGTGAGTTTTTGCTGTACTCTCGGATATCACAATCTGCAGTGCATTAGAGAAACTTGGGCTCCAGCAAATAAAAAAACCATAAAGGTATGACAAAAATGCTGTGTTAATATTTAAGTTCAGCTTACTAAAGGAGAGTTAGGGATGCCTGTTGGAGAACACGCTATTGTGCAAGTAATTTTAATTCAGATCTTCAATATTTCCAAGCTCGGCAACAGATTACCAACAGTGGTCTTTGAAGCAAATGCCCACGGCACCAACAAAAACCATAGGTTACAGGTTTTAACCTAAACATTTGTGATGGAAATCATTCATATGTGCAGCAACATGGATTACTGGAGGAGAAGGGATTCCATGTTTGCGTTGCCATTGGAAATACTTGGTCCACATGTGTGTTGAGATTTAGTTGAGTTCTACGGCCAGCCGATCAGGTTAAAATTAGATAGTTTTTTAACCCAGATCTCTCAGAAAGCTCCTTTTTGCAGCAAAAATAGTTTGAGTGACACACGCAATAACAATATTTGGATGAAGATGAACTAATGCAAACTGAGGTTGCAGAGAACCCAAATTGCCACAGCAAGACCATTGTTATAAACAGGAAAAAAACAGCACATATTTAACAAACCATCAAAAAACTTCAGTGGAAGTCAGGAACAGTCAGGGCAAAACATAAAACCAGAGCAGACACACACAACAAGCATGTGATTAGAAGCACCTGAGCATGGGCAGAGCAAAATAAAACACTTGGTCCCAAATAGAAATTTTTGTTTACGGAAAAAAAGTCCCATGAGTCAACAGAGCAACAACCAGAGGGAAAACCTCTGTCCTACCTCCCAAAACCTGGAACTTGCTTCCAACAATCATTCACTTAAAAATCAAGCATGCCTTTTGGCAATGCTGTGCAGCATGGCACCCAAAAAAAGTGTGATGCTGCAGACGAAGCAGCTGAGTCTTTTTGTTGATGCGAGTGTATCATTAATGATGTATTCGACAAAATGACACTGGCAACATTTTTTTTATTTACCGATCCCAGATGGATCAGTGAGTACAAAATTTAAAAAATTTAAAGTAGGGTGCAAAAGCGCTATATTTTTATTCTTTTTATTTTAGGTGGAAGGAAAGGTGGGAATTTTCTGCCTGGCATAACAAATAATGTATTAAAATAAAGAATAACTTAAAAAAGAAAACAGTGGGCGTGGAAGGGGTAATGGAAGAGTGGGTAAGGGGACGCAACGGGGATTGGAAGGGGGAGGGGTTAAAGCTGCACATGTGGCTAGCAACAAAGGGGGAGAGGCAAACGTGCACGAAAGCAACACAGCACGGGAGGGAGGGAGTCAGGGAGGGTGAGAAGCACACTAGAGAGCTTGCAAAATGAGGGAGACAACAAGGCGGAGCACAGCAGGGAGTTGGAATTTGGCAGTGAGAAAAAAAGCACGAGGGATAGAGCTTGAAGACACATACACTCATGGATTGGTTAAGAGATTAGGTAATGTCTTTAGGAACTATTGGTTTACCAATGTTTTAGCCATGCGGGACAGCATCCCAGAAGCTGTCAAGATGATAGGTTTTTAAAGCGGGTGATGGAGTAGCAACACGGGGGCAGAGGTGGGGAGTGGATGCAGCATAGGGAATGAGTGGAGGCAATACCTGGGTATAGATGGTGGGATCAAATGATCAAACGACAGCAATGTCAAGCTGGTGGTCAGAAAGCACACAGGCAATAAGGCAACACTGGGGTATAGCGGGGAAAAGCACTTTGGTGAGTGAGTGGAACAAGCTCACGTGGGAAACATGTACTCTCAGAGTGCTTATACAAAAAAGCATTGGCATAGCCAATAGGTCTCGCTTTTGGGACCTTATAAGTGATAAGCCATGCAACAGTTGCATAACTAAATACTTATAAGGTCCCAAAAGCGAGACCTATTGGCTATGCCAATGCTAGTTTCTGTTTATTACTGCTCTGTAGTAAAGGCGGCGCACGGGTGCCACCATTACTACATAGAAGTAATAAACAGGAGGGAAAAAAAACGGGCTCACGGAGAACATCAAAGCGGCCGCGAAAGTGAAAGTGATCGCGATCACACATCAAAGCGGCCGTGCGGCCGTGAAAGTGATGCGTGCGCACCTGCGCACATGCACTGTAGCTCTGGGCTACAGTGGTAGCACTTTTTTGAGCCCTCACAAAAAGTCTCGCCAGACCAGCGCATGCGCTGTGTCAGGCGAGACCTAAAAAGAAAAAAATAGCACAAGCATTTGAAGGACATAGTAATGCAGCCATGCTCCAGGGGCAAGACAAACACAAGAAAAGGAAGAAAAGCCATACAGCTAAGAAATAAGAAGCAAATGCGTGACAAGCCCAATTCAGTAATTCCAATTTAAGATAACAATGTTTCGAAAGACACGGCGCATGTGCAGTCTTAGGAGAGGCCAAAAAAGTAGGCCCTTAAAAATTTGCATTGGTAAGGCTAGAAGCCAGACAAATTTACCAAGATGGTAAAGAAGCTATGCTCCAGCGGACGGACAAACACAAGTCAGACAAGCTGGGACAGCCAAAGATATTAAATACGCGAGCAAAGTAGAGTGACAATATATCCAACCAATAGTAAGCAACTGGCGTGTTGTAAGCCCCTTTAAGTTACTGGTACGGTCACAATAGGTCCTTTGCAACAAGACAGATTGCATTGTCTGATAGGCTCGACCTAAAAACCACTGGTAACTCGGAAGACACGTAAAAACCTATGATTGAATTAGTGCCTTGGTCTGGCGCGGTCTACCGTTACAAATAAATTAATTTAACCAAAGTAACCTTCTGCTGCTTAAGAAACAATGATACCATATTCAGATGCTGAAATTGCTATACACACATGGTAATTATAGAAGGGAATGTACCGTACTATTGCAAAATAAATCTCACCTAAAATAGGCTGTTGCAACAGGAAACTCAACCCAGCTATACTGTGCTCTGGCGACTTGGTACCCATCACAGCTGCCTGCTTGAATGATGATGCACACCAGCTCAGATGCTTTGCAGCCCTGGGTCCATGGGCAATGGCATTATGGTATTATGATGTCACATAGTTTTTCTGCATAATTATAGATGTGACAATTACCCATAATTTACAATATGACACAAAATGTGCTCATTTCAACAAAAAGAAAAATATCTTGGGCCCGATTATGATCTTGGAGGACAGCGTTACTGCGTCATAAACGGATATCCCATCGGCCAAATTACAATTCCATTATGTAATATGGAACTTGTAATACAGTGGACGGGATATCCATCGCGATTGTGAGGGTGTATTCCATCCGCCAAGTTCGCATTCATGCCCTTTGTTTCTAGGTCAAACCAATTAAAAATTTTAAAAAGTGGCATAAGTGGGGCGAGGCTGTAGAAATCATTTTCAACAAGAACTGGTCACCTTTCAGTTGCTATAGGTGTCAAACCTGTAATAATGAGTTTAGACCTTTATCCATAAAGCCTTGATATATATTAAAATGACAAAAGAGTGACGTAATGTCACAGATTCTGCTGGTTTGTGGTACATAACTCCTGCATACACTGCACAGTACAACCTACTCAGTCAATTTATGCCCCCAAAATATTTCGTTGCTTGGAGACCCCTATCCCAGTCCTCACCGTAGATTAGAGGCCGAGAAAAATAGTCCCCCTAGGTGCCGCTTGTAAAGTTCGCAGCGTCTTGATGGGGAGAAGTAATAGCTCAAGGGGGGGGGAGGTGGGGGGGGGGTGTTTTCGAAGGGACAGGGCAAAAAAAAAAAATTACGGGCAGCCCCCGTAAAAAAACACAGGCCACATAAAGGCTGACATGTCAGTGCCGAGGTGGTGTGGGGTGGAAACTGGAACCGAGAGCACCAGCGTCAAACCTGTGCGCAACAAAGGAAGGCTGTGCACGTGCGTCGCAGCTGCCCCGCCCCGCTGCAGCCTGCCCGCGCGAGCGGCTATAAATACCCGGGGCTCGCACGCCACCGCGCGCGCAGCGGCTACTCCCTCCGGCCTGCCGAGAGATGACGGGGGTGCGGCGGCGCAACCAGCAAGGGACTGACTGTGGAAGACGGCCCGGGGCCCGCCTTTCACCCCTGTCAGGATTGTGCAAGACGAGGGCGAGGGTCAGGTGTCCCTGGAACAAGGGTGGCCCGCGCGCGTCGAAGACGCGAGTTATGCACTGAAGGCGCCCACAGTAACAGCAGTAACTGGTTGTGCTTTTAAAAGTGCGTAGGTTTGAAAAAGGGAGAGCTTTGAACGTCTCAACGGTCGGCCAGAGGCGGGCGAGCCAGCAGAGCCAGGCGTGGCTCGACGAGTCAAAGCACGAGCCGCTGAAAGATACAACGATTATACGACGCAACAGCTGTTATTTAACAGTATGAGAAAGGCACTTTTAAATAATGAAACAGTTGAAAAAAAGCTGTCCTTCAGCCTTTGCATTTTGGTTTGGTACAGGAGATTTAGATAAAAACGCTACACTGAGTGACATTTATTCAAATGTGGGTTTGAGTTTTGTCTAGGCACGAGCCAGAAATTCAGGCCGAGATACACTGGCGTCTGTAGAGGGGGCCAGATGGGGCCCGTGCCCCAGCTATTTGACCTACCACTTCTTGTGCTCCACCAACGCAGCTGTTGAATGTGCCAGTAGGCGACACAGAACAAACATTTACAATACAATAGGTCTGGCATTACTGATAGATTGAGGTATTAGCGGTGTAAATAATAATGCAACGCCAATAGCTCATACTTCCAGTAATGCAAGACCTAGTGCATTGCAAATGCTTGCGTAGTGAGCCAGTAACCAGCACTGCTTGTCTAGGTGCAGTACCGCCACCTGCTCCAAGAGGTTGCTAGTGAGCATCATACATTTTTGGTCACATATTATACTGCACCCAGCAGGAGATATGGTAAATCCACCCTACCCAAAATGCATTGCATGCAACACAATACCACGAGTACATTTAAATAGCTGTGTCCATATATACAATTAGTAGCTTTGAAATGTGACAATAATTATTATATTAATTACGGATTAGGTTGTACTCTAGTGGAGCTGATGAAGGGAAATTTGTAGAAGGTATAATATAAATGTGAGATGTGCTAGCGAGTAAAGTAACCACTGCAAACCTAGTTTAGGACCAAGTGAGTGTCCTGTCTGAGGCCTTTAAGAAAATAGTGCCTAGAGGCTGTAATTAAAACCTAGGGCGGAACAACACATGTAACGGGGAAATCCTCATCGCAGGTTACAAGAAGAGACAAGGAGATATTAAGGAGCGGCTAAGTCTAATGACCAATGAAAAGCCACCATTTACAAAGGACAGGGACAGGAGCCAACTAAAAAGATGGGCGGTAAGTAGGCGGAGCTTTATGCCCAATCTTGAATACAGCATGTCTGGAAGAGACAGCGCAAGGGCTGACTAGGCGAGACCTAAAAAAAAAGACAGACAAGGGACCTTACCACACACATTCATTTTCCCAACTCCCTTTCACGGCAAAGACGTGTTTATTGCTTCAAATATTTTAATTTGGGGGTTGTATTTAGGAGGACTGGGTGAAATAAAAGCTATGCAAGCATAATTCGCGGAAGGGTGAGAATTTCGCATTGTGCTTGTTCTGTGAAATTCCCATCACTGCTCCATGACGACACTTCATGTCATGCCATTTATCTGTCATATGCAGTAAAAATGCAATGCACAGGAAGGACAGAACGTGACCGGCAGTTGTTCACGATGTTTGCTTTTTTGCACATTTTTTGTTGGAGAAATACGTTGTTTGCGCAATTTTGCTGAAATTTCTCTCAAGTACGCAAAAACAATTTACACAAATTTCACACTCCTCTGCATGCATGTAAATATATACATGTCTGCAGAGAACATGTACAGAGGCCCCATACTCACTTAATATCCCATTGCAATACTTGAATGCTCTTCGGTAAGTGTACTGGTCTAGCGATTGAGAAACTGGATGATTTATTCAGAGCCCTCAAACTCCTGTCCTTTGAAGAGTTAAGAGGGGATTTTGACCCCCTGGCTGGACAGTTTTTACTCTTTGGAACTGTAGTAGCAGCACTTAAGCGCTGGAAGGGGTGGGGGGGGGGGGGGGGGGTTGGAGAATCTAAGACACATCTGGGATGTCATATTATATGCTCGACCTTGGGCAAGTACAAGGCCATCCCAGACTCTATCGAGCTTTGAGAGCAGATATAAATGCTCTCTTGAATACACTTAAAGACAAATGGGCAGGAGATATGGGGGTACTCGAAGAGGGGGGCTGGGTAAAAGTGCTGGATGTGATTTAAATTAATCAATTTCTACTTCATCCACAAGGCGCACCTCATACCTGGTAAGATAATCACATTTCTCCCACTTGTCTAGGCTACATGGCCTAGGTGTGGTACTATGGGGCGGAGATGTTCCACGTGGTTTGGGCACCAAATACTGGGTAGAAGTTATTGCCTTTCTTAATGACGCCACAGATCGAAGTATAGCACTGTCCCCTACTATGTATCTGATGGGACTATACGCACGCCCAGCCGAGAAAACACTCACCTCAAGGTTCATGATCCTGGCCAAACGACAAATAACGCTTAAATGGAAATCATCATGGGCTCACCGGTGGAGAGGTGGAAGAGGGCGCTCATCATGTAGGCAGAGTACGATAGTGTAATTCCCTTCAGGAAGGATAAAAATGGCTGAGAATCCCTGGAATTTGCACAGACTTGGGAGGGGCTGCTGGATACAATGCAGCCAGAGGATGAGGTGTCACTGGGTAGCCCACCTCCTAGGAAGTCGGCCACACGCCCAAGCTAATGGACTGGAGACCTTGAGCTACGAGATGCTATCACTGACAGGGAATGAACAATAAATAGCAGGGGTATATTACTGCAAAATTATCACATAGTCCCTTGGCATCTTGGTCGAAGACACACTTGAGACCCCCATTGTGACACTGATGTATGTTAAAATACTGTGTGTATTAACACTAGGCACAAAGTCAGACCTGGGCAACGCGGGGAGGGGTGGTGTAGTTCTAACCTATTTGCTGTCTGATCTTTGTGAGCTCGGATAGTATTCTTGTAAAAAAACAACTGCTAGCGTAGAGTATGACTCAGATTGGATAGTGACTTCTGAACTGGTTATGCTACTTTGTTACAACAGTGATCCCTGCACCAGCGATCCAACAATTTACTAGCAACAGTCAGGACGTATACTGACTACAATGTTTGTATGTATAATACCTTTTGTTGGTATGCAAATTGAAATAAAGCATGGTTAACCCTTTCGATGCGCATGACGGAGCGGTTCCGTCATGCGCATCGGTTGCGCTGTGCGTATGACGGAACCGCTCTGTCATGGCCCCGCCCGCGCAATAGAACCTTCAGCACAGCGCGGTAATCCGCGCCGCGCTGAAGGGGTTAAAAAAATATAGAAATATATACACATACGTTTTAAGCATTATATACATATTTGTAGATGGCCCGCCAGTTTTATCAGTGGCCCAAAGTGTGCCACCGCCCCTAATGTTCGCTTCTAGGAATGCCACTTCTGAGCCAGGCCCAGCTCACCCACCATTAGGACTGGTAAATGAAAGAAAAACAAACTACAGGAAGGATAAAGTGGCACATTTCGTAAAATTGCAACAAAAAAATGAAAACCTGGCGGCTGGTACATCGTTTTTTTTAATTGGTATTTTAATGTTTTTTTTTCTTCTGTTGATGAGTTAGCGCCATGAAGCCTGAATACTCAGGATAGCGAAGCAATGTTGCAGAAATCCCTTGGGTCTTGATTTAAACACGAATAGCCTGAGCATTGTAATTTAAATCGGAAAAAGAGTTGGGTGTAAAAACAAAGAGACAGAGTGGGAGCAGGGGGACACTTAGAAGACAACGAATGAGTCTTAGAAAGGGGTGCTGAACCCAAGTCAGAGACGGGGACAAAAGGCGTGGTGCAACAACCAGGAAATAGTATTTAACAAGGCACGAATGTAGGGTCGGTCAAAACAAGGCTAGCAAGGAAGTGAAAAGGGGAAGTAGTAACTACAAAGCAAAGGATCTAGTTGCAAAGAAGAAAAAATGCAAGAAACTAAACACCTTGGCTTGTGAACTACTTACAAGACGGGTGTTAACGAAAAAATATGAAAAAATTGAAAAAGGAAGCACGAAGACAGGGTCTCACTTGAAAATATAACCAATAGCATTGGTTTCTGTCACTAAAAATACAATTCTCAATTTCAACATGACAGCTAAAACAAAAGTTTTTTGATCAATTAAATAGTCAATAAGGGTTTATGAATTTAAAAGACCTATTAGGTTACCAAAGAGGCAGTAGTCTATGAATAATCAAACAGGAAGCGACGGAGAGTGCACAGCGCGCAACAAAGGGCGGATTAAGACGTGTGGATGCGGACTCCCCAGAGACTCATTAGCGATAAGCAGTAGGAAAGGGTGGAGAGCAGATAATGCGGACAGTCTGATTCCTTTACACCTCGCTTCATTAGGTGCCCGCCATTTTCATTTAAGCATTTGAGGCAACGCTTCAGAGCTACACTGGACTTGTACAAAGGGTTTCAACAAATGGTGGCTGTCCCGGCTGCACTATTTCAGGCGCATTATAGTGAGGGATCACAGCTTTATGGTATTTCTTTTTTTAACATTTCCATCTGTATTTATTCATATTAATATTTGGGCAATTTAATCTGTATTTAACCATATTTATTTTGTGTTTTGCGTAAATGTGAAGTTGTAAAACTGTACATTTCCATATTTAACGATCAACGCGGACTCATACTTTGATGTCTGTCGAATTTAGCTATTTAAGCTGTCAAATATTACATAACAATACATCCACTGGTAAATACTAGCATTATACTATAAATGTATGTTGACATATGCCGTTATTTAAATAAATTTCATCCTGTTTTTTAATTTCCCATGCTGTCCATATGCTCAGCTGCTGGCCCATAATTCATCAAAGACAGCATGGAGAGTCACTTAAAAGGAGCACAATTTTCTGTATTTATCCACTTTTAAAAATAAATACAGACAGAAAACACATTGTTTCCTTTCTGTATTTATCTGTAAAAAGCTGTAAAAATGGAATATAGGGAGCCTTAATTATAGTCTAAGGCACTTGTAATACAGCGGACAGGATATTGGCCATGTTTTGACAGATTATCCTATCTCTGATCTTATAAATTAGGCCCATAGTTTCCACCCAGCATCAGAAACAAGTCACCTACAATTGTTGAGAGTGAGAAGCCCCTCAGTATATGTCAAATTAACATTTTGGATTGAATACAACTCCTGATCTAGAGGTGCAGTTCCAGTGGAGCCAAGAAATCGATCTACTGGCCTACCCCGGGCTCACCAAGTTGTTGGCAAGCACCAGCGAAGCCAACAGGTCCTGCATTGGCTGCCAGCGATTTGGTTTTGTCCATTTTTTTTGTCTTGTCACAGTTTTTAAAAAGCGTTATTGTTGGGAAAACTGTCAGGCCAAAATAACAAAAAACAAACAGCAATAGTTAAAAGCAAAAAATGTTCTGGTCACACGAAAAGCACACATTGCCATGGTAGGCCCTGGCACTGAGGAAAAGTACTTTGTGTGAACGTGCTCCCTGTGAAAAGGCAGAACACTGCTACTCACAGTGAAGATAGTCAATGGCTGAAGTGACTGACCCAGAGCCCTAAGCTGCACTCTACAGAGTGTGGAAGAAAAAGGTGATTGACACAATAACAACCCCAATGCATGCAGAAGGCTGACTGAAAGCTCCTAGAAGTATATTACACTTATAATTTTAGTAAAATCAAATTTTTGGCTAAAGCCAGACCTAAACATGACTGATCGCACAAACAGCTACTTCTCAGAATAGCTCCTACTGACACCAGCTGTGCTCCACATAGCCAATACCCTCAAGTTCTACTTTGTTTACCCAGAGGGAGCAGGGCGGAGGGTGAGCAGGACCTTCATAATCCCCTCATCATCCCCACCTATGCAGTGCCCCCTGTTGTAAGTTAATTTGTTGTATATTAATTTGTAAAGACCTATTTCCTGGGAGTCAAGGTGTGCATATTCAGTTGTGCGGGGCTCTTTCCTTGGAGTCCAGAGGCGCAGTGGTGCAGCAGTCGTGGTGTATACCATCTGCGAGGGGTCCTACCTAGACTTTCAAATCTTTTAGAAGTGGTCATTCCGAAAGGTTTTGTCAAGGGAGCAGTTGTGTAAGCAAACGTTTCAAGGGAGCTAATGCAAGCAGGTAAAACGCACCCCTAACTCCTGCCCGCAAAGCACACCATATCAGCTGATTAGTTTATTAAATCGTTTTAAACCTTTGTTGTCTAAGGAAACACAAACGTGGGGCTCCTGTCCTGTTATGTTGTTATGTTATTTTTATTTGTACCGCGCACAGCTGCCCCAGCAAAGGGGCGTCCTGGCGCTTTGAGAAGGTGAACACAACACAGCACTAAAAGCGGACAAAAGGAGACGAGACACAACAGATAAACTAAACAAATAAAAAGGTCTTGATAGCCTAAAACCTGCAATGGAAAAAACCCTTTAGGCCTGAAGTCACAGTACAGGATAAACCCACCGAAGCACGTTAACATGTATAAGCAACTGTTTAACATGTATTATGTTTAAAAGAGAATTCAGATCTCGGGTTTTTGTCTTGGGCACCCATTGAACCTTTCGGTCTGATCAGTGTCTCCTTGGGGACCTTTGGGGCCTTTGGCTCGACATATGTTGGGAACCCTTTTGCAGAACCATTTTTACTGTAAATTGTATTACCTATTTGTGGTAATTGAAGTCCACACAATATCCAAAATGATTGCAGTATTTGTTTGAATTTCAGAAACAATATTACACAACCTGGGCCACAAAACTCCTGAGGATTACTGTAGAGAGGCTGAGAGAGCGAAATAGACTGGGGGGAGAGAGAGAACATGATCACCTTCTCCGGGGGCCCCTCAGTGGTTGGGGCCCTGGCCAATTGTCCACTTTGACCATGCCTTCAAACGCCTCTGGGTCTGATGCTATGTATGAAAATAGCAAAAAAGACATGGTTCAGATGCACCGTTGAGACCTGATGCTGGGCTTTGTAGGGACACTGAGTCATTGCAGATAACTGGCACCACAACACCACACTGTTTACCACCAGATGAAAGGAACTTGCAGGCCCCACCCAGCCATCTTTTCCAGACAGTGTGCCTACTGCCTCGGTGGCAGCATTCACAGAAACCATGTAAACATCTTCAAAGGCCAGGAAGAGCAGAGTCTTGATGCAACAATGCCCTCGCTCGTGCGTCAGTCCACGGTGTCTGGGCACAGAGCCACCATTTACAGAGAAAGGGTTTTGAGAAACTTAAGTGGCTTTGCATTCAAGTAGGACATAATATCCAGGGCCACTGGAATCACATCAAATTTTACTATGTGCAATTAATTAAAATCATTGCATACAGTATCTGAAAGAAACACGTTAGTTAGATTCCTCACCTTAGAATATCCCCAGGCGTCCGGCTGGATCCGGAAAGATTTTTGTAGCAATACCCCTTGCGCGTAGCTAGGCGTCGTCTGCGGCTCCGCGTCCGTCGTTGGCGTCGTGCGCCGGAATGACGTCGGAGTACTTAGACGCCGCTCTCGCGCGCTGACGTCAGTTCTTCTTTTTTCCGCGCCAGTAAGTGCCGATCCGGGAAGAGCTTACCCCTAGTCACTTTTTGACTAACTTTTTGACCTCCTTTGGTTACTCGAGTCGACATCTGGTGCCGGTAGGATGCCTGGATTCAAGCATTGTGACGCCGGTCACCGACTGATGTCGGTAACGGATCACCATCGCCGGTGCCTGTACTGCCCGGGGGCCGACCATGACGCGGAGTCGTGCCCCGACTGTCAGGCCTTGACGTCGAAGGCTAGGCGGGAGCGGTCCCATAAGCTACCCGAGCTTCGACACTCTGCTCCGCGTCGCTCTCGGTCCCGGTCCAGGAGGAGGTCCAAGGACCGCTCGCGGAGCCGCAGCCATCGACATCGCTCGTCGGGATCTTCGGGTAAGTCCCGTCACTCCAAACACTCTAAGAAGTCCAAGCAGCGTCCGCGCTCTTCGGACTCCCCTCGCCGGTCGCGCGACCCGGCCGAGGGTCCGGGTGGTTCCACCCCCGCAGCTCCGTCGGAGCCGCAGGAGCCGCGCTCGTCCCCATACCCTCCGGTCCCTGGGACGGACGCGACTCCGGCGGACGTCAGTGCCTTCCTCTCGGCCATGAGGAATCTGGCTCCGCCGTCGACGCCTGCCGGCGCGCCTTCGTGCCCCGCAGGGTTGACTGGGCGACCTCGCATGCCGGCGGCCCCGGCGCCGTCGAGGGATCCGGCTCCGACGCCGCAGGTCCCCGAGGGATCCAGGCCTGGATCTCTGCTGGCGCCGGTCGACCTCACGACGCCTCCTCCGCCGACACCGGTTCCGCCCCCGACGCCGACCCCGCTCGGCGTCGAGCCTCAGTTTAGCCCTATTCCGGACCCGGCGCCGGTACGACGCCATACGACGCCGTTACTGGCGCCGATGGGTGACCGCTTCATCCACCGTCCGGCTCCGATCATTCCTCCTGTCTACCAGGAATCGGATGATGAGGGCGACTGGGAGGGGTCTCAGGACCCTCTGGCCGAACAGGCCCAATTGTCTCAGGACTGGGCAGAGGAAATGGGGGACGCCAGCGGTTTGGATACCTCTCCAGACGCTGGATTCATCTCTCCTCCAACTGTGGCCTCAGAGAAAGGTGCAGCCTTTTCTGTGGTGCTGCACAAGGCGGCCGAAGCCCTGGGGCTCGAGTTGCCTGCTGTGGCTGTGAGGACTAACGTCCTCACCGAGGTCCTTCAACCGACAGCAAGCTCCACTGAGCCTCTGCTGCAGTTTAATGAGGCCCTCATTGACGTTCTCCAGTTATCCAGGCCTCTACCTCCCAATCCTCCTTCCCGTCCGCTCCTCCGGATAGGAAATCCAAGAGGTTGGAGCAGTTTGGCAAGAAACTGTTCTCGTCCCTGAGTTTGGGACTGCGGTCTTTAAATACCGCTTGCCTTTTGGACCGTTACTCCCACTCGCTGTGGGATGCGGTGGAGGACGTGCTGCCCTTGTGCCCGGAGGAGGCCCGGGAGCGACTCACCAAGCTAACGGGCGTGATGCAGCGCGGCACGCCATTAGATGTGGACTAGCCACCACGGACTTGCTGGGTCGGGCAATTTCCACCACGGTGGCACTTCGGCGTCACGCCTGGCTGAGGTCCACGTCGTTTTCAGGGGATGTCCAAAGCTCCCTCATGGACATGCCCTTCGATGGCACTCGCCTTTTTGGCGAGAAGGCGGACAGTGCGCTGGCCCGGTTCAAGGACTCCCGGGCCACGGCCAAGTCCTTGGGTCTTTCGGCCCCGCGGCCGCAAACTTCCACCTTTCGCTCCTTTCGTGGCCAAGGAAGGGGCACCTCCTCACGTCCGCCCAGCCACCGGCCGCAGAACCAACCTGCACGCGGTCGGGGACGTGTTTTCCGCCGCGGCGGTTCTGGAGGACAACGTGCCGGTCAGTCCACATCCACCCCGGCAGCATCCGCCTCAAAGCCCTCCTAGTCCGAGCTTTCCGGCCCATTCAACGCCAGCGGGGGGCAGAGTTCGCCATCACCTGCTCCACTGGCGCTCCATCACTTCGGACAGGTGGGTGCTGCAAATCGTCCGAAGGGGCTACTCCCTCCCCTTCGAGTCGAACGCTTCAGCCATGCCACCGCAGAACCACCGTATGTCGGGGGATCATTTGCATCTTCTTCGGGAGGAGGTTTCGGCCCTCTTGGCCAAAGAGGCCGTCGAGCACGTTCCTGGTCCAGAAGTAGGTCGTGGTTGCTATTCCCACTACTTTCTGGTTCCCAAGAAGGACAAGGGGGGCCTACGCCCGATCTTGGATCTCAGACGCGTGAACGCCTTCCTCCGGAAGGAACGGTTCAAGATGCTCACTTTGGCTCAGGTTCTTGCTGCCCTAGACCCTGGAGACTGGATGGTAGCGTTGGACTTGCAGGACGCTTATTTCCACATCCCTGTCCTGCCGGCCCACCGGCGTTACCTGTGGTTTACGGTGGGTCAGGAGCACTTTCAGTTCACCGTGCTCCCCTTCGGCCTCTCCAGTGCCCCATGGGTGTTCACAAAAGTGATGGCGGTGGTCGCAGCTCATCTGCGCAGATCAGGGGTTCCAGTCTTTCCCTATCTCGACGACTGGCTGTTGAAGGCGGGCTCGCCCCAGCAAGTCGTCTCCCACCTCCAGACTACGGCAGACCTCCTGCATTCGCTGGGGTTTTCCGTCAATGTGCCGAAGTCGCACCTGAGTCCCTCCCAAAAGCTCCTTTTCATAGGGGTGGTTCTCGATTCAGCGCAGTTCCGGGTCTATCCGCCGGAACAGCGGGTTCTGGACATTCGAGCCCTGATTCCCATCTTCCGGCATCTGTCCTGGATTTCGGTCAGGTTGGTGCTGCGGCTTCTGGGGCTGATGGCCTCCTGCATTCTGTTAGTACCTCACGCCAGATGGCGGATGCGGGCTCTGCAGTGGGACCTGAAGTTTCAGTGGGCCCAGTATCACGGCAACCTGTCCGACCACGTCTTGATCTCGGAGGGCACTGCGAAACAGCTACAGTGGTGGCTCACGAATCGCGATTGGGTCAGCGGCAGATCCCTCTTCCTTCCCCAACCGGAGCACGTGGTAGTGACGGATGCGTCCCTCCTGGGATGGGGGGGCCATACGGGAGAGGCGGAGATCAGAGGACTCTGGTCTCCGGCGGAGTCTCGGCTCCATGTCAATCTTTTGGAGCTGAGGGCGATGCGACTTGCACTGAAAGCCTTCCTTCCCTCTGTCCGGGGAAGTGTCGTGCAGGTGTTCACAGACAACACCACCGCCATGTGGTATTGCAACAAACAGGGCAGGGTGGGGTCGTGGACCCTTTGTCAGGAGGCCCTGCGTCTCTGGGCATGGCTGGAACACCAGGGCATCACCCTGGTGGGTCAACATCTGGCGGGCTCTCTGAACGCCAGAGCGGACGAACTCAGCCGCCGGTGCATAATGGATCACGAATGGCGTCTGAACTCGGACGTGGCGCAAGGTCTCTTTCTGCAGTGGGGAGAGCCTTGGTTAGATCTATTCGCCACCGACGAGAACGCGCAATGTCAGCAGTTCTGCGCGTTGGAATTTCCAAGGCGGCACTCGCTCGGAGACGCTTTTCGTCGCGAGTGGAGTTGCGGTCAGTTGTACGCCTTTCCGCCTATACCACTTCTGCCCAGAGTGCTGAAGAAGATCAGACGCGACCGGGCCCAAGTCATCTTGGTGGCTCCGGATTGGGCACGAAGGTACTGGTATCCCGAGCTACTCAGTATGTCCATCGATCCCCCGATCCGACTGCCTCTTCGGGAGGATATTCTGTCGCAGCAGCAGGGGACGGTCCTCCACCCGAACCTGTCCAGCCTCCACCTACATGCGTGGAGATTGAGCGGCGGCAGTTGATGCCATTTGACTTACCTCCTGAAGTCTGTGATGTCATTCTGGCAGCCAGGCGTCACTCCACAAAGACGGTATATGCCTGCCGGTGGAACAAGTTTGTGGCATGGTGCACAGCAAAGGCTGTGGATCCCCTTTCTGCCCCTCTTTCTGAGGTTCTCCTCTTTCTTCTTTCTTTGGCCCAGCAGGGCTCTGCTCTGGGCACCTTGAAAGGTTATCTTGCTGCTATCTCCGCCTTCCTTCGGCTTCCTGATCAGCCTTCTCTTTTCAAGTCCCCTGTTGTTTCACGCTTTCTCAAGGGCACTACTCATATGTACCCTCCTGTTCCTTTCGTAATGCCTCAGTGGGACTTGAACCTTGTTCTCACTTTTCTGATGTGCGCTCCCTTTGAGCCCCTTCATAACTGTCCCATCCGTCTTTTGACTTTGAAAACTGCTTTCTTGGTTGCAATCACCTCCGCTAGGCGGGTGAGTGAGCTCCAGGCTTTGTCATCCAAGCCTCCCTTCCTTTCAGTTCATCCGGACAAAGTTGTCCTCCGAACACGTCCTTCTTTCCTGCCTAAAGTCGTGACTCCCTTTCACATCGGGCAATCTGTCACGCTGCCCACCTTCTTTCCGCCTCCGCATCCTTCAAAAGATGAAGAGAGGCTCCACCGTCTGGACCCAAAACGTGCGCTATCCTTTTATTTGGACCGCACAAGACAGTTCCGGGTGGACGACCAACTTTTTGTTGGATACGTAGGGGCTAAGAAGGGTAAAGCTGTACACAAGCGGACCATCTCTCGGTGGGTTGTGTTGTGTATTAAGACCTGCTATTCTTTGGCAAAAAAGGTTCCTCCTGTTGGGCTACGGGGCCATTCTACTCGGGCCACAGCGGCCACGACTGCACTGGGACGGGGAGTCCCCTTGCACGACATCTGTCAGGCGGCGACGTGGGCTTCGCTGCACACGTTTGCGAGACATTACTGCCTAGACAGCAAAGTCCGGAGGGATGGCCACTTTGGCCGTTCTGTTCTCCAGGACTTTCTGGTGTGATCTTGGTTCGCAGACCCACCACCGGGGTTGGTATTGCTGGGGTATCTATTCTAAGGTGAGGAATCTAACTAACGTGTTTCTTTCAGATGAACAAGTTACTTACCTTCGGTAACGATGTATCTGTAAGAAACATTAGTTAGTTAGATTCCTCACCCACCCACCCAGCCTTCCCGTTCTGCGAACCGACATCTAGGGTTAAGGTTCTCCCTTTCAGGGCCCTAGATTTTTTGGCACCAGTGTCGGTCTCTTGCATGGCTCAGCGTCCCTGGCGCGGAAAGCTATGTACAAGAACTGACGTCAGCGCGCGAGGGCGGCGTCTAAGTACTCCGACGACGTCATTCCGTCGCACGACGCCAATGACGGACGCGGAGCCGCAGACGACGCCTAGCGACGCGCAAGGGGTATTGCTACAAAAATCTTTCCGGATCCAACCTGACGCCAGGGGATATTCTAAGGTGAGGAATCTAACTAACTAAAGTTAAAAAAGTTAATAAAACACCATACATGGATAAAAGATTCTTGTGACTAGTGGCATGTGTAGCGACAGTTACTCAAAAGTACGATGGGCCTCTTCGATTTAACGTAAAACGCCACAGTCGCTTTAATTTTGAGCCAGCCCTTACAAAAAAAGTTTGGAAACCTACAGTTCAGGATTGTGTCCACAGGGTTAAAACAAGCATGGACTGCTTGTCTGCATGAGCGGATGCATCGCTGGTTAAGAGGCACTCCAAAAGCCCTCTTCTGTTGGTTAAAGGTCCAGAGCAAATGCAGAATTGATGATTACAATCTTGGCAGACAGGGTTACTCCGTCACAAACCCGTCCACCAAATTACAATTACACTATACCGTATAGAACTTGTAATAGGGCAGACGGAATATCCGTCACGTTTGTGATGGAGTAACCCCATCCACCAAGACCGTAATCAGGCCCAAAGTTTTGAAGCCTTGGGGATTGTGCAGAACAGAGGGCAGAAATCCAAAACGGTAGGTCATACATTTTTGTTTTAGAAACACCAGAGTATCCAGACTCAAGTTATTTCTGTGGCTTAATAGTTTTATAGTTGTTTAGTAGCATCCAGGCCTGTGATCTTTCTGGTAAGGCCACCTTATTCTAAACTACACATACCTTCTTCTCAGTACAGTTGATGGACTTTTTGGAAGCAGTGTAGGAGGTTGTGTAGGTTCAGGAGTGTTTGTATTCCAAGAGTTTGTATGGCAGAGTCTAAATAAAGAATTGCTGGTACACCTGGATGTTCGCCATACCTGCTCTTGAGGGTTTGTTTAAAGGGTTGTTTGTTGGCCACTTCTGCCTAGAACACCATTTAGTGTAGGCCTGCTTTCTGGCAATTGTTTCTTTAATTACCCCACATTCCAAAAGTATCAAGGCTTGTAATGTACTTTTAGGTAAATGGGAGAGAAATCTGATGGTTTTTAAGGTGATTTTTATCTAGTAAGGCTGTGTCTTGGCCACAAATGGTTTCACTGCCATATGTCAAAGTAGGAAGAAAGTTAGCTTGGATCATCTATTTTGTGGCTGCTGCATTTTCTACATAATTATGGATTTGCTGCATGTGCCACATAATTCATCATCTGCTGCATAATCTGAAGATTTTACCAAAATTGGCGCATATGGGGCCCGAGATTGCTACGCATCATGCAGGTCTTCGGCGAGTCCTAAGGCCTCTTCATGAATCCCCGCAAGTCTACCCTGTGGCCGCTGAAGGGGGCTAATGAACTGAGGGCGTTGGAGGTTGTGGCGGTAACGGATGGGGTGAAGTATATGGGGCGGTTTTATATCGGCCTCGCAACACACATCGTGGGATAGAAATATTGTTCCAGTCTGTGCACAGGTAAGGGAAGAGATGAAAACGTGGTCGCACATGTCACTCTCTATATATGGTAGATCAGCTATTTTTAAAATGGTCTCTTTCCCACGTCTGCTACACCAACTGCAGATTTATCCGTATCGGATACTACAAACCTGGTTCAGACATGTAAACGCGGTGCTGGGACAGTTTTTATGGGGTGGGAGAGTAGCCAGGGCTGCCCTGCGGACCTGCTTCCAGTCGGCGGATTGCAGGGGAGTCGCCACAGCTGACATCCAATCCTATTACATGGCCTCCCACCTACTGGTACTCAATGAATGGTGGTACGGGTACAGACGGGACCCTGCATACGCAGTGGAGTGGTGGCGAATGGGGGATGCGACCATTCATACGATTCTATACTCGGGCCCCATGTTCCGAGCTCTGCCGCCTACAACACAACTGGTCTATAAACTGTGAAAACATTCCCTCTACGTAAAATGAGATGGTGGGGCAGATTAACGGGGGAAACCCCGTTGCGGCACAACGGGAGATTGCACCAGTTGACCATACTGGAGGGGTTCCGGGGATGGGATAATATAGGTATTTCTACATTGGGGGATGTTATGAGAGGATAGACCCTGAAATCGTTTCAAGACCTTCAGAAGGAATATAATATGTCTCAAACTCAATTCTTTAGGTACCTTCAATTTAGACACGCCATATGCCCCAACATTGCAGAGTTAGATGCCCTCCCCGAATATAACCCAATTGAAGCCAAGGTGTTTATGGGGGATCTAAAGGAACACAAAATAGCAAAAATATATCAGTCTCTGGTAACGAATCGCCCCACCACACTAAAACTAAGAGAGGCGTGGACGCTGGACCTGGGTCTAATAGACGGGAGATTATTGGGCAGAGACACTAGCTTCCCCGCGGGGTGCAGCGAAGGCCACGCGACTGTGCCTGATTCAATTCAAGTACTTACATCAGGTCTACTACACAAGGCAGAGATTGTGGAAGGCGGGCCTACTGGCGTCTCCGGAGTGCCCACGCTGTGGGCATCAGGAGCGTTCTCTTATACATACAATATGGCACTACTCTGTGATTTCAAAGTTTTGGCGGGGGCCATGACGTGCCTCTCAGAGGTCCTGGGGTGGGATGTTTCACCAAGATTAGGTATCCTATACATCATGGAGTGTATAGGAGGTAACCTCTATAAACGTCATCTACTACAGTTGGGGCTCACACTGGCTAAAAGGGACATTGCAAGATTGTGGAAGGCAACTGCCCCACCAATGTTCTCAACCTGGAAAAAGGGGCTTGATTTTTGTATGGGCATGGAGCAACCAGTCTTCCAAGCCAGGGGGTGCCCGCAGAAACACTGGACGAGATGGGCTTAATACCGGGGCCTATGCTTGGAGCCTACAATCCCGATGGGAATCAATGGATCAGCATGGACACTGCGGGTCGCACGATAGTGGAGGGTGTAGGTAGTCTGTGCGTCAATCAATTGGGGCAACAGGGCAATCTGGATGACAAGAGAGGCGGTTTGAGAGCAGCACACGAGGGGTTCAAAATGGTAACGTTATATTACTTTAGATTTCTTGTAGACATGAAGATTGTAAACGAGTTATCAATATATTGTGGTATGTTAGATGTCAACAGTTTCCTGTGCTAGGGAGCGCCAAACAGAATGTGACTATTAACAAAATAAAATTTGTTTATAAAAAAAACTAGCGCTTATGCATCAAACCTTACTCAGAATGCAGGCATGTGCTGCTGCGCAGTGGACGGCCCTTCACAAAGATGGACTTGTCACCTTCTGTTGCTTTATTTGGGTGCTAACTTGGCTGGTACTTATGAGGTAAAACCTTTGCCCAGACAGTGTTAACATGTATAAAAATCCTATCACAAAATGTGTTGCGTTACGTCGCATTACTGGGTTTTTCTTGCTGCATAATTCAGTCACCCCTGCCCTATAATTTGGTCCTCCTATGCCGCATTATTCCGGTGGCCCCGTTTGTAGGCCTCGTACTTGGGTGTTCACACACCAAATAGCTGTAACGTCAGCGACTTACAGCTACAAGCCAAAACATGGCAGACAGCAAAACATCATGATAATGATTGCAACAGTAACTAACTTAGTTTACAAAATAATACCCCACGCAGCCTAGTAGCTGGCAACAAAACGTGCATGTTTAATTTTTAGCCTGGATCTGTGCACATTGTCTTGAAGTCAGGTGAAGCGTTTTAAGACAAAAAACATATCATAGAAATCCTATTGCTAAATGGTTGTGTGGCTTTGGGCTAAGGTGTGTTCATGACCCTCTCACGTGACGCAGGGGGGCGTGGCCAACCGGGCAGCGAAATGGCCGCTCTGTGAGCGAGCTCCGCCGGCTGCATTATTAATCCTTCAAGTAATCCTGCACCGCCCGCACTGGGAGTCCCGATCTACACTCCGGGAGGCGCCGCAAAGCTCAGTGAAGCGCCTACTGCAATTTGATGCATGGCCGAGACCGGGGGACCGAGATATGCCCATAGGCGTCCCGCGCGTGAAGATCCTGTGACGCGAAGCCGCCGCTGCGGCTGCCGGGGACGGCTGGAGCGGCTACTGGAGACCGAGGCTGCGTGGGCCTGAGGCGAGCGGGGAAGCTGTGGCCCCCACACTGCAGGTCGCGGTCGGAGCGCAAAACGTGCCGAGTGGAGCGGATCCGCCCGGAGACCTGACCGCTGTTCTACGGGTACTGCTCTGGGCGCACCGTTGCTGATCCCGGCTGCCGCTGGCGCGGTGAGAGAAGACGCGAGAGGCGGAGCCGCCATTTTGTGGCCTCTGCAGGAGGCGGACACACGGCGCTCCCTGGCTGCGGGCGGCTGGATCCGATCCTTGGTGACCCCGAGCCGCCACACACACGCTGCTGTGGAGCCCAGCGACTGCATGAGGTGAGCTTGAGGGGGCGGCTGGCGCCGGGATCCCGAGGCGAAGCTGTGAGGGCACATACGGGGCGCGCACCTGGCCTCATTGTGAAGGAACGGCCACACTAGCGGACTTGGGGCTTTGATCTACTCATCGACGGATGCATGCAGAATTGTGCGTGCGGCGCCCTGCGGTGGGTGGTCTAGAGCGGCCCGACTGGCGGCCGTGACGAATGAGCTGCGGCGCGGCCTAGAGATCCTGCCCTCCTGTCCCGCTTCGACAGCGCTTGTGGCATCGCCTGTGCCCCTGTGGACCCGAGATCGGTGGAGCGACAGCCCTGGGAGAGGGTGACTGGCCTGCCTGGATAGCGGCCGGGGCCGCTGGAGCCGTCCTCTGGCCGTGAGGCCGCCTTGCTGTACTCGACTGGCACTGTCCCATAGTCATGGGAGGGAAGAACGAGGCGAAGCAGTCCAGGCTCACGTTTGAGCATAAGCGTCAGGCCAAGCAGCAGGCGGCGGACCTGGAGGCGGCGGAGTCCTCCGCGCACGGGGCAGAGCCGGAGGTAGACTACCGAGCGCTGATGCTGGAGGTCCGCTCGAGTCTCAAGAGCATCGATACCAAGCTAGATGCCATGGCTACCCAGTTGGACTCCGTCAAACAACGGGTTAACTCGCACGAAACTAGATTGGACAGCCTGGAAAGTGGGCACGCTGACTGCTGCGAGTTCAGACATGACACCAAGAAACAACTCACGGCAGTGGAAAAAGAACTGGAATTCCTCCGGGCCAAAACAGATGATTTAGAGGCGAGGTCCCGAAGATCCAACATCCGAATCACGGGCATACCAGAGACGACGAACATTGGAAAGATGGAACTGTATGTCACAGAACTACTCCATGAGCTCTTTGATCCGGCGCTCTCCCCGGTGTTCACAGTGGAAAGGGCGCACAGATCGCTCGGTAAGAAGCCACCGGTGGGGGCGGCGCCGCGTCCTATCCTGGCAAAGATCCTGAATTTCCAGGACAGGGACCTCATCTTACGCCTTGCTCGCGAAAAGGGGAAAATTATACACAAAGGGAATAACATCTCCTTCTATCCGGATTTCACTCCCTTGGTACAGGCGGCCCGGAAGGAATTTTTACCTGCTAAGAAGCTGCTGCTGCAGGCTGCCATCCCTTATGCACTGTTGTACCCAGCGAAACTGAGGGTGACGCACGAGGGTACCACACACTACTTCACAGAGGCGAAGGCAGCGCTGAAGTACGCCAAGCAACTTGGGGGGGCTGCGTCTAGGCGCAAGCCGCCACAGGCGGAGGTGGACGAAGGGCGCTTAAGTGACAATGATTGACCCTGGAGGGAGGGGGAGTTGTGTAAGATCCGTGTGGGGTGCTCTACCTGGCTGGTGGGATGCCAGCCCCGTTCCGCTTATGGTTGCTCCTGGTACACAGTTTTTGGTTGCTAAGGGGATGTGAGAGGCCTGCAAATGTTAAAGGTGCTGCACTTGCTGAATTGTTCCTTCTTGGCAAGGTCTCCCGATTAGGTATAAGCTTGGATCCGAGTGGGGCGGGCTCAGCTGGTGTGAAGCGGTGGGTTACATTGTGCAGCCACCCTGTGCAGACGGGGGAGTACGCTTGGTGCACCACGCCCCATGGGGTGCATCCCAATGTTGGAAAGTTTGAGTTGCAATCACGCGATGCGTGATCCACGGGGGGATTTGTCACAACCTGATTGGGGGGTTGGTGAGGGTGGGGGGTGGGGGGGGAAAGCGGGTTGGTTTGAGTAATGTTGGTTCTGGTACGATGGAAGTGTATGTTCGCAGATCACCAGGATGCTCCCTTATGCATGGCCCTGTTTGAACACTAGGAGAGAGATGCAGTTTGTAGATGGGGGTGGAGGTAACTTACAAGCAACATGGCTGGAGTTATAGCAGGCGTTAGGATATTAACGTGGAACATTAGGGGACTCGGGGACTATAAAAAAGCTCGGCTCATGCAAGGGTACCTCTCCCGACACAAAATAGATATCTGCTTCCTGCAGGAGACGCATGTGCGGTCCACCCCCTCCCCTAGACTGAAGCGCTCACGCTGGGCGTGGGTACATTCCACCGCTTATTCTAATTATGCTAGAGGGGTGGCAATCCTCATAAGAGCAGGGCTGGATTGGAAGGAACACCGCACTCATTTGGACGCAGAGGGGCGCTACGTTATCACTCACGGAGTGTTGCAGGGGAAGGAGATGGTGCTGGCGGCGGTGTACGGCCCCAATGTAGATGATCCTGACTTCTTCCGGGATCTATGGGCACGAATACTGTTAATGGACTGCTCCACGATTATCATTGGAGGGGATTTTAATGTACCACTGGTAGATGCGGTGGACCGTAGGGGGGCGGGAGGTCCCACACACACCAGAGCGAGACAGGCAGTCCTTGACATCATGGAGGAGGGGTTGCTGTCGGACATATGGAGAGTCAGGCATCCGGATGATATTGTAGGGACGTGTATTACGAGCCAACACGCGGCCTGGTCCCGGCTGGACTACTGGCTGGTCTCGCCGGATGTGGCAACCTGGGCGGAGGGAGTGGATATTCAGGCCCGGTCACTTTCTGATCACGCTCCATGCCTGTTGGTGGTGAGGATGCCTGATGCCCCTGCTCGCGCGTTCTCCTGGCGGCTGCCCCCGTACGTGTTTACCGACTCTGTATTTACGGAGGAAATTAGAGAGGATATTGTGCGCTATTTCGATATCAACGCAGGTACGGTGGAAACAGAGGCGGCCCTTTGGGACGCATTTAAGGCAGTGATCCGGGGCCAGTGCATCTCTAGGAGAGCGGGGGTCCTCGGGGCAATCCGCGGCACACTGCGCAGGTTGGAGGGAGAATTGCGGGACTTAGATGCAAGTTTCTGTACTGACCCGTCGCCCGCACTGGCGGTTCAGATGAAAGCTAAGCTGTTGGAGTTCGGCGAGGAGGCGCAGCGCGAAGTGAAGTTCCTGGGACGGCAGGCGGAGGCCCGTCGATATGGGGAAGGTGATAGGCCTAGCAGAACCCTGGCGAAGCTCATCTCCCCGCGTGCGCGATCGGATTTCATAGCGTCCATAAGAGATGGGTCAGGTGAACTCCGGTTAGGACATGATGCAGTTCTGACTGCTTTCGCTCAGTTCTACTCGACCCTCTATACGTCCAGGCAAACTACAGCCCCGGAATCACTGGACGTCTTCCTAGACTCCATTGCCATTGTCTGGTTCAATGACCATCACCGTCGCTATATGGATGTCCCGTTCACTGTTCAGGATGTCGCGCAGGTGATTAAGAGCATGCCGGCGCACAAAGCCCCCGGCCCGATGGGTTGACCACTAGTTTTTATAAGACCTATGTTGAGGAACTGGCCCCTAGGCTCCTCTCGGTCTTCGCTGAGGCCCAGGAGACGGGCTCCCTGCCAGACTCGATGCGGGAGGCACTGATAATCACGTTGCTGAAGCCGGACAAAGATAGCCAGCTGCTCGACTCGTACCGTCCACTATCCCTCATCAACGTAGACGTTAAAATCTACGCTAAACTGATTGCGGACAGGCTTCAGCCCCTGTTGCCCATGGTGGCATTGCCTGATCAATCGGGGTTTGTCCCCGGCCGCGCCACGTCGCACAATCTAAGAACGATATTCTCAGTGCTGCACTACCTACACCCCTCCATCCGGGCGGCGGTTATATTTCTCGACGCCACAAAGGCGTTTGACTCGCTTGAATGGCCCTACCTGTTTCGGATCCTAGGCAGAATGGGTTTTAGCCCTCTCTTCATAAACTTAATACGGCCCTTATACGCAGCCCCACGGGCGAGAGTGCGAGTGAACGGGCTGATATCCAAGCCATTTGGCATATCTCGCGGGACTAGGCAGGGGTGCCCCCTGTCCCCGCTGCTATTTGCCATTGCCATGGAGCCTCTGGCGGCTCGGGTCCGTCAGCACCACACTGCCCGGGGTATTGGCTTTAGCTCTCGCAGCCTGTTGATATCCTTGTATGCGGATGATGTAACGTTATATGTTGCTGACCCCGCTGAAAACCTAGATCCACTGCTGAGGGAGTTTGTCAGATTCGAGGGTCTGGCCGGAATAGCTATCAATTGGTCCAAGTCTGTTGCGTTCCCTCTGACGGATGCCACCCCGGAGGTAACTTCGGATTATCCCTTGCGCTGGGAAACGGACTCGGTCAAATACCTGGGGGTCTGGATTAGTCGCAACCTGAGTGATTTGTGGACAATGAACTATGGGAGAGCGGTAGACTGGCTGGAGGGGAAGATCGAGATCTGGAATAAGCTCCCCCTATCTTTAGTTGCGAGGATAGCCCTGGCAAAGATGGTAGTCCTCCCGAAATTCCTATATCTCTTTGTGAATCTGCCGTTGCCCTTGACTGCGCATTTCCATGCTCGGGTGCGCTCACTGCTGTTGACGCTGGTCTGGGCCGGAGGCCAGGCGAGATCGTCCTGGGCACTGCTCACCCTCCCGTTGAGGCAGGGTGGACTGGGGGCTCCAGACATGGCGCTGTACGCGCTATGTGCGCAGGCACAATTCCTACACTTCTGGGTTTTCCCCACCCCCTACCAGCCGCATGTGGCGGTGGAGAGGGCGGTAACACCAATAAGAAAGGGGGACCCCCTAAGGCGTGATAGAGAACCGGTAAACAAGGGGTAATGGGCAAAGTACTTCAGAAAGAGTGGAGAGGGCGGTGGCAGCTCCATTGCCCCTTAGCGTGGCATTATACGTGAGGGCGCCCCGCCCGTCTGGAGACGTTGACACGGTGGCCTTGCTCCGCTGGTCGTGGCGGGAGTTGCAGAGGAGGGTACGTCTCCCTCTCCTGTATGCGCCTGCTGTGCCCCTGAGGGGCAACCCATTGATTCCCTGCCTGCAGGACAGCGGGGGGGAGGTCGTGATTAGAGGAAAAGTTCTGCGCACTTTCGCGGACATCTACCCCGACGGCACCTTTGGGGTTCCTGTAGAGGAGGACTCTGAGATACCGGAGACTTTTGCGGACACATTCGCGCTCCATAAGCTTAAAGAATCCTGCAAGGCGCTCTGGCCTCTGTTCCCAGAGGAGCCCCCGCATTTTCAGGCGTTGCAAAATTTACTGTCAAGGGCTTCCCCCAAAAAACTTGTGTCCCGGTTATACAACTGTATGCAGGAGCAAGCTCCCATTATGGTGCCGTCCTCGCTGCACGCGTGGAACGCGGAATTGGAGTCCCCTCTTTCGGACGAACAGTGGACCTTCTGTTGTGGGCAACTGAAGGAATTGTCGCCTAACTATAGGTTGCGCCTAATACATTTTAAGTTCCTACACAGATACTACCGTACACCTCGGCTGCTGCACCGTATGGGCCTCAGGGAAGACGACACTTGTTGGAAGTGTGGGGCTGAAAATGCCACTTTTCTACATGTGGCGTGGAGCTGTCCCCGCCTGGAGGAATACTGGTCGAGCATTTTTGTAGCTATTAACCAAATCCTCCATAGAGCCGACACGCCGTCTCCACATCTGGGGCTACTAGGTTATGTCAAAAATACTCTACCAAAAGCTAGGAAACTGCATGCGATGTTGCTCCTTTATGCTAAGCGACAGGTGGCGGTACGTTGGGGACGCAGGTGCTTGCCTAAATTTGAGGACTGGGTGGCAGACGTTACATATGGCAACACACAACTCGAATGCTACTGGGAATCTATGCCGGTCACTTCCCGACCTAGGGACATCTGGGAGCCCTTTCTGCACTGGTCCCGTGAGAGGACGGAATCCCCACGAGCCACAGGTTCACTGTCTGGTGAAATATCTGATGATATGGGTTAAGGTTGATCGGAGGTGTGTGAGGGGTCGCATGTGCCGCTGAGCTCTGGATGACACTATAAGCGGTGAGGGGTGGTCAGATGTCGGGGTGGTGCAGCTGGGCCTCGCGGACTGCGGGGTGGAGCGACAGGGTGGATAGCTCCCCGGGTCGGCGGGAGGCGGGAGGGAAGCCCACCAAGGTCCCGTCTCGTTGGGGTGTGTGTCCAAACGTGATTACTCTAGCTGTGAGCTTCTCCGAACGTGCTGTCCCCTCTGCAGGTGTCGTGCATCAATCGATAGTGCGAACTGCTAGGGTGTTGATACCTTCCATCTGTACCATTGTTTGTTTTTGTTATGGTTTATTTGTTGGCGACTTTAGGTGTAAAAAAAAAAAAAAACACTGATTGGTATTTATATGCTACGTTACAGTGATAAATTGTATCAGTAATTTGCCTGCTCTTGCCATGGCTCTACATATATTTAACTGTAATGTTCGGTATTTGCTGACCTGAATAAACAAAATAAAAAAAAAAAAAAAGGTTTCTCACGTGACGCAATGGCAACTGAGACAACATGTTTCCAATCCAGTGCGTCCCTTTTACAAATTACTTTTTTTGTTTAATATTTTTATTCACATTTAGATAATGGAATAAAATGGGTTCATACACAAAAAAAAAAAAAAAAAAAAAAAGGTGTGTTCATGACCCTGTGGGAGTGTGTGTGTGTGTGTGTGGGGGGGGGGGGGTCCTGCCTCTCTCTGTCCATCCAGCCACCCAACATTTACTTGTTACATTTTGCCTTGACCTCTCCTTTGATTAGTTCAGTTTGTCTCAAGAGGTTCCTACATGTTCTTCACTTGCCAAGGTTCTTGAATCATTGGGTTTCATCTGCTATTCATATACTGATGATACTCAATGTATAATTAGATTAGAGCAAGACTCCAAAGAGACAACCAAAATCTGCAGAAATTACCTGAAAGGGGTATCCAATTCGATGATGCCCAATTCCCTTATCCTTAATAAGGCCAAAAGGGAGCTTGGCCTTCGGACTGACTGTCTCTTGGTCTCAAGAATAGAGGCCAATTTGTTTTGACATGCCCCATCCTTGCAGCCAAGGCTCAAAACCTGGTTATCTGGTCAGACCCTGACCTAACTTTGTAGAGAGCACATTAAAACCACTTGCTCAACGGGATTTAAATTTCTGAGCATCATTTGGAAAATCTGCCCCACAGACTCCAGAAAGGGCCTGGTTCAGGCCCTGATCTTATCAACATCAGATTATTGCAACTCTCTGCATGTAAGCCTTCTGGAGTGTCTTTTGCATAAATTATAACTACTTCAAAACGCAGCAGCTAGCCTAGCGTTAGGCCTAATGAAGTCAATGCACATCTCTGGCGAACATCCGTAACTGCACTGCCCCCCAATCCATAAAAGATATCAATTTAAAGAAACATGCTTATGCCATACAATTCGGCACAAGCAACTCCACCACTCCTACTTGACCTCTATATTTGCAGGATACCTTCCATCCTGTAATCCAAGGTTGTCCAAAGTTGGTCCTGGAGGGCCGGATCCATGCCAGATTTTAAGATAACTACATTTATCTAAATGGGGATATGCTAAAAATCTGGCATGGATCCGGCCCTCCAGGATTGACTTTGGAGAACCCTGTTTTAAGATCTTGCCAAGCCTTCTGGGTGATTGCCCCCACGTTTAGAAGACCAGAAAGTAGGGCTTGCCATTTGTCAGTTATCACTGCTAAACTCTGAAACTCTCTTGTTGGATCTGCGCTCCCAATCTAACCCGGAGGCTTCCAGGAGCAATCTCACAACTTTCCTGTTCCAGAATATATTTATTTCCATTCCTAATCTGGTGGGATCTCACCACAGTGTTCACTTGAGCTGCATCTCTGCTTACTCGGTTTCACCAGCGCCAGAATCCTTAGTTCCAGAAGTAGCTGATTGTGCTTATACAAATGTAATCAAAAGTCTTGGAGATGTGATAGGCTTTTCCTTGGTGGTGGCCGGTGAACTCTTCCATCTTGGTGGCTCCAGAACTCACCCCTCACAATGACTGATCTCACCTTGCCAATGAGAACAATACGTCCCCCACTGCACCGTCCTAATTACACTGATTATGGTCCATATTATTTTCCACAAAAGCCCCAAACAATCAGCTATGAATCAAACTATTCAGGGAAAGTTTTACATCTGCCAGGACAGGCTCACACTGCGCGCCATCAGCCATCAGGCGACTGAGCAGAAGAAATCAAGCTTACTTGTGGAGCATTTGAAATACTCT
This sequence comes from Triturus cristatus, assembly GCF_964204655.1. Classification (NCBI taxonomy): domain Eukaryota; kingdom Metazoa; phylum Chordata; class Amphibia; order Caudata; family Salamandridae; genus Triturus; species Triturus cristatus. Next base: position 60,302,464 of record NC_140595.1, read on the forward strand.
GGTGTCTTTAGGAAGAGGACTATATTTTAATACGGACTAGACATGAAGGCGTTCTGGTACCCAGTCATCTGGTGTGACCTCGCTGGAGCCACACAGCTGGAACTCCATGTGACAGCTCAAGGAAGCAGATGTTAGTGAGTAATGTAGGCATCCACAGGTCAGATACACATCATCAGCTTACAAAAGGACATAGTGCCATGCAGAGGTCGCCGGGTCTGCCCAGCGCCCTTCTGAAATATTAAAGCGGGTGCCGGACCACACCAGAATGTCCCACCAAAAATATCTTCATGAGGGCGAGGGGAAACTCTAGATTTGCTTTGAATGCAAGTTATTTTGACACCACTCAAATTGTTGCTGCTGAAATGGGCTACCTGAGTTAACCCACCACAGGATGACGGGGCACCATGTTGAAACCCCAAGACTTTCCTTTAACGAATCCTCTGGACCAAAGAAAACCCCACGACTATCGGTAAGGGGTCTTCTATGGGGGCAGATTTGTCAAAGTTCGAAAAACGAAATCTGATCTCTGAAGGGCTGCCACGGGTGAGGGACGTGGCAGGCTGTGGGCCCGACGCAATATTTCTGCTGTCACTTGATATGAAATGATCGGTTTCCATGGTAACGAAGTATGGCATTGCTTTTGGGAGTAAGAGGAACAATGACTTCTTATGCTCACTGTAGGGGGGGGGGCAGGGCTGGCACTGGCAGGCTTGCCTCGACTTATGCAAATGCAGCGCAGGGAGTTTCTCAGACTCTGCAGAGAGTAATTATGTGAGACAACAAGGGGTGGAAGGAACGAGCAGAGCCCGAGGCTGCTGGAGAAGGTTCAAGGATAGAGAGACTTGGTGGTGCCAAGGTTTGCCAAACTGGCTCAGAGGCAGAGGAGGGAGGGGTGAAGAGGCCTGGTGACTGAAAGAAAGATGGGCGACAAGGGGAGATAAGGGACGGACAGGGGGCAGAAGCAAATAAAGGAAAAGCAAAGCAGTGGCAGCAGTAAAACGGTGAGAACTGATCTGAGGACAGGAAAGGGGGCGGGTAGAGGTTATCGGGAGATTCCCGAGAAGAGTCAGTGACTGACTATTCTAAACATGCACTGGCAAAACATGGATTCCCAGGCCCGCTCAAATGCGGGTTGCTTGTGGTGCATGTACAAATCCCTTTTGAGCACATTAAAGCAAAGATCCACTGGATGGGCAAACTAGAAAAAAATGCAAAAATGATGACTTTCTACATGGGAATAAATATAGGAAATAAAGAGGTGGATCTGACAAACAACTGACAGTTCACTTTTCCTTCTGCTGTAAGACAGGCACTAGGGCATTCCAATGGAAGCACTTCCTGTATGCAGAATAATAAATTAAACCTGCGACACCGAGAAGTGAGAGGGAAATGCCTGTTATGCATCAGCAGCAACCACAGATGAAGGAAGATCTGCGCTGCGAAGCCAGACCTAAAAAGGGAGGAGAGATAGAAATCCGGGAATGGAGGCAGGGCTAAAATATGAGCATAGAGCTAGAGATAGCATTGAAAGTGGGATAAAATGTCAGAGGGAGACATACAGTAGAGACCAGCAGGAGCAGACAGACAGGGCTGCGGTTGGAATGTAGTCCTTCAAGCAGTTCAAAGTGAAGGTGTAAGTATACACCCAAACAGCCAATAATATTAGGTGAGATAGTAATATTCCAATGGGCTGAGCCAAGATGTGATTGGCAGTTTCAATCCAATGGCTGAAAGAGGCTGGTTAAGAGAGACAATGGTTGCATGGGTGGATGCGAAGCCCACTATGCTGTTGCCAACTGGTCCGTTTGACAGCTCCACTGTCGAAACCCTGCCCCGTGAAAGTCACGGTTTAAAGAGCAAACCCAAAGGCCATTCTATGTCTATTGTTAACAAGAGGTCTGTTTGAAAAATGTGCCAGACCAAAGAAAGAACAAAAAGGCTCAGGTAATAAAAATGAAAAGATGCCCAGTGACTGTGGTGCAGAAAAGCAGCGAGAGAAGTGAAACAAGGAGGGTGGAAGCGTGAAAGATGCCAATGACCAATGGGACTCTTTAAGGCACTGGGGGCCTCGCTGCTTTGGCTGTAGCATAAAGGCGCCTATCCTCGCACCACTCCCATCTACTTTCCATCTTACCGCCACGGTTCCCCGTTTTAGATGTGCACGGCTAGGAGGCTGAGCCTTTGCCGTCATAGTCCCTAAACCAAGCAATGGCCTCCTTACCTCGCTCTAACCTCTGATCCTTTGGCAAAGCTGAGAAAATGCATTTGTTTCAGCGGCCTACACTCCTCTTTACAACTCAGTCTTGGCATCAACAAACCTCTGGTCGAGTGTTTACTTTATAAGTGTCTCATTCATTAATTTATTTAAAGTAACTTGGCAGTGGAAGAGAAAACCAGGATAGGCCTGGGGTGACATCCGTACAAAGATGGCAACTGTTTGAGTTGTCAGGTGCCTGCTATATATAAAGTTTAATCAATACCAGAATGGTGAACCCAAGACTCTGCAGGGGTTAGTCCTTTTGTATGTGTGAGTGCCCGCACCGCAATCCTACACCTCCTAGGTGTGCATTTTGCTTCCCTGGCGCACCCTTGCTCTTCACAAGGTTTGTTCTACATCATACCTTCAACCAGTCTGAATTCAGTGACCCATTGGAAAGAAAACCTCCCTGTTAACACCACACACAATTTTGGAACAAGCATTCATAAAGTCACTATGTCTGGCCATGGCAAGATGGTGCAATGGTGACATTTCTTTTTGTCACAATTATTAGAAACATCCAAGTAACCAGGAGATTAATGTATTCCACGACATTCTTATGACCTATGCCGTCTTCTCTTCATATGCAGTTCTGTCTGCCTATATCCTCCCCCTCTATTAGCAACTACTAGGCTGATCCATGGAGAATACAAGGTGGAAGAGGATAACAAATTATGCCCTCCGCAACAACACCTGTGCATTGAGAGACTCACCACCTTTTCACAGCGAAAATAAACCCAAGAACTGTTGTGTAGAAAAGGAAAAGGGTGGAAACATGAAACAATGCTGCTTGAAAACAGTAATAGTATTTAATAAGATAAATAACTGAAACAAATTTATAAAGCGCTACAGCTGCCTCCGAATAGGTATCCCGGCACTATGATAAGAGTGCTATGTTAAGGGCTGAAGAGATGGGTGTTCAGGATTTTCCTAAGTGAAAGTGGAAGGGTGTTCCAGAGTCTGGCTGCTAGCACAGAAAAGGAACCGCCGCCTCTTCTGACTTTGCAGACTTTTGGAACATGCAGTAGGAGCAGGTTGGCTGAACGCAGAGTTCTGTTGAGATATTGCCTCATCCTCTCTCTCAGGTACACAAGGCTTGTCTGATAGAAGACTCTTTGGGCAATAACCAAAGGCTTGAAATGTTTCTGTTTAGTTATAGGTTGCCAACTTAGATTCTTCAAGTATGGTGAAATACCATGTTGAGCCCGAATCTTCAGAGTCTGCCTAGCTGCTGAGTTCTGAAATATCTGCTATCTGCGACAAGGACCCAAGAAGAGGGTGTTGGCATAGTTCAGTCTAGAGGCTACCAAGGCATGCCAGATAGTTCTTCAGAGAGCGTCCGGTACCAAAGGAAGGACCTTTTTTTGGGACTTGAGAAGCAAGTTGATGATAGCGAGGAAATTTGTGGACGGAAGGTAAGATTGGACACCTAGCTTTCTCACTGTGGGGGTCAGCGTGGGGAGCTGACCTAGTTCCGCAGGCCCCCAACTGTGGGGATCGATACAATCCTCTGCTCCAGAAAACAGCACCTCCGTCTTGTCTGAATTAAGTTTTAGACAACTGGCATTCAAATAGTTAGCCAAGGCTTCCTTTAAACGAATTTGCGATGTCTCTGCTTAATTGTCGGAAGAAAAAGTTAAAGCTGCATGTCGCCAGCATATGACATCACCTTGAGGCCCCGCGACTCGAGGATCTTAGCCATTGATACAAACTGGGATTAAGAATGTTTAGTAATATAATTTTGTTAAATAATACACACATATGTGTGTGTGTATATAATTAACAAACATTCATCTAAAGATAAAAAAAATTGTACATAAGGGGGTGGGGCAACAGAAAGACGCTCTGACGTTGGAAGGGGATCTTCCAAATTGTGTCTAGGGTCGCTGCACAAAAATAATATTAAAAAATAAAAAATAGATTATACATTTCTATTTCAGGTCAGGCATTTGTTTTGGAATAAAGAGGACTACATATTTTACATTCATTTAAAAACGGTGGTAACATTTCTGAATTTTGAGGCAATATTCTCTTCCAAGGTTTAACTTTTTTTTTTTTTTACATAAATCCTTTTAACTATACATGCTTTAGCATGGGATAGTTAAAATTCTTAAAACCTTAAAACCTGACAGCTCAGGTCTGAAAATACTTGGGTGGATTTGGCATGGCCACGAACAGATTGAATACCACTACTATTAAACATTTTGGCATTCTGTACTAGTTTCATCCACGTTATTCCACTGAGAATATCCTCCATGGAAAGAACGATCTTTGTCGGGTAAGGACCATGTTCTTATATGCACCACACTGGGCATTTAGGATAGCAACCCGTCGGCTTAGTGTAGTAAATGTATTAATAAAAACACAAGGCAGGTTCCAATTTACCACAGGAGCTGTAAATAGCTTTAGTCCTTTATGTGTCGGATGCTTTTATAATAAGTAAGATTTCCCATTTTCAGTTTTGAATGATTTTTACCGAATACTAAAGACAGAAAACAATGTTTTTTCTGTATGGGGCTATTTTTAAGAACAAAAAAAATACAGAAAATTGGACTTCTTTTCCACAGCTCCAAATTCTGCCATTCAAGCCTTCCAGGCCAAAACTTCTGCATGGAAGGTGGAAGAAATTGATGAAAACCATAACTTCATATATGCACTTGTTTGTGCTATAATGCTTATATTCTCATGGGTGTATTGTTACATTATATTTGGCTGCATATAGAGCTAAAAGTGTAACTACACGTACACAATTATTCCTTAAATAAATGTGAACTTGTACTAGGTACAGCATCATTTATTCATGAAAAACAAATTAAAAATGCAAGAACACAAATAATATGACCAACAAATAATTATGGATAAAGACAGGTGAATGTAAAAAAAAAAAAATAAGTAGCATCTAGCCAGGAGCCTGTTTGATGTCTGGTGAGATCCCACTTCTCTCTGGCTTCACACTTGAATTTCTCTTTTGGGTCGGAAAACCCTCTACATTAAAAAATTTGACAAAACAAACCAAAGGGTACTCTTGCTTTAGACTTACAGGCTACAGCCCAGTTTTATATAGCGCGAACATGACCCAGTATCGGGTATCAGAGCGCTTTACATAGCACTAGTTACATTACATGAGGACACACATTCATTTTTGTTGGGCACGGGGAGATTAAGTGATTTGCCCAGAATCACAGGATGTTCAGCGTCATTGCCGAGACTCGAACCCGGTTCCCCAGATTCGAGGTCGACTGCCCTAGCCGTTAGACGAACTCCTATGTTGAAATTGATAGACAAGTTATGTTACAAATGCAAATGCAATAGAAGAAATCCCATCTTTAAATGCTCACAGCATATATGTATATTCACTGTAAAAAACAAATAAAGTGGAGACACGGCACCAATTAAAAACCGACAAGCCGCTAAATTCCTAATTATGGTTAGGGCTGCAATCCATAAATCGCACAACAGCTCCGCAAACCATAAATCGCAATGCTCTTGATGTGACAGATGCAATACAAATGTTGTGAATAATCTCACAGATCATAGTACATATGTAATCCTAAACATTAGAAAAGAGACAACTATGAATGTAGTGTTATTTTTATTTTGGGTACTTTTTGTTACTTAATTAAATTGTCATTTTAGGTGCAGTAACTCCTTGGGATAAATATTATGATTTCAAAAGCACTGCATCTGGTGTGGAAGGTATGGATTGCGTGTCTGCTGTGCAACATGGATTGTGGCCCTAATCAAATTTACGTAGTTTTTCAGTTTCAATTTGCAACAAGCTCCACTTTAACTGAGTTTTTTCAGAGACTTTCTAAGTTGTTTTTTTTTTATAACCAAAGCTAACCATAAGATCTTTGTGCACTGGGACTTGGTATGGAGAAGCACTCGTTGGACGGAAAGGTGACTGACTATGCAATGAGCTCAGTGGTGCATTCATTATGTTTGGAGGTTGCGGTTGGGTGTGCTGTGGTGACAAAATGTGTACGACGCATGCTTCTATAACTGACTGCAGTGATGCATGCAGCCTGCATGATATTGATAAGTAAGACCTGTGCCTTTACGTGTTTATTTTCTTCCTTTTGAGGTCTCGCCTAGCGATGCAGCGCATGTGCTGCCCGCCTGCGAGATCTATTGTCGTCGATTTTTCTTCCGAAGCGGGGGTGGAAGCTCCACCCATGATTCGCATTGGCGCGGGTCCAAAATGCGCGCTTTTCATTGGAAGGGAGGCATGTTCCCTGTCTCCTGCTCGTCGTGCCTTCCCGGACAGGAGATGTGCATGCGTACGGCACGCGGCGTTTCAGCACAACGCGCGCATGGCGCGCTTTCACTTTCTTTTGTGTGGTGCCCATTCTGTTTCTTTTGTGTCTCTCATCTTGTGTTTCGCCGGCGTCTCGTGATTGCAGAGCCGTCTGCAAAGGAGTCAGCGCCGCTTCCAGCCAGAGGGGTGTGAAAGATGATGCGCGTGTGTGTGTGTTTAGGAGGGGGGATCAGGCTCCCTCTGCACATTGTGTGTGGAAAAGCGAAATCTTCAGATCTCCCCTCAGTACTCAACACCCCTGGGCCGCCCCAACTGCTCTGCACGTCCAACACAACCCCACAAAATAGCGACACCTCGTTCGCCTGCTGCCAGGCCTCGCCTGCAGTGTGCCGTCACTTCGACTCCACTCACGATGTCTCACACCACCCTCACGCAGAGCCGTCTGCAAAGGAGTCAGTGCCGCTTCCAGCCAGAGGAGTTTACTGCTATGGAGGGTGCGAGAGATGACGCGCGTGTGTGTGTTTAGGGGGGAGGGAGGGGTCAGGCTCCCTCTGCACATTGTGTGTGGGAAGGCGAAATCTTTAGATATCCTCTCAGAACTCAACACCCCCTGGGCTGCCCCACCTGCTCTGCACGTCCAACACAACCCCACAAAATAGCAACACCTCACGTGCCTGCTGCCAGGCCTCGCCTGCAGTGTGCCGTCTCTCCTCCTCCACTACGTCCAACACAACCCCACAGAATGGCGACACCTCGCGCGCCTGCTGCCAGACCTCGCCTGCAGTGTGCCATATCTGCTACTCCACTCACGATGTCTCACACCACGATCACGATCTCTACCCCCTCCACTCGTGGTCTTTCCAGCCCCACTCAAGTCTCTTTCTCCCCACCCTAGGTATCTCCTAAACTACCCGTGGTCTCTCTCACTGCACCCGTTGGCACTTCGATAACACGAGCTCAAAGTCTCTCCTGCCCACTGTGCGGACAACACTGAGCCTGTGCCCTCTCATGTCTCCCTGTCCTACTCGCAGTCTCTACTGCCCAACGTGAGGAGTGTGTGGTTACTCAAGGTGTGTGCGGTCCCTCCAGATTCCGCTTTCTGCACAATATTTCAGAGTGAGCGGTCTGTCCAGAGTGAGCAGTCTGTCCAGAGTGTGCGCCTCTTTCAATTGTGCGTCTCTTCTGCAGCTGGCAGCCCCCTGCCTCTCTTCTTACCCAGGGGCACAAGTCAGGAGAGAGCAGAGAAGAAAGTAAGTCACTTCAGCTGAATTATTCTCTGCATGTCTCTGCCTGAGGCGTATCTTCTGTGAAGAATCACCAGCTAGTCATGGGTGCATTGCACGTGTGCATGTATGTATGCTTGTGACTGGAAAAGGTCTGTGTCCATGCATGTTTATAGCTTCATATCTTTACATGTACAATAGTTACGTCTTTACGTGCCTGTGTATTTTCATGTTTGTTTTAGGTGCATGTCTATTTCTGCGTACCTGATTGTGTAGTCAATGTATTTGAGTGTGTTGGGGGAGGGGGGTACATGTGTGTTTAAACATGCATGCGCATATGTATCTGCAGCCTGCGTGCTTGATCTGATTTTTCCCAGGCTTCTTACGGAAGTGCATGGTTACGTAAAAGTGTTTGGTACAAACATGGATACAGATGTGTTTATAGCAATCACTAGAAGAACTCCACAGAGTGTGGAGGGGGGAACGGGAGGCACGGGGTGCTAGGAGCTAGCGGCCTCCATTAATACTATTGACCACAAGAAGCTGCTCCTAGAGTGATGTGACCTTACTACAGTTGTAAAGCTGTTGTGAGTATGGACATCTCACAAAAAGTGACGGACTGGCCTCACACACCACCTGGTGTCATGCTTCATCATCGGCCAGTCCTCGCCCTCCAAAACCTTCGTTTGATGGAGGGCGGGCATACACCTGGAGACAGGGATGCACTTCTAAGCTAAAGAGTGGGGGCCCATGGGGTAGAACGTGAAGTTAAAAATCATTATAGTTACCAAGATATTTTTAATGTGATCGGTAACTATATGATACTAAAAACAAAGTGGCGGCAGGTGGGGTATTTAGGTGTCCCCTAGCCGTCTAGTATAAGGTCGACATGTTTCTGCCTTGTTGGCCCGAGCGGGTCCAGGGCATTCATCAGGACCTAGAGTTACAAAAAGAGGGCTCCGTTCTTACCAACTGGTAGCAAGAGATTACCACTGCGCGGGTGTGGCGTGGGCCACACTCCACTACCTAGATGGCTTCCAACTGTCAAGCCCTAGTTAGACAAACTACTTGCCACATGGGGGGAAGGGAGGAGACACTACTGTTCAGTTGTCTGAGGCAGAGTGTCCCGTATTCAGCCTAAGGTGTTGCTCCTCGTCCGCCCGAACATTTTTGTGAGATGTCCATACTCACAACAGCTTTACAACTGTAGTAAGGTCACATCACTCTAGGAGCAGCTTCTTGTGGTCAATAGTACAGATGTGTTTATACCTGTGTGCTTGTGAGTGTGTAGGCATGGATGCGCATGAATCTACATGTGCATTTACATTACATGCCTGTGCACACTTGAATCAATAGGCGTATGCTTGTATTCAGATTATATGTATGTGCATCTATAGGTATGCGCATGTACATATTTATCTACTGGGTTGTTCTCGAGTGGAACATTCTGATGGTATGACTTTGCACTTGTAAGTGTGCATGTGTGTCTCCCCGACATTGCCTGTTTAGCACGTGTTCATATTTACATGTGTGGTGAAGTGCATGTCTGTGTGAAGACTTGCGTAAGCTTTTTGGTAACTGAAGTGAATTGTTTCAGTGTGAGTCTGTGTGCAATATTTAATGTGTAGCTATGTTTGTGTGCGTGCCTCTGCGTGTACGAATGCTGACCTATCTTGGTGTGAGCGTGCAAACTTGCAGGCCTGGCTATTTGTGTGTGTGCCGGTGTGTGCGTGGTGTGTCTCTCTGTGAACAACCTGGTCAATCTATTCTCAGGTCTAGCTATCTTTGCATGGATGCGTGTGCATGTGTATGTGTGTGTGTGTGCGTGCGAGTGCTTGTCACGTTATAGGTGTGCTCCCAAATGTAGCTGTGGTTAATGGGTCGGTTGTGTGCATTTATGCTGAACTTGTGTCTGTTGTACTTCGTGTGAATGTGAGGGTGACTGTGCATATATTCCCAAATCTATCTCTCCTTTTCTGTCTCTGTGTGCCTGTATAGCTGTACATTTAACTTTGCACTGAGAATGTTGGCTTGTTTCCCTTTGTGGTGTGTGATGTGTGTATGTAATGTGCGTGTCCCTGCTTACCCTTTGGCTGGGTCTCTAGGCTCTGTGTAGATGCCTGTTTGTGCGTTGAAATGATAGTGTGTTTTATTATAATATCTTTGGCTGCATGTTTGTTTGCTTTTGGTGCTTTCTGTTTTAGGTCTGGTGTTAACCAAGATCTTTTGATTTTTTAGGTCAGGCTTTAGCCAAGATCTTTTGATATTAGTAAAATTATATGTGTGATATGCTTACTAATGGGACTTTCAGGCAGTCATCTTAATCCTATACTCTGTTGTTGTGCCCTTCGTATTTTTTTAAGCACTCTGCAGCATACAACATGAGTCATTTGGGCCAGCCCACCTGGGCCATTGGTTAACTTCACTGTGAATCTCCTCTTTCACAAGGAGCACAACTGCACACACCGTAGTCCCCTTAGTGCTACGGTCTGATGTGCCAAGGCGAGCTTTTTCAGGCCCCAGTAATATTTTTGCTTTTAACATTTATTTAATATTTATGAGGATAAGTCAGCTCCCCAACAATAAAGTTTAACTGAAATCATGGCAAAGCAAGTGTACCAGCCGCGGGCACAGCTAGAGGTAGTCACTCGCCGCTCATGCTCGGAGCATCTGGAGTTGCCTCCGGGCAAGGCATATCAGAAACAGCGCGTGCCCCGGGTCACCAGCAGGGGCTGGATTTGGCACTGCGGTGTCAGTGCCAGCGTCTGTCTGTCTTCTACGTCTATGTCTAGGCACTGAATGAAACAAGTGATGTTTTGGTCCCTCCTCTCTGTTTACTGTCTAGCAGCAGATACCATTGACGACTGGGAAGACCTTGTCCTTTTTAGGTCTCGTCAGTTATAAATCCACATTCTTACTCCACAAATACACACAGCTCTTCATCTGTCAAATACATTCACTACACTACAAACAAAAACATTACGCAAGATTGTAATTACAATAACTCTAACTCTAACTGATGCGAGACCTGTTGCATTGCAAATGCTTGTTAGTTTGAGCCTAGGCAGCGCGCATACGCTGTATCTTAGAGACATGATGTATTCACTGTGTGCGCTTACAGCCCTTCCATTGGATTTTTGTTGATAATTGGATTGTCCTTCAAAAAAGATTCCTCAATAGAGGTAAATCGTTCTTCTTTGTCCCGTCTTGTTGTCCTTTGCAAAAGACACACAATTGATGGACGGTATGCAGAACAAATCAAAACATTCCCCCCCAGTCAAGAGATCTGGGTTAAATCCATCCTTCTTTTGCTCACCATGCCACCCCAGTATAGACCTGGCCATAGGCAAATCAGTCTTGACCCTGTGCCTCATGGGAACAGTCCAGCCCAAACTGCCAAGCCAGGTCCTCCCTGGACCGGAAACAAGCATCCTAGGACCGGTCTTGGGGTTTCACCCCTCATCAGCCAGGATAGCGTGAATCCAGTGGCAGTGTCATTTGCATCCTCACACGGAGCAGTGCCAAACTTCCCGTATGTTTACACTGTTATCTTTATGTGTTGTTTTACTGGAACTCTTTTTTTCTTTCACTTGCTCGTCTATGTTGTATCCTGCCCCAGTGTTATCACACTTATGGTAAATCTATTCCCTTTTCAAACGCTTCGTGAAGCGTGTGTACAAGCTTTTTTCATGGTAGGCACGGGAGAGCCGATGCAGGAACTGGAACCCCGTTCCAGTTCGGTAGCTCTGGATGTTACGCCACTTCCTCTCTATTGAGGACTCAAGGAGAGTTCATTTGTTTTTAGGTCTCGCCTGACCCAGCGCATGCGCTGGTCTGGCGAGACTTATTGAGAGGGCTCCAAAAAGTGCTACCAGGACAGCCTAGAGCTACAGTGCATGTGCGCGGGCGCGCGTGCCGCATTTTACCGCGATTACTTTCACTTTCGGCCGCAGGGCCGCTTTGATGTTTGATCGTGATCACTTTCACTTTCGCAGCCGCAGGGCCGCCTTGCATAGCCAATAGGTCTCGCTTTTGGGACCTTATAAGTATTTAGTTACGCAACTGTTGCATGGCTAAACACATAAGGTCCCAAGGCAAAACCTATTGGCTATGCCAATGCTTGTTGAACTGTGTTCCTCATGCAAGCCTTGCCGCCTGCGCTGCTCTCTTTTACCTGCCCCTTTCCTGTTGCGTTGAACTGTGTGCTTCACCCCTCTGCCTACCCTCCTCCCGCGCTCTCCATGTTGCTTTCACGTCCCTCCGGCCCCCTCCATGTTGCTTTCGTATCCATTCCCCCACCCAACCCCATGTTGCTGTCACATTCATCCCCCACCCTTCCCTGTGTTACCTCTGCACCGCCCCACCCCCCCTTGTTTATGTTAATGCCGTACAGCTAATTGTGACTGACTTCCGTTACTACTGAACAAGGCCGAAAGACTGGTGTTACTGGTAGTGGAAATACATATTTTTAAAACAGATGGACATATTTGTAGTACATGCGAAACAATTATTCGAATGCAGTGAAAACGCTACACTGTTCCGAAGCCAGCTGAGTTCTGCCTAACTCTGTCATAGCCGCGCACAGGACGCGGCTCCGCCCAGATGGTACAGTATTACTGACAGTGGCAGCACAGGTAGTAGGCTGTAACGCTCTCCTGCAGCAGCAGATAGCTGGCTACTCATACTTTCAAGAAGCAGTGCGCGCAAATTGCACCGAATTCAGGCAAAAGCTGGACAGACTCGAGCACCAGCCCAAACCCCCTTCTGACCACCACCCTTCCTTTAAAACTCGAGGACACCGGAGCGGCCTCATCACACCCTCTGGAACAAACAGGAGCACCCGCCCCATGGTTCCACCCATCATCACACCTAGTGGGTCTGTGCCATCGGCTGCACATGGATTTGTTTGCACCCCTTCATTTGGGAAACAGCTTTTAGGCTTAATATTTGTGTAGGTTAACAATGAGATCGGCTGTTCAGCTGGAGCTGTCCTCGCCCATGAGTTTGCTGAGCCCCTTAAACTGTTTATCACTGAGCAGCTTAACCACAATATGTTGATGCCTATAGTGTGAATATAGATCAACTAGTTATCATGGGAAGCACAGTGCCTAATGCAGGGGTTGCTGCAGTGTGCCAAGCTCCTGACTGGCACAGTGTCTGCCCAGTAGGCTATCCCATCAGTGATATCAGTGCCGGGAACTGTTCTCCCTTGATTTGACAATCTGTTGACATTGAGCTGTGTGAGTTCCCCGCCCATGCTGCTGCAGTCCAAATCTTGGTTAGTACTTTACTTAGAGCATGCCTAAAATAATTGGCAGAACCACTGGATCCCAAAAGCAAGAGTTGTTAGCTTTGCCAATGATTGTTTTGTGGGTAGCTACTTACGCATGAGAAAATAAAAAAGCTACCCATAAGATCAGTGTAGCCTTTGCTTTTTCAGTTAGTTATTTTTGGGACCATAAACCACAAGCTACAGCTCCCTACATCCAACCACCCATGGGCAGGTAGCCCCCACTGCACCAGGCCTGTGGGCGTGCATTGTAGGGGTTGGCCACAGGAAATGGTCAGTGTGAAAAGCTACTGGGTCCCAAAGGCGGGACCCATTGGCTTTGCTAATGCTTGTTTCTTCTTCACCTCACTCCACCTTTTTCAACGAGATAACTATTATTTCTGAAAGTGCCTTTCTATTCCCTTTTTACCCAGAAAGCCCTCCTTTCACATGCCATTACTGTAACTTTGCAAGCTTCTATTGATCAATGTCACGCAATCCAATTTGTTTCAGATGTAAAATGTGATTTCGATTTTTTTCTGTTTGACATTTTTCTTTCGCTGGCAGCCAATCAGGGCCTTTGCGTCCAAGGTCGCGGTTTTGAGTCTGGGGTCATAAAGTATCCCTTGTCCAATGCTTTCTTTTTCCAATTTGGGTCTGCGAATTGTCATCCAACCCAGGTTTGGGAACAGTGTGCAGATTAAGGGTCCAGATGTCTCTAACGTTTTAACCTATACAGGCCCTCTCTACACAATTTTGTGGTGCTAATTTTTTCAAACTACTGAAATAGATTTACAATCAATCAATGAATCAAAAATGATACAGAGATCCATTAAATATGATACAGCAATTTAAAAAGGTAAAAACAAATAGATTAAAAGCAATAAATACCAACAATCACATTCAGGCAACAGCGCTACAGTCAATAAAATACATAGAAAGTAAAAGAGAAACCCCAACAAGATTGTAGCAACATTCAGTGTGGATACAGAAAAGAACAGTGTGCTTTTGAGGCATCATTGCTTCTGCGCTTTAACATTGCGCATACGGATGAACCAAGAGGCGTGCAAAATGTCACCATCCCAACAACGATTACCTCTCTCGTATCTGAACTTAAAGTGCGTTGTTGACATACTGGCCTAATCCATAGTTTGCTTGGTCAATCATATGCAGGGCAGAAAAAGGCAGAATGATATGGTTTCCTACGCTAAGGTACACGAATAACACCTGTTAAAGCTACAGTATTGCACATCCCAATTTATACAGCAGCTATTTAACGGCAGAACTCCATACCACCATTTAAAGAAAAGTTGCAAGGGGATGGGACCTGTAAGGATATCAAGGAATAAGTCATAAGCAGGAGTGAGCTTAATGTCTGAAAAGTTATCAGTTAGACCCCCCCCCCTTTAAAATTTTTACATTTCCTCAACTATAAATGCTCCTTTAGTTCATCTTTAACCAGGAAGTAAGGCACTTGTTTTGCTAAATCTTTCCCTCTTCAATCCCTCCACTATACTTTTCAATGCGGATAACAGGCTAACATGCCCACCACCCAAATTAATGTTATATTTCACTATACTAATTTACCACTAATCCTTTATGGGTTCCGGAAAAGCGTGCTACTCGCCAAAAAAGTGTTTCAACACCTCATACGGGGTAGCAAGCACTATATGAATGCAAACCTTTTTACCTCTTTTATCCCTCTGATACCCTTCTCAATCCAAATAACGGACTAACATATCCACCACTCAAATTACTTTCATATTTCACTATACAACTTCACCACTAATCCTTTATGGGTTCCAGAGTAGCATGCTACTCGCTGAAAAAAAGCGATTCAACACCCCATCAGGGGTAGCAAGCTCTATATAAATGCAAACCTTTTTCCCTCTTCTATACCTCCACTGTCCTTCTCAATCCATATAAGTGAATAACATATCCACCACTCAAATTACTTTCATATTTCACTATACAAATTCACCACTAATCCTTTATGGTGTCCGGAGTAGCGTGCTACTCGCCTAAAAATCGCTTCGCCACATCATCAGAGGTAGTAAGCGCTATATAAATGCAATTACAATACAATATCTGGGGTATTTCACAATTAATGCAGGCCTATATCGCACAGTATGGCCTTTATATGAGCAAATAAAGATATCCTCTCACAGCCCAGGGATATAAGAGAACTATGATCGTAGCTCTATAGGATTCTGGTTCGTCTATAGACCAAAGTCTATGCCAGTACATAATGGGACGAGACATAATAAGTTGGTTTATTGGGACAATACCAAAGTCCAGGAGTTGAGGGAGGCATGAAGCACTCTGCAGAAGGTTGAGGATGCTTCTCACAAAATAATTTTCAGTTTTTTAATGTTTTTTTTTAGAGTTTTATATAGCCCGAACTAGACCCGTGAAATCGGGTATCAGAGCGCTTTACATGAGCACCAGTCTTTTTTATAGATGGACACATTCATTTTTGTTAGGCACGGGGAGATTAAGTGATTTGCCCAGAATCACGGGATGTTGAGCGTTGTTGCCGAGACTCGAACCCGGTTCCCCAGCTCTGAAGTCGACTGATCTAGCCGTAAGGCTACCTAAGGGTATTATCACCTTGTATCCAAGCATCATCACAGTTGGCATGACCCTACAATTCTACACCATACCTACCTGCACTCTTTGCTTTAATATTATATATCTCCACCACTGGTTCAAGGGAGCAAGCATAGGCCTGCTTATGCAATTTGGCTACAACATAAGATTCTTGTTTGAGTTTTAGAATTAATTTCCTAATTTGCGTGGACCAGCTCATTTTATTATTTGAACAAACCCACAGATACACAAACTCCTGCACTTTTTCCAGAGTGACTGACACCCTGCACCAACATTTTTGCACTAACAGATTTGTACTTAAAAGCCATGAACTTTGTTTTGTTAACATTAAGTTCAACGCTGCGGTCACTGCAAAATATTATAAAACTATCAAGTAATGCCTGCAAACCATGCAGGGTTTTGAAAATTAAGAGCATGACATCTGCAAAAAGCAGAGTCACAATTTTATGGGGCCGAGTTAGGGGGCGTCATTTGCAGGGAAGTCAAGTGTGTGCACTAAATCATTAATATAAATGGTGAACAGGGTCGGGGGTTCGATGTTGAAGGGGTCTGTGAGCTCGCCGGTGTTCCCATACCTTACTGCAGCTGTATTGTGTTTATGTAATCTGCCAAGAACAGACAAAATATTGTTGGGGACACCCATATTTTCCAAAACTTCCCACAACTTAGCCCTAGAGATGTACTCAAAGGCTGTCTTCTAATCAGCAAAGACCATGTAAGAGTGGTTCTTGTCTAACATTACAGTTTTCCAGTATAGGACACAAAAACGGAGGATTTGAGCCACTGTGCTGACCCTGTTCCTAAATCCTGCCTGTATTTCTGAAAAAAAACAGAATTGTCCTTGGCCCAGTCAAGAAGTTGTCCCAGAATCAAATGACAGAAACATTTCTGGGACGTATCAATAAGGCTGATGAGCCTATAGTTTCCCCGGATCCTCTTTGGACCCTTCTTTGTGATTTTTATGTGAATTGAACAATCTCGGCGGTCTAACAAGAGGCAGGGATTCGGCCCCCTACTAGGATACAATGAAACAGCAGCTGGAAATAGGTAGGCCAGATCCGAGGATCTGAGCCGAAGCCGGGTTGGTATCAGGGCAAGGCGCTTTGTGTGCCGGGAGCGCTGAACGTTCCACCCATATATCTTTGTGCTGGAGGGATAGAGGGGAACCTTCATCTAGGAGGAGAGATAAAACATGCATTGGCATAGCCAATAGGTCTCGCCTTTGGGACCGTATAAGTGTTTAGCCATGCAACAGTTGCATAACTAAATACTTATAAGGTCCCAAAGCGAGACCTATTGGCTATGCCTCGTGGCTGTGTGGCTGCGAAAGTGAAAGTGATCAAACCTCAAAGCGACCGTGAAAGTGAAAGTAATCGCGGTCAAGCGGGGCGCGCACGCCCGCGCACATGCACTGTAGCTCTAGGCTGGCCTGGTAGCACTTTTTGGAGCACTCTCAAAAAGTCTCGCCAGACCAGCGCATGCGCTGGGTCAGGCGAGACCTAAAAACGAGGAAAAATGGCTGATTGGGGCATGTAAATAGAACTTTACACAAGGAAGTGAGTTCGCTTTGTTTGGTCTAAAACCATTTAGTAGTTTTCAGGACAATGTTTAAAAGGTGTTCCTATCTTGGCATGAAAAGCTAGCTGGAGCATTAATACGCAGCTCCTCATGGCTAAAATAAAATCACTCCATTAGGTTATGGAACTTTTTCTCCCGTCCATTGAGGATTTGAAAATCTGGTGCGGATTCACAAATAGGCCGCACTGATAGGCTAGACATCGTAAAGCGTTATGGGGGTGAAGCAACACAAGGGGGCCGGATGCAACATGGAGGGTGCAGATTCATGAGACGCAATAAGGGGAGCACAGGGGAGCAAACAGAGGGAAATCAACTTGGATCACTGTGCAGAAAAGCAAAACAAGCGAGAGAGAGAGCAACACAGAACTGTGACGGAGAGAAACACACAGCAGAGAAAGGAACATGGGATGGGTGAGAAAACGAAGCAGAGCGCATCACTGGGGGCGTGGAAGAACTACAAAGACGAGAGAGAACAGTGCAGAAATGCAAAGAGCAGCATACAAACGAGACAGCTGGAAAACATGCACTCTTGCGGAGTTCGTTTACAAACAAAAAAACTTAGTGCCAGGGGCGGCTGGTGACATTTGGAAATGGTAGGGCGTAAAATAATTGTCATACTTCACCGCAGCGAGCGAGCGCAGCGAACGAGCTGGACCAACCTATGGGGGATTGGGGGGAAAAGTTTGAAAAAAGAGTGGACAAATGGTGCATTTTCAAGCAAATTTGAGAAAGCAGGAAGGTCCATCTGGATTTCCTAATTCTATCAGCAGCTAGGTCGCAAAGCAGTAGTAAGGAGCTTTTAACAACTTAAGCATTTTTCATGCTTTTTTTTAAATTCAAATTAGAGAGTTTCAATATGATTTAAAAAGAAGACTCCTAAAAAACACTGTTGCTGCACCCTGTAAGAGACAAGGTAGTATAGAAACTTACACTACTTGCTATGAGTAGTACCTGAGAGGACGTGAAGAAAGAGATATGACATGAAATAGGCAAACACGTTTTAGTGATTGACCGTCACTAGAACAAAGGTCCTTAAATGCACTTAAAAGGGGTGGTGCAGGCTCCGGAGTAACATTAAGAAATATTTATCTGGCTGACGTTTCAAGTCTCCCCGAACTTGCAGTCTTTCTATAATATGCCAACAACCGACCTCCCTGATGATGCTTTTACACCTTAGTTTCACGAAATGGCAAATAAACTTTAGAATGAGAAACACGTGTGATATTGAATAGATGCTTATGTTTTGTTCCTAAACCTACATCTGCATATTTTTTTCACCTTGCCATCGCCGAACAAACTAACGTAGAGCAGTAATGGGATTATCCAGCCAAACCTGTCAGTATGCAATTACTTTAGAAACACCCATGGCTTCACCTGCATTATGTATTTGGATGCGCTATACCCTGAATTAAAGCGAACACTGTACATAAAGTACAGGTTAGGTATCCTGCCAACCAGGGATTACCTAACCCAAAGATTCAGGCTCACTGCGGGATTCGAGTGCTTTGATTGTAGTTTTGGTGGGAAAGATAATCCCACCCATTTTCTCCTTTCTGTAGTAAATATGATTCTACCCAAATCTCCTCACTGCCTTTCAAAATCCTTGTAATGTACAGCAGAGGGTACTTTATCTCATATATAAAGTGCCTCCAAAATGAAATTGACAAGTATATTACGTTAGATTCCGTCCCACATTCCTCCATGTTCTGGTTCACTTCCATTGTCAACAAATATGAGTTTGGTTCATTTATAGCCTAAAAGTTACGCTTGTTTACTAATCGCCAGATTCCAAATTTGAAGCAAGAGCAGGACATGTAACTAACAGATCGAACTAATTCTTTTCTTTTTTGCATTTTATACAAAGTCAGAAATTCATTTTCTCTACGTTTGAATCATAAACGAATTGCAGTATAGCCCATGCCGGATAAAATATCAGTCAGAGCAGCATATCCGGTATCAATGTCCGATGCATAAATTTAGAGGTGGGTTCCCGTCATGATGTTTAAATTTCTATTTGTAAATCATGACACCGTCTATTGCAAATGTCACCCTCCTCTACAGATATGCTCAGTGTAGTTCCTCCCGTGGGAACATCAATATGTTCAGTGCAAATCTTTTACTTTGAATAACCTTCCCCCCTTATGTCATCAGACCGCCTTCGACCTGTGGTTCCTTAACCTGACCAACCCCAACCCAGCCAAACCACCCTAAAATTAAAAAACACTTACCTGACCAGTGACTGCCTCTTCTCCTGGCCCGCGTTGGCGCCTCTCTGCCCCTTCAAACGGTCCGGAACACCACGTCCACGTGACTGGCAACCCGGCCCTCAGCCAATCCTGGCGCTGCAGCAGCGCCAGGATTGGCTGACGGCACAGCCTACTCCTCGCCCGCCGCCCGCCCATTAGGAGACCGAGGGGCTCCTAATGGGCATGCGCAAGGCAGCAAAAACACAAGTACGCATGACTGGGCACGGAGTAAAATAATAAGCTCCATGCCCACTTGTGCTGCCTTTCCCAACGGCGTCTGACAATGATGTCAGTCAACATGACGCCGGACCGCCCACGGTCCGACGTCATGCTGACTGACATTCACAGAGGAGGGACTCGGGAGCTGCGGACATTCACAGAGGAGAGAGCTGCGGGGGCGGGCGCGGGCGGGGGGGCTACGCCCCCACGCCCCAATGGACGCACCGCGCCTGCTTAGTGCCCAAAAAAGGGAGCAGTGTAAGGACATAATAATGCATCTATGCTCCAGTGGAGGGACAAACACAAGAAGGAGGAGGAACGATCACACTCACTAATAAATAAGAAGTAAGCAAATGAGAGTGGCAATGAAGCCAACCAATGGTAAGCAATGGGCGGACTCTATGCCAATTGCAGGACCACTGGAATTTTACAATTGTGAGGTTGCGGCATTTTTCACATAATTATAGGGTTGCCACATAATCCATCATCTGCTGCATAATCTGCAGGCTATAACAAAAAAACTTTCTAGCACAAACGATTCAAAAGTTATTAAAAATGCAGGGCACGTGTTGCTGTGCAGTGTTGACTGGTCACCTTTCTGTTGCTTATTGCTATATTTAGGTGTAAAACAGGTACTAATCAGGTGCTGCCTATGAGGTGTTAACAAGTAGAACAATGAGAAAATAATGAAATACGATCACAAAATGGGCCGTATTAGGCTGCATAATTGGTCTTTCCTTGCCGCATATTTTAGTCAACCCTGCCACGTCATTTTGTCCTTCCCTGCCTCATAATTCCAGTGCCCCTGGCCCAATTTAAGCTAACATGTTCCGCTAAACCCCATGTAGCTGGCACTGCCAAGCCAATAGGACTGGCCCAAAGATGCAAACATATCAAAACAAAGCATTAGCACATTAAACCGAACAAAAATAAGAAATAAAATAAAAAAAATGACAGACTACATTGAAAGTTCCCTTGCCATCATTACAGACATCTTTTTTGGTCTCGCCTGTCGTTGCAGCATGCATGCGTGCTGCTTGCTCTGCGAAGGCCTTTTGGAATCGATACAGATTCGGAAGTGACTTTAAGCCATGCCCTTGTTTTCAATTGGCTTGCGCCATCGTTTATGTTAAACGCTGGCGTGTGATTGAAAAGCGGGCTTTTGGGTTACCGCCATGTCCACTTTTAGGACTGCCAATCTGGACAGACCGATGCCATCTTGGTTTAGCGTGACGTAGGAGGGTGTGCTGGTAGCTATGTTTACGGGAAACGCTGGCTCGTTATTGGAAATTCTAGCAGCTCCTCCCTCCCCTTCCCCCCATCCAAAAGCAAACTCCCCAGAGTTGCGCTGTTCAATGTTCATCGTGGAGTTGCTGGAAGCACCCCTTCCTTTTCTCTGCCCCCGGTGCTCGCACACTCAGAGGTGGAAAGATTACCATCACACCGGGTGGAGTCCGAGTCTCGGGGCACGTTCCTCGTTATGCCGCCGTGCTAGATTTTTTATTTTTATTCCTGCTTTGTCCGAGCTCTCTTCTGCTGCAGCTGGGACACACGCTTTTATTCCTGCTTTACCCAGCGCTTTTCTGCTGCAGCTGGGACACGCGCAGCTCCCTGCATGTTGAGGGGGTGGAGGTAAACAACCAGCCGTGCGTGCTATCTGTCTACTGGTGGCCCAGAGGTGCCAACTCCTGCCATGCTGCTGTTGGTAGCTGCCTTCACCGTGGCCTTCGTGCTGCTGCTCTACATGGTGTCCCCGCTCATCAGCCCCAAGCCGCTGAAGCTGGCTGGGGCACACATAGTGGTAAGTGCCTCGAGTCCACTGCCGTCTCGCAGTGAGTTAGGCGGGGTGATCCTGCTTATACTCAAAGGGGTTGGGGATCCTCAGGCTGATCTTGTCACCGCTCAGCTTCTAAGGTCACGAGGAGCCCTGCAGTGGGTGAGAGGTAGCGACGCGAGCACCCCCAAATACCATTAATGCCGTGTTGCCCATATTGCTGTGCTTTTACCACGTTTTCGGATTGGTGTTCACACCAGGGTTAACTCATGACTCAGTCTGCCCAGTTCCAAAAAAAGTGCAGCAAAAAACTTTCAAAATTGTTTGTAGTGCTGTGTCAGCCTCTGAGGCACTCGTGTCTGAACTTTTTTACCTCCGCTGTGCACTCCTTTCGAAATCTTCCATCAGTGACATAAAGACGGACTGCTTGTTGCTTTCTATACGTCGAAGCGGTTTGCAGATGGGTGGCGTGCTCTTACGCAGGATGCTTTCAACGTTGTTGACTTTGCCTGCTTATGGAGTTACTCCTGTGACTTTGCCTGCTTACGGAGTTACTCCCGTTGTGTCGTTTTGCAGTTGTATTCCATTTGTAAGCAGTCTCAGAGACTTGTTGTTTTGCCTGAGCCCTTCTTCCCTAATTTTTACCTTCTGTCCTCTGCAGTCCATTCAGTGCTCTTCTTTAACTCTCACTGTCTTGCCTCACCCCTGATTTCTAGTCCTTTCACAAACTGTAGTTTCACTTGTGGCTTAAACATTAGCAAAGCCAATAGATCTGCCTATACACTTATAAGGTCCCAAAGGCGAGACCTGTTGGCTATGCCAATGCTTGTTTGTTTCTGCGTGAACTGAAGGCTGGACGGCGAGGGAGAAGTTTATTACAGTGTTTCTTTCATTTCTATGACCGAAACAAAAGTAGGACTAAAGCAGTTAAGGGAGCCTTGAGTATAGTCCCGTTTTAGTTTTATGAAAACCTAAGATTGGATGGCAAGGGATGTCATGGCTGTGCCCGATCAAGCGCTGCAGCGAACGGGGAGGTGAGGGCAGCGTCACCGCCCACATAAAACGTGATGTGTCAGAAGCACAGGCGCTTCGCATTCTAGTTGTTTTCCCTAAGCCTATGATCATCCGGGTCACTCCTGTCATTTCCGGGTCACGAATTCCGGCGTTTGGTGCTCTGCGTCTGCTGCGGCCGCCCCGTCATTGGGAGTTTCCGAAAACTTTTGCCTGCCTGCAGACTCCAAGTCCTGCTAGCGGCACGGGGGCCTTCCTTGGCCCATCTCCGCTACTCTCAGCCTCTACGACTGAATCCTCATTGTTTTGGCGGTAACGCGCTCGTTTAGGTGGCTCCCCAGGGGTTATCCTTTCCGCTTGCTATGTAGGGGCTTATTCTTGGTGTGTGCATCGAGGCATCTGCATTTTCCTTATGCAATGGACACCATACATGGTGCGCTCGCACATTATTGGCATTATTGGAGGTTGAGTGGTACAAATTTACTTTATGGCCAGCTAAATAGACTCCTAAGGCAAGGAGCATATAGCTGCGTACTACAGAGCACGGAGCTTGCAGGGGAAGTCACTTGCTTCTACCCCCTTTGCATGGCACTATATGGACCTGCAGGCTCTACTGAATAGGTGGCTGCATATTTTGGTTTTCATTTTCCTCTAGAAGGTTGTGCTGCTAACAACCTACAACTATATACTTTCTTTATTGGCTACCTTGCATTCAAGTTCCTCACATGTTTGGGGTAAGCTGCTCACCTAGACTACCACATGGCTGCACAACTTTAAATCAGTGTCATTAAGTATTAACTATTATTGTTATCTGTGTTTAAGGAGTATTGCATCTGGTTGTGCCTTTTTATTTATCTGTGGACACAAGCGGAAGAGGGGAGATTTCCAGGTAGAATATTTTGTAGAACAACAGTTATGTACGCTTTGAACCTATTCTAGCCGACTATTGATTTCAGCCTTCTGTTCACAGGAATTCCGCCGGTTTCCAGTGGTGCTTCTGTGGTACGGGACGTGTGCTGGACCTGCCTCTACCCTCTCCTTCCCTTGTCTCCCCTCTTCTCCCTATTCACTAGTACTGCTTTGACCTTGTTGGGCGGACTGGTGGTAGAGGGAAGTTGGGATCTTTTCATCTATCTCCTGCCTCTCGTCCCTGCGGAGACCTCAGGTGAGCCTGACATGGGAGCCCTGATTATAGTTCAGTTTTTCTTCTATTACATAGAAAGAAACTCATAAATATAATAACGACCCCCTTGCCAAGCGCTCTCAAAAGGAAACCCAGCCCAGACAGTACTAATGAGAATTCAGCAGGCTCTTCTTTGAACTAAATTGAACTTCCTCGTCGAGCAACACCAGACCTCACAAAACCCTTGCAAGACTTTCCTGGACTTTTTCTCTAACAATATCTCTTCACTGTGCTCAACAGAGTCCTCCTTGATCTCTAACACAACTATCACAGCCAAAACATCGAACAACTGGAATGCTTTTAGAACTATTTCATAAAATGGCTTCCTTAATACTGTTATATTATGCCTCAATGCCACCCCATGTTACTATGCCCCCATCCCTACTTGCTATCATTAAGGCAAACCTCTCCTTGTTGTCAGTAGCCTGAGGCAACATTATCACCACCTCACTGCGAGAACTGTGGTATATGACGTTCATATAATTCTTACTCTACACCTCGTTGTCACCCTCCTCTGTGCTCCTGCTATATGCCACTTCTCACCTTGGACCGACTACCTGTACTACCATCTATTCCGCTAACACCACCCCCTCAACTCTTCTCATGCCCCTACTCTTTTATCCAGAACCTTTGTTAATCATTTGTGTACTTATTAGTACTATGTAAGACCGTGTGTCGCATTTATTGTTAACTTGTAAATCGCATCTATATCGTGGGTGACCATGCTCTATAGAACTCTGCTAAACAAATAAATAATGAGCACACTGGGGAAAATGGAGAGGCACAACCAGGAAAAAGAGGTGCCCCACCCAAAGGGCAAGAGGGTACAGAAAATGTAAGTATTAAGGATAGGGTGCTGGGAGAAACAAAGAGCCAACAGGAAGGACAGACTGGGAAAAAAGGACTGGTGGGGAGGACAAATGAAAGAGAGATAGGGAGAGCAAGAGGAATGAGCGGTGGATGCATGAGGGAAAAGTGGAAGGGGGAAATGAGTAATGAAGCGTCAATAAAAGGAGATACTGTCAGTTGGAAAATGGATCCTATTTTTTTTTTTACAATGCGAACATTGTATTGAGGAAGAAGATAAACCCCATAGCCAATAACATGAGGTGAGAGAGAAATGCCCCTAAGAATGGAGGTAAGATGACATTGACAAAATCTCAACCAACTGCTGAAAGTGGGTGGTCCCCCAAAAAGCTAGTGTGGAAATGACAGGTTCAAAACCCATTATGAACACTGTAGGCGATAGGTCTTGTTGACAGCCCCAATGTCAAACTCAAGACATTAAAAGGCACACCTATGTTCGTTCCAGCACAGCCAACTGCCTGACCCGGCATTATGGGATAGTGCAATTCCCTTTTTTTAAAGGGTTAATATTAATTTTGCAATGCTATATGTCAATCAGTAATGGACCATTTCCACCTTTCCTTTTCTTCTTGGGATGATTGAATTTGTAAAGAATTATACCCTCAACTTTGCAACAAAAAACCGCAAAAAGTGATAATTTTCCCACAAATGTGCAGACAGGAGAAATGGTTTGGGGTGGCTTCTATTTTGAATTGCCTCTCAACCCTGTTCTGCAGAAAGTTTTTAGTTTCTAAAGGAAAATCATTCCACAAATATATTTTTCTAAAGATCTGGCACCAACTGCCCCGGTTTTGCAAAGTCGCCACCACTTCATAACCTCTAAAAGTTTGTAATCTTCGCGCAATAACTACACTCCACGCTGTTACTTGAAGCGTAAAAGGACATTTTATTAGGACATGGTTGTATTATTAACCAAAACATCAATACAAGTATAACAGTTTTATCATCATACCCTTCATTCTCCCCATCCATCCTCAAACCATCAAACCTGTCTCACTCCTCTCTTTCACTTCTGCAATCTCCTCCATCTCACCATTCTCAAATTCACTTTCCCCGCCAACATCCTCTCTTGAACCTCTTCCATTGCTCTTTGCATCTCGCACCCTGCCGTCAGTCACCTGTTCCCCCCCCCCACCACCGAGGGGTGGATCCGCCCGTATTTGACTCACCACCCCTCCAAAGTACTGACACCCCCCAATCACTGCAACATGTCCTAAACTGGCACGATAACGACGCAGGCCCCCCTTTCCCTATAATTTGTAGGGTGGATGGGTGGACTAACTTTTACTGTCCCTCCCCGGTGGTGCCAAGTGTCAGGAAAAGGATGAGCCCTCCTCTCCTGCTCCTTTATATCCCACCCTAATCCCCCCCTGTACCCAACCCCTTGACCCCTACCCCACCGTGTCCTTTCAGCCCATGCGCGAAGATCCCCGAAGAAAGACTGGTCAGCGACCCTTCTTTCCCCGGGAGCAGACATTGCTGGAAATTTTTACATTGGACCCTCTGCCTGAAGAAAAAAATTATTTTAAGTGACCCATATTTTTTCATGGAAACCATCAAATGTACAGAAATAATGTATTTCTAGTTATTTCAAAACTGAGTACGGCACCTTGATCATACTTTCTCATGCCAAACTCTCTTGGGGGCTCGGAAACAGCAGTAACTGGGCTTGGGACAACGTCTTTTATCCCTCCCCTCAAACCACAATGCAGCGGTACAGGCAGTGCCGTCTTAACGCATGGGTACGCTGGGCAGTTTCCCGGGGGGCCCACGAGCCTAGGGGTCCCATGCAGACCAAAATTTAACACAAATGTTCCGTTAAATATTTTTATTCCTGTGAGTGGTTGTGTAGGCAGGGCCCAGTGCACTGCTTTGTCCGGGGGCCTATAAAGCTGTTGAACTGGCCCCGAGTACAGGGGCATTTAGGAAATATATGACCCCGGGACGTCAGCACTAGTCCTCTGACTTACGAAACTGCACTCTTTGAATGATCCTAAACGGTAATCGTGAGGTTCAGGGTCTTTTCAGTCCAAACTTGGGACTGAACATGTCGGGGCATGTTATTGAAGGAAGCCTCCCTTGAACCGCCCCAGAGGCCTAAGGCTCAGTGCTAACAAGCCCTGCTCCATTCAAAAAAGAAAAAAAAGAAACACCTCTAAGCCCAGTGGGCGAGCAACTGGAGACGAAGTATAAATGACGCAGTCACATCAACAACACACTGGTGTACAGAATATTATTGCCAACTAAATTTGAAAGCTGTGAAAAACAATGGGGTAGAAAACTCAGGAGAAGAAGCCAAAGCTGGAAAATACTGGAAACTGCTAATATTCAGCCATCGGGTCCTGTCAGGAACAGTAAACTGAAGGAGTTTTCAGATGCGGGCTAGGCTTCATAGGTGGAGCCACAAAATGCTGGGCTGCACGTTCCGCATGTACAACACCTATGCATCATACATCCAACAATCTGAAATGCAAACCAGTGCACTGTGTACGAGCCTCCATTACCTAAGGAATCCACCCAGACATATTACAAACTGTCTAGTGCACACGTACTCTCAAAATTTGCAATCTGATCCAAGGAAAACTTTTCAGCTATGTCCCATGAAGTTTATAACCTTCCCTGGCTTGAGAAAGTGATGGAAAGATGTGTGGATTTAAAACTGAATTCCATCACATCCAAGAAACAGCTGGCCACCGAATACCAATTGGGTTTTCGCCCAAGGTGTAGCATCAATGTAGACATACTGAACATCTGGGACGACATCCATCAGATATGAATTCTCCATACTCATCTTGACTTTTGATATGGTAGGCCATAGAAGTAGTGGTAACATTGCCTGGGCTTTCACAGTAAAGTCCTAAGACGGTTATCACCCTTTCCTCACTAAATGACATCCTGCAGAAAAGTTGTTGGGGGGGGGTTCGTCCCAGAACCTACATATTTGCCCACTGAGCCTGCTCATTCAAGATACTGAGGTCTTCGTAAATCCATACACTTAGGACATGCAGCTGTACTTCACTGCCTTTCAGACCCTAACTCTCCTCACGTATGCACTCTTTAAACATGCAAGGCTGATAATTTCCTAAGACAAAATCCACAAAAAAACTGTGACATGTCTTAATCAAACATGGTAACAAATTTGATCTCTACCTCACAATTAACTTCTATTAATATAGTCTCTATAAGAAAATAGAACGACTGCATGGACTGGTTTCCTCAGCACACAAGACTTTTCCTAGTAAATAGAAATAACCAATAACACTGGACTAACCACTAACCCTGGGTTCTGGAGCAGCGTGCTGCTCGGCATAAAGAACTTCGACATCTAGGCAGAGTTAGTAGGCACTATACAACTACAATCAAATTAAATTCTAGCAGCAGCAGGCTTCTCGCCATCTTTAAATTCTTAGATTTACCATTATACTCTACCCTCACATCCACAAAATGTAATGTGGCTAATTCCACAAATTTCCTACACTCACTCAAAAAATTAAAGTGTCTCTTCTCCACCTCGTTTTCACCACTTAAGGTGACCTTACACTCGGAATCTCCTCTGGTCACAGAAGCCAAAGAAAATTCAGACATATTGTGCTAACACCATGTGGTTGGCTGGTACTGGGTTCCTTTCCCTGCAATAATTAGTTTGAACCTGGACTGCCACGCTATAAAGCCTTGCATCTGTAAAAATCAAACTACTCGGTCCAGCCTCCCAGCATCTCTACTGGGCAAAGGGATGTCCAAGATCTGGGACACCATTTACCTTATGTTCCTTGTTTCTAAAGCTTCCAGGCACAGAAACACTTTGGTGCCAAACCTGCTTAGTATGCGCGTGCTACTGATCATCATCTGGGTCTAATTTCCTTCTTCACTCTCTCAACTATTCATCTTTCCAACAATATATGTTAGATCAAATGTTTGCAAATGTTTTAAAATGTAACTTGACTTCCAATTTAAGTTAGCTCTAAGTGCCTCAAAGCTATTTTGCTTGAGGCATCACATGTACACCAAAGACTTGTGTGTGATGTAGCACGCATAAGTTCGTCCAAAACCATGGAGGCCTTAGGGGGCTTCAATAAACACAGATTCCTGACCAATGAGGACTGCACACCCTGGTGCCAGCAACCTATGGGGACAACCTTAAGCAGCAGCTCTAAAGCTGTGAAGCCGACCCCTGTGAGGGCGCTTCGTCTGGCTCGGGAGCAGCACTGAATGGCAGAGTGAGACAAAGTTGGACTGGCCTCTTGGGCAATCAGGCAGTGCCCGATGGGCTGGCCGGACAGTTCAGCGTGGACCTGATTTTTTGCTGTTTGTGGACCTGTTTTATGGACCGTTTTTACTGTTGATTTCCTTGATATTAAAACAAACTTTGCCTGCAGCAAGCTCAAATTCATTCAGGTGTCTATACTTTGCAAACCTTCATACAGATTTTCTTTACAAATTCAAAACTGCCTCAATCTGCAAACATGGGCCACTTTTTCAAATATCAATGGGGGCCACTTATTATTTTGGTGCACAGGCCTATTTGTCCCAGTCCGACCCTGGAGTGAGTGAAGTGAGGTTGAAGGAAGTAGGCCTGGGGGACTCTGCCCCTCCTTCCGCTGGGGCTCAACAATTTACCCCAGGATGATGAAGGAAATCTAGAAGTGTACTGACCAGCCCTCCGCCTGCTCTGCGGTGGGCCTAGACGCGAGACTAGAAGACCTTGGTTAGATCACCTCAGACTGTGAAGAGTTGCGGAACTGTGCAGCGGTGCCCTGCAAATTGCGGTCTTGAAGGGTGAACCCTGAGATTGAATGTGCCTCACCTACAACTCCTAGCTCTTCACCATTCAATCTGGAAGGTGATATTAAAAAACGGAGTCTGCTACATTCCCTAAGCCCTGCATAAACAAGCATTTGCAATGCAATAGGTCTCACAATTACGAAGTTTGAGCTATTGGCCGTGTAAACGACAATGCCTTTTTTTTGTTTTGCTTTTTAAAACAGAAATTAAAGGCGTTTGGATTTACAATTCCAATAGCTTAAACTCGCTTAAATGCGATACCTATTGCATTGCAAATGCTCGAGGGTCGGAGACGAGCCTCTGAGATTAGTGTGTTGTGTCACGGCCAATGGGACTGCCGGAGACGGCCTGCAGGAATGCCGTCGCTGGGTGAGCCCTGGGGCGAGGATCTTGCTGCGGGTGCCTGTAGCGATCGCAGAGAAGGGACTGCTCCGCTGCTGGGTCTGGGCCGGCCGCCAGCCCCTGGCTGTTTTAGGTCAGTGCGGCGGCTGTCAGACCGGCTGCCAGTGGCGTGGCACCGCGGGTGCGATTGGGTGCCGCTTCTCCTTACTGAAGCTCAGCAGATGAGAGTGGTGTGGGGGCGATTGCCCATTGACGTCCCAGCCCCACCTGTTGTCGGTGGCTGTCCCTGGGATACTGTTCGCCTGATCTCATATAGCAGTGGTGGCTACCTCGTTGGCGCCGCGTGGGGGTTGCACTCCTGGACACCAACATTCCAAGCCGCCTGCAGTCCACACAAGTGCAGCACCAACTTCAGTCACTAGATGGCGCTTCTGGCACACACAAGATCTTAGGCCTCTGATTGAGCCAGCTACACACGCTGCAGTGCACTCCCCAGGCTGTTGCATGTTGGGAAGAGAAATGCTCCCCTCACCCTTCCAAAGGTGAGGTGCACAGATAACCTGCTGGGGGCCCTTCTATCTCCAGGCCAGGCACGGGATGCGCTGCATTGCAGGTCAGGAGACGGATGGGAACAGTGCAGACACAGCTGGGAGGTGGGTGGTGAGGGTGGAGCGCGTTCAAAATGGCCAGATGACAAGACGCCGTGCACAACAGACGCCGTGCGCGTGCACTTCATTGCGCATGTCTGCTGCTTAAATAAATACGCGTGTCTGAAGAGACGCCATGCGCGAGCGTGACCCAAATCTCCAGTCCGGGTGGGCGGGGCCTAAGGGCGACAGGGCGGACACCAACCCCGCTTCCAGAGAAGCCGGACACAAAAGTAACAACAATAGTTCTCGCCAAGGCGAAGCAGCGCATGCTCTGCAACGCAGGCAAAACCTAAAAACGACTGATTAAACTTCACTTTTTATTTTATTTTGAATGTCCTTCAATTTTCCTTATACTTTCTGGATGACTTCTGTGTTAGAGCATGCTAAATTGCCGGTCTCCATGAATGTCTTCTTGAAACCAGAGTCCCGCAAACTAACAATAAATCTATTAATTTATCATCTATTTTCTTCTCACATAGCCCACTCTAATACATCACAAAGAAATGTGAATATATGCAAAGGTTTCCATGAGCACAAGGCTAATCCCAGTAACCAATGGACTAAATGATAACTTCGGGTTCCAGAGCAGCGTGCTACGCACTGTAAAGTGCTTTAATTCCTCCTCATGGGTGGAAATTGCTTAATAACTTAAATGTAATTCCCTTCCACATTCTGGTGAGTGAGTGCAGTAAATTCAAAGAGCTTAGCTGTCATTCAGAAGCATGCCATGATTTACGGGAGCGTGTTTGCCTGTTGTGCTGAATAGCCGGCAGCGGCCCAACAAATCCCACAGATTACATGGCCAAAACTACCAGTCTCCTCTCCAATGAGACCACGAACTCTGCACAACTAGGTAGCCCATCCATCCTGCCTGGTGATAGGCTAGACGCAATTGCAACTAGAATGTTTTTTTTTGCCTCATAAAAGTGGTATCGTTGGCCATACTCTACTGTGCGCATTGTCTAGCTGAAACAGTCATTGGGACCCGAAACTTACATCTGCATAGAGAGGGGCCTTGTGGCTCCCTTAAGGTTTGCTGTGATAATTTTTCTTAGAGAACAGTTAGAATAATGGTGTGCCAGCTGGCACACTGGGATAGTGGTGTGGGCGGGAGAAATGAAAGGATAGGATGCACAAGCAAGGAGTTGGGATGGTATTTTAGACACCTGCACAGATACAAGACCCACGAGTCAAAGTCATACGCTGAAGGACAACCATTTTTTAGGATATATACATAAATGCACACAGGTGCTACAAAACATGTGCCAACAATGATGTATCTGTGACGTGCATTGACAGAATGGCTAAAAGTTGATAGCATTCAGAACCAAGCATTTGTAAAGCCAAGAGGTATGAGTTTGAAGCATTAGTACATTAGAGTAAGGCACACTGGAGGGTGCCAACAGACAGTACATGGCTAGTTGGGGTAATAGTTGTAAAGTAGTCCCTCACGCATTTCAATGGAGGTGGAAGAATACAGCCAGTAGCATTAGGTGAAAGATAAATACTCTATTGGGCTGAACCAAAACATGAATGACTATGGGACAGATTAGGAGTGTAGCGGGCAAGGATACTCTTTCACAAGGATGACAGATATCCCGTCCGCCAAATTACAATTCCATTATAGCCGATGGAACTTGTAATATGGCGGACGGGATAGCCGTCACGTTTGTGACGGAGTAACCCTGTCCGCCATGCTCTTAATCAGGCACAAAGTCTCCGGCCAATGATTGAAAGGGGTGGATTAAAGCCCTTCTATGTATGCTGTCATGAATAGATCTGTTTGACATCTTTCCTATCAAACCCCAGATCTGAAACTAATTTCTGGACTATCTGAAATTCTGTAAAAGATCCAAAACATGCCTTTACGTACCCAGTATCATCCTATCAATGGTTTACAATGTTGCTAAGAACACAGGTCTATTTTGTGCCACACATAATGAAGATATTTAGAACTTCAAACCAAACTAATTAGAAGATTCAAAGATCTGCTTGGTTTACAGTGAATCTACTTAGCTTTAAATTCGCTGACTTCGTGAAGCGCCTGCTCGTGTGATTTGAGAAGAGACTCTGTTTTACAGAAACTCCAGAATTTAACACAGGTCTCTCAACTCTATTTCTGGGCTGTGGATGGCACAAGACTGAGCGCTGTGTCAGTCCAAGGCTGAAGATGGTGTTGGGAAGATAGAGGGTGGGAGTTACCTATGAGATGGCCTTTCATTTCACAGGACAGATGATAGAACAGGGTTTTACAATATACACATCCAGACTGACCGTGGGTCAGTCCTGTTTATTACAGTGGGTTCAGGATGCAGGAGTGATCCTCCTATCTATGGGAACTTTTTACAACCTTGCTAGGTGGAGTATGTCACATGCATGTGCTTGACGATTCCTGTGCGGTATATGCGTGTAGAATTTACCAGGCGGTGGCTGAGCAGGCTGCAGAGATGCCCACGACTGGGCGATGTGTATCTGCCCCTTGTGTACCTCCACTGCAGTGTAGCCGATTCTGCCCACCCCTCAGGGTAGTGCAGCGGAAGTCCCAAGTGTGAAGTATGTGCACTCTTCAGGGTAGAGCAGCAGAAGACTAGAGCGTGTGTACCCTTCAGTGTAGTAAAGCAGAAGGGTGCAATCTTCACTTCTGGTGCTGGGCAGAGGGCCCTGCGTGACTGCACAGGGTGGTGTATCTATTTCTCTGCATTATCGTCTTGCAGGCACTGTGCATGTATGTGACAAGGTGTTACACCATGGGCGGAGTCCCTCGGTGCTTAGATTCTAACAGTGGCAAACACTGCCAACAAAAGCACCATACAGCGTTTGAAGATAACATTTCTCATGGGCATTCCATTTCTATATTCCTAGTTCGTTCTTTTAGATCGAGACTAAACAGAGCTTGCGCTGTTAGGGTGATCTGTTGTATGTATTTTGTGGGCTTGAACTCCTCCTATCGCTTTTCATTTTTCTAATTGTCTGCCTTTCAAAATTCCTTGCTTGACGGTGGGTAATTTGTCTTCCTGGTCCCTCCTTTGTGCAAATCATTCACTTCTCTGGAGTATCACCCCAGGATTTGTAGGCTTCTGCTTTTTCTATTTTATTTTGTTTCAGGAACTTTTTTTTAAATTCCAACGAGCGTTTCCCTGGCTCAGTGCAATGCGCTTTATCTTTTAAAGATGCTCGCTCTCCTCCCCCTGCTCTCGGGCTCCTCTGGTGCTGCAGCACGCTCCCTTTCCTCGGGCAACAGCTGCCTCGTCCTCCCCTCTGCGTTTTGCTGACATTTTAGGGTCAAATGAGTGTTGCATGCTCTGTATTCGGCATACAGATACGGAAGTGGCTGTTTCTCCTTCTTCCCCTTGTTTGAGTGTATTCTTGTCCTACTGCGGGCCGTATCTGGGCGGTCAGGATTATGGGCTATCTTTCCTCACAGATGCTGCAGGACTCTGAGTGGTGGTGCTGGACTTGCACACTAGGATCTGCATTTTGGATTTATGCAGTCTCAGGGGTCATTGGAGCGGTGCTTTGAGGAGCTAATTATCTGCTTAAACTCCAGCCTGTTGTGTGTTGAGGAAGGCGCCCCCCAGACCCGAAGCTTCTGCAGATGAAGAAAGGTTTTTGGAAGAAGAAAAAACTACTCTTTAAGCCACCACAGAGCAGTTACTCAGTAACTGCTTGCGAGTGCATACTCGTGGATTTGCCGATTGTAAAAGTACATAATTGTGTTTTTTGTGTTCTTTTTCCCCTGTATACAACTAGTACTTTGGAATGTACCGTAATCCCACCGATTCGATCCTTTGCTGGACTTGTCTGTTTACTTTGCATGACCATGCGTTGAAATATTACGGTTTGTGTAATATGTTATGTTAAAAGTATGGCTTATATATTGCTAGTGACAGAAGGATTTTAAAAGGTATCCAGTTGCCTACAAGTGTGTGTCGCTGAGCTAATGAGAGGTTTCCAAAACACTTAGCTCCCAAAACTTTTGTCAAAATAATGACAATGCATCTGTGCTAAGAAAAGCAGCATGCATGGTCTTATTAGACATAGTTGTGCTACGTAGAAATGAACCAGTACCATTTATGGACTAGTCGTGCATCTGGCTCACATTGGAGGCTCCAGACTATCCCGTATTCTGCATAAGTTATTGCTGATGAGACAATAGCAGACACTTTGAGCATCCAGTGTGGGGAAAACCATTACAGCTGCAAGGGCGTTACTAGATGGGACACAGCTATTTCATACATTTTTGTTGGGGTTTGCCCCTCCAGGTCATACCGGCACAAAATATTTATCCGATCAACTTGTAAATGAAAGTTTCGTTGATGATGTGTGCTTTGGATTGAGGATGAATCCGCATTTTGGTTAAGCCACCCCCTTCTGGTTGAACGGATATTCTGAGCAGTCTTGCGTCGTCCTTTGCTTGCACACATAAGAGGGAACCCTCTACCTTTCCTGATAGTCCTTGAGTAGGACATGATGAGAACTTTAAGCCCTTCTTGGTTGTTCCTTTTTAGGTGGATGGGCCATGTAATGGGGACCTTCCTTGCTGTCCCATCTATTATCCAATTTAGACGTGACTTTAACTCTTGGCCCATAAAGGAGGCTTCGACTTCCGTGTCTGCAAGCTTCCCTCGGCTGTCCCCACACCTTTAAGCAACCTGACACTGCTCCCAATGCCACAAGCTTTCACATGTTGCCCACTTCTGAGAGTTTCACTTGGCTGCCCCATCACCACTAAAAGGTACCCGACACTGCTCCCAATGCTGCGAGCTTCCACAAGTTACTCACTTCTGCAAGCTTCCCTCAGCTGCCCCAACACCACTGCAAGCTACCTGACACTGCTCCCAATGCTGCAAGCTTCCACGCATTCTTCACTTCTGCAAGTTTCCCTTGGCTGTCCCCACACTACTAAAAGGTACCTGACACTGCTCCGTGTGCTGCGAGCTTCCACAAGTTACTTACTTCTGCAAGCTTCCCTCAGCTGCCCCTACACCACTGCAAGGTACCTGACACTTCTCCCAATGCTACAGGTTTCCACGCATTCTCCACTTCTGCAAGCTACCCATGACTTTCCCACATTAATATAAAAGTACCCGACACTGCTCACAATGCTGCGAGCTTCCACGTGATCCTCACTTCTTCAAGCTTCCATCGGCTGTCCTTACACCACTAAAAGGTACCAGACATTGCTCCCAATTGCGCGAGCTTCCACGTGATCCTCACTTCTTCAAGCTTCCATCGGCTGTCCTTACACCACTAAAAGGCACCCGACATTGCTCTCAATGGCACGAGCTTCCACGTGATCCTCACTTCTTCAAGCTTCTATCGGCTGTCCTTACACCACTAAAAGGTAACCGACATTGCTCCCAATGGTGCGAGCTTCCACGTGGTCCTCACTTCTTCAAGCTTCCATCAGCTGCCCTTACACCACGAAAAGGTACCAGACATTGCTCCCAATGGCGCCAGCATCCACACGTTCAAATTTGGGTTTGATATAATCATACAGATATTCAGGAATTAAGCTACAATTGAAATACCCAGGATTATGTGCTGCATGGCTAAACACTCATTAGGTCCCAAAGGCAAGACCTATTGGCTATGCCAAGGCTTGTTCAACAGACCCAGAGTCCTTGTTCAAAATTGCAGAGTATGAAGACTGAACCCCGAGCCGCCCATGCCCTCCCGTGCACGCCACGTGAAAGATATTTCCAGTGACCTGACCCGGCCTCGGGCACCACGAGGGCTGCCGACGCCGGAACAAGTAACACATGATCGGAAAGACGCCACCGTGCCATATACACACACCCTGGCAGTGCCAGCCACGCTGCGCGCGCACCTGGCAGAGGGTGCGCTTTCAGTACCCGCGTGGTACGGGTGGGATGTGAAGCACGCTCCGTGTACCCTGACTCTCCGTTTATGCTCCGCTGACGCACTGTGCCAGGCGCCCGATGCCCAGAGGCAGGAGCAGGGCACCTCCTATACAATGTTGCCAACATCCAGCTGCTGCCTCAGACCCCCCCTCACTTCAAGGTAATCATAAACCAAACTGGAAGGCTCGAGCACGATGGAGGACACGCCCACCGCACTCTGCCCCTCCCCGCCCCCCCCCCTCAGGTCCCAGGGAGGAGAGGCGACCCCCCCTGCGTGCCAGCAGGGCAGCAGGACCGGCAGCGCCCCCGCCCCCCACACTGCTATAGAAATAGGAAGCCACGCACAGACACTGGCGCTTTCTCCAGGACTCTGACCTACACCAAGCTGTGAGCTCCCCCTCCCCTCCCCACACACACCCACTGGCGGCCTCGCATCCACCCGCCGCCCCTCCCCCACTGCGCCAAACAGCCATGTACGCTTTCCAGGAAAAATGAACAGCCACGGGATTCTCCGAAACTGGGAATTCGCCCCAGTGAGTTTTTTTCTGCCGGGCTGATTCACGTGCAGCTGTGCAACCTTGCTTCATCTGCAGAGGTCTCCCCCAAGCCCAGAGGTGTTTAAAGGCATGGGCAAAGGGGGCACTTGCACAGCGCCCCCCCTTTCCAAGGGCCCCTTGGGAAACTCGTCTTTCTCTCTTCCACCTCTCTCTGCTCTGCATGTCAACTTCTCTCGTCTCTGCTACCGCTACCTCTAGGCCCAATGGAATCTAGAGGATTGTGCCCCCCACTCCCCGGGCAAGGCCTATTTCTTTGTTCTACCCCCATTTCTGGAAGTTTTTTTGGCATCATGCGGGTCTGACTTAGCAGAAATGGGTACTAACATTCAAAGTTTTTCATTTCCCAGCGGGGGCCCCCAAAATCTGCCTTGCACAGGGCCACAACAATACTTAAGACGACGATGCCCAGCTATGGGTGGGGGGTCATCAATCTTAACTTAACGCACGTGGGCTTTATTCATTTAACCAGCATGCAATGGGTAGCGGAAGTGACATCACATACAGTTTGATTATCGATGACTTCACGGATTGACTCCTTGCCCCGCATTGCCTCAGAACTGCCTCCTGTGTGCTGGTGAAGGAGTGTAAACTACAACAAAGCAAGCCTAGCTCCCAAGGCCAGGAGTGGCAAGGGCGGTATGCTAGGGCGAGCCAGGGGGAGTAGCTTTTTACCCCTGGCCACTCATTATATAGCATCCCTAGAAGTCAACAAACCAAGGCGGGGCAGCGAGCAAAGGAGCATATTAGCAAGCTCAACTTTTCCAGAGCAGTTTGGAGCAACACCTCAGTGGTCTCATTGCCATGACATTACAGGAAGTGACAACACATGACCTTTCAACCCAGTAACAACACTGGGCGTGACATGGGCACGAGCTTACGATTATGGGGTAAATAAATTGAACCAATTTAAAAATATAATGTTTTCCCACTGTATTTACGACAGATATTGCATGATATGCAATGTTACAATCATCAAAGCCACTCTTCCTTAAAGCAAACGCAAGTTTTGTTTTTTATTTTTACGGGTACGTGTTCGTCGGTCTGTTTTTTTTCTTAATTGTATGTCGGTCGAATCATTCATTCCTCCTGGTGGACTGGATAGTATTTGCAAACAATACACAACACAATGCTTCTCCTGGAACTCGTGTTTATCAAATCATGCAAGCAATGAATGCAGGGAAACCATAACTGTGATCCGGCCTTTTGATGTTGCCCAATTTACACTAAACACTTGCTTAACAAGAAGGAATTAATCTAAAGTGGCATTTTGTACAAAAGAAGTACAGAATTTGCTTCAACTATGTGCATATGCCCTGAAAAGGGACAACAGCTGTGTGCATTGAAACACACATTTGAGTGAATTGTATGTTTGTTAAGTTCCACACTCATAGTACACACCACGAGAAGGGTTGTTTAGGGATCTAGTCTTCTTGGTTTCTGGCTGGGTTTTCAAGCAGAAGGTCATCAGTGCTCCAAAGGCCCCATGCCCAAGAAGGCTAGTTTATGGACAAGATACCTAGCAGGGTGCAACAGGAGGCTTCCTACATGAAATACACTAGTTTAAAAATGCACCTTTGAGGAATCTTTTTAAAGACATGAAATTGGGTAGCTGTGGGCAGTATGGCTGTCGCGTGGATCACTGATCTGAAGGGAGATCGATGCTGTCTGAGAATCCCCAGGAGAAGGGATTTACCACAGTTCAACCTCAACAGTGCAATGAACTGTATTATTATCCTGTGATCTGGATACAAGATACAAGGTTTGCTTCGGTGACAAAGACTTGACATTTCAAACCCCCGATAAAATGCGTGGAAGGTTAAAATGTTGTCCAAGCTCACACTAAGGATTTGGTGCTCTGCACAACTGAAGATTTACAGCTCAGCGCTTTGTGCGAGATAAACCAGAACTGAAACAGGTTGGTCAATTAGGTATTTATTAACAGAATGATCTCTACTTCAGGTCAGGAAGTGACACTACAAATTAAATTCCCCCAGGAACATTGCTCAGAAATTCAATATCTTTAGGGGTGGATACTTTCAGAAGGAGCTCCGTACCACCAAGATAAAAGCAGTACACGGTGTTACAACATCTGAGAATGGACATCAGAGGTTTCATGTAAAGGTATGAGAGAAAGAAGAACAACGGAGGAGACTTTGTTGGATAATTTTTCCTATGATCCCAGCTGACACCAGATTGATGCAGGTGACTTATCATTTGGCTGATGTGCGGCATACGGTTCTAAAATTGAGGTTTGATTGACGGCATTCCAAGACCTGAAAAACTATACGGATCCTAGTCTTTCAAGTTTCCCCAACTGGCCTATTCGTAATATTGATATTAAAATTGTTCATATGGAGCATCTACCGCTGTTTTGCAGTACAGAATATAACAAATACAACTCAAACAGAATTAATGACACGCCGCTTGTTGGCCCGAGAAATATGAAAAGCTGAAACGGTGGGATTCCAAACTGTGGACTGCGAGACCAACAAACGGCAGACGCGGGCCCTTATCTTGGCAAGCCATCTAAATCCCCTTAAAAAGTTTTACTGGAAAAGTATGAAGCTAGCGTCATATAATAGAATCCATTTCTGAGCAACGTCAGTTCATACACATTATCTGGGTTTCTACATCAAGACCCTGCAGTATATCAAGCGATGAAGTATGATGTTATTTGGTAATACGAGAGCCTAAGGACTATGTGTGCTTGAGTCAATTCTGAAACTTTTCTCTGTCCATTTTTCTGCCACTTCCATTTCAAACTAAATAGGATTAATTTGCAGTTCAGAGATTATAGGCATAAGCCAGGTTTCAAACCACTATTTGGGATTCACCGTAAACCAAAATTTGGAGGGCCACAGTCAATTCTTAAGCGGAGAGACGGGTAGATTTCTTGGTGTGATTGCCCAACAAGACTGTCTTAATTAAGGAAGGAGTGAAAGACACACCCTTATCAGGTGTACAAGTCAGGGAGTTGATTTCTTTTTACGAGAAGCCCAAGAGCAGACACTTAAATTAAAAATCTGGTATAATAATTCATTTGCTGGTTTATATGTTTATCAGGCATTGGCTTCAGCTATTTTAAAACATCCAGCTAGATGGTTAGAATGCAACCAGATGCCTGGGTGAACCCCTATCCACAGCACTTCAGTAAACCCACCTTCATACCATGGTCAGTCTGAAATTTTTTGTTTTTTCTAGGAATTTTTAGGAATTTTCAGAACCTCCAATGATCAAATTCTTGTCTCTGATTTGCATCCAACGAGTTCCAAAATCCTTAGACCAGAAATCTGCCTCCAAGTTTTAGCTGTACCAAAAGTGATCCGATGCAAGTTGGGCAACTCGAGACATCTTTCTGGTTAGCAGTAAGAAGCCGTCTTGTGCTTGTATCACATATTTTGCTCCTGTAGGCATCACAAGCAGTGCAGAGGATCTTTAATTTGATAAAGGACATGGTGCCAGCAGAGTGCTTAGTACAGGCAGCTGTGACCATTTTGGAGTTAAAAAAACAGTCTGAAAGCTTGATTGTGCAGATCTTGTATCCGATTCACAAGTCTTGATCGCTCAAGTCCTCTGTGCCCTGAACCCAGGAAACTAGATGGTAGCGTTGGACGTGCAGGGCGCCTTTTTATACATTCCTGTCCTTCGTGGCCACAGCACAGTGGGCCACAAGTGCTTTCAGTTTGCCATGCTAATTTCTGGCCTTACCAGCCCCCCCACGGGTGTTCACCAAGGTGATAGCGGTGGTTGAATCTCATCTGCAGGGATCAGGGGTTCCAGTAATCCCCTATTTCAACGACTGGCTATTGAAGGCAGGCTAGCCCCACCTCCAGACTTCCCGCGGAGCTCCTGCATTCGCTAGGGTACACTTTGAAGCTGCCGATGTCACACCCGACTCCCTCCCAGATGCACCCTCTCATCGGAGCTATTCTGGACACAGTGTAGTTTCAGGCCTATCCTCCCAGGACAGGACATTCAGGCTATGATACTGATGTTTCTGATGGATAAATCTACCTACGGATTCCTCACCTTTTGAATATGCAAATCGCATACCTGTCAACTTGAAGAACAATCTCACCATGTGAGGAGGGTGCGGGACCTTGATGGGGTCAGGGCCTCGTACATAGGAGGCACTTTTGACCAGCCCCCAAGCCCCTTTTCCCTCCCCCCAAAAAACCTCCTGAGGCTGGTGCCGATGTACTGGAGTTTTTTAAAACCCCCCCCCTTAATGGAAGCCTAAGTTCAAAGCCTCAGAAAGTGAGCTGGAAACCACTATTTACAGTGGTTTCCAGCTAGTTTTTCCTGCCCCTGTGTGATATCAGCTCCTCACTGGGAGCCGATATTGTGTGTCACACAGTAGCACAGTGTGAGTTGAGAGGTGTGCAATGTGCCAGCATTTCACTGAGACTTTTCTTAACAGTTCTCCTATGTCGACAAGGATGTCAAATGCCTATGGCTCCACATGCAGCGATGGTCTACATCTCGGAGAGAACTGCAAAAGATCTGAAGTGGTGGTTAACAAACCACAATTGGGTCAGCTATCCCTTGCCCAACCAGATATGACAGATGCATCACTCCTGGGATGGGGCAGCCATCTGGGAGAGGTGGAGATCAGAGGCCTCTGTTCTCCGTGGAACTCGGACTCCACATCAACCTTCTGGAGCTCCTGGAAGACCGGCTGGCATTAAAAGCCTTACTACCCCCATCACGGACAACACCACCACCATGTGGTCCTGCAACAAACAGGGTGTGGTGGGACTGTCGACTCCTGACAGGCACGCTAAACACCATGGCCGACAAACTTAGTTGAAGATGCCTAGCGGATCATGAGTGGCGTCTCCATTTGAAGGTGGTGTAAGGTCTCTTTCAGCAGTGGAGAGAGCCTGGTAAGATCTGTTCGACACCGCCGAAAACTTGCAATGTCAGCAGTTCTGCACGCTAGCGTTTCCAAAGCGACTCTCGCTCAGAGACACTTTTCGTCTTGAGTGGAGCTCCGGCCAACTGTATGCCTTTCTGCCCATACCACACCTGCCAAGAGTGCTCAAGAAAATCAGGAACAACTGTGCCCAAGTGATCCTTGTGGCTCCAGACTGGGCTTGGAG
The DNA here is from genome assembly GCF_964204655.1 of Triturus cristatus. Classification (NCBI taxonomy): domain Eukaryota; kingdom Metazoa; phylum Chordata; class Amphibia; order Caudata; family Salamandridae; genus Triturus; species Triturus cristatus. The sequence goes on from NC_140595.1 coordinate 60,344,256, forward strand.
AGTTTGGTATCCCAAACTCTTGAGCATGGCCATTGGTCCTCCGATCAGGCTACCTTTTCAGGAGGATCTTTTGTCACAGCAGGGGGGGGGGGGGTCTGATCCTGAACCTGTCAATGCTCCACCTTCTTGCGTGGCGAGTGAGTGGCAACAGTTGACAGCTTTCGACCTTCCACCCAATGTCTGCAATGTTATCTTGGCAGCCAGACGTCCCTCCACCAAAAAAGTATATGCCTTGCGTTGGGGCAAGTTTGTGGCATGGTGTGCTGAGAAACAGGTTGATCCTCATTCTGCCCCCTATCTCAGGTCTTTATCCTTTCCCTTACTCAGCTGGGCTCTGGTATTAGGCATTTTGGAGGGCTACCTTTCTGTGGTTGCCTGTCCAGCCATTCCTCTTCAAATCCCCTTTAGTAAATCATACCATAATCTAGTCCTCATGTTCCTAATGTGCGCTGCCTTTGAGCTCTTACACAACTGTCCTCTTGTGCTCCTCACCATCTTGACAGCCTTCCTGGTGGCAACAACATTTGCCTGTAGGGTCAGTGAGCTTCAGGTTTTGTCATCCAAGCCTCCGTTCTTGAACATCTACCCAGATAAGTTGGCTTTATAAACTAGAACTTCCTTTCTACTGAAAGTCGTCACTCCCTCTCATGTAGGCCAGCCCATCACCCTGCCTACTTTTTATGTTTCGTCACATCCCTCTAAAGAGGAGCGACTTCACCGACTGGACCTAAAAAGGGCATTATCATTCTACCTTGACCCTCAAGAGAGTTCCGGGCGGATGACCAACTCCTCATGGGGTATGTTGGAGTGAAGAAGGGAAAGACAGTGCAGAAGGGGACCATCTTCAGATGGATCATGCTCTACATTAAAATCTGCTACACATTGGCAAATGAACAAACCTCCCCACCCGAGGGCATGCGTGCTCACTCCACCAGAGCCAAGGCTGCGACCACGGTGTTAGTCCCAGTCCTGGACATCGGCCAGGCTGCAATGTGGGCCGCACTGCACAAGTTCACAAAACACTACTACTTTGACAGTCGGGTCTGTTGGGATGGGTGCTTTGCCTGTTCACTTTTGCAGGACTTTTTGGTGTAAAATTGCTTTGCAGGACCACCTCCGGGGAGGTATTGCTTGGGTATCCATTTTAAGGCAAGGAATCTGCAGGTAGAAGTCTCTATCAGATGAACAAGTAACTTTCCTTCAAAACCCCCTATCTGGTAGAGACTCTATCTAGCCGCAGATTCCTCACCAACCTACCAGTCCTTCACACTCTGCAAACTGGTTTCCAGGGAGAGGGCTTTCCCGTTTCATGCCCCTAGTTATCCACACCAGTGGTCAGTGTTCTCCATGGCCTCCACGCTCCTTGCACGGAAAGTCACAAAAAGAAACTGACGGCAGCGTGTTGGGGTGGCACCTAGATAAGCACTGCGCACAACACTTCCAACGCAGACGACACAGATGATGCCATGCGGAGCTGAATTACGTCACTTACCGGTGTGCAAAGGTACTGCTCTCGAAAAATGCCTGGAGCTTGTCCGACGCTTGGTGATAATTCTACGGTAAGGAATCTGCGGCTAGATAAGGCAAGGTAAGTAACTAGTTCTTTATGATGACGGAGGATGTGACACCACAGGAACAGTCCCCAAACTAACTTATTGACTAGGCAGAATGAATCCTGAAAAAACTGAGTATTAGAGAGCCCCAAGGCATGCTAGCTTTTATGCATTATACACCTTCATCTTTTGTGCTTGTGATACGTTTGGGGAAACTATCTTAGCAGCTGTGCTTCAGAGAAAAGGAGCACTGGAAATATCCGTACTCCTTTTCTTTTTTGTTAAGGTGTTATGTGTATAGTGCTTGCAACATTTTTTAGTTGTGTTTTATATACAGCGAACTTGACCCGAAGGCATCAGAGCACTTTACATGAGCACCAGTTGCATAACAGATAGACATTTTAGGCACGGGGAGATTAAGTGATTTGCCTAGAATCACATGTTGTTGAGCGTCTCTGCTGAGACTCGAACCCGGTTCCTCAGCTTCGAGGTTGACCGATATAGCCGTTAGGCCACATCCTCTCCCCATTCACCGCAAACATTGCATTCTGTGACTACTAACTTTAAAAGGCTTTGGTCAGCCTCCTTCAGCTACTGGCTTATGACATTGTCACTCCCATTTTGATTCAGCTAACTTATTATAAACTTGGCGGCCACCCTGGAATGGTGTTCTACATACTATAGCTATAGCGGGCTTTACCCGCCATTAATGACCTGCTCCCGTGTTTGGCTCAGGCCTTTAACAAGGTAGTGGGCCTTTAATGGCCAGTAGAACCCGCTATGGAGTGCTCTAAGGCTATTAGTACACTCTGACCCTAAAGGGTAGAATTTTCTAGTCTGTAAACAAAGGCCTCGTGGAGCCCGAGGGGGTTGAAATCCCCTCAGGCTCCGTGGGGCCCTTGTTCACAGCTGTTGGTGTGAACAAACATTGGAATGTTGATGCTCCAGGCTTCTACTAGCCACTAGAAGCTCAGAGCACTCCGGTGTCTTCAATGGAGAACTGCACATTCTAATGTTCTAATATTGTTTTACAGTTCCAAGATGGCTGTCATGTTTATAACCAAACGGCGAGCTGTGTCACAACAATGGGAAGTAAGCACTGACAAATGGACACTACAGAAAAGTAAGCGTTTATTTTGTCAGCTAGCTCCCAGTATACAAACAGGCATTGGCAAAACCAAACTTATTGGCTAAGCCAATCGCTGCTTCGTTTTTTTGTGAGCTATAGCAATTGACGTGTTTAATAGCATGATCTGGCATGACATTATTGAATTCTAACCGCTAAAACCCTTATGTTCAAACTGAGACTAATCAGATTTAGTACGTTGCATTTGTAACAGACGTTACGATTACCCCATTTAATGGTACTCAATTTACTGAGCGCAGACAGAAGGACGATTTGGCTTTGCAGGGCCCGGACCCGGCACATCCTAGCAGCTGTACTCAAGGAGCATTAACTGGCTGAGCCGCCGAGCAGGACCCCCGCCATCTACTATATACTCTGCCGGGAGTGCAACAACAACATTTGAAACTAAATACAAACCAGATCATAAGGACACCTGGGTTATTTAAACCCATGCACTACCTAGTGCTATAAGGAGGGGGGGGAGGGACAGAGCCCACCACATGCTCCACTTGCCCTGGTGTCTGCTCGGGCACCCTCTGTTATAATGTGTCCATGCCAAATGAAAAGAATATTGCAGAATTACACACAAAACAGAGCCCAGCTAACCTCACATACCATTGCCTGCAACTTACCAGAAAGGGTCAATTCGGATCAAAAACACACAGGTACCTGACAGAACGGTTATTGGGGACCTGAAACTCCATCTCCTTAACAAATACTTTCCTGACCAACGTCAACTAACCTAGACTTCAATTTCCGAGTTTACTCCTCTCTCTTGACATTCAAGGATAGTTGGTGACCGGACTGTGTAAACCACCTTATTTTTCATGCTGTATTTGCCTGCCTACTATGTACTGCAATTTCCGTCTGTTTATTTACAGTGTGTATGTACAGCGCTCTGATACCTACGGGTTAAGCTAGCGCTAGATAAAACTTTTAAAATAAATAAATAGGCTGGAACATCCCATTGGATTAAGTGAATCTTTATTGTTGGGTATTTAACGACGAGGCGCACCATCAGTGCGGTCACTGGGCGCTTCCTTAAGGTAGGTAAGGCGATTTATTTCCACCCTTATCTTACTTTGTTATAATTTATGTTTTATGGCTAAAACTATTATCATTTCAAAAATGACTCTTGTTTTATGTTTATACAACTTCCAATAAAACGAAATTGGACTTTTTGTATCTCATTCTTTAATTGGTTGCCTCTATCCCGTTTAATTTAAAAGCAGTTAAACTTATCTTCACCCCAAATCGCCCTTCAAAAAATACCTGCTACACAATAGCAACTGTTGTTCCGTAAATTAATCAATAACATGACAATAATAACGGCCGGGAAGTGTGCCTTTCCGAAAACACTTAGAAGCCAGAAACCACTATAGGTATTTGACATGAACACAGCACATGTATGCTGTTTTATCAACACCCTCGACAAATAAGGTGTTTTATAGTTCGGTGTTTTTAAAAGCTGGTGGCTGTAATGGACGGCTTGCACTTCTTAAAAACAGAAAGAGAAGTAAAACATTTTTTTTTTTTAAAAAGGCAGAATTCAAGTAAAAAGCCCCTCAGCTGATTGGGCTTCCTAGATTGCTAAAGCCTGCCTCAGCAGAGACGGCCGCGGTGTCTTCTCGTGGCGGTTTCTCCTCGCTGGAGGGGCTGGGGCCACCCACCTCCCTTCGCGACCGGCGAGGCCCCGCAGCTAGAGTGCAAGGCAGGTCACCAAACAATTGCAGTTTCCAAGCCGATTTGCATAGCGCCCTTCACCCCCGTCCAGGCGCTCTAAAGTGTCGAGCCCCGGCAAGGAAAAAACCCACGAAAGCAAGAGGTACAAACCCCCAAGCCCGCCCCCCGCCGTAGCTGCGTGTTGTTCCAGGTATTGCCAGCCTGCCCGCGGCCCCGCCCTCCAAGCCCGCTGAAGTTTTCAAAGAAAAGCACGGGCAGAACGTGTCTTTGTTCACACTGTTGGGTTTGCCCTTTTTCCACTTCAGCCTACAGTAACACCCGTCCTGGCAGACACAACAAAGCCATTCCCAGCCCTCTTCTGGGAACAGGTCGCAGTGTCCATAAACGCTCTTAGATAGAAGGGGGGGGGGGGCACAGAGTGCAGGGAAGAGGGCACGCCTTGACGCCGGTGTTCGCTCGTAAAAAATAAATAAATATATAATATTAATTACGAACGTGGAAACATGTTCAGGCAATAAATTAACAAGAATCATTCAACAGTCTTGAACACTGGGGGGTTGCACATGCTCGGCTAGAAGGGGGGAGTAGCTGGGGGGCGGAGCCCCTATAACTGCAGAGATGGGCGTGGGATCGGCAGTCACAATGCTGCCGAGGTCGGATCTAGGCTTCCCACGAGGCTGGAGGGGGTGGTAGGACTGGGGGAGGGGCGACTCGAGGGAGACTTACACTGCCGCTCCTAGGGGGGCGGGCCCCGGGAATACTTTGTGTAGGGTCCCAAACAGCTGGTTACTTCACTCGCCTCCTAGGGCTAAGGTAGCGACCTAGAAAGTAAACCCCTAGCGGGCTGGTAACCCTAGAGGCAGGGCCTGGCCTGGGCGCCTTAAGGCTCCTATGAATGAGTTCATGCGCTATATGGAACTCGCCAATAACTTGTATACCTGCCCGGTATGATGCCATGAACAACTCCCTGCCATCTGTCACCTGCAATAGAAATCTGCTTCACAGCCTTCCAATCCCCTAGTTGCCTCACCACTGGTTATTCACCTTTTTACTGGTCTGTGGCTTAGCTGTTGTGGAACTGTGTCACTACTTAGTTGCTTCATTCCCCTGGTTAGTTCTGTTGTCGCTGGAGCCCTGGTTACTTGCCTCTTTATTGGTTTACTGGTTAGTTCTGTTGTCACTGAAGCCCTGGTTACTTGCCTCTTTATTGGTTTACTGGTTAGTTGTGTTGTCACCGGAGCCCTGGTTACTTGCCTATACTGGTTAGTTGTTTTCTCACCGGAGCACCGGTTACTTGTCTCATTATTGGTTTACTGGTTAGTTGTGTTGCCACTGAAGCCCCGGTTTCTTGTCTCTTTATTGGTTTACTGGTTAGTTGTGTTGTCACTGTTTGGCTCTTTACTGGTTTAGTTGTGTTGTCACCGGAGCCCTGGTAACATGTCTCATTATTGGTTTACTAATTAATTGTGTTGTCACCGGAGGCTCTGGTTTCTTGTCTCTTTACTGGATTACTTGGTTAGTTGTGTTGTCACCAGAGCCCTGGTTACTGGTTAGTTGTGTTGTCACCGGAGCCCTCGTTACTGGTTAGTTGTGTTGTCACCGGAGCCCTTGCTACTGGTTAGTTGTTAGCTTGTCTGTTTATCCGTTGCTGCCACGTCCCTCGGCACTCTGCCTGCGACAGCCTCGTTTCGGCTGTTGTATTCCTGTCCATTTAATATTTTACCAATTTGTACGAGATATTAGTATTGGGAGGTTTTCTCCTTACTGATGTGATTATAGGTATTCGTGAGGCTGATCTTGTTCATGCTCATCTCTAACCGGGTGGAGCTGCTTACCCTACCTGTAGGCTTACTTGAGTAACTTTTGAGATTATCAATTGCAAGACTTGGATGTGAGCCCATACACAACACATCATAGTCGTGCTCGACATCCTTATGTTGGGATCCTCCTACTAGCCATCATTTGTTTGTGGTCTAGATATGGACGGTTCGCATTTTTGGACTCAATATATCACTTGACGGGGAATAATTTATAAGCAACGAAGCCTGCGACTCACTAGCCTTTGGATGTGCTTGATCCACACAAAATGTAGTGCCCTGAAGAAGTCCTGCACTAGGACGAAACGCGTTGGATGTACTGTGTGAAGAGTAATAAAACATGACTCCGTTTTTTAATCCATTGGATATGGACTATATAATTGTTCTTCCTGTTTGAATTCTGATGTGTGGTGCACCTGTGCTTGTGTTCTGAATTGTTGGGTTCCCATGGGAACTAGCACTGTGACGGTGGGTGCGATTCAGTTTGCACACAGACCCCAGCAAGTATAGAGGGGCGAAGACTGATGGAGGGATAGCAGGTTAGGTGCTGGCAGCTAGAAGGTTCCACTGTCAGGTTTGCCCGTTTACGCATTACTGGTTAGTTGTGTTGTCACCGGAGCTCTTGTTACTGGTTAGTTGTGTTGTCACCGGAGCCCTTGTTACTGGTTAGTTGTGTTGTCACCGGAGCCCTGGTTACTGGCCTCTTTATTGGTTTGCTGCCCTGTCTTCACCAGTCTGTAGACACGGCCAGCGGCTCCATGCCAAGCCTTCTTGGAGCACATTGTAAACCTCACGAGGAACAGAGGAGGCTCCTCGAAGGAGATCAGTCCTCTTAGTTAACCATGTCTTCCCTGGTTATATTTCTGATCATCTGATACCTTGTTAGTTGTGTGAAGGTCAGTTTTCTCACAAGGCTGTTCATCCTAACTCCCCTGGTAATCAGTCTCCTGTCATTCTTAACTTGACTGGATTTTGGTGCCGGATTCCCTGGTTAGCAGTCTGACCATTAACCCTGTTTGCTGCCCGTGAAACAGTTAGTTGCACCCACATTAGCCTGCTAGTTAGCTGCTTAACATTAAGTCCCTGCCACATGCATTAATATTTTAACCTCCTGGCTAGTTGACTGGTAATTAGACCCAGAGTTAGTTATTCGCCACAGGATCCCTTTTTAGTAGTCTGACGGTCTGTTGTCTTGTAGTTGCCTCAGCATCAGTTCACTAGACATCTGTCTTACCACTAGTCCCTTGCTAGCAGTCTCATCAGTTCACTAGACATCTGTCTGACCACTAGTCCCTTGCTAGCAGTCTCATCAGTTCACTAGACATCTGTCTGACCACTAGTCCCTTGCTAGCAGTCTCATCAGTTCACTAGACATCTGTCAGACCACTAGTCCTTTGCTAGCAGTCTCATAAGTTCACTAGACATCTGTCAGATCACTAGTCCCTTGCTAGCAGTCTCATCAGTTCACTAGACATCTGTCAGATCACTAGTCCCTTGCTAGCAGTCTCATCAGTTCACTAGACATCTGTCAGACCACTAGTCCTTTGCTAGCAGTCTCATAAGTTCACTAGACATCTGCCTGACCACTAGTCCCCTGCTAGCAGTCTCATCAGTTCACTAGACATCTGTCTGACCACTAGTCCCTTGCTAGCAGTCTCATAAGTTCACTAGACATCTGCCTGACCACTAGTCCCCTGCTAGCAGTCTCATCAGTTCACTAGACATCTGTCTGACCACTAGTCCCTTGCTAGCAGTCTCATCAGTTCACTAGACATCTGTCAGATCACTAGTCCCTTGCTAGCAGTCTCATCAGTTCACTAGACATCTGTCTTACCACTAGTCCCTTGCTAGCAGTCTCATCAGTTCACTAGACATCTGTCTGACCACTAGTCCCTTGCTAGCAGTCTCATCAGTTCACTAGACATCTGTCAGATCACTAGTCCCTTGCTAGCAGTCTCATCAGTTCACTAGACATCTGTCTGACCACTAGTCCCTTGCTAGCAGTCTCATCAGTTCACTAGACATCTGTCTGACCACTAGTCCCTTGCTAGCAGTCTCATCAGTTCACTAGACATCTGTCAGATCACTAGTCCCTTGCTAGCAGTCTCATCAGTTCACTAGACATCTGTCTTACCACTAGTCCCTTGCTAGCAGTCTCATCAGTTCACTAGACATCTGTCTGACCACTAGTCCCTTGCTAGCAGTCTCATCAGTTCACTAGACATCTGTCAGACCACTAGTCCTTTGCTAGCAGTCTCATAAGTTCACTAGACATCTGCCTGACCACTAGTCCCTTGCTAGCAGTCTCATCAGTTCACTAGACATCTGTCGGACCCTGCACTAGTCCCCTGCTAGCAGTCTCATCAGTTCACTAGACATCTGTCAGACCACTAGTCCTTTGCTAGCAGTCTCATCAGTTCACTAGACATCTGCCTGACCACTAGTCCCCTGCTAGCAGTCTCATCAGTTCACTAGACATCTGTCTGACCACTAGTCCCTTGCTAGCAGTCTCATCAGTTCACTAGACATCTGCCTGACCACTAGTCCCCTGCTAGCAGTCTCATCAGTTCACTAGACATCTGTCTGACCACTAGTCCCTTGCTAGCAGTCTCATCAGTTCACTAGACATCTGTCGGACCCTGCACTAGTCCCTTGCTAGCAGTCTCATCAGTTCACTAGACATCTGTCTGACCACTAGTCCCCTGCTAGCAGTCTCATCAGTTCACTAGACATCTGTCTGACCACTAGTCCCTTGCTAGCAGTCTCATCAGTTCACTAGACATCTGTCGGACCCTGCACTAGTCCCCTGCTAGCAGTCTCATCAGTTCACTAGACATCTGTCAGACCACTAGTCCTTTGCTAGCAGTCTCATCAGTTCACTAGACATCTGCCTGACCACTAGTCCCCTGCTAGCAGTCTCATCAGTTCACTAGACATCTGTCTGACCACTAGTCCCTTGCTAGCAGTCTCATAAGTTCACTAGACATCTGCCTGACCACTAGTCCCCTGCTAGCAGTCTCATCAGTTCACTAGACATCTGTCTGACCACTAGTCCCTTGCTAGCAGTCTCATCAGTTCACTAGACATCTGTCAGATCACTAGTCCCTTGCTAGCAGTCTCATCAGTTCACTAGACATCTGTCGGACCCTGCACTAGTCCCTTGCAAGCAGTCTGACCATCCATCCCCCGTTAGCTGCCTTATCGTCTTGCTAGTTTTCTGATAATCATGTCTGCCGTGAGAGAGTTATCAAGGCCTCCCTTAGCTGTCTGCTCACAAGGCCCAGCTCACCACCTTTGCTCTCATTGGCTAGCTCACTCTTTGATGCTCCGTCACTGGCCTCCTTGGTCCTCATACCACCAGAACTGGCATTATCAACAAGTATGAAATGGACAGAATTCGATTTACCCTAGAAATTTGCATAATGGGCTGTACAGTCCCCTGAGCAGTAATTCGAGAATCAGCAGCGAGAACTGTAATCTGAGAACCAGTACCCTACGCGTGGCATCAGTACCACCAGCATCATATTCAACTAGGGTGAGTGGCATACCCTGGCCAGAGAGATGGGCATCAGTACCTGGTCCTTACTGGGTGGAGCCTCAGCATCCTGGTCAGCAGTACGGGTGCTGGCACCGCTGCCCGTGGTACAAGCAGCAGGTCTGCCTGCGGTCACACGTGGCAACCTGTGCCCATGGCACATGTCTGAGGGGCAGTACCCAACGCATCGGTACAGCACTCCCAGGCAGTCACTGAGCCTCTGTGGCCTGGTGACCTGCGCCAGTGCTCTGGTTAGTTACTGGAGCATGAGTCAGGTGGTCCGTGGCTCAGAGCGGGACCCCGTTAATACCCAGCAGCGCAAGAGCAGCCCTCCAGGCAACCCTCTCGGCCCCGCTGGCCCGGGCATTATCTCTGCTCAGCCAGAGTCGTGCCGAGGAACACCCGGGCTAGTGTTCTGGACTGCGCCCCGCTGCTCCTCATGCTAGTCACTGGCTAGTTCAGCTGCCCTGGCCCAGCCCCACAGCCGCGCGCACGCCGCGCCCCACCCCTCTCACCTGTGTGCGTCCGCATGTGCGCCTTGAGGTGCGAAGACTTGCCGTACACCTTGTCGCAGCCCTGGAAGTGGCAGTGGTGCCGCTTGGCGGGAGTGCCCGGGAGCGGGGTGCCGGGGAGGGGCGTTCCGGAAGCTGGCGTCGGCGGCCCTTCGGACAGGGTGGTGTAGCCGCTCTCCAGGTCGCCGGCCGAGGAGGATGCGCTGCTGCTCTCCGACATCCCGGACCCCGGCCGCACCCCCGGAAGCAGGGAGGCCACCGCCCGCAGGCTGCCCCCCACGCTCCCGCGCAGCAGCGTGTCCCGCACCTCGCGGTCCTCACGCGTCGAGCCCGGCTCTGGGGAGCGGTGGCCCGGGGCGCGGTGGTGGTGGTCCGTAGGGTGGCTGGGGGCGCGCAGGTCCAGGGGCTGCAGCATGGAGCAGGGCGGCTGGCTCTGTGGTAACTGCCCCAGGGCGTGGAGGTCCGCGTGGTTGCCCGGTGTACGGGGCGGCTGCTCCCGCGAGAGGCGTGACTCCTGCTCTCCCAGCACCCGCGTGCGGTACAGCCCGGCCCCGCTAGACATGGACACCAGGCACTCGGCGGCGAAGTAATCCAGGCAGGCGAAAGCCGACATGGCGCGGGGGATGGGCGCTGTCCCCTGACAGGTGCCTGCGGTGCCCGGGATGCTGTGGTGGCACCCGGAGTCGGGGATGGGTGGGGCGCAGGGTCTCTTTGTGCAGGTGCCTCGCGTGGTGCTGCTCTGGGCACGCGGGATGGGTGGGGTTCAGTCACCCCGTGGGAGTTCCGCCTGGCACGGGAGTGGGTGGGGCGCAGGGTCTGCCCGTAGGAGGTCCGCCTGGCACAGGGTGACTCGGACTGGCACAGGGGTGGGTGGGGCGCGGGGTGACCCTGGTGGGTGCGCTGCCTGGTCCGGTGCTGACCTCCTTGTGGGTGGCAGCCCGTGGCACTCTGAAACCCAAGCGCCACCACCACACCCCCTGCTCTGCCCGGGACTCCAGAGGCCGAACAGACTCTTTTGTGTCTATAAAAGCCGGTTGGTGCGCGCAGCTTCCCCCGCCCCGACCTCCCTTGCCATCCACGCCCCCGATCCCCGCCTCCTGCCCGCCGGGAGACCGAGGGGGAGGGAGGGCGGTGACTCAGGGGCAGGCGAGGCAGGAACTGCAGGGGGAGGGGCGGCCGGGCACCCAAGGAAGGGGCGCATCTAGGCACACGGGGAGGGCTAGTACAGCGAGGCACCCTGGGAAAGGGATCCCGGCACGCGGGTGGTGGAGTGTAGCTTGGCACCGAGGTTTGAAGGAAGAAGGGTAGCTATGGGCACTGGGAATCTGGGCACTAAAGTGCAGGGGAGGGCAGGTGTTCACATGCACGTAGAAAGCGCAGCGAGGCACACTAGGGTGTGGGCATGGGCATTCACTGCGGGGCTGGGGCGCACACGAGAATCACCCAGTCACGGTGGAGACGGGTCCGAAAGCTCCAGGGGGCGGGGATGGTGGGCAGGGCAAACACGAGGGGCACACCGGCACATTTGGAGGGACTCTGGCAGCTGGACGCCTGAAGTGCATGCCCATAGACCCCATGACGGCCACTTTTACCGTTTGTTTTTACACCCACGAACCCCACAACAGAGTGCGCAGCTGAACCCAGCAGGGGCGAGAGTTTACGTGCCGGGCGCTGGCGAGGACTGCGGGTGGTGCAGACAGCTGTGCCCTGCAGGGGGGAGTGGCAGAGGGAGACACGCTCTGCCCTGCTCGGACCGGGCAGCTGGAGGGCAAGGCAGCCGAGCGCTGCAGGGATGGGTGCTGGACTCGGGGGCAGAGACTGGCATAGAAAAACAGGGGGTTAACCATACCGTTCGTTTATGAGCTCCTTTATATGTGAACATATTAACGTGAACATACAAAGCCCGCGGAATAATCTTACATAAGTATATTGACTTCAGTTTAATCTCTTGTGCGCGGAATAAAGCCACCTAATTTGCATTAACAGCTGGCACCGGTGAGCTCAAAGTAAGTAGTTCTAGAAATGGGGGATAAAAATGCCGTTAGCTGCAAAAATAGAGGGGGAGTGCGGGGACAGTAGGCGTGCACTACAAGAGAGATGGGGCGGGGCATCTGGCTACTGTAACTGAAAGCGTGGCTAGCTGGGCAGAGGCAAGAACCAGACACCAAATGGAGGCGCTACGAACTACGTGTATTTAGCTGACAAGCGCGAGGCCACAGATATATCCGTGCACCTTGTACTGCGGGTGCATTATTGCAACCCTTCCCCTGCGCCACCAGACGAGCCTCAAATGCCAGCTCAACACGCGCCGGATCACGAATGAAGCGGAACATCTCAAGCAATCCACGATCCGATAGCCGACCCGCACCATCTTGGGTGCGTAAGGAGGCCCTAAGAGTCCAAACTTCCCAACGCTGGACGGTCCTTCCATGGGAAACGCCTCATTTGCAGTGGTGACCCCAGCGTTCAGCTCTCTTCCCCTTGAGATAAGATCTAAACCCATCCTGCTCACATTCTATCTGTACCACCTCCACCTGGAGTAAAACCGACTCTCTTTTCTTCCCTAATGTTTAAGCTTTGCTACCAGCTGGTCACTCAGTTCCTATGTTGGCTTTTATCGCTGCAGCATCACCGCGCTTCTTCTCAACGCTGCTCCTCTTAGCTATTCCTATTGTATTCTACTTCAGATAAGTTCCAGATAGGATGTCCCAACACCCCAGTGATGCAGGTTCGCGACAAAGGAACTTGTTTCTCCAGTAAAACTATCTTGGAAGCCTGCGCGTCCAAACCAGGCCTCCGTTGGATCTCCTGGTCTGGGCGGATGGTACACGTACCTCTTTCCCAAAGAGGTGATGCGAGTCTGACTAAAGACGGATCTCATGTATGGCGAACAGCAAAACACACATGATGATGGACGGAATGTTGCACATTGGCAAAACATTCACCCCCAGTCATAGATCTGGGTTTAATCCATGTTATTGCTCACCACGCCACCCCAGTTCAGACATGACCATATGCAAATCAGTCTCGACCCTGTGCCTCATGGGAACAGTCCAGCTCGAACTGCCAAGCCATGTCTTCCCTTTAACGGACGTGAGTCCCGTGCTCTCCATGCCACTGGAATCAAGCTATCCTGGCTGAAGAGGGGTGATACCCCGAAACCGGTCCTAGGATGCTTGTTTCCAGTTCAGGGAGGACCTGGCCAGGCAGTTCGGGCTGGACTGTTCCCATGGGGCACAGGGTCAAGACTGATTTGCATATGGCTGGGTCAAAACTGGAAGGGCATGGTGAGCAAAAAAACAATGGATTTAGGCCCAGATCTCTGTGCTGGGGTGAATGTATGACATTGTTCTGCATTCTGTCCATCAACAGTTCTTTTTGCATTTGTCACCCCGAGTGGGACGGGTAGTCCCGTGCTCTCCATGCCACTGGAATCAAGCTATCCTGGCTGAAGAGGGGTGAAACCCCGAAACCGGTCCTAGGATGATTGTTTCCAGTCCAGGGAGAACCTGGCTTGGCAGTTCGGGCTGGACTGTTCCCATGAGGCACAGGTTCAAGACTGATTTGCATATGGATGTGTCCAAACTGAAACGGCATGGAGAGCAAAAAAACAATGGATTTAGGCCCAGATCTCTGTACCGGGGTGAATGTATGACATTGTTCTGCATTCTGTCCATCAATAGTTCTTTTTGCATTTGTCACCCCGAGTGGGACGGGTATGCTCAGACGTGAGTCCCGTGCTCTCCATGCCACTGGAATCAAGCTATCCTGGCTGAAGAGGGGTGAAACCCCCGAAACCGGTCCTAGGATGCTTGTTTCCAGTTCAGGGAGGACCTAGCCTGGCAGTTCACGCTGGACTGTTCCCATGGGGCACAGGGTCAAGACTGATTTGCATATGGCTGGGTTCAAACTGGAATGGCATGGTGAGCAAAAAAACGATGGATTTAGGCCCAGATCTCTGTACTGGGGTGATGTATGACATTGTTCTGCATTCTGTCCATCAACTGTTGTTTTTGCACGGATCTCATGTATGTTCATGGATGTGGCATCTGAAGTTCCTGCAAGCCCTTGCAGGAGCGCCAGAGCTAGCGTGCCCGGAAGCTTGATCACTGCTTCCTTGGGTGAAAGGAGGCACGCCAGTGGTGTGGGCGAGTCTACTATGAGTTAGAGGCCTGCCAACTCACTCTGCCACCGTGTGTCACATGGTGTTATCACCCGTCACATGATTACTCAGTGAAGAGCCACACGGTGAACACGAAATTAGCTGGAAACTCTTACACAAGGTAGGTTTCCAGCTCGTGTGTGGATCCCGCACCCTTAAAATCCATTGTGTGTATTGAATCCTCTCCAGGATATGAGAGGTGGACCCACAAGCCTCGGTTGCGTGTATTTTTGGGAGAACAGGAGATGGTATTCAGGTCGTGATGGAGTCTAAGCTCTGCCGCTCCATGGCAAGAGGAAAATCGACATTAAGGACAAGAACACATCGCATATTTTATACCAACTATTTGATCTCCAGCCTACTCATTAATCAAAGACCAGTAATACGTGTCATGTTTTTAAAAAAACCTTTAAAGACAGGAACATATGCTTGGCACAGGCTCTGCTTCAGGAGGAAACACCCACTATGTCTTGCCCTGCTCCAGATATGAAGAAAAAACATGGAGCTGAACCTACCAAATCAATAGTCTTCCTTATCAACTTGTTCTGTGCCTAAAGAACCCACTTCGAAGACTCAAGCACGGGCAGTACCAAGAAAACATACCAAAAAGACAGAAAACAAGTTATATTACCTCTTGTGCTAGAATTTCCTGCCAAACATTAAAAAAAAATTGATTCTACCTGCCTTTCGGCTGTAACTGGTAAGGTGCCATCTCCACCTTCTCAAACGTAGGCTGTTTGCTCGGGATTGGTGGAACCCTCACGGCTTAAAGAATCGGTGATCACAGCAGAAAGGATGTCACTGCTGGCTGCATCTTCACTGATGGTATTACAGCCAGCGACAAGAATAGCAGCGCTGCAGGCTCATGCTCTGCGGATGGTGACCTCTTCAGTTATATGTAATGCCTCACAACCAGCTGCACGTACACCAAGCCGAGCCTTGTCAAACGCCCTTATGCCTTCTAGCTTAATGTCATTTATATCACTGCCATCGCCTTACTGCCAGCATCTGCACCACTGGTGTAATATCATAGGCTTTCCTCCTGCCAGCACCTGTGCATGCAGCTGCACAAAAAAAACAAGCCAATTAAATGATTTGCCGCAAACACCGAAATGTCTTTTTAAGAAATATGGTGTCATCGAAGATGGAAAAGCGGAAGATCACCTCAAAGGACGTTAGTTAACAATGCAAGTTTTTTTCAGCACACAAGGATCACAATGGTCCATGAAAACTCAGAGGGAGTGATCTTTTATACTGATAGCGTCCATGGGAAATCTGGAACGGCCTAGAGTATAGGACCGGCTTTTTCCTACCCTACCGCAGTGCTTCATTTGTTTAAAAGAAAATTGCCAGGGTCCTTACTGCAACTTACACAACCCATTGTCTCCGACAGAGTTACCAATCACAGTACCAACACAACTACAAAACCATCAAAATCCTACAACTGTGATAATTGAGACTATTCTAGGCCCCAAAGCTATGAGAATGGCTTGGGTGGAAGGTATCAGTCACTTTTAATGTCTATTGAATGACTAACAATTGTTGTGTTAACTTGAAAGTAGACAAACAGCACCACCATGTGGCAGACTGTCATAAGTGCTGGTGTTGACAGTGAAGTGACGGTGCAGAGCACCAGAAACTACCGGCTCAAATTAAGCACTGACCCACACCTTTAAGGCGATGGTATATTCATAACAGAAGCTAAGATCCAATGAACACAATTATTTTTAATTAGCTTCCAGAAAATGTTCTGGTTATGTGATAGACTCTTTTATCAGCGCAACACTACACAGACACACATTTGTGAACCATTAGATCGCTTACCCAGGTGTTAATTTACAATGCTCAGATTTCTGTTATTGTCCAGAGGTGAGTTTTGGAAAAGATGGAAGGCTTTTACAATAGCTTAGGAGAATGCTGCCATTGTGGGTACCATCTTGAAACTTAGCCTTGAAACATATGCCTATGTCCCATTTTTGCCAGTGAAAGAACCTGGATAAAATAGAAGATTCATATCGTACGTGTAATGAGGGGGCAATATGCTCCTCAAACAAGGAAGAGCCCAGAGTGGTGGGTAGGGCAGTGAAGTTTGTCGATACTCTATTACACTTAGAACAATCATTAAAGATTTCACAGGAGTCCAGAAGGGAGACTCATTTCATACTGTGCATTTAACATTAAAACATTTTTAGTTTCTGAATCATGAGAGACCAGCCGTTTAGCAGTCTTAATATACAGAATGCTAAATGGGTAACAGTGAACAGGGGTGTTTTTCACCATGGTTTTTTGACGGACACCAAATAGACAAGAAGAGTGAAAGAGTCCATGATGTCTCTTAGAACTCTGAGGTGAATAACATGCCTGCCATTCACTGTCACACATCTATAATTTTATGTTATGTTCCCCGATTCATTGCTACGCTGAAGCAGAAAAGTATTGTGTGGGGCACACATCACATGGCCTCTCCTGCCTGTTGCAGATATTTAAAAAAAATCTGGCCTCATCCCAAGCACCCACCTCCACCACCTCTGAGTTTTCCACTTTACCATCTCTGCTCACTACTCTACACAGGAACACAGAGGCAGTACTATACTGACATGCTCTCTGAGAGTCCTGTCAGCAAGGTTGGTCGAAAGTCAGTTTAATCCGGTCTGGAGTTGCTTGTGTTACCATCTGAAGAGGACCTGGCCTGGCAGTTCAGACAGGATAGTTCCTATTGGGCAGAACCAATACTGATTTACATAAGGCGGGTCTCTATCTAGAATGGCACAGTGGGTAAAAAATGATGGACTTGAATGCGGTCTGAAAGATTGCAAGTGACTGAGATTATTTCAGCATTCCTTCCATCACCTTGCTCTTGCAGTAGACACAGTAAATTTAAGGGGTACACCCAGATGTGGGCCCCATCCTCACTGTGCCATAGGATTCAAGCTATACCTCACTGATGAGAACTACGCAAGTCAAAACTGGTCCACAGTTGTTTGCGTTCCCCAATAGAGGGGACCTAGCATAGCAGGTCAGGTTGGACTCTCCCTACTGCAGCAGGACCAAGACTGATTTGCATAAGGAGGTTCTCTCTCAAGAATGGCTCGGTGGGTGAAAAACTATTTACTGAAAGCAGCCCAAGCAATTGCCATTGGCTTAGTTTAATTCAGCATTCTTTCCATCACCTACTTGTTTTTGAGTAAATGCCCTATGTGCGAAGAGTATGCCCAGATGAGGGACCAATGCTCACTGTGCCATAAGACCCAAGCTATACCGCACTGACGAGACATAAGTAGATGAAAACCATTCCTGGGTTGCTTGTGTTCCCATCTGGATGGTACCTGGCCTGGCAGTTCAGGATCGACAGATCATATTGGAGTAGGTAGGACCAAGACTGATTTGCATAAGGTTGGCCTCTGTCTAAAATGGTACAGTGGGTAAAAAAAGATGTAGTGGAAGGCGGCCTTGAAAAATTACCAGTGGCTGAGATTGATTCAGCACTCCTTCCATCACCGTGTTAGTTTTTCCAGTGGGATTCCATTATGGCTTAGTAAAAGTGGGAATCACAAAATCATGGATAAAATACTGAATTGTATTTTGGTAACAGTGAATAACAGTGATGTTTTTCACCAACAGGTTTTGAGTTTTACCCAGCAAAAGACACACATATGATGGACAGAATGCAGAGCAAATCAAACATTCACCTCTAGTCAATAGATCTGGGTTAAATCCATCGTTCTTTTCCTCACCATGCCACCCCAGTTTAGACCCAGCTATATGCGAATCAGTCTTGACCCTGTGGCTCACGGGTACAGTCCAGCTCAACATGCCAAGCCAGGTCCTCCCTGGACCGGAAACAATCTTCCTGGGACCTGTTTCGGGGCATCACCCCTCATTAGCCAGGCTAGCTTGAATCCAGTGACACAGTGAGCCCTGGACCCACGTCTGGGCATACCAGGCGCACTTAGGGCGAAAAAGCAACAGACACACAAATGATGGATGAAATGTAGAGCAAATCAAACATTCATTCCCCCCCAGTCAATAGATCTCTATTAAATCCATTGTTCTTTTGCACACCAGGCCACCCCAGTTTAGACCCAGCTATATGCAAATCAGCCTTGACCCTGTGCCTCATGGGTACAGTCCAGCCCAAACTGCCAAGCCAGGTCCTCCCTGGACCGGAAACATGCATCCTGGGACCGGTTTTGGGGCACAGTGAGCCCGGGACCCACATTTGGACTTACTCAGGGCACTTAGGGCAAGAAAGCAAAAGACACACACAAATGATGGACAAATGCAGAGCAAATCAAACATTCACTCCCCAGTCAATAGATCTGTATTAAATCCATTGTTCTTTTGCTCACCATGCAACCCCAGTTTAGACCCAGCTATATGCAAATCAGCCTTGACCCTGTGCCTCATGGGTACAGTCCAGCCCAAACTGCCAAGCCAGGTCCTCCCTGGACCGGAAACAAGCATCCTAGGACCGTTTTTGGGGCACAGTGAGCCCGGGACCCACATTTGGGCTTATCCGGGGCACTTAGGGCAAGAAAGCAAAAGACACACACACATGATGGACAAATGCAGAGCAAATCAAACATTCACTCCCCAGTCAATAGATCTGGGTTAAATCCATCATTCTTTTGCTCACCATGCCACCCCAGTTTAGACCCAGCTATATGTAAATTAGCCTTGCCCCTGTACCTCATGGGTACAGTCCAGACCGAACTGCAAAGCCAATTTCTCCCTGGACCCATCATCGGATCTTTCAAGGAGAACAGCTGAACTGCCAGCTATTAGAGTTGTTAAATTTTGTCAGCTACTATGCCTATGCTGCAGCTTCCATTACCATGAGGACTTGACGCTGTTGGCATCTTCAGTTACCTCTTTTTCACCTTTGCAGCCATTACTGGATTAGTAAGAGGATCCGTCTGGAAAAATACAGGATTTTGTTGTGGACGATATTTTTTAATCACCTGCAGAGTACTTGCCCTTGATGCTGCTGGAGTGAAATCTCTGTGACTCATACAAACAGACCTGGCATTAATTACATTAATGGCTTAAGTAGGCTCTGAGTTTTATAGAGATGATTTTAGGAGCTTGACTCTCGACTGTGACACTTCATATGTTATATATAGTTAGATGGTTCCTCATTCAAGGACTTTGTGAAAGGCTAAAATATCGTCAATCAGAGACTCATTGGTAGGTCACCTAACATGAGATTTCAGGGTACGTGTGTTGTGGTTATGCTGGGAACTGGCCTAGTACTAACATCATCATGAAACTTTAAGGGTGCCATGCTGCATGTAGGTTTGCTACGGTTCTTGGGTTGGCGGGTGGAATCTGAGCTGTCCTGCTGAGAGGTTTGTGGTTTTACTTGTTGTTCCTAACCTGTAAATAAATACTGTGCAGGTGTCTTAATTGGCACCAACATGACCCAGTGGAGGTCCGAGATGCAGTACTCAAGAATAGCATTCCTTGCTCCTCCGCGAGCGGCATCCTTGATCTTTCTCTGCTTTGAAGCAGCAGGAGATGTGTCTGCAAATCATCTTTGGTTCATTCCTTCTTTAACAAGTCCATGAAACAGAAGAATGAGGTCGGGTAGGACAACTACCAATTCCTTCATGGATTCTTGAATAGATCTCACTTTGGTGGTCAATTGAGAAGTGGAGAGTTCCCTCTGTGGATTTTGGGACAAATGATTAGCTTTACCCTTGGAAGTAAGGTCCAGACTAGAAGCAACATTCTTTTGAGTGGAACAAACTATAGGTGACTTTTAGGAAGAGGCTAAAAAGACATACCACTGGATGTCAAGTATATCAACTATGTGTTCTTTGATGCTAAAGATGTCAAATGCATGTGACTCGACGGCATGTCACTTGATGGCGTGTCCTTGACATCATTGGCTGTAATGTGTGTGACTGGTCCTCGTTATTGATCTTGGTAGTTCTCTGTGCCTCACTAACAATTACAAACACACCATCAGTTCCCTCGACACGGAGTTCAGTGACCTCATATGGAGTCATGCACTCACGATTAATAACAATGTTTTGGGGATTTAATTGTGGCCAAAGATATTACTGTGGTGGGTGTAGAAGCTCCATTTGGATTCTCCTTCTTCTGTGGAACATCAGTATCAGGCTCCAAGGAAGCTTTCTGGTACTCCCTAACTTTAGAAAAGGATGCCCCTGCAGTCTCTCCGAGTTTCTTGACACTGGGAAAGGGACATTCTTTCTCCATCTGTCCAGGTAGACAGAAAATGGATCAGAAATAAGGCTCTTTCCTAGGTTACTTTAAGTTTCAGCATTTCCCGGAGACAAATGTAGCAAAAGGAAGAAAATGAAACCCCAGCTCTTTGGCAGCGAAAGGTTAGGAAAAGTCTTAATACAAAATCTAATAATAAAAATCTCTGTAAAGGGGAAAGCCTTTTGTTCTGGGATCCTTTCCAGGATAGAAGAAAGATCAACTAATGTACAAAGATCAAAGACGTAACCTCCTGGATTTCAGGTTTATCTTGGGGTCTACAAGTCACACTGTAGATTTTCTTACACACATGCTGTGTTACCTATCCGCAGTGCTTTCTGCGGTCCTTCCTATGGCTTCAGCTTTGTATCATTTGCAGGATTTAAATGAATAGCTATCTTAAAATAAAAACTGTGTGTTCGTTTCAGATAGACATAAAAACAAAGGCAGATCTATTCTATGGTTACGTATATCAGTGAAGATCACATTATGAAGAAATAAGAGTTACTCCCCATTTCGACTACTGTACGCCCACCTTATTCATAGCCTCTTTTACTTCAGGCAAATATAGAACCATTGCAGAAGGTAACCAAAGTACCTGACCGGAGCTCCCTTGCACACCACATTCTTTACCTGCAAGCAAATAAAAGCCAAGGAAACATTATTAACACACATCCCACTGCTAGCCTCTGGTTAGTTTCATAACCTGTTATGAGAAGGCCTAAGGGCACCTTTCGAGATGGTCATTTGTCACTTGAAAATCAGTCCATAGCTGCTTGGATTCAGATAGCAGGCTATAGTGCTAAGCGACCAGATTTTGGACTGAGGTCATCGATCGAATAGAGTTGGTACAGACTATTAATATGGATAGACAATCTTTTCCGACAATACTGAATAATACTTAAACAATCTTATGATATTAATACTGCACAAAAGACATGGCTCTCAAGGGCTCTTGATTGAATAACTATTTATGAGAGGTGGAAATCTATCTTGAGTCCAACAATTGAGGATTGGATTATAGAATTTCTAACACTTAACAAAAGTAAGCCTGGACCACAAATAATATTAAGGCACTTTCCAATAACCCTAAAAGCAGTAAATCATAAGTCGGAAATATTGAGATGGGGATTAAAAATCGAACATAGTGTCAGCAGTTCTTAGAGAATGTTAAGACAGTCACAAAATGGGAAATGGCATGTGAAACACGAAGTTCCATTTTGGCTATTAAAAAAATCTTGTAATTTTTAGTGTCACAAATACCAGCATCCACAACGATCTAGGCTAGCCTCCTTTTCTTTCGTGATTTTGTTTCATAAATCAGACAAAATGTCTTGGGTGATCGACACCTCTTCTGTGCCTATAAAACACTCAAATGGCATAGGATTCTTTTCTTATTCATCTAGCTCCTGGACGAACAACTCCTGTCTTTGATGGCACAATCGTCTCCTGAGATTTTGTGAGACAGTTTAAATAGGAATCTAAACCGAGATCTACCTTTTATTTATTTATTTAAACGGTTCTATATAGCGCTGGCTGGACCCAAGAGTATCAGAGCGCTTTACAGGATTAGGTAATACAGAATTGCAGTATAACTTTTATACATATAAGTCAAAAAACAAGGCACACAATGTTTGATTTAAATGTGGTAGAAATTAACAAGGATATCATAAATCTAACAATATATCGGAGATAATAGGCGTGGAAGAAAGCAAAGGTTACTTATTGGATGGGGGAGGGAGAGAAAGAGTAGGGTTACTAAGGAGGGTGAGGGGTACGGAGGATGAAGGCAGAAGGAAGTTATCTATAAATGAAAGCGTTTGGTGGATGGGGGAGAGGGGATGAGGAAAAAAAAGAAGAGGGGATTTATTTAGTCAGGGCATGGGTAAGAAAGAGTATCCAGTGACAATGTATTAGGGACCCCAGTGTTTGTTGAGAAGGAGCCGTTTGAGGTCTTTTTAGGTCGAGGACCGCCGGTCTGCCGAAGGCAGAACCGGAAGTCGGAGATTTAATGACTTGGAGAAGAGGGGCTTGAACCCGCCCCTCTTCTCCCCTGTTCTCCATTGGCTGGCCTCTTCAATGCTGGCCAGCCATTGGAGAAGAGGTCCCGTCACTCCGATCAGGCCCCGTCCTTTTCGGATCGGGGGGCGTGTTTTTTGCAGAAAGTCTAATTATCTCCTCCAGCCAATGGCTGGAGGAGATAACAGCAAAACACGCCCCCGAATCCGAAAAAGACGCCGCGTTTCTCCGAGGTATTTCTGCTCTGCCTCGGAGAAAGGCGGTGGTGTTCCTGGCGTCCTCTCCCCCTGCTGTTGGCTCCACACATGAAAGTAGATTGGCGTGTCAATTTGCATTTTCTGCCCACGCATGATCTTTCGAGAATCATCCAGAAACTCCTCTAGGCGCTATCTAAAAAGCGGCATCGGATTGCTCGGCGTGGATGTGCCTGGAGGGATTCGGTTTGGTGTGTTGTAATGCACGAGGCTCTTCGCTCGCACCAGTGCCAGTGCCCAAGCTGATAACAGCTTGAACAGACAGACAGAGGACAGACAGGCAGATCTATAGAGCTGGATCTTGCCAGCGCTAAAAGTATATAATTGACAGCTCACCGGGTAGAAGAGGGGGTGGGGCTTTGAAGGAGCGGAGCTTTGTGTCAAGAAGATAGCTCAGTTGGGTAATGCATCTGCTGCAGAAAACTGTGCGAACTTCATGAGTATCAGGAAAATGGGAAAAAGTAACGCATGTAATTCGCAGGAAGGTGAGACCAAGCGTAGACAAATAAACTATCATTATTAATTATTATCCAGAAAATACACGCGATTCACTAGCTCTGTACAGCTGCAGCCAGAAAAGTGAATATGTCTGATTATGATGAAAGTCTAACTGTTTGCAGTTTCTGCACGAAATAAGAGCAACATCGATCTTTAAGGTGCTGCTACCCTGCTAGTGGCGCTGATCGGAATGCTGACTTGAGCTGTGGACTCAGACCACTCTAGTTCCAATCTCGGCGTTTCCACCTAAAGGGAATTATCCTGGGCAAACCCTCCGGTCTTCCTTTTTCCCCGATCTCTTCCCTGCCAAAGGGCAATCAATGTGTGCTTCCAAAAACAACATGAGAGGGCGATGGAGGGGAGCGGTGGGTGTTGGGTGCTGGCGGTGCTTTATAGCACTTTGGACACGTTCCAGTACGAGGAGGGAGGGGCTTTGGGCCCAGGGTGCGTAAACCTAGCTACAGAGGCACAGACCCTGTAAAACAGCGATCTGCGGTTAAAAACGTCTCATGGTAATGCCTTCGTTTTATGCGCACCGATAATAGCTTTTTTTGGTTGCTTGTCATTATATCATCCGACACTGTGTGGTAAATATTTCGTTACCGGTACTATTTTTATGCGGTAAAGTCTTAGTGAGAATAACTCAGTAAAAATAAGAGGCAGAATCCGTGGTATTAGAGGTTTTAAAAGGCTTTATTCCTATACAAAGGAATACAATTCGAATTGTAGGCATTCTATTCCATCACCACGAAAGTTCAGGAAGGAAGGGGCATATATTATTGACAGATAAGCAGTTTTATAGAAAATACATTACAGTGAAACAGATGCAAGAGGCGTAACAGCTGATGATACAGATAAACTGTGCATACGTAACTAATAGAGGCGTATACATGGGTGTAACTAAAATACGTCATTAAACATGATGTCACAAGTGGGTGGATTCACAGAAGAATCCTGCAATGTCAGCAGAAATATTTGGCAGAGATGCGCGCGCAGCCGCATGACGTGTGATTGACGTGCAACTAGAGGGTGAAGGGGACTTGACATTTAGCTCTACATGTGGAGACAGAAGTCTGGGGTTATGTCAACCTAATCCCAAATCATATCTAATATCCTATGTTTAAAGAACTGTGTTATCCAAAAGGAAAGGTCTCTAGGATAGAATCTATTCTATACTGACTGTTAGTGCGTGTACAAGCGTCTAAGTGTCTACACTAGATGCGAGGGGGTAGGAATATTCCATGGTAACGGGGCTATGAATTACTTGCATGAGGACAGCGAGGCCTGGCCCCTTTTCACGGTAGCTGGAGGAATGTTTACCTAAACTACTAGACAGGAATGCATCGGATGAGGAGGGAGGAGATAATCTTGAAGGTGAAATACAGTTTTTGGCAGGCGATAGGCTGGATCAGGCACCGTTAGCCGCGCAGGGAGTAGGACAAAGTTCATGGACACAGATGCAGGCTCAGACTGGAGCTTTCAGAGGCAGAAGGCAGGAAAAGGCTTGATGACAGAATTCAGGGCCTACTCGCCTGAATCTGTAAAATGTGGAAAGTGAACCACATAAAGTCGGTGGCCTTTCATACTTAGGAATGGAATATCTGACCCATTCATGGCGGATCTGAAAGAGGACATGTTGACGGTGGACGCACATATATTTGCGTCTTCAAAACTGGAGTAGGAGGGAACATACATGTACTTATAGCATGTACATGGAGCCGTTGGGGTCTACGATAGGGGACATAACTGATCACAAAATTCATATTTCCTCATTCCCTCCTTGTCCCCTACGGACCCTCAGGAGATATCGATCTTCATCAATCCATCGATCTGTTCATATAGCATCATTTGTTCTTCTTTCTTCTTCCGGGATCTTGAACGAAAACGTGGATGTGGGATACACGATGTGGCACACAGACCACAAATCGCTGGCCCACATTGTAGACATAAGCAGCAACTGAATAGTATGAGAAAGCCAATACCTAGGAAGGATAGGATTCTCCATCCCCAGGCTGACAACACGCCCCAGAACCAACCGGACCAAGTCCAGGTGCCTGGACTCTGGTGTATCTGGCTTATAATCTTATGAAGGCGGGTTATGGCTTTATATACTGACGGCGAATTTTCTGGTATGAAAATGCAACAACTTGATCCGATGACCCTACAAGCTCCGCCCCTATCGGCCAGGATGACGTCAAGGACAAGACGATTTTGAAGCACAACAATCCGCATAGCAGACTGCTCTTCTGTTAAATTGCCTAAGGCGGAAATAGTCTCGTTCACTACTGCTTCAAGGGTTCTGGTTAATCTACGTATCAGCTTACTATTAGTGACTGTACCTATATAGGGAAAGAATCCTTTATTGAAATCTGTGTATTTTTCCCATGCTGTTTCAGTGTAATCGACAATTGGGAGATCTCTCTGCTGTCTATTGTGTACTAAATGGGTATTTCTATGATAATCAGGAGGAGCTAGGAAAACAGGTGGCAGAAGGAATGCTATGTAACAGGTACCATCCCAATCTAAAGGTAGACATATATATGCGGTCTGGCCACATATGAAGTAGGAATGATGGGAAGCTCTAAATGTAGACTTGCCTTGATCACTGAATTTTATTACAGTGGTGCATTTACTATGGCCCATGTGTATGGAACCATTCTTTCTTATACATAATTCCCCTTTTACTGGGAATACTGACATGGCGGGCAAGATTGGTGTAGCTTCAGATTCAACGTTCAGGATCATGAGGTTAAGTGTAAAATTACCTAATCCATATACTTCATTTTCTAGATCAGTTCCTGTTCTTTTGGGAAGTCCCTCCTTGTTAGGGTAGCAGACTTTAAGCAAAACTAGGTTCAGGTTTCCCCATACCCAGTTGTCTTGATAAATTGCGGAATTTGAATCTAGGGAATTAATCAGACTAAACCATGCTCCACAGGAGCCATTATGTGTGAACGGATAGGGAAAGAGGGGCAAAACTCCCTTATAGTTCTGATAGGGAGGGAGTCGGCCACATATCCAACAATTTGTGGCATTGCTGGTCTGATGGGAATGATGTAACATACTGATAAATGTGTTGTTGCGCAGCGCAAATCTATATGACAACTCATGCGGAGGTAATTCGCTAAAAGAATGTTCTGCAGTTATGTTGTAAGCACGCTTAAGAATAGGGTAATACATATGCAATAGTATGCTAAAAATAATGATCAGAAGACTTAGAAAAAACAAAATTAATAATGTTACTGTGCAGTGACTACGAAGTGATTTACAATACGCATGCTTTTTCAGCTGCATTCGCTGATTTCTTTCTCTATTCCGGTCTAGAGGATACATGTCAGAGACAAATTCAACCGATTCACCTTGGAGAGGACTTAAACAATCAAATTGTCTGACTTGCTAGACCTCAATTTTAGTTTATAAAGTTCTGGTTTTGATTTCTCAACCAAGGGGAGCTTTGAGTCTGTCCGTGAGGGAATACAGGGTTCAGTATTCACACTGGATGGTAGTCCATAATATTTCTTGATATGACTCGAGTGCAACCACCCTTTGCGACCCTCAATCTTCACGGCAGTCCTTGTAGTCAGTAGAACCAACTTAGGCGACTTCCACCTAGGATCCAGTTGGGTCTTCCGGTCGAAATTCCTGACCAAAACCAGGTCACCAGGAACCACGTCATGGGGCTTCACCTCAGTATTATCGGGAAAAGCTGCGGTTACCTGTGAACGACAAGATTGTAGTGCAGACATCAAGGAAGCCAGGTAATCTGTCAGCATATTACAGTCAACATCAGTGATTTTGCGAGGTATAGGCGTCCCCCACATATTTGGTGGTCTACCGAAGATCACCTCGTACGGGGATAGCCCAGTTCGAGAATGTGCTACCATTCTCATGTAAAAGAGCGCAACTGGTAAGGCTACTATCCAGTCGACACCTTTTTCCCTACATATTTTGGACAATCTAATTTTCAGAGTTTGATTATGGCGTTCCACGAGACCTGCGGCCTCGGGATGCCGGACACAGTGGAATTTCCATTGGTAGCCTAACAAAAGGGAAACGTGTTTCATTAGTTCGGATGAGAACGGCTGGCCGTTATCTGAGTAGACAACACGTGGTAAACCGTATCGTGGGAAGAATTCTCGAACTAACTGTTTGGCAGTAGTCGGAGCAGTGTAATCTGAAACCGGGTATGCTTCTGTCCAACGGGAAAGAGCACAGACAACTACGAGAACATATTTGAATCCTCGACATCGTTCCATCTGGATATAATCCATCTGGAGGACTTCAAAAGCATGATTAGGAGGTTGAAATCCACCCTGCTCTACGGGGATGCTTTTACCTGGATTAAACTGACAACATATCATACAGGTACGAACTTTTTGTTTAGCTGCTGCTCGCAAGTGTTTGTTGAACCAAATGTGTTGAATGCTGTCTAGCATAGCTTTTTCTCCTAGGTGCGCTGGACTATGTATTGTGTTAATGATGACTTGAACCATAGAGTCGGGAAGAAACCATATAGATTTTTTCTTCGTCATCCATCCTTGATCCGTTTGGATCCCTCCTAATTCAGTCCATTTCTTTATTTCTTCTGGTGTAGCATGTGTCTGTATGTCAATTACATCAAGGGCGGGATCCTTAACGGTCATGCAATGTGTTAGTGTTGGAACTATTGTCTTTGTCATGTCAGTTGTGAGAGTCTGATTCTGAGCAGTCTGTTTAGCTGTTCTGTCAGCTAGGTCATTACCCTGAGAAATGATATCGGTAACTTTTGTATGGGCTTTGCATTTCATAATCGATATTGCAGTGGGTAGATGAATCGCGTCTAATAGGGTTTGAATGAGGGGTCCGTGCTGGATGTGGGCACCGTGAGAAGTTAAATAACCTCTCTCTCGCCACAGTACGCCGAAGTCATGGACGACTCCGAATGCATAACGTGAATCTGTGTATATGTTGACTTTCTTATTTTTGGCTTGAATACAGGCTTGTGTCAGAGCGATGAGCTCTGCTGCTTGAGCCGACAAAGTGTTAATACGATTTGTTTCAATGACTTCAGTGTCTGTTGTGACTGCGTAAGCAGCCACTAACTCTCCTGTACTTGTTCTCATACATGACCCATCTACATACAATGTCAAGTCTGGATCTGACAAAGGGATATCTGTCAAGTCTTGTCTGGGTTTCGTCGTGATAGTAATGACTTCGACACAATCATGTGCCAATGGATCTGTTCCGCCCACTGGTAACAGTGTGGCAGGATTTAACGTATTACAACGTCTGATTTCTATGTGTGGCTGAAACAATGTTAATTCGTAACCGGTGAGTCTCGCTATAGTCAAGTGTTGTGTTTGTGTGCGGTTCAAGAGAACCTCCACTGCATGTGGTACTTGTACTGTCAATTGGTGTCCTAACACTATGGCATCGCTTTGTCTGATAGCTAAAGCTGTTGCTGCCACCGATTTCAGGCACGCAGGAAGAGCCTGGGCTACTGGATCTAATGTACTAGAGAAATAAGCACATGGTTTGTGTGATCCTGCTTGTTCCTGAGTGAGTACTGACAAACCAGTACCTTCGCGTTCTGTAACAAAGAGTGTAAACTGTTTGCTGTAACATGGTGTTGCTAAAACAGGTGCTTGACATAAAGCTTTCTTTAAACTTTCAAAGGCGTGTGTATGTTCTTGAGTCCAAGGGAGGACAGTCGATGTGGCTGCCTCCTGTGTTGTCAACTGGATGAGTGGTTTTGCTAAAAATGCATATTGAGGGATCCACTGCCTACAGTATGAAGTGAGGCCTATAAAAGCCCGCACCTCCTTTTGTGTCTTGGGTGGTGGCATGTTAGCGATTAACTGGATGCGGTCGGGTGTAAGCTGCCTTCCCTCCTTGGACAGCGAGTGCCCAAGGTAAACAACTCGCTGGACACAGAATTGCAGCTTAGAAGGGGACACCTTGTGTCCCTTGTTAGCCAGAAATTTCAAAACCGTCAGTGACGCTTTTTCACATTCAAGTTCGCTTCGAGCGGTGATCAGCAGATCATCGACATATTGAAGCAAGGCAGTGTTAACTGGCATGTGGATACTGTCAAGTTCTCGTTTCAGTGCTTGGCTATAGATGCTGGGGCTTTCTGTAAATCCTTGAGGTGCGCGTGTAAATTTAAAACTTCGTCCATTTAAACTGAACCCGAACAAGTATTGACTTTCCGGATCTATTGGGACGCTAAAGAAAGCATTCTTGAGATCGATTACAGTGAAGAACGTTGCTTCTGAGTCAATAGCTGTTAGTAATGAAGAGATATCTGGGACCACAGGGTATTGTGGTACAATACATTTATTTAATTCGCGCAGATCAATAACTAATCGATATACTGGTGGTGCTTTTGGATCCGTTCTTTTAAGAATCGGAATTATCGGGGAATTACATACATTGGAGTCGGTTTCGACAACCACTCCTTGTGCAATGAGCTCGTCAATGATTTGCAGCAAAGCCACAACAGCATCGGGTGGTAACTTGTATTGTCGTATTCGTGGTAGTATTACTCCTGTTTTTAGTGTGACACGATATGGTGTAATATTCATGCAACCAACATCAGTGGGGCCTTGTGCCCATAAATGTATAGGTAAATTCTGCAGTCGGTGATCCATGTCTCTGGACACGTAGTGACCTTTAAAGTCACGTAAAAATAGTCGTACTCCTTCCGGAGAACAACATATTATAGCTCCTAGAGCTTTCAATGTTTTTATACCTAACAAGTTTTCTGGACATGATTTAGTAAGCAATAAATCTGTAGTACGTGTCAATGGACCAATCGTAAGTGGAAGAGGTTGTGTTACGTCGTTTATTATAGGTTTTCCTGAGAATCCAAGGGAAATATTCTGTGAGCCTGAGAGGGGTGCCCCTGGAACTTCACTGCGTCTTATAGTTGTTCTGCTTGCCCCTGTATCAAGTAAAAACTTTCTGTCTTCCCCTAATAGTTCACTATGTACATAAGGTCCCTCTTGGTCTACAGGAACCTCAAAAAGGGGTAAGCCAACTTCCCTCTCTAGGCTATCTCATGAGTATCGCTGATAATCGGGATAATCTGCTTGTGCATACTGATACATCTGTTGTGTTGTTGCTTGTGTTGCAGCAATAGGCTGCGCTTGTGGTGGTGCTATGGTCTGTTGTGGAGCTCCCTGTTGCGGAGCTAATTGTTGCGGAGCTAACCTAGGTTGTGCATGCTGAGGAATTTGTTGTTGATTCTGATCCTGTCTAGGTGGACGTGGTCTCTCCTGGGTTCTACCTGTAGCAATATTATGTTTCAGGACTGGACAATCGTGTATATAATGACCTGGTTGTTTACAATAGTTACATGTCCCTTTCGTAGGACCTGCGGAATTACCCTTTTGATGACCATCGGCTGGAACTGACTGAGCAACAAGCATTTTCATTTTTGTATCTTTCATACGTCTTTGTTCGTGTTCTTGTTCTTCTCTAATTCTATTGTGATGATATTGTAACATCTGTAACATCTGTGATGGGGTATTACCTTGCCAGGTACTTTCGAATTTCAATACTCTATTCTTGACTTGTAGCAGAGAATTTTCAACTAATTTTGTCACAAACAGATGTGGATATGACTCACTACTGGCTTTTATGCCACTATTTATACCAAAACATTTTTCAAATCGGGAATAGAAATCACTAGTGTCTTCATCTGGTTTTTGTTTACAGGCTGATATTGCACCCCAGTCTTCCTTTTTCGTAGTTAATAAACGTGGCAGTACCTGCACTAGTAGTCCTGCTAGTGCTGTAGTCTTTTCCCCAAGTCCTGATCCTGCAGCTCGGGCCTTCTCTTCGTTTTCTAATGCTGTCCAATCTATCTTTTGGTCTCCCACCTCCCATTCCTTTTCTTTGAGTTTCTCATAAACACCGGCGGGTAATAGGACTTTTAATATTTTCATAATGTCGGGGTAGGTATACTCTCCCATGAGTAACATGTCCTTTATTTCACGGTGGAAACCTGCTGGGTCCTTGTCATGGCTGGGTACTACTTTCTTCATTTCTAATAATTCCAGTTTAGTTATAGGCGTGTACACAAACACGCGTGTAAAGTTATTACCGTCACCTCTGATTGGGTGTACTTCGCGTAACGGGTTCTGTCTATCTATGTGATACATTTTTCTTCCCATGATGGGAACTGGAACGTGTTCTGGGCATACGAAATTTAAATATTGGTTTCGGAATTCTAGAATTTCTTTAATCAAATCAGTACTTGACCCTCTCCATATATTCGTGAGCAGTTCTGTCAATATGTCAGGTAAGGGTCCTGGATCGGAGTGTTGGCTTTTATATAATATAAGGAGGTGTTGAATCATGTATATACTAGCTAAACGCTGTTCGTATGGGTCAAGATTCAGAAACGTGTGTACAAGTACATCATCATTGTATTCGCTGGGACTGTCAGCCCATTGTACTGCTGACCTAGCTAATTCTTGTTCGTCCATGGAATCGAGCATATGGTACCCTCTTCGATCTCGGAGTAATTTATCAACGGCTTGGAATAGGTGTTCGGGGGATTTTGTATTTAACATAGGGTTTGGAAAATGCCTATTATATTCTGGACGTATTGGACGTATCGGGTCGTTAAAGTCTCTAGTATTATTATGGGGTCTTCCTCTACCTACATAAGCTATTGTTTCGACTTGTTCTGATTCTTGCTCCTCCTCCTCTTCTGATTCTACTCTGTCTGTTTCTCGTCTTTCTTTATGTATTCGTTCTACTTCCTTGCGGATCTTTCGACTCATGGCGATTATACACGCCTGTCTATCGTGTTTCTCTTCTGATATGTTCTGACCCCATTTGACAAGTCTTTGCATGGTATCGTGATCTGCCCCGGGCCTGTCTTGATTCCTAATTACACAATTTATGAAAAAACGTAGTAGTTGTCTTTGGACATCCACTTTCTGGTATTCCATAGCTTCGTTAATACTTTCTGGACCTCGCCCTGTTTGGACAAAGCGATATATTTCGTCTAGGTGTTCACCCATTCCTGGTATTGTCATTAAATATAATGTAGCTCGTCTTATACGTAGTGATGATATGAGCAATTTATCCTGACTACCTGGTACTGGATCGTATCTACAATCCACAAGCTGTTCTTTAAACATGTCGGATGTCGCTAATTGGGGTGTACGTTGGAGTGCTAAATCTCTAAGGGTCTGTTTATTTCGCGGCGGGGTGGCAAACATGTCTGTCGTACCTCCTGTAGCACCATCTGAGGTGCTAGGCACGAAAGGATTCGTTGGGCGTAGGATAGAGATTGTAGATGCAGGAAAAACTGTAGAAACGGACGGACCTGTGGGAACTTGTGTAGGAGTTTGTAGTTGCGGGGGTACAGACGGATGCTCTTGGTGTTGAACACCATCGGAAGCGGTATGTGCGGTATGGCATTAGCATACTCGGGAGCTACGTCATCTAAATAGGAAGAAAGGAAAACGTCCTTTGCTGTTTTGGGATGTGTTTTGGGATGTGCTTTTATCGGGAGTAATGGAGGAGTTAAATCTTTTGGTATTTCCGGGGTAGCCTTAGGTAACCCTTCGGCCAGAAGAGGATACATACCATTCATAAGGGTGTTTCTTTGTCTATCTATTTGTTCTGAGTTTACTCGGGTACCTTCCTCAAGTAATAGATTTTCTCGAGTTTTATTTGAATTCTCTCTACCTTTCTCTTCCTGTCTGAGTGCTTTTTCTGTACGTCTGTATGATTCTTTACGCCATAATTCAATGGCATCTTTCTGTGACTGTCTGGCTTTCTTTTTCCATAATTCTTCTTCTACTCTCATGATGCAATCTGCATCCCAGGTCCCCGTTGCGGGCCATCTCTGACTCTCTGGTAATTCTTTGGTGTAGTCCACCCATAAATCAAGAAATAATACGGCATCTAGACCATGCTTATGATACATAAAGTATCCTGGAGTATCCCTAGGTGGAATGGGAACAGCTTCTTCGAGTACACCTTTTCTAGTTTTGATCTGTCTTAGTTTTGAAAAGAGCGGCATTTTTAGATCTTGTTTCTAGAACACACTTTATACGATGAACACAATAATGAACAGTCATTCACACCACAATGTATAGAACGTATTAAAACATTTAACATTTAACAGTTTTAACGAACCATGATAACTAATAGAAAACTAGTTACTGACATAATACTGACACTAGATAATATTTATTTATATGCAAGACATACTATATATACTGCTAAACAGTACAGATACACTGCTGAAACAGTGCAGACCGGACTTGTGTACCCAAACCCGTCTCGACCGGCACAGACTATGTGCACGTTAAATGCCTCCCCGGTAATGGTACTCACCGGGTAGCTCGGAACGGAAGGCCTCGGAACGGAACTGAAACTGGACCGGACTGGACTCGACTCGACTGGACTCGGAACTTCGGAACCTGGTGGGCCTCTGTATACCTCGGATCTTGCTCTCTCAGCTAGGCTCTGGTCGGGATACTTCGCACTTCTCTCCGCCTCGTCTGGGTGTTGATCGCAGCCTCAGTCACCCCCGCTTGGCCGGAGGGAGATACAGGAAATCCTGCGGGTACGCGTTTTTGTCCGTTCAGCTGTGGCAGGAGACCGGGCCTGCAACGCACCGCCGGCGCGTGAGATGAGAAAGTGTCCCTGTTCGGGCGCCAATTTATGTGGTAAATATTTCGTTACCGGTACTATTTTTATGCGGTAAAGTCTTAGTGAGAATAACTCAGTAAAAATAAGAGGCAGAATCCGTGGTATTAGAGGTTTTAAAAGGCTTTATTCCTATACAAAGGAATACAATTCGAATTGTAGGCATTCTATTCCATCACCACGAAAGTTCAGGAAGGAAGGGGCATATATTATTGACAGATAAGCAGTTTTATAGAAAATACATTACAGTGAAACAGATGCAAGAGGCGTAACAGCTGATGATACAGATAAACTGTGCATACGTAACTAATAGAGGCGTATACATGGGTGTAACTAAAATACGTCATTAAACATGATGTCACAAGTGGGTGGATTCACAGAAGAATCCTGCAATGTCAGCAGAAATATTTGGCAGAGATGCGCGCGCAGCCGCATGACGTGTGATTGACGTGCAACTAGAGGGTGAAGGGGACTTGACATTTAGCTCTACATGTGGAGACAGAAGTCTGGGGTTATGTCAACCTAATCCCAAATCATATCTAATATCCTATGTTTAAAGAACTGTGTTATCCAAAAGGAAAGGTCTCTAGGATAGAATCTATTCTATACTGACTGTTAGTGCGTGTACAAGCGTCTAAGTGTCTACACTAGATGCGAGGGGGTAGGAATATTCCATGGTAACGGGGCTATGAATTACTTGCATGAGGACAGCGAGGCCTGGCCCCTTTTCACGGTAGCTGGAGGAATGTTTACCTAAACTACTAGACAGGAATGCATCGGATGAGGAGGGAGGAGATAATCTTGAAGGTGAAATACAGTTTTTGGCAGGCGATAGGCTGGATCAGGCACCGTTAGCCGCGCAGGGAGTAGGACAAAGTTCATGGACACAGATGCAGGCTCAGACTGGAGCTTTCAGAGGCAGAAGGCAGGAAAAGGCTTGATGACAGAATTCAGGGCCTACTCGCCTGAATCTGTAAAATGTGGAAAGTGAACCACATAAAGTCGGTGGCCTTTCATACTTAGGAATGGAATATCTGACCCATTCATGGCGGATCTGAAAGAGGACATGTTGACGGTGGACGCACATATATTTGCGTCTTCAAAACTGGAGTAGGAGGGAACATACATGTACTTATAGCATGTACATGGAGCCGTTGGGGTCTACGATAGGGGACATAACTGATCACAAAATTCATATTTCCTCAACTGTAGAAAAAGTGAAAGTAAAGTGGTTTCTTGCCGCTATTTTTCCCCACGCGATGTACTAGGATTTCACGGTATGGAATCGGGTCTGTTTTTTAACACTGCATGTGCGTGCGTGCACCCCCTCCTGTGTTTCTTTCCCACGGCAGGGAAGCCCGGCCAGCCACTTTTTTAGCTCCACGCGCCATCTCGATGGGAAAGGTCAGGTTTTAAATTCTCCCCAGGGTGTTTGCGTTGTCTGCTGTGGAAATTAGCGTTTTATTATAATTTACAAAAAATGTTGGCTTTGTCTTTTGCATAGCACAACAGCTCCCTGTGCTTCAACCCACTGAAATGTCAAAACCTAGCGCTCATGGAAAAATGAGCATGCCTGATATTAGGCGCTATATTTAAAGAAAACGGCTCGAGCTTTTAAAGCCGGGAGAGAGTAAACCCATTGCAATCATTAAACAATAGCGCATCGGCCCCCCCTTCCCCCCCCCCCCAAAGTGCAAAATCTGCCACTGTGTAAATAAACGCGATGGGTTCGACTAGAATATGGACAAGTTTTACATTTAAAAAAAATCCAGGCAGACCAGACCCTCGAGAGAAAGTGAACAAGCATTTACAATGCAACGGTCTCGGCATTGTTAAAATTAGAGCTATTGGCATTGCTCATGACAATGCCGTTTCTTTAAATGTTTTAAAAACAAAAACATAAACAAAAATAATGTCATGAGCAATGCCAATAGCTCTAACCTTACCAATGCCGAGACCATTGCATTGTAAATGCTTGTTTTAAGCTGGTGTAGGAGGGGTTGCAACGTAGTTCCTTAGGGAGAGCATTCCATACGGCAGGCGTGTTTTCAGAGAAAGAGCGAGACTGTGTAGATTTCTTTTTTAATAAGGGTGGGATTAGGATGACAGCGTTAGTGCTCCTCATAGTTCTGGTACAGCCCGTTTTGTGGAGTTTATCAGAGAGGTAAGATGGGGTGTTTTGATGGAGGGCTTTGTGCGTGATGCAGGCAGTCTTGTGAGTGGATCTGCCTTCAATAGGAAGCCATTTAAGGTCTTTGAGGACGGGGGAGATGTGATCAACCCGCTTACAGTCAGTAATAAGCCTGGCAGCCAGGTTGAGAACAGATTTGATAGGGGCAAGGTGGACTTTGGGAGTTCCAGAGAAAGTGGCATTACCGTAGTCGAGTCTAGATAGGACCAATGATTGTACCACTGATTTAAAGTCATCAGCAGGAATAAAGGGTTTGATTTTTTTAAGATGGTGGAGTGTGAAGAGAGCGCCTTTGGCCGAATTATTTATATGGGGAGTAGGACCGAGGTTCTGGTCGATGCTGATACCGAGGGATTTGACGATGCTAGAGATGGAGAGAGAGCAGTTAAGAGCTTTGATGTCAGAAATCCAATGCAGAATAGTTGTTTTTAGGAGAGAATAGAATGATTTAAATTTTTTTAGGGTTAAGTTTTAGGTGGTTTTGATGGAACCAGGATTGGATCTTAGTCAAGGCATCGTTAAGGTGCAAGACATCAGCATGGGATTTGATCTTATAGTAAAGTTGGGTGTCATCAGCATAAAGGTGCTAGCTGATTTTCGCTTGCTTAAGAATGAGGGTGAGGGGTTCCATGAAGTGGTTGAATAGAGTGGGGGAGAGAATGGAGCCCTGGGGGACCCCCAAGGAGACCTGTAGAGGTTTGGAAAGACAGTCGCTGACTTTAATTTGTTGGGTTCTATGTTGGAAAAAGGAGGTGAACCATTTGAGAACAGTGCCATTAAGGCAAAACGGTCTTTGAGAATGTTGAGTAAGGCGGCATGGTTGACAGTATCAAAAGCTGCAGAGAGGTCAAGAAGGATGAGAAGGGAAGATTCACCCTTGTCTAGAGAGTGGTGGATGTCATCGACTATTTTGAGCATAGCTGTTTCAGTGCTGCAGCCCTTTCGAAAGCCTGATTGTAAAGCGTCTAGGAGGTTGAATGGTTCAATGTGTTTGTCTAACTAGAGTAGAGCGCATTTTTCCAGGGCCTTAGATAGGAAAGGAAGGTTAGAAATAGGGCGTAGATTATTTAAGTCATTGGGGTCAGCTGTAGCGTTTTTGATGGTGGGGGTAATTTGTCCTAGTTGGAGGGAGGCTGGGACACTACCGGTGGCTAGGGAGGAGTTGATGATAGTGGTCCAATAAGGTGCGATGATGTGTTTTAGGTCCTCAACAAGGTAGGCTGGGAGAGGATCTTTGGTATGAGAGGAAGGTTTAAGT
Source organism: Triturus cristatus (assembly GCF_964204655.1). Taxonomy (NCBI): domain Eukaryota; kingdom Metazoa; phylum Chordata; class Amphibia; order Caudata; family Salamandridae; genus Triturus; species Triturus cristatus. The sequence goes on from NC_140595.1 coordinate 60,381,748, forward strand.
TTGGAGATGATGTTGAAGACATCCCGTGCCGAAACTGGACAAAACTTATTCCAGAATGCATTGTTTTTTAGTTGGGGGGGTGATGTAGTCAGGCTCATAAGGGGTGTCAAAGGGGGGGGGGAGTTGGAAAGAGTCTGGGGGAAGAGAAAAGGGGGGTATGTTAAGGAAGGGTGGTTGGCCATAAGGGAGGGGTGTTAGAATGAAGGATTGATCAATCTTATTGATTTTATCTGAGAAGAAGCTCGCAATTTCTTCACATCTCTCAACCGTAGCCATACGTTTGGGGGGCTAAGGCAGTTTGGCTTTTGACAATGCTAAATAATTCCCTAGGTCGGTTTCTTGCCCGGTCAAGTTATGAACGGAAGAAGGAAGTCTTTTCCTTAAAGATGTGTTTTTTGTAGTTGGCTCTTGCGGCTCTGAGGAGGATAAGATTTGAGGGGGAAGGCTGTTGCCTCCAAGTGCATTCAGTCTGCCTAAGAGCGCGCCTTTCACTGTTGAAGTCACTATTGAACCAGGATTTAGAGGGGTTACATTTCAGCTGTTTTAATTTGGCAGGAGCAATTTGGTCAAGGACATCAACAATAGATTTGTTGTAATGTTCTATAAGGCCACTAGCACTTAGGGAGGGAGGAGTAAGGCTTAGGTGAGCTTTCATTTTTTTCTCCAGTTCGCCTGAAGGAATAAGGTGGAGATTTCTAGTCAGCTTCTTTTGGTTGGAGGTATTTGTGTATGGTGGGGGTACAAAGCTGTTGATCGTAAAGAGGATGAGGTGGTGGTCGGACCAGTCAATAGGGATGATGTGGGAGAGAGAAGCCAGTTCCTTGCTAGTGATGATAGCGTCAAGAGTGGCACCTTTGGTGTGTGTTGGGGAACGGCAGAGCTGTTTCAAGTCATTGATATCAAGTAAGTCATTGATGAGATTAACCGAGGGATCGTCATTTTTATTCCAGTGGAGGTTAAACTCTCCGAGAAAGAGGTTTCTAGATTTAGACGTCGATGATTGAGTGAGAAAATCAGACAGTTCTTCCACAAAGGAAAGAGGGTCACCAGGGGGGTGGTAGATGGTATGTAGGTGAATAGGGGGTGATCCCTGAACTATAAGATCAGCACCAAGGTATTCAAAAGTAGTAAGGTCAGAGTGCTGGACAGGTAGGAGTTGAAGTTCTTCTTTATAGATTATGGTGAGTTCCCCCTCCGATTTTATCAAGCCTGTCTTTTCTGAGGATGGAGTAACCGGGGGGAGAGAGCAGGTCAAGGATAGATGTTGAGTGGGCATTGAGCCAGGTTTCCATAAGAAAGGCTATGTCAATGCCTTCACTAAGGATACTTTCAGCGATTTCTGTTGCATGACAGGCTGCCGATAGGAAGTTAACAAGCATGCAGTTAAGGGGTTTAGGGTCGGTTTTTTTTGGGGGGGGAGGAGGAATGGATGATGAAGAGTTGTTGCGGGGGTCTAGGTGAGACGGGGTAGGACGGGATTCTACTTGTTCTCAGGATCACAGGAATGGAAGAATGTGGAGAAAGGGTGTTTGTCATTGAGGTAATAAGAGAGTGTTCTTTATTAGGATCACAGAGGTCGGGAGGGGGGAGATGGCTCGGAGAGATGGGTGGACTGAGTAAACCATTTCTGCAGGTCAGTATAGAAGGAGGATTATCGTAAGGGGAGGTATTCCAGTGGTGAAGGAGTGTGGGCTTAGATTGTACAGAATCCAAGGGATAGGTATGATTGGGAGGGATTCTTGAAGAGAGGGAGTTAATTTCATTTTTGAGTGAAGAAAGCTCTAGTGCCAAGGTTGAGAGGTGGAGTTCTATATTGAGGAGTGATTGGGTGAGAAGTGAGATAGGGAGGGGGGGCAGGGAGGTCGCGGGGGAGGGGGGTATGTTCCTTGTTGGTCATGGATGGCGGTTTAGAGTGCGGGTGGGAAGCCAGAAGGAGGGGGGGTGCGTAGGTCGCCGGGGAGGGGGATCTGTTCCTTGTTGGACATGGATGGCGGTTTAGGGTGCGGGTGGGATGGGAAGCCAGGAGGAGGGGAATGGGGCCTGTTAGGGTTGCAGGATAGAGGTAGAATTAAAGGATGCAAGAGGGCACTCTCAGGGGTTAGTTGGGTGTCATGAGATGAAAAGGGGGCATGGGAGGGGTTGAGAAGGCTGTTAACAAGATAATGGGGAGATGGTTACTAGGGGAGGCGGTGATAGGGGATGTTAGTGGAGCCATCGGGGGATCATGAGAAGGAGGGAGGGTTAGGGTGGTTGAGGGAGTTGTTGGAAGGTTACTGGGAGATAAGGGAATTGGAGTTATAGGTGGAGCAGTCGGGGGAGCGGGAGAACGGGAGGAGGGGGGTTTGGGTGGCTGAGGGGGTTGTAGGAAGGTTACTAGGAGATTAAGAGATTGGAGTTATTGGTGGAGCCATCAGAGGATAGGGGAGCAGGGGACCAAGGGCAGGGTGAGGTTTGGGTGGCTGTGGGAGTTAAGTGAAAGTCATGGGGAGGAGGAGATGCTGATGAGGCCGGTGGAGAATGTAACAGGGTATGCAGGATTTCATTGTTGAGTGAAAGGTCAGGGAGTGGATAGGTTGGGGCCGGGGTGAGAGGGGGCAAGAAGGCTTATTGCGTTTGGGAGGCTGAGGGGTTAGAGGTTGGAGTAGGTAGAAGGTATTGGAATAGGGAGTAGAAGTGGCGTTCAAAAATGGTGAGGTGGTTCTCGGAGGCTTGTACCTTGTAGATATCTTTCCAAGGGCATGTTGCTCATTTATGCAAACAGTTTCAGACCTAAGTATCTTCACCGGTTCCTTAAACAATTCGTTTAAATATGACTAATTTTGCTAAAAAGAGGATACAGTCAGAGTGCCCCTGGAACAGAAAAATGGACTCCAAATCTAGTAGAGCTTTAGTGGCATTTCACCGTGCAGTTTATCAACACATGTTCCTCGCATGGATGAGTCACAAGGTGCTTATTTAATAATTTGCTCTTACAAATAAGGCTTAAAGAGCCCTTAACAGACTTGTATTTTGTATCTTACATCTGACATGGCATTTCTATAAACTTTGTGGGAAAGCTATTTTGGAGAAGTAACAGACATCGGACGTTTCCTTTCGATGACCCACTGATTTATCTAGTCCAATATTTAGAAGCCCTATGTGACAATTCCTTTAATGTCAACTGAAACATGGTGTGGACATAAGCAGTAGTTTAATTTCCAAGTTGCCACACAAATACTGCAAATGCTGCTGCAGTAGATTTTACTTCCTTGATGGAGTTTTGTATACGGGCTTCCCAATGTAGGGTTATAAATATAAGTATGCCCAAAGGAAAATTAGGTAAACTCTTCCAGTGTCTCATCAACCACAACCTTTGCAGTTGATTTCCTTTAGGTGAAGTTATATTATGCACATTTATGTTTACGTTGTTCTCGATAAACAACACTTTGGGTCACAAGTTAAGGTTTCAATGCATTTTCATTTCTCAGTTATTGGTGATTCATTTACACACAAGTTCGTAGTAGAAATGTGTAACTATCCAGAGCATGTCAACATATGAAAAAGTAGTAATCTAATCCAGAAATATAACGGTATTAAAAAAAAGAAAAACAAGACTGGTACTTTAACGTTTCCAGCCATCAAATAAGGCCTTACAGTTTGGTTGGTACATATATTTTATATGCATCGGTGTAAAAGAGAATATTATTGATGTTGGTTGCCACTGTAAAGCCATCAGGATCTGAGAGATCTAATTTATCTATTTATATTTAGAATTATTCTTGCTGCTGAGTTTTGGATTCTTTGTAGCTTTCTGATAGTTGAGAATGGAATGCTGTGGAAGAGTCTGCTAGCCTAGTTAAGTTTGGAGAGGATGAATGTTGATGTTGCTTGTACCTGTGAGGAAATTCCAGATGTGGGGAAGTATTTTCATTGCATAGAAAGTTTATTAGGGCAGCTTGTCCACTCCAGTATTCATGGAAAATATAGACTCAAAGAAGATTCTAAGATTGTTCACATTTATAGCTATTTTTGGCAGGGGTTCCAGTTTGCATATGGTCATATTTTTTCAATACACTGCAGGACATCATTTAACTTTTTAAAGCATTCACCTTGAGGTGATTCCATATCATCCACTGATCTATGGCTATAAGGCAGGTTTTAAGTTTTGATGTTCCTATGTCCTTAGGGATTTCCAGTTTGAGAAGTATCTGTGTGTTGTCTGCAGTCTTGTCGAAGAGGAGTTTGAAATTGTTGGCAACATTTAGATGTTAAAAGTAGAGGTAAGATGAGAGATCCTTGCGGAACTCCTGTTTTTATGGAGTAAGGATTTGAAGAGAAAGGCGGTGTGTGAATCTGGTGGTATCTATTGTTTAGGTAAGAGGAAATCCAGTTGATGGTGATACCATCTATACGGACTTCTTTCAGTCCAAGAGGTAATGTGTCTTGGTGTAGTTCAAACGATGCTGAAAGGTACAGGGGTAGTTTTCAGGTACACCATTGTTGTTGACTGTGTATTTTAGAGCCTTCTAGATTGCGATGTGGGCAGATTCGGTCCCTCTCTATGGGCAGAATTCTGTCAGTCTGACTGTAGCTTGTTTTCTTCTATGAATGTTTAATATCTGACAAAAGGTTGCTCTCTCCATAAGTCTACAATGGAAAGGTATATTAGAGATCAGGCTGTAACTGTTAGGGTCTCAAGGGTCCACATTGTTTTTTTGTAAGTAGTTGGCATGGGTATGCCTTCTTTATTATCTCTGGAACTGTTTCTATTCATTAAGACTTACTGATAATATTTTTGACTGGGATTTTTGACAGGGATGCAAATGGTGATTGATGGAACTTTTGAAAATATGTGGAGGGCAACCAGCGTTGCTGCTAGCTTTCGCTAGGTCTTCAAATCCTGAGGTTATAATTTCTCGGAAGGCTGATATAGATTGAGACTGTATATCTGTTGTGACTGTTTTTGACTTTATAATATGGAAGGTGTTGTTTCTCGTGGTTGTTAGATAAGAATCCAGGGTGTCTGCATTGTTTAGATAATGTGTTGCTACTTTATTACAGATGTTTTGGAAGTGGAAGTTTGACCACCCTCTAGATTGCGGAATTCTGAGTTCCCAGGCTGGGCGTTTTGCATGGTCAATCCTGCTTGGACTTCTTTATGTATGATTTGCACTGACTATTGTGTCTGTGTAGGCACATTTTCACTTGGCTTATTTTTTCCATTTGGGTATTTATTGTGATGATCTGTCCATGTAACCAGTGAATTTTGTTGAATAGCATTTAATTCTGTTTTGGAGATAATTCATCCAATGTACGACCCGCTACGAGGGTGAACCAGAGCTGATCTGTTGTAAGTAGTGTGCATATAGTCCCAAAGGGACAGCATTTGGTTGAGACATATGTGGTTTATCAAACCACATGTTTACATCACCAAGTTTCAATATATTGGACAGCTTTGTGAATACATCTGAAACTGTGTAACAGAAAGCATCAGTAAAAGCTCTGTTGTTTGGTAAAGTTTTGTAGAGCACAAGGAAGTGGCAGGTGAAAGCTGGGCTGAGTTGCATCTAGCAAGAACGGCATCACAACCATATACAGTCAGTCATCTCTTGCAGTTTGGTGACTGTTGTAAGTCCTTCAATAAAATAACTAGTCTGTCTCCTTTTTTCCTTCTCTGTTATATGTAATGGCTTGATATCCAGGGGAGATTGCTTCATGCAGTACTAGAGCGATCTCTTCTCCCAACCAGGTCTCAGTGAGGAATAGGATGTCTGGTTTAGTATCCGTCAGTAGATAAAGATTTATTTATTTTTGCTCTTTGTAAGGGCATTCATAAGCAAATAATTTAGATGCTGTCGTTTTCTTTAGTGGAAGAAAGGGTATGCATCTGGGTTATCTTTGTTCTTATACATTGAGCTGTTTGTGGATATGTGGTTATTACTGGTTGAAATGTGGTCTGTGTGAAACTGAAAAGATTTGTAGGTCACCATCAAGAATAAACATTTTTGTTAACAAATATAACAGAATTAACTTTCAGTATGAAAATAAACATTCATATATGAGAATAGGGGAAAGCTCAATCCCCGTATTGCTCATCTGGAGCTCCAATAGGTAGCGCTGGTAATGAACCCGGGAAGTACCCTGGCTACCCTGACTCAGAAGTTCAAGGAGACGTCGGTGAGAGTGCCTTCAATTGAGTTCTGGTTTAGAAGGCGCAAGACTGACAGAGGAGCCTTATTTATAGGTGATGCAGGTAAGCAGGAAAATGCACGAAGGCAAAGAACACAGAACAACGGCGCAGAGGAATGCAAATACAGCATCTAAATTATTTGCTTATGAATGACCTTTCAAAGAGCAAAAATACATAAATCTTTATCTACTGATGGATACTGAACCAGACATCCTATTCCTCACTGAGACCTGGTTGGGAGAAGAGATCGCCCTAGTACTGCATGAAGCAATATCCCCTGGATATCCACTTTGACCCTCCAATCTCCAGTGTGTTACTCCCTAACCCCATTTCCCCTCTCAGGAGAACCTGTAGATTCGAGTTCCTTAAAGCCTCAGTCTGCAGCTCCAGTGCAGTGGAATTTGTGGATTACAATTGGCGCCCGCTCATCTAAACCTACCTTCCCACTCTTCCCAGCTGTAACAGATTGAGAGGCCTCAAAATGGACTGCAGTGTTAATCCCATCCACATCATGCATCACTTTCGAATTTCAATCCAAAAAGAATTGTAGGTCACCATCAAGAATAAACATTTTTGTTAACAAATATAACGGAATTAAGTACAGAAAAAGGAGATTCCCGCACAGCCGTCCATAGTACTTCAACAGTAACCGTAGACACTAATCTTAGAGTCGGCAAGAACTCAGCCACAAGTAAAACCGGGATTGGAATTTACAATCTGGTAACCGGGTTGCCCCACCAGAGAATTCTGCTGGATATCCTCGGCAAGGCATTCACGGCTTGGTGTCTTCTTCGCTTTTTAGGTAGGCCACACACCTTTACAACTGATATCACAAAGGTGGCCTTTGTACTGTCATAGTTCACAACCGTAGTCTCTAGGCCACACCTCTAATCAACAGAAATAGCCACATATGTCCATTATTTTCAGGTGTTTGCAAAAGTATCTGACTGATGTCAAACTTTCCTGAACGCTGGTATGTGGTTGCTAAAATTAAGACAAGGAAAAATAGACAAAGTTCATGATATCACCCCTTTCCCACAATTAAGGGCTTAAACCAACAAGTCTGTAGCCGCAGCATTCTATTATGGCTTACAAGAGGAGCTGAAAGACGCTTTCGCTCCTGTAGCAAATCCACCCACAGAATGTGAGGTGTTAATTGATTTAGCACTATAGACAGAAGCATAATATGCTGGAATAAATGAGAAAAACAGGATACCATGAAGGTAGTTCACTCCCATTGTCCCAGAAACTTCTTATTCAGAAAGGACTAGTGAGGTACCAACACAGATTGAGTCAGTACTCAGGAATTTGTCAGTGGAAGAAAGAGGACTTTATTTATATTGTGGTCAAGATATTTATTGCTATATGTAGGGGGCTACTTCACATGGAATTGCCCTTAAAGCAGGGCATCGGATAGGCTTGTCTCTAAAAAGCATCCCTGGGACAATCCTTTCTTCTCCTAAAGTGCTTGCTAACAAAATATTACATTTGCATCTCCAGCTAGTATTACTATGCTTCAACGCCTCGTAAACACTGTGGCACTAACCGACTGTGAAGCATCAGGGTGCTCTGTTGACAGAATTGTGCGGACAAAACATACAATTACACTAATTCAAACACTTTAGCAGAGGCTTTACTTGGAATAGATGTTACAATTAGAAGGCCTCCATAGACCACTGCATATCTAGACTTTAGAGATGTGTTCAGCAAGGAGGGAGCAGATTCCTTACTCCATTGTGTGTATGACTGTGCCATCAAATTGCAACCTGGGGCCAAAATTCCACGCAGGAGAATCTATCCATTTAACACCCAAAGAGGATTTGGTACTGAATGAGTATTTAAAAGACAATTTAGCTAAATGTTCTATTTATTATTCAGTTTCCCCTGCGGGGGCTACCATATTTTTCATATCCAAGCTAAATTGTGAATATAACACATACATATCTAAGAACTTGAATGTGATTACCATCCGAAATATATTTGCTCTCCACCCATCTCTGCAATATTGTATCAAGTGAAAACAGCCATGGTCTTCTCTAAATTAGATTTCTGGACAGCCTACAAATAGTCGAGCCACCTTTTCTACTGGCCTGCATTCTAAAACACAGGCAAAGGTGGTACAAAACGTGGCAGGTGGTATCTCTACCTACACTTTTATTCGTATCAGAGAGGTGGATGAGTGGAGGACAACACTCAAAAACCAAATATAACTATTACAAATATTTGGTGTTGCTGTAAGTCCTTAGCAAAGCCCCCACTGCCTTCCAGCATTTTGTAACATATTTTGAGACATTTTTGATACCTTTTTGATAATTTGCCATGACAGAACCGTAAAAATGTCTTTTATAAGTGCTACATGCATCTTTGAGATCAATAAATGTTATTCTTCAGTTTTGTAAATATCTGATCAGGGAATTCAGAAGGAGCTGAGAAAGGTAAAAGCAGCCGTGGATTGGCCTGCTTCAAAGACCGCCAACAAATGCAGAGCTTTGGGGAGTTTTCTAACTTTTACTGGCAGTTCATTGAAAAGGCCTTTAGAGACAGACTGTTAGTTGATCAAAAAGAGCCACCTGTTTAAATGGAGGATGAAGAACAAGAAAGGCCTTCCAGAATTCAAAGACCACCTATACAACTGTCCCAATCTTAAAACTCCCAGATTGTACCCAAACTATCTTCATAGAGAAGGATGCGCCTCCTTTTGCTACTGGTGTCATCTTAACATCCAAAAACGTATGATATTTTTCTGGCAATATTTCTGCTGCTGAAAAGAATTAACATTTATTATCACAAACTTCGGGCAATTCAGGAGACATTTACATGCTGGAGACACAAGTTCGAAGGTCCAGCTCCTCCGATCACAAGAACATGAGTCTGCTGAAAAGCATAATATATACCAATGTCTTTTCTTATCCCGATTCCAATTTATAACCTAACTTACAATCAGACTCTCTGCAGTGAAAGGCGGATGCACCATCACATCAAAGTACAGAAGAACAACATGCATCTGAAAGGCCGCGAATATTTTAGCCTTTCAGAAAACATCCTTACTTACAGAGAAATAGTGACTGCAGCAGATCAAGTACAAGAAAGATTAAATCAAGAACAATAGTTGCTAGAGAATGGTGAAATCGGAAAAATAAGTCACAAAATGGTATTTCAAAAACACAGATTGACAGCTTTAGCGTGTCTTCATGATTCATTAGGAGTCATAATTTAAAGAGGTGACTCTAGATGCTTATTTAAAGCAGTGTGCAATCCGTGCACAAAATAAGGAATCCGCAACATGAATTATGGATCTTTTGCAATCTTGGTAACACATTTCATGGACTTTGTGGTAGAACTTCCTATCTTCCAAAGGAATACAGCACTTGGGGTAGTAGTTAAGTATTTGGAGAAACTGGCACATTTAGTCCTACAACACAAATTATCTACGACACATTGGGTACAATTAACTTTAAATCAACTAAATATCATCGTCAAACTGATTAACAGACCGAAAGACTAATAGATCAGACACCATATCAGGAAGACTGGGTCTCCTGGATGCCAGTAGTGGAGATTGCGTTAAAAATAACTCTCTTCATAGATCCTGGGTTTTCCACCCTCATGTGTGGCCATCTAGCTTTTTGTCCATCAATGTCCATTCCGTGCTGTCACAGGTACAATCCCTGACATACACCAATCAAAGGTCCACAATTTATTAAAAGCCAAGTCATCTTGCAATCATGTTGTGAATCGAAAGAAGAACTCCATCAGCAACCCATTATGAAGGGCAATGGGTCTGGTTATCAACAGACCATTCTGTCATCCCGAAGTTATGTCCGAAATGTGTTCCTCACTTTGTGGGTCCCTTTTCCAAATTAGAGCTGGTGGGTCTCACATCTATCAGAGAAACATCCGAAAAGTTGGATAATTCATTGCATGTTTCATGTGCCTAGGGTTAAAATAACACTAGGCACTCATCCGATCAGACCACCTTCCGTAAAATCACACCGTCTCGAAGAACCTGAGACGGATGCAATTCCAGACACTATAATCAAAAGAGGTCTTCTTCATTACCTCATAGCATGAAAGGGCTATGTCCCTTACTGATCAGAGAAATTCATAGATTTCTCAGAAGTCTTCCCAGAAACCTTTGGGCAGGGCGGGGAGTACTGTCTTATCTCAGCAAGGGTCGAGAGGTAGCATAAAACAGACGGGATGAGAAATATAAAAAACATAGATACACAAGAAAAGATCGAGATCAGAGACCTGAAGATGGTGGAATAGCAGACTGTGGAAGCTGAGGTTCAATATCGGGTCTTCCAACTTAAAGAAGAAAAACAATCAGAACAATGGAAAGATTTAATCCAGGGTAATTTAAGCAGCAGTATAGCGGGAACAAATTGCTGCACATAAACTCAGTTGTGTCACCGTATTTGCATACCCTGCACCTTTGTTTTCTTCTCCTTTCCTTTGCTTTCTTTCCGCTTACCTGCATCGCCTATGAAGAAGGTTTCTCTGCCAGTCGTTTACAGCAGAACATAATTGGAAGTCAATCTTATTACCTATTGGAGCATCAGAGAGCCTGACGAGGACTGCACTTGCTCTGTATCGTTATGTACGCACTCTTATTTTCACACTCAACGTGTGTGTACTTATCGTTATAACCAGACTTACAGATCCTCTGGTGTATGCTGCATCATTGTTGTCCTACATTCCTTAAGAGAGAGAAAGAGATGTGTGCAATCCAAACTTCAGGAGACAACCCAACATTGTTTTTTTCTTCTACTTTCCACTCACCACATGAAAACCAGTAGGTTTGAGTTAATTTAGGGTTCAGCTCTTATTTGGGGGGCAGTGTGTATTAGCACCCGGACCCACTCATCTAAACCCCACATACAATCCCCTACGTGGTCAATGTAGGTATGAATATTATACTTACCTCCACGTCTTCTTACCTACGTTTACGCTGGGATGTGGTGGTTAGGTCAATGGGTGTGATATTTGTCATGCAAGAGAACTCATGAGATATAGTGGGTATACTATCATCTTATTACACCTTGAGGCTGAATTGATTACCAGTGGCGGAAAGACTCAAATTCCACCTATGGTACCTTGCATACAACACTATGCACCAAAAGCCTCCTCAGCACTTACCCAATTTCCAGTGGTCTTCAAAGTCGAAATTCCATGTAATGAGGCAATTCTATTCAGAATATTAAAAGGCAGAAGACATCTATCACGGGTGATGGTCCTACTACCTGGACCTCCTAATTTCTCAGGATTGGGAATAAGTCCATGCTCGTCGCATTTAGGAAGTGCCTAAAAATCTCTTGCACCGGTTAGTGAAATAGTAACTCTCATTTCACCAAATCTACATATTCGTCTCATCAAAGCGCCCCAGTGTCTTTTTCTTCCTTTATTTATAACTCGCTATTAATCTGCAGTTGACCAGGGGTTTCAATGTGTTTCGTGCTACTTGCCTTTGTAATTATATTAATTTTGAATTCTATGAAAATCGCACTTAACCCAATTGGGGTGGGGTGCCTTCCAAGAATGTTAAATAAATGAATGTCAAAAGCTTAAGAAGCTCCCTTTGGCTTTGCCGACAGCTTCACAAGAAAAATACAAGGAAGAGCAAAGAGCTGAGAAATGGAGCCGCAAGTGAGGACTGCTGTGTCATAGCAACACCAGCTGAGGGATATATGATCCAGTGAGAGGGCAGGCTCTATATTGTCTTACCCTGCTCTCTGCAGAAGGCGCTCCCCCACACTGCACGGCCACATTATGTCACAGGCCTCACTCATTGTCGCTCCTATTCCGTCCACCATCCTTCCTACTTTCTACCTGGTTCACTTCATGTCACCCGCCTTGCATTTCTGCAGCTCTCTTTCTCAGCACTATACCCTTCACAATTTGTTTTCCTTCCAGCCACACCCCAACATTGATGTTTATTCTGCTTTACTTTCTTTTAACTCCAGTGTCCAACATCACATTTCTGTCACACTGTTAAGGGGAACCTTCTCACCACTGGTAACATTCGACAAACTGGCATCTGAAAGCGAGGCACTTTAAACACATCCACTTCCACGTTTTCAAGTCTCTCCTTTTATCTTTGTCCTCCTGCCCCTTTCTTTGCAGAAAGACAACCCGTTTCTAAACGTCTCTTCGGATATCTAATACAATTTCTCGCCTGCCCCAATCATCCATACTTTATGCTGTCCTCTTTTATTCTTTCTCACCTTTCTTTCTTAAAAGATCATATCCTCTTGATTCGCATTTTTCTGCTCACTCTGTTGTTCATCCTTCCTTGCCCAACTCAAACGCGGTGGCATGCGAGACTGGTACTGCCCTGCCTCCTTCACACAATGAAGACCTGATGCGAGACTTACAGCGATTCAGGAGGTTTGAACACTGAATTACTGAGGACAACTCGAATATATTGCCAGGTATTAATGATGCGGATAAGACTGTAGTCTGTTCTTTGCCGATGCAAAAACTTCAATAAACAGTTGTTTTAAAAAAAAAAGTTACTAGCAATTCATAAATTAGGGAGAGAAAAATGTGCCCCGGGCTTTAAAAGTTTGACATTTAGCAAACAATGAATTTCTATTAGTTTGCACAGAAAATCCCTCTACTTTTAAAATAAAATGAAGCTTCCCAAGAAGCATTTCCCATGCCAACCAGATTCTTGGTTAAAGAAATCTCCCAGAAAACACAGACCCAGAAGTCCTGCACGCCCCTGCTCCTCCACTCACCTATTCCTGAAGGTCCCTCGGCTGCATCCAGCGGTTCTTATTCATGGCTAGGGGAGAACATATGACGCTGTTGGTACCAAGAGCTTCCCAGGCAACAGTTCACTTTCACTTTCTCATCCATGATGCTCCCACTTCAGGTTCGAAAAGCAGACTCGAGATCACGCCCACTCCCTCCCTCGCTCACTGCAGTCCCCAGCGCCGACTCTTAACTGCCTTAGGTGTTTACTATCACATCAGTAACTTTTTGGCGGCGAGCCCCCCATATCTAATATCCTATTTGTCTAGCGGAACGGTTCAGCCTCCCTCCTCCTAATGAGTGTCTGGACTCTGCGTGCATTCATCTGGCTCCTCCTTTTATCACGACGCCTCCATAGATTAGATTAGCCTCTGGTACATCTCTCAAGCCCTCTGCGTTTGGCCAACTCGTGATGAATAAGCAACAAGTGAAGGCCTCTTTCATAAAGGCATTCCTGCAGCAAACCCACCCATATTAAGATCTCTTCAGAGGCACGAAATGTCAGCCATGAGACCTGTAACGAGTGGGCCATGCAGACCACAGGAAAATGAGCGCGGGCAAACAATAGAAAACCGGATTTCACCTGCATGAAAGGGGGTGACCTCTGGCACCGTAACTGAGACGAGGTAAACTGAGCTCTGGAGCAAGGAAGTTAGCCCGGCTCGTGGCCTTACCGTATGGCTCCGGGTGAACTTCTGTCCTGATGAAAGGGAACCTCCGTTTCATCGAGAGCAGCGCCCACACCCTGGATGCTTAGAGACCAGGTTTGTAGTTAGATTAGGTTTCCATTTAAATGACAGAATGAGACACTCAGCCACACAGCAAAATATTCAGAAAGACAGGCGGGGTCTCCCCAAGTCATCAAGCAATAATCACGGTAACATGTGAGTAACATTATTACCCAGGGAGACTCTGCCTTAAGCGCTCTGAAACTGCACAAGGAAACGGAACAATACATTGAATTTTTTTTTTATAGTTTCCGCCACCTAAATGGGAGAACCAGGGCCTGGTTTATATAGCGGCGGATGGCCCGTTGTTCCACCAGGGCGACGGAGTAAATTACTGTGTCGCCCTGGTGGAGGGGCCGCCTGCCAAATTTATCAATGCCCACCAAGCTGGGCAGCTATTCCTCAGTTTGCTATTGAACTGTCAGAGTAGCGGGTGCTGTAGACTGTGAGAGTGTGATGGCTTGAAATCTAGCCACAACGAACTGAGTACAGTTTTCACATTTGGGCCAATTTTTAAAGACTTTCAAGGTCGCTTATTTGACAAGAGATTTGTTAGATGTTAATTAACATACTAAATGTCTCTTATAGCTAGTTGTCCTGATACATTCTCAGTTGGGATGTGAAGGAAAGTATCTCCACGTTTTTACCAGGGCTCCAAGACATTTTTATTCATCATGCAGTTCTCCGAGAAACAGAGCATAGACAGTTGCAATCTCGATCTGGTTCTTTTTTTTTTTTTTTAGGTGCCATAACATCTAGGTTCAGACGTGCAATCATCATATTGATTGATGACAACTTTAACGTCTTGATTAGACAAACTTGTGAGAAGATTACTCGTGGCCCTCAGTGAACAGGCACTAATGCTTATAGCTTTGTAACCCAGAATCAGGCTAGCCGTGCTTTTTATGTTGGCCAATGGCTTCAGTAATGCTTAAAGGCCAAAGTGAAGAAAATGATGGCTAGGAATGACCAATCAACACAAATTGTTTGTTCAATAGTTAGCAGATCTTTTTTGGAAACAATTGAGTCTAACGAAGACCTTGTAATAGGAGTAAGATTGCAAACTATTTGGGATAGCCCATTATATTTAGGCATGGCAGAGGTAAATCAAAACACTTCCTGACATACAAGGAGAAAACATTTTCTGCATGTGACTAGCAACCGAGTTGTGAATTGCACCAGCAGCTGAGGTGGGGTGCCCGCCTACCTATAGTTGAAAGGATAGCTTGTCAGTTATGCTGAACACTAGTATCAGAGCTGGTTAATACTGGCTTGTGCTCAAGTGTTCATACACTTTTGCTAAGTCACCCTAAATCATATTTTCGAGACCTGTCTATATACCCAACCTGCTTGATTCTGATACAGTAGTTTCACTTTCAACATTATAGGTAAGGGATCCAAAAAAGTGCAAAGGGCTGTTGGGAAAAAAATACTGCTGGGTAAAAACGCCAGTGCTGGACGGACTACTGGGCGACTATGGTTGTATTGATGTGCGACCGACTGCTGGTTGCTCAGTCCTGACTCAGGCTAACAATGCCACCTTGTTCCATAGTATCAGGATAACATATTACAAGGAATGGGCTTCGGTGGTACAATTAATTCCCCGTAAGCAAGTTATAACAATAAATGAATGGTAGGAACCTAAGACTGAAAAGCTCCCTACACATTAAGCCATCGAAGAAACACTCTGGAATGAAGTCTTGGTTGGTGTCCTGATGACAGTGAGTTTGGTGGAAACCCTGTATCTGGCAACTTTACAGTTGAAGTGAATCCAGAAATTTTAGGAAGGTATCATCACCTTAAAGCGACTGGTTTTTTTTTTATTACAGAATGTGTAAAGTTTGCTAAGAGGCGACCCTATTGCTTGTTATGAGGGTGAAGACAATGAGACCAGATTTAAAAGTGTCCAACCCAACCACTGCCTTAAAGAAAATTAACCAGTTATAGAAAATCGGGCTGTGAAGCGAAATAACCCAATGCTCAAATTTTTCCCACAAAGGTCGCACAATCGAAACAGAACAGAATAAATTCATTGTTTTTAAAAGGAAAATAACTCACTGTGTACATTTTTGTCGGGAAGGTAACTTGGGCGTTCACTTTGTCAACATTTACGGTCATGGCTTATACTTTTAGTTCAAGGCAGATAAAACATCAAATCAGCAAAAACGTGTTTTTTTTTAAATTTTTAAATATAAAACCAAAATTGTAAATACAAGCGGAAATGGCTTCAAAAGTATTTTGGAGGCGCCTAAAATATTCCTAAACGAATACTAAAGAAAAAAGCCATATCTATAATTTAAAAAAAAAATAGGACTTCACTTTTAAAAATAGGACTTCACACACACTCTTACTACAACACAAGCTCCAAGAGAGCCCTAATCTTAAAACATGAACTAATGGCAGCGTTTTCCTTATTAAAAAAAAAACATAAAACCACCTCACTGACGCTCTTACAAAACCCAAATACGCATTTCCGCCCCTCTGGAATGTGGCTGCTGATGAGAACAGGTGGCGGCACCCATGTGAGGGAAAGGGTATCTTCTGCGAGTTGGGCCGTCGATGTCACCCCGGAAGCTCCCCAGCCCACTCAGATGCAGAAGGTCTCGCTCTCCACTGAGGAGAGACCATGGCCGGTGTTCCGCGTCATCTTCCACAACAGACACCGGGCACAGCATCCAGAACAGGGACCTCTTGCACCATCTGAAAGCCACTGGGGAATGGAGACCGGGTCCGACAAGGTGTAACGGACACTGGGAGCAGTGAAAGTGTCGCCATCGAGGCCAGAACGTCACGTGCGCCAACGGCAGCCTCCCAGAGCATGCCGGGAGAATTAATGCTGTGAAGGGAACGCGGCAACGGCAAGAAAGGCACACAAAGCGCGTGGGCTGCCGAAGAAAGTGCGTCACCGGACGGCCACGGTCTCGCGCAAGGGCATGCGGGGAAGCAAAAGGGACAACTTCCGGCGCAGACTTACATTCATCAAATAAAAAAAAGTATTTAGGCATGAGCGGGGAGCCAAAAGGTGAAGAAGTGTATTTGAACAACAACACCTCGGATTAGGACTATAATGAAGAGTTGCAGTAGGTTAGTCACAGAAGGGTTGTCACCTTTCCAAAACACCAGCCATTTTGTCTACGTTGAAATATTCTGCATATGCCAGAACATGATACCCAACTATAACTACATGTATATAAAATCACTTGTATTCATATTTAGGTCTCGCCTGAGCCAGCGCATGCACTGCTCGGAGAGACATTTAGGATACGGGTTTCCAAAGTGCTACCAGACCTCGCTGGCCGAACGCTTGCGTTCACGCAGCGTCCCGTCCTCGCGATCGCGATCACTTTTGCTTTCACAGCCGCGCGGCCAATGCTTGTTTTTAACAATGGCCGCAGCGCGTTTATTTTCATAATGCGCAGGTCGCCCCTCTTGCACCTTTGCAGAAACAAATTTGGCGACCGTGGTAACGAATAACAAATGGCTTTCAGTCATTGGCGCAGCAAGGGTGCCATGGGCCAATCATGTGAGCAAGGACAATGGCCCCGCCTCACCTCTGCTTGGAAAGTTAGATTCTTTAATAGTCAGGGTACAGTGAACATCTAAGGCCTCTGGGCCCCGGTGCAATTGTACCTGCTGCAGCATTGATCGCAACGCCCTAGCCTTGGTAAGAGCAGCCCCTTCGAGGACCAAACTGCAAGGACCTGCGTTTCTGCAGCCACACTCGTGCTCAAGGGAATAATTAACCTCGCAATTAGCTCATGCCTGTTCCCACCTTCAATGAGCAATGGGTTGTTTTAAATTTAGTGCTGAACAGGTGTAATCCCTTTCCTGGTGTCTGCAAAGCAATGTATTTTTCTTGAGGAATAATTCTTTACCCCCTCGTCTCGTGCCTAGTTTGCCCCGTATCTCAGCCACTCCCTCTCCTTCACAGGTATTGCCATTCCCAACAGGCATCGTCCCCCTAGCCCCCTCCCCGGCGCCCCCTCAACGGCTCCTGTCAGACTCGTGCCCCCTTCTCTAGCTTTCCCCCTCCCTTCCCCCCTCCCTTCCCCCCTCCAGGTGTCTGCCTCTCTGTGGTGAAACGTCCTCAAGCTTTCTTTGCGCGTGTAGCTCTTTTTACATGATTCCTTCTAATCTTACTTATGTGTTTTTTTGGCACACACTGCATGGAGTCACAGAGAGCAAACTATCCTGTCCGATCGTTTTTACGTGCAAGGTACCATTTGAGCTTTCAATTGCTGCTTGTATTTTGTGTTTGTTTTTCAATGACACAGCAAGTGGCTTTGATTGTCCTTGAGAGGCAGGCAGGCTGCTCTTAGCGTTCTTTCTGAAAGAGAAGCATGGCCTGCAGTGTTTGTTTTGGAGAAGGTGGACCTTTGATTGGTGACCAGTGTCTGGTGTAACTGCCGGTGACTGATTGTTTGGGCACATCAGTGGTGCCTCTGTGTATTTTTTTCTGCTTAGGAAGCCAAACGAAGAGTATGCTGAAAGTGAACTGTCTGCTGGGATTTGACTTTCAAACGCGTTGTGTCTGGAAGGAAAACAAGCATTGGCCAATAAGTCTCGCCTTTGGGACCTTATAAGTGTTTAATCATGCAACAGTTGATGTTGTTGCACCAAGGATATTGTGCTGCATAACTAAATACTTATAAGGTCCCAAAAGTGAGACCTATTGGCTATGCCAATGCTTGTTAACATGGATTTTATGTCTTTGTTTAATGATCAGTCTGTGGTTATTAAGACCTTCTTATATGTACTGTTTAAAGTGTGTAGCGATAAATCTACAGTATTCCTTGTATTTAAAAGTCTAGCAGCTTCCGTCTTATTTGGAAGGGTTGTCATGCATGATACGAAGGAGTTACCTAAATGTGGCACCTGCGGTGCTGGTTGTTAAATAATCTAATTTTCAGATTATTCCAGAAAAATGTGAATGAAAGCTTACATTTTAAGCTTTCGTGACTTTTCCATAAATTGGGGATTAAGTTGGAAAAATATCTGGTCATTATTCCCACCTTTTTTATTTGGGGTATTTTAGGTTAAGTGAGTTAGACCTCAAGTGATGAGACAGGTAGTTCTTCTATTCTAAAGTAAGGGCTTTTGTTTTCTGGTAGAATGTTACTTAAAAATGACTTTGAACATTATTCACTTCGAAGCCAGTTGCCAGTGTTTCTCTAGTAAATGGTTTTTATATTGAGTCCCTAAATGGCAGTTGTTGTCCAGTGAATGCTACTTCATTTTGAGGTACCTGTAGATGCTAGTTAAGGGATTTGTCGAATCCCAGATTGAGAGACTTTCCATAATCTAGATAGAAGGAGAACATGGTGTTGAACACTGTCTTTCCTGCCTGAATTTAGAGCAAAGAAGGAAAACTGAGGTGTAACATTTGTGAAGGTATTGTCAGGAAGGCCCGATGGAAGAATTTAATGGATCAGGACAATTTTCTGGGATTTGTCTATAATCTGAGTCAAGTTTCAAACTGTTGTTGCCATCCAGTTAGCAGTATGAAGAATGCACTCTGTACATTCAATGAAATTGTCCCTGATGGCGCTTTATAAAGTCAGTAGAATTTGTCATCACCATACTTTTAAAACAACGAAGTCATGTGACTATAGTGAGGAGTTTCTGCATGGCATACACATTAATAGCTATGTTGACAGAGGAGCCAAGACCTTGTAGGTAGACTTGGATATAGTTTGCTGCCCTCTGTCAGAAAGGAGGTCATTCATTTGTGTGCTAATCCTATAATTACTGTATTCTGTTCTCTTATCAGCAGTATTTGGAATTACATTGTGTTGAATACAGCGAAGACTTCCAAAAGAATCAGGGTTGCTACCTTACCAGTACCTAGTGTATTTACGATGTCCGATACTGACGCCACGACCACTTAAATTCCTTCTTTTTATGTATCATACTTTTTTATTGAAGTAAAAGTGTATAACGGTTGCAATGCAATAATGGCATTAGTGGACAACATTGAATGGCACAGTAAAAAATGGGTAGGGGGGAAAAGGACGGGTGGGGGATGGGGGCAGCAGGAGTGCAAGGGGGAGGACGCAGGTCACTAGTGGACACAGGTCCCAAACCATAAGGAGCGTACCACATCGGGGGTGGAAGGGGTAGCAGTGGAGGTGCTCAAGGGGTCCGGGGAACGGACCGAGGGGAGGGGGAGTCCTAGGCCACCAGTTTGTTGTTGCGTACAGTGTTCTTGAAAGGGGGAGCACATAAGGGTGCAGATATATGATGTAGGTGATCCCTGCGAAGGGGGAGGTTCCATATGTCAGTGTGCCCAGTAGGGAGAGGAGGGAGAGGCAGGGGAATAGGGGCGGAGGAGGGGGTGCGGAGAGGGTGTGAGAGAGGAAAGGAGGGGAAATCAGCCCAGGGCGGTGAAGCAGGGTGAAAGGGGCGGGGAGGGAGGCTGGGGCGGGGGCTGGGAGCACCTCCAGGGGAGGAAGAGAGTAGCCCTTGCTGCTGGGTTGGGAGTCATGTTGCCTCTGCGCCCATCAGGGATGGGAGAAGGTGGGAGGCAGTGTCAGTGCGTTCAACCTCAGGGGGCCTCTTGGAGGAAGGGCACACGTCTGAGTGAATATCTCGGCCTGGTCCTGCATATCATAGATGACGCGTTTATGGTACGCTGTCTGTATCATTGCCACCATCCAGGTTTCCTGAGAGGGGTTATGGGCGAACGCCACTGGTGAAGGATGTAAACCTTGGCGGTGGACAGCACTGTGTGCAGGAGGCGGCTCTGTGGCCGAGATTGATCAGGGGAGCTTCTAAGATCGTGTAGTAGGATGACAGAAGGAGTAAGGGGGAGCTGGAGAGGATGCCCCTAGGGTAACCCTGACATGAGCCCAAAAGGGCTGGATTGAAGGGCAATCGCATAGGATGTGGGTTAGGTTGCGTAGCCGAACACCTCCAGCAGTACAAGTGGGGAAAAGGCCAGCCCTTTGCAGGCTTGTGGAGTCCAATACCACTCGTGGAGAATCTTGAACCAGCAGAATTTCAATCGGGCTTCCCGGGTGCCTCTGTCCTGGGCTTCCAGAACTTCAGACCAGTCCTCTTTCTGAATACTAATCTGAAAGCGGTCCTGCCATTTGGTGTAGAGGCTTACGAGAGAGGGGTTGTGCAAGAGATGGTTTGTGAGTGTGTTGTAAAGACCCAACATCATTCCCGGTGCCGGCTCCACCTGGACAAGTATTCCAACACCGGTGAGGGTTGTAGGGACCATGTACTGGTACCAAGGCAATTCCGCAGGAGGTGTTGCAGTTGTAGGTACTGCCAGGCCTGTTGTGGGTGTAGGCCAAATTCCTCCTTCAAGTGGTTGAAAGGTTTCATTCAGGTCACCGTCCAGCAGTACCTGGTCCAAGGTGTGTATCCCAGCTTCCACCCAGCGAAGGGTCTGGCCGTCAGTGCGGAGGCTGTCATTGTCCCACAACGGCGCCCTGGTCTGTAGTCTGTGGTCCACTCCGAAGAGGCGGTGTGCACAGTATCAGGCATTGGGAGTGGCCTGCAGCACAGGGTGTGGGATGGTTGGAGGGCGTAATCCCCATAAAAAAGGCAGAGTCCATCAATGTGACCGAGGTGCGATCATTCAGAGTGGACCCATTGCGGAGGGTCCAGGTGCCTAGTAGTAAGTAGGCGAGTTGGGAGTGATGTAGGGCCAGAGAGTAGTGTTGCACAAAAGGCAAGCCCAGGCCGCCGCATAAATTTGGCTACAGCTAGCCGGGGTCAAATGGATCCCCACACGAAGGCGCTGATCCGAGAGTCTATGAGACGAAGCGTGGCCAGAGGCACCATGACGAGGAGCATGCAGAGCGTGTTGGTAAAGCGCGGCAGCGTGACCATCCACACCGCCTGCGCCTAACCCTACATAGAGAAATCCAGCTGGGACCATTTGTCAAAGTCCCGTTTCATCTGCGTAATGAGGGGGGTCAGGTTTTCCTTGACCATCTCGGTTAGGATCCTGTTGACCAGGATCCCCAGGTACTTGAACCAAGAGGCTTTCCAGCACAAGGGGTATCCATGAATTGCCACCCTTGTGGTGCAGGTGGACAGCGGAAGGGTCTCACACTTGTCCCAGTTTACCTTGTAACCGTACAGTACCACAAAGTCGTCTCTGACTTCCAGTAATGCTGGTAGGGAGCTGCGAAGATCCCGCAGGGTGAGCAGGATATTGTCAACATAGAGATATACTTTGGAGAGGCCTCCCACGATAAGGCAGCCGGCTATGAGCAGCGAATGGCGGATGCAGGAGGCCAATGGTTCCATTGCCAGTAGGAATAAGAGTGGAGATAGCGGGCAGCCTTGGCGGGTGCCCCTTCGGATCTGGAAGGGGTCGTAAAGGAACCCTCCGCAATTGACCTGGGCTGTCGGGCAGTCATACAGCAGCAGCACCTTGGAGATGAATTGATCCCCAGTTCGAACAGTTTTTCATGGTGGTGATGAGGTACCCCACTCAATGTGGTCGAATTCCTTCTCTGCATCTAGGAAGAGAGCCACAGCCTCCTCTGGGAGGTTCTTGGCGGTCCAGAGGGTGTGTGCTAAGGTGCAGAGATGATTCCTGAACGAACGGCCCAGTACGAAACCAACTTGCGAGTTATGGATGAGGACAGTTTTTAAGCGTGATGCCAGTATGCTCGCCAGGATCTTAACATCACCGTTTAGGAGAGATATTGGCCGGTAGCTGCCACAAAGCAGCGGATACCTTCTCGGTTTGGGGACGAGGCCGATCACCGTCCTATTAGAAAGGGGTCCAAAAGAGGCTGTCCGCTCTTCCTTTTGGAAGGCCGCATGAAGGGAGTCGATCACCTCTTCCCCGGGCCCCGACCACCAGTAGAATTCAGCCGGGAAGTCGTCTTCTCCCGGGTCTTTGTGATAGGGTAGCTTGGAGATGGCCCCGCAATCTCCTCCTTACTAAAGTTCCCACTAGGAGCTCTTGGCCATTGTCCATTAGGTGCAGGAGATTGAACTTCTCAAGGAATGCTCTGATTCGAACTTCGCTCGCCGGTGCCTCGAGGTGTAGAGTGTGCTGTAAAACAATGCAAACTCATTGACAATGGCCTGCGGTTGTGTGATTAACTCCCTGCCCATCGATCGGATAGCTGGAATGGCCATTGCACCCTCTCGTTGTCGCAACTGGGCCACCAGCAGACGGCCTGCCTTTTCCCCCTGCTCATTGGGTCTCCCTTTCAGGCGCTGAAGTGCGTACTCTGCCTTAGAGATGTAGAGGCTATTGAGGACCAAGCAGGCCTTCTCCAGGCGGTGGCGATTGGGCACAGTAGAGGCGGTTGAGCATGGTGATCTGTGCCCCCCCACTCAGCACAACAAAGAGAAGTCTCTTTATTGGCCATAGCGGCGTCCCTCATTAGTTGGCCACGGATGGTTGTCTTCTCGGCCGCCCACAGTATCCTGTGGGAATCTATGGAGTGCTTGTTGTCTACCATGTATGCAGAAACATGGTCCTGCAGTTGGGACTTGCCGTCGGGGGAACTGTATTTTTGTACTTTCAGGCGCCATGGGTGGTTTGCAGCCTGGGGAGGCAAGGCCCACATCTAAAGACAGTAGGACCGGGGAGTGGTTGGCAAGGCAGCCTCTAGTATACGGGATTCCCTAAAGAGTAAAAGAACATGCAGTGGTTGAAGGGTGCAGTCATGTGGAGTCCGGGGTCCCGCAGGGGTGGCAGTGAGTGTGCAGGGGGCAAGAGTGGGTAGCAAATGCCAGTCAGGGGGTGGGAGAGTGGCACGCCGGGGTGTGGGTGCGGTGCAGGCAACAGAGGGTCGTGAACCGTCAGAGGGCCGGGTGGGGGTAGGGGAGGCGAAAAGTGAGGGGGAGAGGGGTGGAGCTAGGCAGCGGTCAAGAGGGGGCAGGTATAGGGGACACAAGAGGAAGGGAGGTATGTGACGGGGTGGGAGAAGCAGGGGTAAGGAAGGGGGGCACAGGTAGGAAGGAGAGGGATCAGGTAGGCAGGGGAGCCGGGCACGCTCACAGCCTGGGCGGAGTGGAAGGTCCCGGGACACTAGGATGCAAGAGAGGGATGGTCAATGGGGGGTGGGAGGTGGGAGAAGGGGGAAGGGAATTGATGGGTGGCTTGTGTGGGACAAGCGCAGCGAGAGTGCAGCGCTTGGGGCTTTAAACTTTGTGCTGCAGGTCAAGGCTTGCAGATGCAGCGTGCTGGGAGGCCCCCTTCCAGGGGCAAGGCAGGTTGGAAGGCACACAAAGTTGCAGGTATGGATGCGTGGGGGACAGGAGGTGACCATGGGTCTGAGGGTCCCATGGGCGCAACTAGAGGTGAGGGTCTGTCGCCACCAACAAAGGGCGCGGCGCGAGGGACTATGCCATGGGCGGGATGCGCAGTGGAGCATCAGTGTATGAACATGCACGTACGTGACCCCAGGGAATCCAGACATGAGATGCACAAGGGTACAGGGAGCAGGAGTGGAACAGGAATAGCGGGGTGGTTGCATGCCGTCCTCGGTTTAGGGGTCAACGCAGTGATGCAGGCATTGGTCAGAAGCAGGGGACTGCGCATGAAGAGGGCTACAGTGAAACACATGTCAAGCAAACATTGGCGGAAGAGGAACAATGAAAGAAACAATGAGAGAAGCATGAAACATCCATAAGAACTCTGAAAAAAAAGGCAGTCTGCAAAAAGGAATGCGGTTACTATCCGCCTTTTTTGGTTGTCAACACTCCAGACGCAGTCCCTCCACCTGGAATTGGGGTCGCTTTGGCTGCACAGTCCTCAGGGCTTGGTCTCCGGGGCAGAGGTGGGTTCCAAAGGGGAGCGGGATTTGTCCCTGTCCTGCTTATCTGAAAGAAACACGTAGTGATAGACTCCTTACCTTAGAATTACCCCCAGGCTTCAGACTAGATCCGGAAAGTTTTCGGCAGCAGTACCCCTGCGCATCGGTAGGCGTCGTCGTGCGGCTCTGCATGCGTTGTTGGCGTCGTCAGCGCCAGGATGCAGTCGCTGGAACTACTTAGACGCGCCCACGCGCGCTGATGTCAGTTCTTTCTTTTTCCGCGCCAGCAAGCGCAGATCCGGGAAGAGCAAGTACCTCCAGTCACTTTTTGACTGAGTTTTTTCGAGGCCTTTTGTCTCAATTTCTTCGAGTCAATCGACTCCTGGTGTCGTAAGTATGCCCGGCTTTAAGAACTGTGGGGACTGTCACTGCATGATGTCGGTGACGGACCCACACCGCGTGTGTCTCTACTGCCTGGGGCGCGACCACGACTCCAAGTCGTGCCCCGACTGCCGGGCCATGGCGCCGAAAACTTTGGGGGAACGGTCCCGAAGTTGCTGGTAGTCCGGCAGTCGGCTCCGCGCCGCTCAAGGTCCCGGTCCTGTGGGTGGTCGAGGGACCGGTCACGGAGCTGTCACCATTGTTCCTCTGGATCTAAGTCTTCGCACTCGGGGTCAGGTAAGTCGAAGCATTCCAGAAAGAAGTTGTAGAAGCGTAGTCGCTCCTCAACTTCCCCTCACCCGTCGCGTGACACGGCTGAGGGTGCAGGTGGTGCCACTCCGGCTAAGCCTGTGTCATCGTCACGGGCCTATCCACCCTTTCCGGGTCCGTCGGCGACGCCTGCTCAGGTGCGCAAGAGCTTCTTGCTGCCATGGCCCAACTCTTTGGGCCATCTGGCCCCACCGGTGCGCCTATGGGCCCCACGTGCCCGACCGGGGGTCCTGTCCTTCCATCGCCGGCGGCTACGGCCTCGGTGCCGAAGTATCCAGGATCGGACCCCGGTCGACGCTGGTTGACCTTGTAACACCTCCGTCGACCGCACCGGCACCACCTCCGACGTCGCCCGCTCCTCGGGACAACGTCGTCCCCAGTTTTAGCCCTGACCTGGACACGGTGCCGTTTCGACACCGTGCGGTGCCGATCCCAACGCCGAAGGGGCCCTTTTTCCCCTATGTCCGTCCTCCTTATTTTCAGCCTGTTTCACAGACTTCGGAGGAATGAAAGGACTGGGAGGGGTCTGAGGACCCTCTCACACAACAGTGTGATTATGATCTGAACTGGGTAGAGGATTTGGGAGATGCCAGTGGTCTTGACACCTCACCTGACCTTGGCATGCTGTCTCCTCCTACCGTGGCTACGGAGGAGGGAGCAGGTTACACAGTGGTAGTATGTAGGGCAACAGAGGCCCTCCACCTCGAACTCTCTACGGTGGCCGTCAGGACTAACCTCCTGACAGAAGTGCTTCTGCCGGCGGGAATCTCTTCGGACGCCTTGCTGCCTTTTAATGACGCACTTTCTGATGCCCTTTTGGGCACTTGGTCCAGGCCCAACACAGGGGCTCCTGTGGACAGGAACGTGGCCCGCCGCCATTGCCCGACTCCGGGCGACCCCCTCTTTCTCTCCCCACACCCCAATCTCGAGAACTTGGTTGTCCAAGCCTCTGCTTCCCAGAGCGCGTTCCCTTCCGCACCCCCGGATATGGAATCCAAGAAGCTGGAGCAGCTTGGCAAGAAGCTGTTTTCTTCTGCCAGCTTAGAGCTGCGGTCGGTGAACACCGCATGCCTCTTGGGCCATTATTCCCACTCTCTTTGGGATACGGTTGCGCAGGTGCTGCCCAACTGTCCGTAGGAGGCACAGACAGTACTCTCCCAAGCTATTGCATCTGGGAGAGACGCAGCAAAGTTCACTATTCGTTGTGGGCTTGATACCGCCGACTCGCTGGGCAGGGCGATCTCCATGACGGTGGCGCTTCAGCGCCACGCCTGGCTGAGGACAGCTGGCTTCTCAAGGGATGTTCAGAACACTTTGATGGACATGCCCTTTGATGGCATTCGCCTTTTTGGCAATAAGGCGGATAGTTCGTTGGAGCGTTTTAAGGACTCATGGGCTACGACCAAGTCCTTGGGCCTGTCGGCCACTCGCCCTCCTCCGCCTTCCACTTTTTGCTCCTTTCGTGGCCACGGAAGGGTTGCCCCAACACGTTCGTTCCAGAGCCACAGGCCTGCACAACAACATCCTCAGCGTGGCCGTGGATGTGGGAACCGTCGAGGTGGTTCAGGGGGCCAGCGGGCGGGTCAGTCCACCTCCACCACCACAGCATCCACTGCAAAGCCTTCCTAGTCTGACCTTTCAGGCTCATCCAACGCCAGTGGGCGGCAGGATTCGCCGTCATCTCCCCCACTGGCGCAACATCACCTCGGACAAGTGGGTGCTGCAAATTGTCCGAAGGGGCTATTCCCTCCCCTTCAAGACTTCCCCTCCAGCCATGCCACCTTTTTACCACCACATGTCGGGGGACCATCTTGCGCTTCTTCAACAGGAAGTTACGGCTGTCTTGGCCAAGGGGGCCGTTGAGCGCGTTCCTGGGCCAGAAGTAGGTTGTGGTTGTTATTCCCACTACTTTCTGGTCCCCAAGGAGGACAAGGGCCTGCGTCCTATCTTAGACCTCCGGAACGTCAATCGCTTCCTCCAGAAGGAGAAGTTCAAGATGCTCACACTTGCTCAGGTCTTGTCTGCCCAAGACCCGCAAGACTGGATGGTAGCGTTGGACTTGCAGGACGCTTACTTTCATATTCCAGTCCTGCCAGCCCACCGGCATTACCTGCGGTTCACGGTAGGCCACGAGCACTTTCAGTTCCCTGTGCTCCCATTTGGCCATACCAGTGCCCCTCGGGTGTTCACGAAAGTGATGGCGGTGGTCGCAGCTCATCTGCGCCGATAAGGGGTTGCAGTCTTCCCCTATCTCGACGACTAGTTGTTGAAGGTGAGCTCTCCCCAGGCAGTTGTCTCCCACCTCCAGACTACGGCCGACCTCCTGCATTTGCTGGGGTTCTCCATCAACGTGCTGAAGGTGCACCTGATTCCCTCTCAGAAGCTCCTCTTCATCGGAGCGGTTCTGGACTCGGTGCAGTTTCGGGTTTATCCTCCTGAGCAGCGAGTCCGGGATATTCAGGTGATGATTCCGATCTTTCAGCCTCTATTCCGGGTTTCGGTCAGGATGACCCTCCGGCTACTGGGCCTGATGACCTCCTGCATCCTGTTAGTGGATCATGCCAGATGGCATATGCGGGCTCTGTAGTGGGATCTGAAGTTCCAGTGGGCACGGCATCAGGGCAACCTGTCCGGTCACGTCCAGATCTCGGAGGGCACTGCATGACAATGGCAGTGGTGGCTCACGAATCGCGATTGGGTCAATGGCAGATCCCTCTCCCTTCCCAACCGGAACATACAGTTGTGACGGACGTGTCCCTTCTGGGCTGGGGCGGCCACGTGGGAGAGGCGGAGATCAGAGGACTCTGGTCTCCGACGGAGTCCCCGCTCCATATCAACCTTCTGGAGCTTCGGGCGATCCGACTTGCCCTGAAGCCATTCCTTCCCTCTGTCAAGGGGAAAGTAGTGCAGGTGTTTACAGACAACACCACCGCCATGTGGTACTGCAGCAAACAGGGCGGGGTGGGGTCGTGGACCCTATGTCAGGAGGCTCTGCGCCTCTGGATATGGCTGGAACATCAGGGCATTTCCCTGGTGGTTCAACACTTTGCAGGTTCTCTGAACGCCAGGGCGGACAAACTCAGCCCCCGATGCATGATGGATCACGAATGGCATCTGAACTTGGACGTGGCGCAAGGTCTCTTTCAGCAGTGGGGAGAGTCATGGTTAAATCTATTCGCCACCGAAGAGACCGCGCAATGTCATCAGTTCTGCGCGTTGGAATTTTCAAGGCGGCACTCGTTAGGCAACGCTTTTCGTCGCGAGTGAAGTTGTGTTCTACTATATGCCTTTCCACCTATACCACTTCTACCAAGAGTGCTGAAGAAGATCAACGCGACTGGGCCCAAGTCATTCTTGTGGCTCTGGACTGGGCTCAACGAGTATGGTATCCCGAGCTACTCAGCATGGTTATCGATCCCCCGATCCGACTGCCTCTTCGGGAGGATCTTCTGTCGCAACAGCAGGGGACGGTCCTCCACCCGAACCTGTCCTGCCTCCACCTCTTTGCGTGGAGATTGAGCGGCAGCAGTTGACGTCTTTTGACCTGCCTCCTGAAGTTTGTGATGTAATCTTGGCAGCCAGGCGTCCCTCGACTAAGACGGTATACGCCTGCAGGTAGAATAAGTTTGTGGCATGGTGCACAGCAAAGGCTGTGGATCCCCTTTCTGCTCCTCTTTCAGAGGTCCTTCTGTTCCTCCTTTCTTTGACCCAGCAGGGCTCTGCTCTGCGCGCAATCAAGGGCTATCTTTCAGCCATTTCAGCCTTTTTACGGCTTCCAGATCAACCTTCCCTTTTCAAGTCCCCGGTTGTAAATAGATTCTTGAAAGGCATTACTCATCTTTTCCCTCCTCTTCCATTCATAATGCCTCAGTGGGACTTGAATCTGGTTCTGACATTTCTAATGTGTGCTCCTTTTGAGCCACTTCACAACTGTCCTCTTCATCTTCTCACTTTAAAGACAGCTTTCCTGGTGGCCATCACCTCTGCCAGAAGAGTGAGTGAGCTCCAGGCTCTTTCTTTTAAACCTCCTTTTCTCTCTGTCTATCCGGACAAAGTGGTTCTAACGATTCGTCCATCTTTTCTGCCGAAGGTTGTCACTGCCTTTCATATCGGGCAGACCATCACTTTGCCTACTTTCTTTCCGCCTCCACATCCCTCAAAAGAGGAAGAGATGCTTCACCGTCTGGACCGAAAATGTGCGCTCTCATTCTACCTGAACCGCACACAACAGTTCCGGGGAGGATGACCAGCTCTTTGTTGGCTACGTGGGTGCCAAGAACGGTCGGGCCGTACACAAGCGGACCATCTCTCAGTGGGTCGTTCTGTGCATAAAGGCTTGTTATTGGTTGGCTAAAAAGGAGCCTCCGGTGGGACAGCGCGGCCATTCTACCAGGGAGAGAGCAGCCACTACTGCTTTGGGGCGGGGAGTTCCCTTGCATGACATCTGTCAGGCAGCTACGTGAGCCTCGCTGCACACGTTTACCCAGCATTACTGCCTGGACAGCCAAGTCCGGAGAGATGGCTTCTTTGTCTGTTCTGTTCTCCAGGATTTTCTGATGTAATCTTGGTTCGCAGACCCACCACCGGGGTTGGTATTGCTGGAGTATCTATTCTAAGGTAAGGAATCTATCACTATGTGTTTCTTTCAGATGCACAAGTTACTTACCTTCGGTAACGATATATCTGTAAGAAACATTAGTAGTGATAGATTCCTTACCGCCCCACCCAGCCTCCCTGTTCTGTGAACTGATTTCTAGGGTTAAGGTCATCCCTTTCAGGGCCCTAGTTTCATGGCACCAGTGGTCAGTTTCTTGCATGACTCTGCGTTCCTGGCGCGGAAAGTCATGTACAGAACTGACATCAGTGCTCGTGGGCGTGTCTAAGTAGCTCCAGCGACGTCATCCCGGCACCAACAACACACGCGGAGCTGCACGCCGACACCTATCGACACGCAGGGGTACTGCTGATGAAAACTTTCCGGATCCAGTCTGATGCCTGGGGGTAATTCTAAGGTTAGGCATCTATTACTACTAATGTTTCTTACAGATATATCGTTACCGAAGGTAAGTAACTTGTGCGTTCGTGAGTGCAGCCACTGCCTGGAGATCCTGGCTCCTGTCACCCTGGGAGTGGGCCGCTCTGTCATGACCCCTGCCCCTGTGCCGGGAGCCCCCGGAGTTCCGCCAGGGGTCGATGGTAGGGCTTGACCCTCCACGGTACCTGAGGTAGCAGAGTCCATGTCCTGAGTGTAGAGGTCAGCCAGGAAGCGACGCAAGTCCTCAGGGTCAAATAATTATTTTGGGTCTCCATCCTTGGTATTCCTAAAATGGGCAGGCTTGAACAGACCATATTTAATGTCCAGCTGTCGGGCGGAGGGATAGGAAGGTTTGTGAAGCTCGTTCGTCTCCCTGGAGAAGTCTGCAGCCATCCGTACCTCATGCCCCTCTTAAACGTACAGGCCGTGAGTGCGGTCTGCTGAAATCAGATGTCGGACCTGTTCATAGCACAAGAAACAGGCAATGAGGGGACGTGGACGTATGGACGCGCCCTGCCTTGGTGGTCCTATGCGGTGGGCTAGCTGCATTTCCAACGGTGAGCGTCGGGAGCATACTTTTAAGGAAGGATCTGGCATCTGACCACTCCACAGACTCCAGGAAGCCGAAAAAGCATACATTGTCCCGCCGACTCCGGTCCTCCAAGTGGATAACCTTTCTGTGGAGGATTAAAAGTTCCTGATCCTGCTCCAGCACGGAGACTCGTTGAGTTAGACCATCCACCCTAGTCTGTAAGCCTGCGATGTCCGAGCAGATGGATTTAGACTCGCCCATCAAGGCGGAGATGTTCGCATCCATGCCCTCTAGGTGGCGGGCCACGGCGGTGATCTCCTGTAGGATGCGTTCCATGGTGGTTTCTGGGCCACTAGCTGCAGAGGGTCGAGATGGGTCCGTTGCAGAGGAGGCATCACCCGGAGGGGTGGGTGTAGTGTGAGGCAGGTTGAGGGCCTCAGAGAAGAGCAGCTGCTGTGCAAGTTCGCCTGTTTTCTTGCCAGGAGACATCCCCAGTCCTTGCACTGCAGTGGGCAGACGCTGAGTGGTGGGTCAAGGGGTGGTGATGGCAAGGGCCCCGGATGAGGCCACAGGTGGTGGAGCGTCACCTGCACGTGGTTCCCCCAGTGATTCAGTGGCGTCCGTTGCACAGGTTGCGCAGGGGGTTGGTGGGTGCACCTGTATCGGCAATGCAGAATCCGTGGAGAAAGGGGCGGATGAACGAAAGGCCCAGGCACAGGCCCAGGGGTCACAGTCTCAGCAGCCACTCAACCCCTCATGTCAAGTTGCCCTCAGGTGATCTCACACCCCTGGGCTGCGCTCTATGTTGTGTGGGGGCCCTGTAACCAACAAGGTAAAGGAGGCACAGCACTCATGGCTGCTTTTAGTGAAGTCCACAGATAAGAGGATGGCTGTAGGGTCCTCATGCAGACCACAATGGATAGGCTGCTATGCCAGCAGGCGGACGCTCTGGTTGGACCACCGCAGGGCAGAAACAGCAATGTCGTAGGTCCGCTTCGTAGTACCAGGCCTTAGTCACGGCATGGCCGATGCACCTGCCCTCGCTTAAATAAAGAAGAAGAGGGGGGGGCAGCAGCAGTCAGTAGGTGCCCTCCCTTCATCCCGACCTCTGGGGCCACCTACCCCCAACCAGGCAGTAGGGGTCTTGCTGGTGAAGAGACCCACCTGGTGGAGAGGTCCAACTGGTGAGAAACGGCTTGTCTGACAGGTGCGAGGGCAGTGTCTCTGGTAGGGCAGGCAGGAGCCCCTCCAGGTGGAGACAAGAGGAAGAAGATGGCGGCCTCAGATGTGGGACGCCGCTCAGAGGTAGGCCACAGGTCCCTGTGAGCCGCCCGCCCGGGACACGCTCAGTGGTGCCCGCGTCATCGGAGCAGGGGGGTCTCGGGTGGTGTGTCAGTGGCCTGAGCCATGCTCTGTATGTGAGGCGCATGGCAGGCATGGTTGGGGTATAGTGACTCAGGCCCCACCGCCCTGTGAGGGGAGGGCGTCTGCCACCGTCTAAATCTGACAAAGTGACCTGCTGAGAATCAGCCCCGTCGGGGCTTCTGCGATGCTGTGGCTCCTCCTCGGCATAGGCCCGGCTCGCCTTAGGCTGCGCTGGACCGTGGAAAGAGGTCTGCAGGCTCCATGATGCTGCCTGTCACCGCCGCAGTGCCACTGGTGGGTGTCCACGCTTGGCAGGTGAGGTGGGGCAAGTTGGGTGAGCTCCCGCGTTGCAGAAGATGCCGCAACCACCATCCGGGGCCCATCCTCACGCGGAGATCCTGCTTCAAGCGGCCATCTCTGTTCATGGTCAGACCATGCCCCCCCCCCCCCCCCCCCCAAATCCTTCTAAAGATGGAAACACTGCTTGAGAAGGGTCCAAGATGACAGTGTTGTGTCTCATTTTTTTACTCTGTTTGAAGATGTATTCCTGGATTACAGTGGGCAGGACCTGTCTATTGAGGGAGAAAAGACAGAGAAAATGTATAAGGATTTGAAGACAAAGGTTTTGTTGCAGCAGACTTTTAGAGGGAATGGTAGTGGACGTAGTGGTTTGGCCCTACAGCTTCCACGCACTAGTAGGCCACCGAACATTACACCCCTGGGTCCGAATCAGTGTGCGTATTGTAAAGAGGAGGGACATTGGCGTAGCGAGTGTTCTGTGCTTTTGCAGAAGGTGGCAGTCCCTAGAGGTCGAGGTTCTCGTGGAAGTGTCAGGAATGTCTTACAGCCAGGGACAGAGGGGGGGTGGCAGTTCTGATACCTGTGGACCAGCATGGTCCTTATGTCAA
Organism: Triturus cristatus; assembly: GCF_964204655.1. Classification (NCBI taxonomy): domain Eukaryota; kingdom Metazoa; phylum Chordata; class Amphibia; order Caudata; family Salamandridae; genus Triturus; species Triturus cristatus. The sequence continues at coordinate 60,414,691 of NC_140595.1, forward strand.
AGCAGAACTGCAAGGTTCGACTAAGGAATTTTTAGTGGACACGGGTGCGCCGAAAAGTTCTGTTTATCGAAATATGGTCCCTGGGGTGGCTCTGTCCAGCCATAATAATGCTTGGGTAGGTTTTTCTGGTGAACCGGTTGTAAGCCCCATTTCAAGACCCCTTGCGTTGACAGTCGGTCCTTTCACTATGGATTCACCATTTTTGTTGACATCTAACTGTGGTGAGAATTGGATGGGTTTGGATTTGTTAAAGAAAATGCATGTTACGATTTATTATTCCCCACCAGGTGTCTATATGACAATGGGTCCAGATAAGCAGTGTCTGTCCAAAGATGCACCCCTTCCTGTCGAATTTAAAGATGTGCCACCCACTCTGTGGGCAACAGGCGACACAGACGTGGGATTGTTGCAGATATTGCCTGTTTCGATACGTGTTAGGGATGGTGCTATTTTCCCTCGTATCCCTCAATATAAAATACTGCAGGCAGGAGAGCGAGTCTTATTGCAAATTGTGCAGGATTTGATTAAGAAGGGAATGATTGAGGAGACAACAGCTAATATTTGTAATAGCCCTATCCTTCCCATTCTTAAGCGGACGCCCTCAGATTCTCTTGATGACAATAAAGATGTTTATTGTATCTGAAAGAAACACGTTAGTTAGATTCCTCACCTTAGAATATCCCCAGGCGTCAGGCTGGATCCGGAAAGATATTTTTTGTCAGCAATACCCTTGCACGTCGCTAGGCGTCGTCTGCGGCTCCGCGTCCGTCGTCGGCGTCTTGATCGCCGGGATGACGTCGGAGTACTTAGACGCCGCCCTCGCGTGCTGACGTCAGTTCTTCTTTTTTTCCGCGCCAGTAAGCGCCGATCCGGGAAGAGCATACCCTTTTAGTCACTTTTTGACTAAACTTTTTGAACTCTTTTGGTTCCATTTCCAGTTGACCTCGACTCTGGTGCCAGTAGGGATGCCTGGCTTCAAACCTTGTGACGCCTGTCACCGACTGATGTCGGTCACGGATCACCACTGCCGGTGCCTCTATTGCCTTGGTGCCGACCACGATGCCGAGTCGTGCCTCGACTGCCGGGCCTTGACCTCGAAGGCTAGGCGGGAGCGGTCCCGCAAGCTGCTCGAGATCAAAGTCTTCGCATTCTGGTCATTTGAAGCACAGCAAGAAGTCGAAGAGGCGTCATCGCTCTTCTGGCTCCGCCGTGGCAATGAGGAGCATGGCTCCGCCGTCGACGCCTGCCGGCGCACCTTCGGGCCCCGCAGGCTCGACTGGGAGGCCTAGCGAGCTGGCAGCTCCGGCGCCGTCGTCTACTCCGGTCCCGACGCCGCAGGCCCCCCGCGGGATCCAGGCCTGGATCCCAGTCGGCGCCGGTCGAACTTACGACCCCTCCGCCGTCATCCTTCCACCTGTATACCAGGAATCGGATGATGGAGACGACTAGGAGGGGTCTGAGGACCCTCTGGCATGGCAGTGCCAGTTATCTCAGGACTGGGCAGACGAACTGGGGGATGCCAGTGGCCTTGATACCTCCCCTGACACTGGCTTCATCTGTCCTTCGTCTGTGGCTTCGGAGGAAGGTGCTACGTTTTCTGTGGTGCTGCGCAAGGCGGCCGAAGCCCTCGGTCTGGAGTTGCCTGCTGTGGCCGTGAGGACTAATCTCCTCACTGAAGTGCTTCAACCGCCAGCAAGCTCCTCGGAGCCTCTGCTGCAGTTCAATGAGGCACTGACTGACGTTCTGAGGGGCACCTGGTCCAAGCCCTCTAACAGTTCCTCCTGTGGACCGGAACGTGGCCCGGCGCCACCACCCTGCACCAGGCGACCCCAGTTTTCTGTCTTTGCATCCCACGCCCGAGAGCCTGGTTTTCCAGGCCTCTACCTCCCAGACCTCCTTCCTGTCCGCTCCCCCAGATCGGGACTCCAAAAGGTTGGAACAGTTTGGGAAGAAACTGTTCCCCTCCCTTAGTTTGGGGTTGCGGTCTATCAACACCGCGTGCCTTTTGGACCGTTACTCCCACTCCCTGTGGGATACGGTGGAGGACGAGCTGCCCCAGTGTCCGGAGGAGGCCCGGACACGGCTCGCCCAGGCTCTTGCCGAGGGGCGGGATGCGGCACGGCATGCAATCCAATGTGGACTGGACACAGCGGACTCGCTAGGCAGGGCAATGGCGACCACGGTGGCGATTCGTCGCCACGCCTGGCTGAGGTCCACGAGTTTCTCCGGGGATGTCCAGAGCACCCTCATGGACATGCCCTTCGAAGGCAGTCGCCTTTTTGGCGACAAAGCAGACAGTGCACTGGAGCACTTTAAGGACTCCAGGGCTACGGCTAAGTCCTTGGGCCTCTCGGCCCCACGCCCGCAAACTTCCACTTTTCGTCCCTTTCGTGGCCATGGAAGGGGCGCCCCCTGACGTCCGTCTAGCCACAGGCCGCAGAACCAGCAACGCGGTCGCGGACGTTGATTCCGCCGAGGCGGAGCAGGGGGACAACGAGCCGGTCCATCCACATCTACCCCGGCAGCACCCGCCTCAAAGCCCTCCTAGTCCGTGCTTTCAGGCCCATTCCACGCCAGTGGGAGGCAGAGTTCGCCATCACCTGCTCCACTGGCGTACCATCACATCGGACAGGTGGGTGCTGCACATCGTCCGAAGGGGCTACTCCCTCCCCTTCGAGGCGACCCCTCCAGCCATGCCACCGCAGTACCACCGCATGTCGGGGGATCACCTGCAACTTCTGCAGGAGGAAGTTACGGCCCTCTTGGCCAAGGGAGCCATCGAGCGCGTTCCTGGCCCAGAAGTAGGTCGGGGTTGTTACTCCCACTACTTTCTGGTTCCCAAGAAGGGCAAAGGGGGCCTACGCCCTATCTTGGACCTCAGGAGCGTCAACGCCTTCCTCGGGAAGGAGAAGTTCAAGATGCTCACCTTGGCTCAGGTTCTGGCTGCCCTAGACCCTGGAGACTGGATGGTAGCATTGGACTTGCAGGACGCTTATTTCCACATCCCCGTCCTGCCGGCCCACCGGCGTTACCTGCGGTTCACGGTAGGCCACAAGCACTTTCAGTTTACCGTGCTCCCCTTCGGCCTCACCAGTGCCCCTCGGGTGTTCACGAAAGGGATGGCGGTGGTCGCAGCTCACCTGCGCAGATTAGGGGTTCTATTCTTCCCCTATCTCGACGACTGGTTGTTGAAGGCGGGCTCGCCCCAGGAAGTCGTCTCCCACCTCCAGACTACGGCCGACCTCTTGCATTTGCTGGGGTTCTCCATCAATGTGCCGAAGTCGCATCTGAGTCCCTCCCAGAAGCTCCTCTTCATCGGAGCGGTTCCGGACTCGGCGCAGTTCCGGGTCTATCCTCTGGAACAGCGGGTCCGGGATATTCAGGCTCTCGTTCCAATCTTTCGGCCTCTATCCCGGGTTTCGGTCAGGTTGGTGTTGCGGCTTCTGGGTCTGATGGCCTCCCGCATCCTGTTGGTGCATCACGCCAGATGGCGGATGCGGGCTCTGCAGTGGGACCTGAGGTTTGTGGGCCCATCATTGGGGCAACCTGTCCGACCATGTCTTGATCTCGGAGGGCACTGCCAGACAGATGCAGTGGTGGCTCACGGACAGCGATTGGGTCAGTGGCAGATCCCTCTCCCTACCCCAACCGGAGCATGTAGTAGTGACGGATGCGTCCCTCCTGGGATGGGGGGCCACATGGGAGAGGCGTAGATCAGAGGCCTCTGGTCTCCGGCGGAGTCCCAGCTCCATATCAACCTTCTGGAGCTGCGGGTGATCCGACTTGCACTGAAGGCATTCCTTCCCTCTGTCCGGGGAAGTGTAGTGCAGGTGTTCACGGACAACACCACCGCCATGTGGTATTGCAACAAACAGGGCGGGGTGGGGTCGTGGACCCTTTGCCAGGAAGCCCTGCGCCTCTCGACATGGCTGGAACATCAGGGCATCACCCTGGTGGTTCAAGTCAAGTCAAGTCAGAGGCATTTTGTATAGCGCAAAACATATCACTCCAAAGAGTCTCATGGCGCTTGTAGCGGCTCTGGAGCGGAGAGACTGGGGAAGATTACTGATCAAACAGCCACGTTTTCAGCTTATTCTGAAAACAACTATGAATGGGGATAGATCGTAGGTCAACAGGCAGTTTATTCCAGGAGGCCCGAGCTAGGTACGAAAAAGATCTACCACCCTGTCTAGTGGTATATATTCTGAAGGGAGTAAGCAAAGACGTGGTACTGGAGTGCCTTCTGAGGCTTGTACCAACAGAGTTTTTTGGACCAGTATTGTGGGCTTTTCCCATAGAAATACTTATGCGTAAGGCATAAGACCTTAAAGAGAATGCGCTTTCTCACCGGGAGCCAGTGTAGAGCTCTGAGACATGGGGCAGAAGATGTTCGATGAGGCAGATTCAAGATCAATTTATCCGCAATATTTTGTAGAATCTGCAGTTTGTTTAAAAAGGTTTCATTGATGGACTGTAATAGTGCGTTGCCATAGTCCATTCAGTTAGTAATAAGACCCTGAATCAAAGGTTTTCTGGCTTCCAAGGGGATCCATTTAAAAACTTTCCGCAACGTGCGCAATATTCCGAAACATGTACTAATAATATGGTTGACCTGTGCCCTCATGGACAGTTGATTGTCCATGTGAAAGCCCAGATTACAAACCACCTCTTTGGGGACAGGACAGGTGCCAAGGTTGGAGGGCCACCAGTCTAGCGACCAATATTCAGGCGCTTTCCCAAAAAGCATAATCTCAGATTTTGTACCGTTCAATTGAAGATGGTTCAACATCTGGCGGGCTCTCTGAACGCCAGAACAGACAAACTCAGCCGCCGGTGCATGATGGATCACGAATTACGTCTGGACTTGGACGTGGCGCAAGGCCTCTTTCTGCAATGGGGAGAACGTTGGTTAGATCTATTCGCCACCGAAGAGAACGTGCAATGTCAGTAGTTCTGCGCGTTGGAATTTCCAAGGCGGCACTCGCTCTGCGACGCTTTTTTCGTCGCGAGTGGAGTTGCGGTCTGTTGTACGCCTTTCCGCCTATACCACTACTGCCCAGAGTGCACAAGAAGATCAGGCGCGACCGGGCCCAAGTCATCCTTGTGGCTCCGGATGGGGCACGAAGATACTGGTATCCCGAGCGACTCAGTCTATCGATCGATCCCCCGATCCGACTGCCTCTTCAGGAGGACCTTTTGTCACAGCATCAAGGGACGGTCCTCCACCCGAACCTGTCCAGCCTCCACCTCCATGCGTGGAGATTGAGGGGCGGCAGTTGATGCCATTTGACTTGCCTCCTGAAGTCTGTAATGTTATTCTGGCGGCCAGGCGGCCCTCCACAAAATCGGTAAATGCCTGCAGGTGGAAGAAATTTGTGGCATGGTGCACAGCAAAGGCTGTGGATCCCCTCTCTGCCCCTCTTTCTGAGGTTCTCCTCTGTCTTCTTTCCCTGGCCCAGCAGGGCTCTGCTCTGGGCACCCTCAAAGGATACCTTTCGGCTATTTCTGCTTTCTTACGGCTTCCTGATCAGTCTTCTCTTTTTAAATCCCCTGTTGTTTCTCGATTCTTTAAGGGCCTTCCCCACATGTTCCCTCCTGTCCCTTTGGTAATGCCTCAGTGGGATTTAAATCTAGTATTGACCTATCTGATGTGCGCTCCCTTTGAGCCTCTTCATAATTGTCCCCTTCGTCTGCTGACGCTTAAGACTGCTTTCCTGGTTGCCATCACCTCTGCTAGAAGGGTGAGTGAGCTTCAGGCTCTCTCTTCTAAGCCTCCTTTCCTTTCTGTCCATCCGGACAAAGTTGTTCTAAGGACTCGTCCTTCCTTTCTCCCTAAGGTGGTAACTGCCTTTCACATCGGCCAGTCTGTTACACTGCCCTCCTTCTTTCCGCCTCCGCATCCCTCGAAAGAGGAAGAGAGGCTCCACGGTCTGGACCCAAAACGGGCGCCGTCCTTCTATCTGAACCGCACCAAACAGTACCGGGTGGAAGACCAACTCTTTATTGGCTACGTGGGCGCCAAGAAGGGGCGGGCGGTACACAAGCGAACCATCTCTCGGTGGGTCATTTTGTGTATCAAGGCCTGTTATTCCTTAGCTAAAAAGGAACCTCCTGTAGGGTTGAGGGCCCATTCCACCCGGGCCACAGCGGCGACCACTGCCCTAGGCCAGGGAGTCCCCTTGCAGGACATTTGTCAGGCAGCAACGTGGGCCTCGCTGCACACGTTTGACAAACACTGTTGCCTGGACAGCCAAGTCCCGAGAGACGGCTTCTTTGGCCGTTCTGTTCTCCAGGACTTTCTGGTGTGATTTTGGTTCGCAGACCCACCACCGGGGTTGATATTGCTGGGGTATCTATTCTAAGGTGAGGAAGCTAACTAACGTGTTTCTTTCAGATGAACAAGTTACTTACCTTTGGTAACGATATATCTGTAAGAAACATTCGTTAGTTAGATTCCTCAGCGCCCCACCCATCCTCCCCGTTCTGCGAACCGATATCTAGGGTTGAGGTCATCCCTTCCAGGGCCCTAGAATTTTTGGCACCAGTGTCGGTCTCGTGCATGGCTCTGCGTTCCTGGCGCGGAAAGCTATATACAAGAACTGACGTCAGCGCGCGAGGGCGGCGTCTAAGTACTCCGACGACGTCATCCCGGCGATCACGACGCAGACGACAGACACGGAGCCACAGACGACGCCTAGCGACGCGCAAGGGTATTGCTGACAAAAAAATCTATCTGAAAGAAACACGTTAGTTAGATTCCTCACCTTAGAATATCCCCAGGCGTCAGACTGGATCCGGAAGATTTTTCGTCAGCAATACCCCTTGCGCGTCGCTAGGCGTCGTCTGCGGCTCCGCGTCCGTCGTCGGCGTCGTGCGCCGGGATGACGTCGTCGGAGTACTTAGACGCCGCCCTCGCGCGCTGACGTCAGTTCTTCTTTTTTCCACGCCAGTAAGCGCAGATCCGGGAGAGCTACCCCTTTTAGTCTTTTTTGACTAAATCTTTTTTTGATCATTTTTGATCCTTGTCTGTCGACATCTGGTGCCGGTAGGATGCCTGGGTTCAAGGCTTGCGAGGATTGCCATCGACTGATGTCGGTGAGCGATCACCACCGCCGGTGCCTCTACTGCTTAGGCCCCGACCACGACGCGGAGTCGTGCAACGACTGCCAGGCCCTGACTTCGAAGGCTAGGCGGGAGCGGTCCCGCAAGCTTCTCGAGCTTCGCCACTCGGCTCCGCGTCGTGCGCGATCCCGGTCCAGGAGGAGGTCCAAGGATCGCTCGCGGAGCCCTAGCCGACGCCATCGATCGTCCGGCTCCAAGTCGTCGGGTAAGTCCAAACGCTCAAAGAAGTCCAAGAGGCGACACCGCTCTTCGGACTCCCCTCGCCGGTCGCGCGACTCGGCCGAGAGTCAGGGTGGTTCCACCCCCGCGGCTCCGGCGGAGCCGCAGGTGCCGCGTCCGCCCCCATACCTTCCGGTCCCTGGGACTGACGCGGCGCCGGCGGAGATCAGTGCCTTCCTCTCGGCCATGAGGAGCCTGGCCCCGCCGTCGACGCCCACTGGCGCGCCTTCGGGCCCCGCGGACTCGACTGGGCGAACTTGCCTGCCGGCGGCTCCGGCCCCGGCGCCGTCGACGACTCCGGTCTCGACGCCGCAGGTCCCCGCGGGGCCCATGCCTGGGCCCCAGTCGACGCCGGTTGACCTAGTCACTCCTCCACCGGCGCCGGCGACTGAACCACCGACGCCGTCACCGGCGCCGCCGGCGCACACGCCTACACCTCCGGCGCCGCCGACGCCTTTGGCGCCGACACCGCCCCAGTTTAGCCCTCATCCGGACCCGACGCCGCATCCGACGCTGCTTGAGTCCTACCATCTCTACAGTCCGGTTCCGATCATTCCTCCTGTTTATCAGGAATCGGAAGAAGGGGGCGACTGGGAGGGGTTCGAGGACCCTATGGCTGTTCAGTCACAGTTTTCTCAGGACTGGGCAGATGAACTGGGGGAGGCCAGTGGGCTGGACACCTCGCCAGACACTGGATTCACTTCTCCTCCGACCGTGGCTTCGGAGGAGGGTGCCGCATTTTCTGTGGTGCTGCGCAAGGCGGCCGAGGCCCTTGGGCTCGAGTTGCCTGCCGTGGCTGTGAGGACTAACATCCTCACTGAGGTGCTTCAAACCTCAGCAAGCTCCACAGAGCCTCTGCTGCCGTTCAACGAGGCCCTCACTGACGTTCTGCAGGGCACCTGGTCCAAGCCCTCCACAGTTCCTCCTGTGGATAGGAACGTTGCCAGGCGCCACCGCCCTGCTCCGGGCGACCCCAGTTTCCTGTCCCAACACCCCACCCCCGAGAGTCTGGTTATCCAGGCCTCTACCTCCCAATCCTCCTTCCCGACCGCTCCGCCGGACCGGGATTCCAAGAGACTCGAGCAGTTTGGCAAGAAACTGTTCTCGTCCCTTAGTTTGGGCCTGCGGTCCTTAAATACCGCCTGTCTCTTGGACCGTTATTCCCATTCCCTGTGGGATATGGTGGAGGACGTGCTGCCCCTGTGTCCGGAGGAGGTCCGGACGCGTCTTAACCAGGCTTTGGCCGATGGGAGGGATGCAGCACGGCACGCCATACGATGTGGGCTTGACACCACGGACTCGCTGGGTCGGGCGATTTCCACCACGGTGGCGCTCCGCCGCCACGCCTGGATGCGGTCCACGTCATTTTCCGGGGATGTCCAGACCACCCTCATGGACATGCCCTTTGATGGCACTCGCCTGTTTGGTGAGAAGGCGGACAGTGCGCTGAACCGCTTTAAGGACTCCCGGGCTACGGCCAAGTCCTTGGGCCTCTCGGCTCCGCGGGCGCACACCTCCGCTTTTCGCCCCTTTCGTGGCCAAGGAAGGGGCGCCTCCTCACGTCCGCAAAGCCACCAGCCGCAGAACCAACCTGCGCGCGGTCGCGGACGTGGCTTCCGCCGTGGCGGAAATGGAGGCCGACGTGGTCAGCCCACTTCCACCCCGGCAGCATCCGCCTCAAAGCCCTCCTAGTCCGAGCTTTCAGGCCCATACCACGCCAGTGGGCGGCAGAGTTCGCCATCACCTGCTCCACTGGCGGTCCATAACATCGGACAGGTGGGTGCTGCAAATCATCCGAAGGGGCTACTCCCTCCCCTTCGAGACGACCCCTCCAGCCATGCCACCGCAGCACCACCGTATCTCGGGGGATCATTTGAATCTTCTCCGCGAGGAAGTTTCGGCTCTCTTGGCCAAGGGGGCCGTCGAGCGCGTTCCGAGTCCAGAAGTAGGTCGTGGTTGTTATTCCCACTACTTTCTGGTTCCCAAGAAGGGCAAGGGGGGCCTACGCCCTATCTTGGACCTCCGGAACGTCAATGCCTTCCTCCGAAAGGAAAGGTTCAAGATGCTAACGTTGGCTCAGGTTTTAGCTGCCCTAGACCCTGGAGACTGGATGGTAGCGTTGGACTTGCAGGACGCATATTTCCATATCCCCGTCCTGCCGGCCCACCGGCGTTACCTGCGGTTCACGGTGGGCCAAGAGCACTTTCAGTTTACCGTGCTCCCCTTCGGCCTCACCAGTGCCCCTCGGGTGTTCACGAAAGTGATGGCGGTGGTCGCAGCTCATCTGCGCAGATCAGGGGTTCCAGTCTTCCCCTATCTCGACGACTGGTTGCTGAAGGCGGGCTCGCCCCAGGCAGTCGTCTCCCACCTCCAGACTACGGCGGATCTCCTGCATTTGCTGGGGTTTTCCATCAACGTGCCGAAGTCACACCTGAGTCCCTCTCAGAAGCTCCTCTTCATCGGAGCGGTTCTCGATTCGGCGCAGTTCCGGGTCCATCCACCGGAACAGCGGGTCCGGGATATACAGGCCCTGATTCCCATCTTTCGGCCTCTATCCCGGGTTTCGGTCAGGCTAGTGTTGCGGCTTCTGGGGCAGATGGCCTCCTGCATCCTACTAGTGCATCACGCCAGGCGGCGCATGCGGGCTCTGCAGTGGGACCTGAAGTTTCAGTGGGCCCAGCATCACGGCAACCTGTCCGACCACGTCTTGATCTCGGAGGGCACTGCACAGCAGTTGCAGTGGTGGCTCACGGACCGCGAGTGGGTCAAGGGCAAGAGCCTCTCCCTTCCCCAACCGGAGCATGTCGTAGTGACGGATGCGTCCCTCCTGGGTTGGGGTGGCCATATGGGAGAGGCGGAGATCAGAGGCCTCTGGTCTCCGGCGGAGTCTCGTCTCCACATCAACCTGTTGGAGTTGAGAGCGATCCGGCTTGCACTGAAAGCCTTCCTTCCCTCTGTCAGGGGAAGTGTCGTGCAGGTGTTCACGGACAACACCACCGCCATGTGGTATTGCAACAAACAGGGCGGGGTGGGGTCGTGGACCCTTTGTCAGGAGGCTCTGCGCCTCTGGACATGGCTGGAACACCAGGGCGTCACCCTAGTGGTTCAACATCTGGCGGGCTCTCTGAACGCCAGAGCAGACGAACTCAGCCGCCGGTGCATGATGGATCACGAATGGCGTCTGAACTCCGAAGTGGCGCAAGGTCTCTTTCAGCAGTGAGGAGAGCCTTGGTTAGATCTATTCGCCACCGAAGAGAACGCGCAATGTCAGCAGTTATGCGCGTTGGAATTTCCAAGGCGGCACTCGCTCGGCGACGCTTTTCGTCACGAGTGGAGTTGCGGTCTGTTGTACGCCTTTCCGCCTATACCACTTCTGCCCAGAGTGCTGAAGAAGATCAGGCACGACCGGGCCCAAGTCATCTTGGTGGCTCCGGATTGGGCACGAAGATACTGGTATCCCGAGCTACTCAGTATGTTGACCGATCCCCCGATACGTCTGCCCCTTCGGGAGGATCTTCTGTCGCAGCAGCAGGGGACGGTCCTCCACCCGAACCTGTCCAGCCTCCACCTCCATGCGTGGAGATTGAGCGGCGGCAGTTGATGCCATTTGACTTGCCTCCTGAAGTCTGTGATATCATTCTGGCAGCCAGGCGTCCCTCCACAAAGTCGGTATACGCCTGCCGGTGGAACAAATTTGTGGCATGGTGCACAGCAAAGGCTGTGGATCCCCTTTCCGCCCCTCTTTCTGAGGTTCTCCTCTTCCTTCTTTCTCTGGCCCGGCAGGGCTCTGCCCTGGGCACCCTGAAAGGTTATCTTGCTGCCATCTCCGCCTTCTTGCGGCTTCCTGATCAGCCTTCTCTTTTCAAGTCCCCTGTGGTTACACGCTTTCTCAAAGGCATTACACACACGTTCCCTCCTGTCCCTTTTGTAATGCCTCAGTGGGACTTGAATCTGGTATTGACATTCCTGATGTGCGCTCCCTTCGAGCCTCTTCACAATTGTCCTCTTTGTCTTCTGACTCTTAAGACTGCTTTTCTGGTGGCCATCACCTCGGCTAGACGGGTGAGTGAGCTCCAGGCTTTATCTTCAAAGCCTCCTTTTCTATCTGTTCATCCGGACAAGGTTGTCCTTCGGCCTCGTCCCTCCATTCTTCCTAAAGTGGTGACTCCATTTCACCTTGGGCAGTCTGTCACCTTGCCCACCTTCTTTCCGCCTCCGCATCCTTCCAAAGAGGAAGAGAGGCTCCACCGTCTGGACCCAAAACGTGCGCTCTCCTTTTATCTGGATCGCACTAAACAGTTCCGGGTGGACGACCAGCTTTTTGTTGGGTACGTGGGCGCTAAGAAGGGGAAAGCTGTGCACAAACGGACCATCTCTCGGTGGGTCGTTTTGTGTATAAAGATTTGCTATTCCTTGGCTAAAAAGGACCCTCCTGTTGGGCTGCGCGCCCATTCTACTCGGGCCACGGCGGCTACTACTGCCTTGGGACGGGGAGTCCCTTTGCAGGACATCTGTCAGGCGGCGACGTGGGCTTCGCTACACACGTTTGCCAGGCATTATTGCCTTGACAGCCAAGTCCGGAGGGATGGCTTCTTTGGCCGTTCTGTCCTCCAGGACTTTCTGGTGTGATCTTGGTTCGCAGACCCACCACCAGGGATGGTATTGCTTGGGTATCTATTCTAAGGTGAGGAATCTAACTAACGTGTTTCTTTCAGATGAACAAGTTACTTACCTTCGGTAACGATGTATCTGTAAGAAACATTAGTTAGTTAGATTCCTCACCGACCCACCCATCCTCCCCGTTCTGCGAACTGACTTCTAGGGTTAAGGTTGTCCTTTCAGGCCCCTAGATTTTATTTTTGGCACCAGTGTCGGTCTTTGCATGGCTCTGCGTTCCTGGCGCGGAAGGCTATGTACAAGAACTGACGTCAGCGCGCGAGGGCGGCGTCTAAGTACTCCGACGACGTCATCCCGGCGCACGACGCCGACGACGGACGCGGAGCCGCAGACGACGCCTAGCGACGCGCAAGGGGTATTGCTGACAAAAAATCTTCCGGATCCAGTCTGACGCCTGGGGATATTCTAAGGTGAGGAATCTAACTAACTAATGTTTCTTACAGATACATCGTTACCGAAGGTAAGTAACTTGTTCTTCCGGATCCAGTCTGACGCCTGGGGATATTCTAAGGTGAGGAATCTAACTAACTAATGTTTCTTACAGATATATCGTTAGCGAAGGTAAGTTACTTGTTCTTTGTGATCGACTTGCGTGAAGCTAATAAAATATTGATTCCCCAGGTTCCGATGGTTCCTTACATCACCGCTCTTTTGACAACGATTCCCTCTTCTGCTAAATTCTTTTCTGTCATTAATTTGAAAAATGCGTTCTTCAGTATTCCTATTCATCCTGATGGCAGATATCTGTTTGGGTTCACCCTAACTGGTAGAAGTTTTAGGTTCTGTCGCACTCCTCAAGGCTATGCAGAGAGTCCAAATTTCCATAGTCAGGCATTGAAAGGTCAGTTGGATTCCTTGTCACTCCCCACAGGTAATGTATTTCTTCAGTATGTTGATGACTTGCTCATCGGCTTCAGATCCAGAACAAGGTTGCAGAGACAGTACAGTTAAACTGTTGTTGCATTTAGCTCAGCATGGCCATAAAATATCCCTTTCAAAATTTCAGTATTGTCGACAGGAGATCACCTACTGACGAAGGAGGGTAGGAGATTGACCCCGGAGCACATTAGTACCATTGTTCAAATGCCAGTTCCCCAAACCCAGAAAGATGTACGCGCTTTTATAGGTATCACTTCCTACTGTCGTCAGTGGATATCTAACTATTCACTACTAATTAAGCCCCTGCTTGCACTAACCATAAAAGAAGTGCATGTGCCTTTACCTTGGACGTCTGAATGTCAGCAGTCTTTTGAGCAACTAAAAACTGCGCTTTGTTCGTCTCCAGTGCTTGGTACTCCTAGCTACGCCAAATCCTTTGTATTTTATGTTCATGAGATGGCTGGTTGCACGCTTTCTGTTTTAACACGAACATTTGGAGATAAGCAATGACCGTGTGCTTGTCCTCTGCTCCGCTTGATCCTGTCGCACCAGCCCTTCCGAGCTGTCTAAGAGTGGTCGCGGCTGTGGCTGTCTCAATAAGACTATCGGCTAGACTGGTACTTGATACTGACCTCATAGTCATGGTACCCCATGCTATGGATACCCTTTTGAATAAGGCAAAGACACAGCACCTTACCAGTGCACATCTGACAGGTTATTAATTAACGCGGTTTGCCACACATATCACGATCAAACGATGTGCCACTCTGAACCCAGCCATGTTACTACCCCTCCCTTCTGAGAGTGATGCGATTGATATACATGATTGTATCTTCCGGACAGGGGAAGAGATGAAAGGATGGGTAGACCAGACTGATGTTCCCTTATCTGGCCCTCAAGGGGAACTATATGTTGATGGCTCTTGCTTTAAATTACCAGATGGCACTACAACTGCTGCATATGCTATTACTATGCTGCGTATGGTTGTTGAGACATCACAAGTTCCCTGTCAGTCGGCCCAAGCTGCAGAGCTCTGTCCTAATATGAGCTTGCAAATTGAGTGAGGGACTGGTTGTCAATATTTATACTGACAGTCAGTATGCCTTTGGAGTCGCTCACAACTTCAGGCGACTCTGGGCAGAGAGAGGGTTTCCTACTTCTTATGGTGCCAAGATACAACATGGGCACCTTATATTAAGGCTTTTGTCTGCTTTGACATTCCCTAAGGACTTGGCAATATTAAAGTGTAGCGCCCACCAGAAAGTCACTGACGATGTAGGTAAGGGGAATGCTTTTGCAGATAAGACAGCTAAGGAAACAGCCTGGACTAAAATGAAAAGAATGTTTGTAGCAGGTCCCGCTAGGTGGGTGCCTGAAGTTACCATGTTTGAGGATACACTTGACAACGTGAAGGAGATACAAAGTGAGGCCACAGTAGAGGAATTAGCAATGTGGCAAGGAATTACAGCACAGTTGAACGATGAGGGATGTTGGATTGATAAGTCAGGGAAGCAGAGATGGATGTTGCCAGATGTGTGTGTTCTTCCTGTAGTCACGATGGCTCATGGCCCAGCCCATATTACTGCTAAGGGTATTTGCAAGTTGTTACACCCTGTATGGCAGATTGAGAACATTTCGAAAACAGCTGCACATTTAGTGAAGTACTTCATGGTGTGCATTATGCATAATCCTGGGAAGGGTACCCCTACACCACCCGGTCATTTTGCACCACCCACTTTCCCTTTTGAGGTCATGCAGATGGGCTATATAGAACTAGATCGGTGCAATAATTTGAAGTATGTTTTGGTGGTTGTTTGTGCATTCAGTAAGTGGGTTGAGCAAAGATACTCCTGAAGGAGTTCTTTCATCATTTCGGCTTGCCCAGTTTGATCTGGAGTGATTAACGGAAGTCATTTTAATGCCAAGGTCATTTAATTTGTGATAGTTTGCACATAAAGCAGAAGTTTCATACTGCAAATCGCCCACTGCCAGCAGGTTTGGTTGAGAAGTACAATGGTACTCTCAAACTGAAATTGGCAAAGAACCAGGAAAGTACAGGTTTACAGTGGCCGGATGCTTTACCATTGGCTCTTTTGTAAACAAGAACAACAGCACATTCTAGGACGGAGTAGGGGACTCCGAGTGTGAGACGGTGCCTCAGTTTGTCCCCTTCAGTGATGTTAAACAAACCTGGATGCAAACGGTTGCAGAGAATGATGAAGTGCAGAATGCAGTAGTTCCACCGGAGGTATGAGCTATTCAGGAGCCCCTTTTTGTTGATCCCTTTGTGCCTGGATTCACCAGGTACAATTTGCGTCCTCGGCTGAGGAATAGTGCAACGCACCAAAGGAGAAGTCAGATTAGTCAGGGATGGACTGCGTAAGTTAGGGTGTACTTTACCATAGTACCAACGAAGTTAGTTTAGGGTGATGTGAGATTGGTGCACTGTTTTGACATTGGACAGGATAGATCGAACGTGCTCCCTTGGAGGGGGCTACATTATCCTGATCAATGTGGGATTCATCGTGAGCTTAGGACTGAACAAGCTCCACCGCCGGTGCTCAATAGCACCAGCCTTTGATGAACAATAGGAGCCTGTACCAGTGAGGCTCTGATGGACACTGGGAACACTTACCTTTACTATCATTTTCGTTGCATTTCTTTCCTTGCTCCATAATGCATTCTTTTGGTCAGCCTATTGATGAGGAGGAACCACCATTTCACCACCGCGTTTAACACAGGGTTGGTCGACAAAGAGCAAAATAGTTTGCATATTAATTGTTGTGATTGTAGTAGTGACAATATTTGGAATATCTTGGTTTCTAGAGGAGAAATATCCTGTACATTCCTTGGTAGGTACCACCCACTCTCCTCCTGAACACATTTTTGTTACTCAAGCCCCACACAAAGCAGCACACAAGCAGTCCTACACGGACAATGTATTTATACAAATGTTGCATCATACTCATAATGTGTCCAATATAACGAATTGTTGGGTTTGTGGGTTGCTCCCTTCGGTCACTCATAATAGCGACAATTTGTTGTCTATGCCATTTGTCATATATTGGCAGCTGTGAGGGTTGGTATGAATTGTTTCGACTGGTGTACTTCCAATTTCATCTTTCTACTTTGGCTATGACATCCACTGATTCTCACACTGCAAATGAATATTTACGCTTCTATTGAGGGTTTACCCCCATAGGACCGGCAGGACAAGGGACTCTAGGGACATTGTCCTCAAAGTCTTGTTGTTTGAAAACGTACCGTTGAGTAAAGAACAATGCCTGGTTTTCGAATGGAATTGGCTGATTTCCAATGGTTTACACCTCTGAATACTTCCAATCCTTCCAAAGTCGAAATCTTACAGAGGATAAACCGATACCTGTGCCAGTGGTCAATAAGACAACTCATTTTTTTGTCCAAGGGACTGGGGAGATAAAGGTGGGCGATAGTAAATGTAATTTCACCAACAAGCTGAATACGACTAATAGTCCGCCCTTGATCCTACCTCATAATGTCTATTTTGTCTGTGGATCACAGGTTCATGTCTGGCTCCCGAGGGGATGGTCAGGCACATGTTATCTTTCCTTCTTTTTTCCCCCTGTATATGTTGCCCCGTCTAATTATCACAAAACTCATTGGGTGCAACGTAGCCTGGCCCAAGTAAGAAGGGTTGTTGACACAAAGGATATAGATCAGACAGAGACTACCGCACAACAATTTGGAGACGCTGTGAAGGGCCTGCTACCCTTTTGGGGCCCCATGGCAAATAGCCTTCAAGTTTGTCAGTTAACAAGAGTGGTTGAAGCGGTTATCAATACCACTGCTGGAATAGTGACGGATGTCACTGCTGAGCTCCAGGCTACGAGATTAGTCACTTTGCAGAACAGGATGGTGTTTGACCTCATCCTTACAGATCGGGAAGGGGCCTGTCGCGTCATAGGCAGCAGCTGTAGTATTTACATACCTGATAACGCTCCCAATGTTTATTCAGCTATACAGAAAATACATTGGGTATCTGCTTAAATACACCAAGAAACAGGTACTTGGACACTGTTGGGGTGGTTGTTGAACACGTTAATATCTTGGGGTTGGGAGATCCTCACTTTCTTGGCTGTGGTTGCTGGTATTTTCTTTACCTGTTGCCTCTGTATACACTGTCTTCCAGCTTGTTGCACCTATTCTGTCAATGTTCTCCTCACCGAACAAAAAATATCAGTTCATGATACTAATGCTGCAATTATGTTGCAAAAGTATATTGATAATATGATGCAGATAGATGAGGGTATCTTTGAGCACTGACTATATGAGCAGCTACTCATAGTGGTGTTTCTTATCCTTGCAAATGTTATACTTTCCTTAATAACAACATAGCATGGTTAGCTCATGCTGAAAGGGGGGTCTGTTAGAATGAAAATGGTTTTGCTGTGTTGGTTTTGCATTGTTCTATGTAAGTTAGCATTCGCTGCACCATTTTATGTTTGGCCGACATTTTACACCATGATCAAAACTAATCTTTTCCTTTCTGAACAAACCAGCTTTTGGTAAGTCTTGTTTTTCCAGAGTTGGGCCTTGCTTTTTCCTAATGAATATACTGTTCTTATTAGTGCATACTTTTCCCACTAGCTAGAGGCCTTCTCCCACTAGTCTAGCGGTGGGCACCGACAGAACGACCTTGAGTAAGAGATAGTGTGTGCCCGGATCGAAACTTATCCTTCAGTACTTCTTTGTGTAGCTGCATCTACCTGGAAAATTACACTGCGGGCGTGCCTTCATTGGTTCTGAATCGTACATAATGTATTACCATGTTTGCTGATGTCAGTCCCTCTGCAGCAATCCTAAGAGACTGGGCAGACTGGGCTTCACTTGAGTGTAGCTGAATAAATATATTGGTTTGTATTCTCTACTGTCTGACCAACTCTTTATTGGTATGGAACTGCAAGGTGGACGTGAGTGACCCGGGTGACCCTAATTGGGTCACTTCCTTCAGAGTCCTGCCCAAAATTTTTTATCGCAGCTACCTTGGAATATGACAAACAAGCATTGGCAATGCTAATAGTCTGGTTTTAAAGGAATCTTGTATGGTAATGTGAAGCATTACAAGTAAATAGCATGGAATTTATATGTATTTGTGGGGAATCAAATAACTGTAAAATAATTATTATGTAGGTTAAATGGTCAGGTGACAGTTGGCCTGTTAAGCCATACCTTAAAATCCATGTAGGTTAATACCTGCCCTCCTCCCATCTGTGCTGATGCCAGAGAAAACCAACATAAATTATCTAATTATGTAAACCATTTGCATAACATTGCAATGTTGTGTGTGTTTCTGAAAGTTCAATCTCAGGTAGCTGGATAAATAAACAAAATGATCATAGCTATGCGGAGAGCAGCACTTTTTGTGGAAGGACACAACTTCTGCCTAACAAAACATGTACTCCTGTCTCCCAACATGTGGGAGGAGCCAAAGCCCCTCTCCTGCTGATTCTCACATATTTGTCTGGCGACAGCTGTGCTATCAAGCCAGGCCGTTCAAATGATGACCCTGATAACTTTATGCCCTAGTGCCAGGCATTTTGTACCAACCATTGCAGAAGGTTATAGTACTTTAGTATGATTTGTTGAATTGCAGTAGGTCACGGCTACAACCCACTGAGTACAACAGACTGCAAAATAAATGCTGAAGTCTGGAAACATAGTGATACCAGTAAGTTGAAGCCATTTGGCAACCTTAATGCACCCTAGGGAGCAGAGGCATACTTCTAAACCCTGATATACACGCAGAACCTCATCTGCTTTAGGAAGAATCGTAAGATGCGCCCATTTGAGAACGTCTCACCCCCTGACCGTGAAGTTCTATAAATGTTGGATTGAAAACCTATTCTAAAATATGATTTTTCACAGTGATACTCAAGAAAGGCACCATAGCTGCCAACTGACCTAGTGTTTAAAGGGTGACTTTTCGTCAATTGAGATTTTTCAGCAGCACCGTACCTAAAATGGAAAATATTATACCACAAATTCCAGCATGCCTAGTGCTCAGGGACAGTGGAATTTTGTGATACTGTGGCATTTTCTGCATAACTATTAATTTGCTGCATTAGCCACATAATTCATCATATGTTGCATAATTTCATATTTTAACTAAAAATTGTTTAACTCGGGCGGATCAAACGTTACTAAAAGCGCTCCCACATCCGCAGCCGTGGAGAGGAAGGTATTTGAAAAGTTTAACTGGTCATCTTCAGGTCACATAATTTGCCTTTTCCTATCTCATAATTTAGTCAACTCGGTCATATAATTTGGTTCTCCCCTATCACATAATGCCAGTGGCCCTGCTTATGATGCTAGTTTAAACAGATTGGCTGAAAGTCACTCTTGTGACATTGAGGCAGTGACAGCTGTGTACATGAAAGGGGGCCGTAGACTACAATGAACAGTAGTCATTTCTCCCTTGAAGCTGAACTATATATTTTATTTTTTGTTGGTACACAGATACACTTGTAACTGCAAAAACTGTGACTTTAAATTAATTGAGATAAGGTTACTAGGATATGCTTTTACCTAGTAATATTTGCATTTTATTGTATTAACTAAGTCATGAAAGGGTGTTGGCTGAAGCTGTTGAGGACATTGAAATTGTCTCCAGTTAATCAAGAACAATCACCATGTTCCTTCTCATGGGTTTGTACTAGTGGAGTTGCAATCATGGTGTTTCTTTTGATGCATAGTCATCAGGTAACCTTTGTTAGGTAACAAATGAAAATAATATATGGCCTTGACTTATTCTTAAGTTGGGACTTGTAGATTTTCTGACTGCATGTTTTCCATTGGACTCAAGCAGTTGCAGCGCTACGAGTATAATGTGTTGATGCATGCAGCAATAGCACACTAAAACGAGTCATATTAGCGGGAGCAAGCACAAGTGGGCAGCGAGAATTATATTTGTAAAGTAATCCTTCATTCAGTTCAGTACTCAAGTTGAGGCAGAAGGATACACTCCCAAGAGCCAATAACATTAGGTATGAGATGAATCCTCCACTGGGCTGAGCCAAGACCTGATTGACAAAGTATCAAGCCAATGGTTGAAAGTGGCAGTTAGAAGAAAGCCAATGGTTGAAAGTGGCAGGTAGAAGAAAGCCAATGGTTGGAAGTGGCAGTTAGAAGAAAGCCAATGGTTGAAAGTGGCAGGTAGAAGAAAGCCAATGGTTGGAAGTGGCAGTTAGAAGAAAGCCAATGGTTGAAAGTGGCAGGTAGAAAAAAGCCAATGGTTGAAAGGGGTTGACCCAAAACCCACTCTTAAGTATGTTTTAAGCAACAGGTCTGTTTGACAGCTGTACCGAACATAACCGAAACCTACAAATGTTTGCCATGTTGATAACTCTGTTCAAAGTGATTCTAGGGAATAATTAGTACCGGCACTGACAATATGTTTTTTAAAATAGGTGTTAAGTTGGTTACAATCCAGCTTTCTGAGCAACAGTCCCTACTTTTTATGATGAAAATATATCTGTAAGGATTTTCGATGCACTTTATTCATGCGCCACACGCAGTTCAATCCGAAGGTTTATTTGGCATAGATGCCTTGTAACCATGTCCTTTGTGTCGGTTAGAGAAATTTATGTCGTTTTTCTAAACAGCACTTTTCATGCTGACATCGTTTAAAAAAAAAAATCATATACATAATGTTAAACATAAAACTACTACTTCCACTTTGGCAAATGCGCTTCGGTATGGGGCGCAGCTTCTTGGTGCAGCAGGTGCAGTGGCACCGGGTCCCACTGAATCCTGATGATTGCTGTATTTCAGAGTTCAACCAGCAGCCTGGGAGGCCATTTCCTTCCTGCCACTAGAGCCCACGAGGCATGGCCGACAGCACTGGATTCAATAACAGGCCGGGATTGACTCGAGGGGACAGGATAGAGGCCTTTGTTTGGCGCTATGTTTGAGACTTGTCTTCAAGGAAGCCCGTGTCTGTAAGTCTCCAGGATGCCGCATCAGCGAGCAGGCCTTTGCTGTATTGTTGGCCGCACGCCGTTTCCGGTTGCTCCTGACCCCTCACAGCGCACACACTGGGCCGTAGAGGCGCGCCGTGTTCTCCTCGCCAGACGCCGGTATTCCGAGAAAGATAACCTACCACGTGGGCGGATTACAGGCTCCGGGCCGGGAGAGGGTGTGGCGAGTTTGGCGCCTGAACGCTCCCAGCGTGACGTCCGGGAAGTGCCCAGACTTGTTATTATCCCTCTGACAGAGCCGTCGTCGGTATTCATTCTGCGAAGGAGGGGCTGCAACAACACTCGGCAAACAAACACGCAAGATGCCACAGCAACGGGGCACGCGAGCTCCCGCGCGATGAGACAACATTGTGCATCTAGTAGTGCGGGATAATGGCGTCCAGCGCCTTTCTAAGCACTCCCCGGCCCCGCTCGTGGCCGCCGAGGGTAACCCGGTCTGGGTAAAGAGAACAACGTGTCCGGCCAGACCCCTAGTGTCACGTGACCCTGATCATGAGCAGACGGATGCGTTATCTGGTATTTGTATAGCGCACAGCTGCCGCGAGGGTGGCATCGTAGCACTTGGAACGGGCAGGAGGCTTTGCAGGTTGTCTGCTAGTTTGAATGCAGAAGCCGGTGATATTAGCATGATTTATGCTTTAGCAGTTGGTTGAAGCGCGTGTCGAGTTTCCACAAGCCTGTCTTTTTAGGTCCACACTAGTGAAAAAGATGGAAAAACGCAAACCCGGTATTTTTTCGCTTTTTAAATATATTGGGGAAACAGCAAACACGCGCGAAAACCACAAAGAGCATCCGAGAGGCTCTACATTATTATTATTAACGCAGATGGGCAGAATTGTCACGGTACAAAAGAATAGTGAAGATTTTAAAGACCATTCTTTCTCTTTGAACTGTTCTTGGCCCTTTCAAAATAGCGAAATTAAACAAATGGCAGGTATGTCTTTCTGAGAAAGTTGCCAACCGTGGATGGGTGCATGAGGCCCGTGCACATGGTTTAGGGGCGTCCTAATGAATGTGGCACTTATGGTATTTGTGCTAATGTTTAAAAAGTATGTGAGGCAGATCGCATTTCATGAATCTTTATTTTACCTGAAATTGTTCAGCTCTTGTCTGGAGATTTCGCACTGTTGTTCGCTGAAATATTTAATCTTTAGTATCTGCCAGAATAATGTAAAAATTCACATGCCACAAAAACATTCTATTCTGCCTAGTTCTCTGGATTCATGCTAAGTTTCTTGGAAATGGGCCCAATGCAGTTTGAGTTGTGCCAGACAGGAAAATTATCACGGGAGTCGGACTTGAAAAAAATAACTTTGGGCCCATAGGACCAGTCTTTCCCAAGGAGGAACAAGAGTCCGAGCGATCAACCACATTTGAAGCAGATTTGTGAAGCAGGTCGAAAGCTATTAGCAGAAAAGACAGCATTGCTGGTGTGAAATCCGACTCAATCATGGTTACAGATTACTGATGAACCTTTGTAATAAATGCAAATAACAAATATTATTTAAAAAAAAAAAAAAACTTTTTTAAAGGGGACCTTATGGTTCTCTACTCAATCGCAAAATAACGTGAATGCAAATTCCTTTAAAAATACGTCCAGTAAAGGGCTCTCACGGTCACCTGCATTTGAAGACGCCTGATCCGCTATTCAGTCAAGTTCACATTCCGAAGAGGACCTGGACCACAAATGTTAGCTGCTCATACTGCCTCTCCCAGGAACTCTACATGGGGCTGTGAGCACACCACTGCAGAATCCGGTCTGAATTCTGAATTCAAAAACAACAGTTGATGGACAGAATGCAGAACAATGTCATACATTCACCCCAGTACAGAGATCTGGGCCTAAATCCATCGTTGTTTTGTTCCCCATGCCATTCCACTTTGAACCCAGCCATATGCAAATCAGTCTGACCCTGTGCCTCATGGGAACAGTCCAGCCCGAACTGCCAAGCCAGGTCCTCCCTGGACCGGAAACAAGCATCCTAGGACCGGTTTCGGGGTTTCACCCCTAATCATCCAATTCTGAATTCACACCATGTGAACCCATCATTTTATTACACCTCCACTTAAGACTGGTCACGGTGTAGTGTGTACACATTCACCTCTATTCTTTTGAGGCTATTGTGAATAGAATCAGGTTCAAACCATCCAGGTTACTTTTTCCCTCAACGTTTCTCGTTGTCTGCTCGAAGTAGCGAAGGGCTACCCTAAGGGATGGGAGCAGCTTCTGCCGCTAGGTACGCCACCATGACACAGCATCAAGTGCCCAGAAATTCTCTTCGATGCGCATTATATCCTGGCACAGAATTTGGAACTGATGCGGTTCCTCTTGGCACGAGGTTCTGTAGGACCTTTTACTCAGTGGGGCACACTCTATCCAATAGGTCCTGTATCTTCAGTGGCACAAGCCTTTGCTGCATTCATGTTACGGGCAAATGTGATCTTCTCCTGGCGGGTCTGGCTCTTCAAATGTCACTGAAAGTTTCTTAAATGTTAGAGTTAGTCAAATACATTGGGTGTGCTCTGCAGATGTAGCTGAAAGCCTTATATTTTGAAAACAATTTGTAGGGAACTTTCAGAATGGCAGGTGGAGTCCATCCGAGCAGAGCTGTTAAATAAAAGTCTATGTTATATAGCTACATCTTAATTTTCTTTGTTTCTGATCCATTACTCTGTGGCAAGATTTTTTTTCTTCTCTATTTATGAAATCCACACTTACTTTGCTCAAATGCCACTAATCTGGATCCGTCTTAAACAAGTATTCACTATTCTAATCCTAATGCATTTCGACACAAAACCAGTCTTTTGTCGGGGAGGGGGGTGTAATGAATACATGAGTTTCACGAGTCCCAGTACAATATTATGTAAAGGGTATTTCATTATCCTCACAATAAAATATCGTTTACCTAAGATTGCACCATCTGTTTGCAGTCTGTGACTCACATTTTGCCTGCTGTTTGCAGCTTTAATTCCTTTGGCCGGTCTGCAACTTTATGCCCAGACTTTGCCGGCTCTCTGCGGCAGAAGAGCCACACGTTCCCTGGTGTCCACGGTTTATGAACCCGTACAGTTTTACAGTCTATACTGTGTGACCCCTGCTTTATCTACAACTGGCCCCTTAATATTACCGGCATCCTATGGCCCTCATGTACCTGCAACCAGTGGTCAATACTTTGCCTGCTGCTTACAGCCTGTTTCAGATTGTGCCAGCAGAATTTGTTATATATTCTTCGCAGCCTGTTTGCCTTGAGCTCATAGCTTGAGACCCACCTTGCCTACCTGTGATCTGCCATGCACACTGTCCCTGCAGTTTCTAAACCACTGTTTGTCTGCTTTCTAAAGTCTATGACCAACACTTTCTCTGCTGACTTCATCCTGTGAAAAACACTGTACCGACCACCTACTTGTAACCAGTGTCACACATTGCCCTTCTGTAACGTTAATTATTATTAGATTTGGCCAGTGCATGGTCACCCAGAAAGGGTTTCCCAGTGTTATGCGACAGTACGGAACCCAGAATCACATCATCAAAGGCCACCCCCTTTGCCAGAGTTAAAACAACCAGTTTTTAGCTTTTTGGGGGAAGACCGACAGAGAGCAACAGGTTCCCAGATCAAGGTGTAGGGAATTCCACAACTTCGGGCCTAAAAAGAAAAAGTGACAGCCTCCTTGCCAGGATCTCCTAAATCTAGGAATTGCAGCACGATCCAGGTTACATGACGGCAAGGACCAACCAGTGGGGTATGTAGGGTGACACCAGAGGTCTAAGATAGATGGGGCCAGAGTTAGAAAGATATTTATGCACATAGGATAGAGCACTGAATTGAACACGACGTTCAACTAGTAGCCAATGAAGTTCCCTTGGCAGACTAGCAGTGGGATAGACCTTGGGGGATGAAGTAAAAGGCTTGCTCCCGCTTTTTGCACGATCTAAAGCTGCCTAAGCAGGCTCTTTTTGACACATAGGTTAAGAATATTTCCGTAATCAAGCCTGGAGAAGACCAAGGAATGGATAACCGTTCTTTGGGCAGAGCTAGGGAGACCTCCCCAAATGTTCTATGAGCCATCTTAAAATGCCAAAGAAGGTGGTACCCACCTTGGTGATTTGGGGACCCATGAATAGCCTTTCATCAAGCCACACTCCTAGATTCTTGACCACGGGAATAGGGGTAGGGACCGTACCCATCTTCTCAGGCCACAAATGTGGACCCCAAAGGCGGGTGAGGTTGCCCACAAGTAATATCTCAGTCATATCCCCGTTTAGCTTAAGGGAGTAGGGCCACCCTATGGCCTACACTTTGGAGTATTTTACCAACTCAGGGTGACCAGACATCCTAAATTTCAGGTGTTTTTTAATCTTTTAAATACATGTCCCTGTTTTTGAGAAGAGCGCTGAGTGCGTAGCAGCCTTGACACATTGAATACGCCTTCACTTCCACAGATGCCTTTAAGGCCACAAACAACTCAAGTAATTCACCTCTTTTTATGGCCTGGCTTGGACAGCTGAGCTGTCGCCAGACAGTTATGTGAGCATCACTAGCGAGGGACTTTGGTTCCGGCCATATATTGCGAGCCAGGAGTGCATGTTTTGATTGGGCACAAGTTGTGTGCTTCCACAAACAAGCATTTGCAATGCAATAGGTCTCGCATTTATAAGAGTTTGAGCTATTGTCATTGTAAAATTACAATGCCTCTTATTTATGTTTTGGTTTTAAAACATAAAAGGCATTGTCATTTACAATGTCAGTAGCATAAACTCGCATAAAAGTAGTGTGTGGAGTGCAGCAGTGTGCCGCGTCCAGCAGTGTTCGGCGTGCAGCAGTGTGCGGCGTGCAGCAGTGTGAGGCGTGCAGCATTCACTTACATTCATTTACATTCACTTCCCAGGTGCCTCAATGAAGTTGCCGTCCTTGGTTTGGCCAAAGTTTAATTTACACACACATAAGCTACACCACCATCCACAAAAATAGCACAGTGAATTGAATGCATTGGGTTGGCGTTCTTGGTTCAGCAAGAGCTTTATAAATAGTCCCCTTAGGAGGCAGAAAGGGACTAGGTGTGATAATCAAGAGATGTGGTCTAAAGCTAAATGTCCAGAGCTTGAGTTTGAATCCTAGCTTGCCCTACCCGACCAAAGATTGATCTTGGGCAAATTGGTAAACATCCACCATCTGTCCAAAACTAACAGTTGCAATTTTGGCAGAATGTGCTATACAGACTAAAGGAATCATCTATTTAAGCCACCCAAATATTCAATAGTGCTGACCAGTGGAGGGGACATATGGTTGTGAAACTGTTTTAAATGCATATCACAGGAGCGGGGGGGGGGGGGACGGGGAGGGGGTCAGTCACAGATGCAGTGCAATTCACATCTCTGGCAGCATTCAAGCTTCAGGGGGGAGGGGGCAGGTGGTAAAGCATGCAGATCCGGAACATATTAAGCAGCAGAGACTAAAGCCCTTTGCGTTTCGGATCTGCGAGTATGTAGGTCGTAGCTTGTGTTAGTGTACACCACAGATCCCCCAAAAGCGTGCATAGTGTGCAGTATTATGAACATTTTACAAGAAAACATGCAAATACTACTTTTCAGCTAAGATGATCTACGGTAGTGAAAGCCGGCAGGCAAATGGCACGGAAGAAGCAGGCATGGACAGCCAGCTGGTATTGCTGTCGAGCCCCAAGCTCCATGAGGCGCGCTACAGATCTAAGTAGCCGAAATACAGCTACCAGTCCCATGCACAGCCCCCTGCCACCGCCCCCCCGTCACAAGTTCCAACAACGCTAAATGACGAAGTAGGGGTGGGTGGTAATAGAAAGGAAGGGAGAGGGGGGCTTTCTCCCGATAATGAATGTTGAAGTGGGAGCAACACAGCTAACAATTCTTGGGCCAAAAATACCACAAGATATATTTTAGAGACTCAACAAAATCCTTCACATGTGATGCCTAGAGGGAGGTCTTTCCAGGAGGGGTAGTAACAATTGCAACACCCAGAGGTCATGCAAGGCAGAAAGGGGGAGACACTTTAGAATCTGTCGTTTAAGGACAGCCCCTCACTGACGCAAGAAAAAGCTTTTCCATGGAAGTGAATACGGGCGTGTCAACAGTGAATAAAGCGTGAGAATATATATATATTTTTTAAAACAACCATTTACTAAAAATTAAGGTCAAATCGAGCAAAAAGACAGAGGTTGCCCTAAACTTGTAGATAACGGAGTCTGTAGGGAAAATAAACGGAGGCTGAGGCGCTTTTGTGCCCTATTATCTTTGCAGTCTTCGATATTCTAATGCCACGAAGTAGAAACCGAGCTGCACGTGGCCTCATGTCACACAAGTCTCTTCCAGACAGTCCTGGGACTTGGTATATCACGGTTCTCAGCGTTCATGGAACTACATGACCATACCTCCACATGCAAAAACAAAACGACATGTCCCAGAAAGCAAAGTGCTTCTAGCCTAAAACCAGGAATGGCTGCACAAGCGTCTCACACATGGCACGAGTATACCTGTCAGCTGCGTGGGAGGAGCCAGTGGTAAACATGAATTAGTTAGTTTGTCCAGCATGTAACACAGGACCTTGTCCGTAATTGTTTGAGACATGTCGATAAACCTTATGGGTAAATCTGGGTTTCTTTAGTGCTAACAAGAAGTTAGACTAGAGCTGCAGTGGGGCCAGGGAGGGGTAGAGAGCTGACCCATCTTACCAGTAAGGGAGCACTGTTCACGTGTTGCAGAAAACATCAGTGACGTGTCTTTTATGGCGCTGCAGAATTTTCTCCTGTTCCTTACTGTTCGTGCAACACAGGGATGTGATGTTTCACACAGTACTGCGCAGCCAAGGCGTGGAAGTTGCCTTCGACACAACACATGTCTAAACAAGGAAGTTAACCGCGAAGTGATCGCAGGGGAAAATATAAGGAAGACAAAACAAGCCGTGCGGCCGCAAAACTGGAAGTGATCGCGATCAAACATCAAAGCGGCCGCGAAAGTGAAAGCAAATGGTTTGCAGGCTGCCAAATGGTGGGGGATCTGGAAGTGCAAACGAGTGCTTTCAGGCTGCCAAATGGTGCACGCGCCCGGCACACATGCACTGTATTTGGAGGCCTGAAAGCACTCGTTTGCACTTCCAGATCCCCCATTTACAAAAGCTCTCGCGAGAGCAGCGCTAAAGCGCTGTCTCAGGCGAGACCTAACCAAAAAATTGGCCCACAGCTCACTTGCAAAACAGGAGCGATTGTTAAGGCGGGCACTCGGGAAATGGGTGTGTATCGGAGATGCAGCCCTAAATTGCCTTTTGGCCAGAGTGGTGGCCGATTTGGGCTGTCTCAGATGCCGCCAATGGCCCAGTGGGGGCTGGGCGGCCTTTCCCAGGCAGATGCGTTTCTGTTTGGGGGGGGGGGGGGAAGAGGGGTAATTCCTGCCCTCTCACTGAGCTCGCCCATTAACGTATGCAGATTGGACAGAAGGCCTCAGCAGAAGTGGCCCCACTTCCAATCAGGTGTGGTTCATCACTGCATGAGCATCGAATGAGTTCCTTCTACAATCTCTGCTTCCTAAAACTAGACAGAAGCAGTGAGCAACCAAACTATTGCGTCTATGTCGTGTAGAAAAAGACTGGTTTAAATTTCACTTCTGACTCAAAACGGAAATCAGAGTCCCTCGGCTGCTAATCACACACATACCGTACACAGCAATTTTGTATTGCTAGCAGTAACAATGGCGATGGTGTTGGGTGGGGTGTAATAGTCTTTCATTTTTTGAGAACTTTTCGGCGTCGTACGCTTGCATTCTAATGTGCGTTAGACTCAGAGCAGGATGCACGCATGCATAACACTATGTAAGGCATATATATCTGCCAGTGAATATGGCAGAGATTAGCGTGGCCTGCTTGTCCAGAGAGGACAATGCCTGAAGGACTTGTACCTAAAAGACGTGTGTGGGGTGTGGCCGTGGCAAGATAGCTGCTTGATAAAGTGCTTTCCTAATGCAAGCATTAAAGCAGATGAGCCTAGTGGCCGTGTTTGTGCTGCGGAATACTATAGGCAGCTGGCTAGACAATCTAATTGTTTTTTGAGGGGCTGTAAAATAAGCAGCCGAAGCATCGGCTGTCACTGCGTTTTTGGAATAGTGGTAGACGCCGGAGGTTCATAGTACACGGATGCCCCTGGGCACGAGCCCTACTGAAATGTATCCCTTATTTGCGGCTCAGACAGGTGCTATGTGACACGAAAGAATCAAGTCACATGACTCCCTGAACACCTCATCATTATAAAAACGCCTGGAAACACAGAAGTAATAAAAATATTCAATAAGTAGGATCCGGTCCACCAGGAAACAAAAAAAATTGAACCCTAGGAGTAAATGGAAAGTAGAGAAGCCTAAAGCCATTCAAGCAGAGACTCTTCTAACTGACCACCGCACCGGTTCACTCTGGCGAGAGCTGCCAGGTGGATGGAAAGTCATGCGTGGCACTTGATATCAGTCCCAGATTTCACCCACAGCACGCTGCACTCTGGGACTTATAGTTCCGCTTTTAGAGTGTCAAATATAAGCTGAAACGTCAAGCATATAAAGAGTGGTTATGTTATGGTGCTGTGCAAATAGTTAAAATATGTTTACAGCTATTAACATTAGAGCTGGGAGAGCGGCGCCGTGTTGAACAAAAGAAAGGTGCGGCTACTTATAAAATCCAACAATTACAAGAAAGAGTTTACGGGCCTGTTTATGGGGAAATATCCTCTGTGTCAGAGCACGGCCAGCAGTGTGAGCGATCGTGGAGCCAGGGAGGAGGCACGGGGGGGGGCTAAATGCGACAGCTTTCCCTGGCCAGAGCGGGCACTTCACAGGAAGATGCAGCGCCTGAAGAAAATATGATACAGTTGGGTAAAACAAAGCGTGGCGTTTGTGAAACGAGCGCTGCGCTGATAGTTACAAAATGTTTACAGTCATTAACTAGGGCACACATACATCCCTGCAATTTACCATTAAACTGCAGTTTCCATAGTACGGGAGAGGAAACTGTTCAGAACTGTGATTTTGCTATTCACAGAGGGTTGTCCGGCCATTTTAAGGGTGCTAATGAGAGGAGCGCGAGATCAAGAATACCAGCACAGCTTGCACCGCGTCAGTGAGAGCGGCTGCTGTAAGGGGGCGGGTGCAGTGGAGGAGGTGTTGGGGGGGAGCTGGAACTGGCACAGCGCAGCCCGGCAGTGCAGCGCATTATCTTATGCTGAGCCTGCAGTGGAGGAGGGGGAGACGAAGAGAGACACAAGCACAAAATAAAAAGATACACACTTGGGGAAGCGGGAAACAGGCAAAGGCGTGTAATTACGCTGATAAACAGCTAGCGAGAGAGACGAATGATCTATATTTAAAAAGATGAATAAAGTGCAAATACGAAAGACAGAGTGATCTGAAAACATGTCTTGCCTTTTAATAGTGAAAGTGATCGCGACGCGATCAAACATCAAAGCGGCCGTGCGGCTGCGAAAGTGAAAGAAAACGAGTGCTTTCAGGCTGCCAAATGGTGCGCGCGCCCGGCGCACATGCACTGTATTTGGAGGCCTGAAAGCACTCGTTTGCACTTCCAAAACTCGCTTACTATAAGTCTCACCAGAGCAGCGCTAAAGCGCTGTCTCAAGCGAGACCTAAAAAGAGCTTACCCTCCACGCAGCTGTGATCATTTGTTTTATTTATTTAGTTACCTAAAGCTTGAATTTCGGGGGGCACAAACATGACACTGGAGTGCTATTAATGTCACTTTGATAACTAGATGATTTATGTTGTTTTTATCTGGCAGCAGCACAGCTTGGCGGAGGGCAGTCATTCATGTACATGGATTTTTAGGTCTGGCTTGTCAGTGCAACTGTCACGTGACCTTTTAAGCTCCACCAATTTTACTCTACAGTTCTTTGCTTTCACAGAAATGCGTATTAATTCCCATGGCATTTACTGCTAATACTTCACACGACCATGAAACATTCCTTTAAAGCCAGAGCTATTGGCATTGCCAATGCTTGTTTGCAGTTTTGTAGCACAAACTCGACCCAAAGGTTGTAGAGCGCTTTATATAAGCACCAGTTACAGCGGAGAGAAGAAAGGGGCTGGGGGCATAGAGGAGGTCATGCCACACTGCCATAGTTTACGCTTTCAAAATGAGTTATTTGTGTAAATTAAGACTTAAAATAGAACGAGTCCGCGCTGCCATCATTGTGTTGGGCTGGATACACCAGGTGCGCAATATCTATCAAGCCAACAGGTAAACGTAATATCAGTATATCTGTTGGGTGCATCTGTAAAGTAGCAGAACTTTTTAGTACGTAAACATTTTATTGAACTGCAATCTGCACACCACTTTTCAGTGCTTGAAACGTCGATGCCAGAGCCACCACACTTTAGTCCTACGTCTGTGTCTGGCCTCTCCGGCTCTTTGCTCTTGAAACCGTGTTCACTCTACCTCACCTTCGCCTGCAGTGCAAGCTATTCATATAACCTTCAGTTTGTGACGTGTGACCCACAGTCCGCCCGTAATCCGTGACCCCATTTCGCTTGCTCTCTCAGGCCCACTGTGCCTGCGGCCTGTTCATCCAAGGCTCTGAGGAGCGTTTTGCCTGTAAAGTTGCATCACTGCCCCGGTCTCCTGGGGGAGGGCCCCTTCCTCAGGTGCTGAGGGCTGGAATTATTGCTGGAACTGCAAATTAAGTAGAGGCCGAACTGGGTTAGTTGGAGCTCAGAGACTCCGGCAGCTGTCAGTCTGGGCAGCTTCACGACTCACTAATCCATCGACAAAGGAGGAGACAGAGGGAGGGGGGAGGGATCAGGGAAGTGATAGGTGAGGGCAGGAAGAGGTATGTAAGAGGGGAGGAAGAGGTATGTAAGAGGGCAGGAAGAGGTATGTAAGAGGGCAGGAAGATGTATGTAAGAGGGGACGGGGATATGTTATGAAGTAAAGGGCACTGGTGCGCGTCTGCGAAAGGGCGGGGTTGAAAAAAGATGTGAATGACTATCGGAGGTCAGAGGGAGATGGATCTTGGGGTGGCAGGGGCGGTGGAAGAGAGGAGACGGCACTGGGGGGGGGCACGGAGGGATAGGTGGGATAGGTGGAAAGGGAGGGGTGAGACTAGGAATAGGAAAGGGTGGCGTTAAGAGTTTAATGTTCTTGTGAGTGGCAGAGGGCAAGGGAGGAGGTGGCGGAACAGGAGGGATGTTCAGGGAAAAAACAGGAGTTGAATAGACCGGGCAGCGCAGTGTGATGGGCAGGGACAGTAAGAAAGGACCGAGGGAGGAGGCCGCTGATAAGACGGGCCTGGGGATGAAGGTGGCGCGAGAGGAGCAGGAGGGAGGTTGCTGGGGGTCGTGCAGTGCACTGGGAGGGGAGTGCACGTACATGACTGTGGAATGGAAAGAGAAGAAAGAGCTCGACAGGTGTGAAAGGGGGCTGGGGGCGTGGCAAGCAGTAGGGAGTCAAGGGCAGCAAACATGTAGAAGAGAATTAAACTAGGGTGACAAGGCAGAGAGGGCGGATGGATCGGGCAGAATGCAGCGAAAGAGGTCTGAAAGACAGGGGATGGGAAGGAAGTGAAGGGTCTAGGGGAATAAAAAGGGAGAGGGAAGAATTTAGAACAGGCATTGGCACAGCTAATTGATCTCGCCAGTGTGAGAGCTATTGGCTTTGACAATGTGCTTTAGCTGCTGCTCAGCATGACTTAAAGTTCGTGGCATAGAGTGGCAAGGAGTAGAGTGGTGTACAGGAGAGTAAAGTGTCCAGTCCCAGAGTGGCGTAGAGTGTTGTAGAGTAGATTGTCGTGGAGCAGCATAGAGTGGAATAAAGTGGTTTGAAGTGTAGTGTGTCATAGAGTGGCACTGTGTGGAGGGATTCATGTGGTATGTGCTAGCTCGAAGCTGCGGGCTCTGTGTCCAATCTAAAAAGATGAAGCGAGAGAGAGAGAGTCTCTGATATCTTAACAAGTGAAACCCAAATTATCCCAAACCTATCTAGAGCGAGACTGGATGATAAAATTAAACCAGTCCAGCTGGCACTGACCAATCAAGACATGAGAAGTGAGAGTGATGCAGACGCTATCCAATGGTAAGCATTGGGTTAGCTCTAAGCCCTTTTTAGATTTCTTAGGTCGAGCCTGCGACAAAGCATGCACTCTTGCTTGCAAAAGTATTGTGTACAGTGAAGGGCTTAGAGGCCGCTCATTGCTTACCATTCGTTGGCTTCGCTGTCATTCTTCTTTGCTGGCTCCTTATTCGCCAGCACAGGCCGAGCGTCACTGCCTTTCTTTTCTGTGGAGCATAGACCAATCATAGATTGATCCGACATAATTAGTGCCTGTCCACTGCTCGTGTTGAGATTCAGGTACTATTTCTTCTTACCCCTTGGCACTCCATTTCCCCTAAACCCCCTCTTTCTATAACTGCTGCTCCCTCCCCCTCATGTTGCTTCCCCTCTTGTTATTGCTGCTCTCACCCTCTGTGTTGCTTCTCCCCGCGGTCTTATTTAACATATTGCAGAGCTGTGATGTAGTCAACGCTGGCCGCGTCATAGCGATTTTTATTTTTTTTTAAGCTTCAAGCCATGCTGCGCAGCAGCTCGTCATGTAAAGCAAAAACAATGACAAAGCCAGTAGTTCTTACATAGGCAAGATGCCTTAGGCGAGATCTAAAAAGAGTGTTAGTGGCAAGGGCCATCTATCAATCAATAGCACAGCAGGTGCTGCGGCTTTGGGTTATTTGGGCCTCTTTTCACTACAAATAAGATTGTTCTTGACTCCTAACTGGGGGGAGCAGAAGGGCCAGTGTTCATTTCTCGCACCAGTGCCCATGACACCCTCGTAAAGCCACTGACCAGTAGTGGGCACTGCCAGTGGAAGGGAATAGATATGGGAGAGGGCAGCAACAGCAGAGAGGGAGGAAGGAAGGCAGAGCAGTAAGGGAACAGCTTCGTAAGGCGGATCGCTGTTGCATGTGGTTGAGGAGGCAGATTAATCATGCACACCGGAAGGCCTGCCGTGCACACCTCACATGCGGTCTGTGACGTGTGAGGCAACGACCTAACTCCCTATTTACCCCTTCCATGACGCCAGGTGTAGCCTCAGGCCTGTGGTCTTGTCCACTTCAATACAAAAAAGTCAAAAGAGGGGGAGAATGGACCACTTGTCCTGTGTACCAGGGTCAAATTCGTTATTTGTCCGTCTAAAAAAAACCTCATTCACGTACACAAGCTTTGTGCGGTATATCTTGATTCTCCGCCTTTTCGTAGCATGACAGCATCATCATTGGGTTTATTTTGAGAATATGCTGACTTCCACCTGAAGGAAGACCAACTGGTATTGCAGTAGTGTCCAGAGATGAAAAAAAAAAAAAGAAAAAAAAAGGGGGGGGGGTAAGTGAAGTGCCCTTGTGAGGTGTGTTAAAATTCCCTACGCCACCATATAAGCAAGTACTTTAATGGATTTGGTGGTGTGGAAAGGTAAAAACAGAGTGTTGTACGTGCGTAGACCAAGTTACCAATCTACCGCACTGTTGGTGGTCGACATGTTTCAGCCTTGTGGTCCAACAGGATCTCGAGGCTGTCTTCAGGACCGGTAGGTGTGTAGTGGCACGTTGTGGCTACTACTGGAAGCGGTTAACTTACCACTCGTGTTGTGTGGAGTCAGGTCAATCATACCTGTAACTCAATTTTCCCAAATCAGGGCCTCCTCAGGGTGCCGGCTGGATCACTGGACCTGCTCAGTGGGAGCTTGGTCCTGACTTGTGCTGGCTCTCATTGCCTACTTCAGGTCATACTCTTTACTCATGCAGAGTAACAATGGTTCGACACTAGGGAGTCACGGGCGGGTGGCAGGTGCAGTAATGGAGACATATGTTGAAGCAGTTTTCACCCTACCTCGTCTTAGTAGTAAGTGTCCCCTTGTGTATTTCAGTATCTGAAAGAAACAAGTTAGTTAGATTCCTCACCTTTGAATATCCCCAGGCGTCAGACTGGATCCGGAAGATTTTTGTAGCAATACCCCTTGCGCGTCGCTAGGCGTCGTCTGCGGCTCCGCGTCCGTCATTGGCGTCGTGCGCCGGAATGACGTCGCTGGAGTACTTAGACGCCGCCCTCGCACGCTGACGTCAGTTCTTTTTTGCGCGCCAGTAAGCGCTGATCCGGGAGAGCTTACCCATAGTCAATTTTTGACTAACTTTTTTTGACTCTTTTTGGTCGACTCGACTGTTGGTGCCGGTAGGATGCCTGGTTTTAAAGCCTGTGACGCCTGTCATCGACTGATGTCGGTGATGGATCACCATCGCCGGTGCCTCTTCTGCCTGGGGGCCGACCACAACGCTGACTCGTGCCCCGACTGTCAGGCCTGGACATCGAAGGCTAGGCGGGAGCGGTCCCGCAAGCTTCTCGAGCTTCGCCACTCGGCTCCGCGCCGTTCGAGGTCCCGGACCGGTCGCGGAGCCGCAGCCATCGACATCGCTCGTCGGGCTCTTCGGGTAAGTCAAAGCACTCCAAGAAGTCCAAGAAGCGACATCGCTCTTCGGACTCCCCTCGCCGGTCGCGCGACTCGGCTGAGGGTCCAGGTGGTTCCACCCCCGCGGCTCCGTTTGAGCCGCAGGCGCCGCGTCCGTCCCCATACCCTCCGGTCCCTGGGACTGACGCGACGCCGGCGGAGATCAGTGCCTTCCTCGCGGCCATGAGAGGCCTGGCTCTGCCGTCGACGCCCGCCGGCGCGCCTTCGGGCCCCGCGGACTCGACTGGGGGACCTCGCGTGCCGGCGGCTCCCGCCCCGGCACCGTCGACGGCTCCGGCCCCGACGTCGCGGGTCCCCGAGGGATCCAAGCCTGGATCTCTGCCGGTCGACCTCGTCACGCCTCCTCCGCCAGCGCTGACCCCGGTTCCACCACCGGCGCCGTCCCCGGACGACGCCGTTCCCCAGTTTACCCCCATTCCAGATGCGACGGATTCCGGCGCCGCAGGATGAGCATATCATCTACCGTCCGGCTCCGTCCCTTCCTCCTTTGTATCAGGACTCGGATGACGGGGGTGACTGGGAGGGATCGGAGGATCCTTTGGTCAGACAGGCCTATCTTTCTCAGGACTGGGCAGACGAACTGGGGGATGCCAGTGGTCTGGACACCTCCCCGGACGCTGGTTTCATCTCTCCTCCGACTGTGGCATCGGAGGAAGGTGCATCTTTTTCAGTGGTACTGCGCAAGGCGGCCGAAGCCCTTGGGCTAGAGTTGCCTGCTGTGGCCGTGAGGACTAACGTCCTCACTGAGGTGCTTCAAGCGACAGCAAGCTCCACAGAGCCTCTGCTGTAGTTCAATGAGGCTCTCGTCGACGTTCTCCAGGGCACTTGGTCCAAGCCCTCCACAGTACCTCCTGTGGATCGGAACGTAGCCCGGCGCCACCGCCCTGCTCCGGGCGACCCTAGTTTCCTGTCCCAACACCCCACCCCTGAGAGTCTGGTTATCCAGGCCTCTACGTCCCAATCCTCCTTCCCATCTGCTCCTCCGGACAGGGAATCCAAGAGGTTGGAACAGTTCGGGAAGAAACTGTTCTCGTCCCTGAGCCTGGGACTGCGGTCTTTGAACACCGCTTGCATCTTGGACCGTTACTCCCACTCCCTGTGGGATGCGGTGGAGGACGTGCTTCCCCTGTGTCCGGAGGAGGCCCGGACACGTCTCTCCCAGGCACTTGCTGACGGGCGAGATGCAGCACGACATGCCATCCGGTGTGGACTTGACACAACGGACTCGCTGGGTAGGGCGATTTCCACCACGGTGGAGCTTCGGTGTCACGCCTGGCTGAGGTCCACGTCATTTTCGGGGGATGTCCAGAGTTCCCTCATGGACATGCCCTTTGATGGCACTCGCCTTTTTGGTGAGAAGGCGGACAGTGTGCTGGCTCGGTTCAAGGACTCCCGGGCCACGGCCAAGTCCTTGGGTCTTTCGGCCCCGCAGCCGCAAACTTCTGCCTTTCGTCCCTTTCGTGGCCAAGGAAGGGGCGCCTCCTCACATCCGCCCAGCCACCGGCCGCAGAACCAGCCTGCACGCGGTCGCGGACGTGGATTCCGCTGAGGCGGTACTGGAGGTCAATGTGCCGGTCAGTCCACATCCACCCCGGCAGCATCCGCCTCAAAGCCCTCCTAGTCCGAGCTTTCAGGCCCATTCAACGCCAGTGGGCGGCAGAGTTCGCCATCACCTGCTCCACTGGCGCTCCATCACATCGGACAGGTGGGTGCTGCAAATCGTCCAAAGGGGCTACTCCCTCCCCTTCGAGACGACCCCTCCAGCCATGCCACCGCAGTGCCACTGTATGTCGGAGGATCACTTGAATCTGCTGCGGGAGGAAGTCACGGCCCTCTTGGCCAAAGAGGCCGTCAAGCGCGTTCCTGGGCCAGAAGTGGGTCGTGGTTGCTATTCCCACTACTTTCTGGTTTCCAAGAAGGGCAAAGGGGGCCTATGCCCTATCTTGGACCTCAGGAGCGTCAACGCCTTCCTTCGGAAGGAGCGGTTCAAGATGCTCACGCTCGCTCAGGTTCTGGCTGCCCTCGATCCTGGAGACTGGATGGTAGCGTTGGACTTGCAGGACGCTTACTTTCACATCCCCGTCCTGCCGGCCCATCAGCGTTACCTGCGGTTCACGGTGGGCCAAGATCATTTTCAGTTGACCGTGCTCCCCTTCGGCCTCACCAGTGCCCCTCGGGTGTTCACAAAAGTGATGGCGGTGGTCGCAGCTCATCTACGCAGATCAGGGGTTCCAGTCTTCCCCTATCTCGACGACTGGTTGTTGAAGGCGGGCTCGCCCCAGCAAGTCGTCTCCCACCTCCAGACTACGGCCGACCTCCTGCATTCGCTGGGGTTCTCCATCAATGTGCCGAAGTCGCACCTGGGTCCCTCCCAGAAGCTCATTTTCATCGGAGCGGTTCTCGGTTCGGTGCAGTTCCGGGTCTATCCTCCGGAACAGCGGGTCCGGGATATTCAGGCTCTGATTCCCATCTTTCGGCCTCTATCCTGGGTTTCGGTCAGATTGGTGCTGCGGCTTCTGGGGCTGATGGCCTCCTGCATCCTGTTAGTGCATAGTGCCAGGCGGCGCATTCGGGCTCTGCAGTGGGACCTGAAGTTTCAGTGGGCCCAAAATCGAGGCAACCTGTCCGACCATGTCTTGATCTCGGAGGGCACTGCAAAGCAGTTGCAGTGGTGGCTCACGGACCGCGATTGGGTCAAGGGCAGATGTCTCTCTCTACCCCAACCGGAGCATGTAGTAGTGACGGATGCGTCCCTCCTGGGATGGGGGGGGCCATATGGGAGAGGCGGAGATTAGAGGCCTCTGGTCTCAGGCGGAGTCTCGGCTCCATATCAACTTGTTGGAGCTGAGAGCGATCCGGCTTGCACTGAAAGCCTTCCTTCCCACTATTCGGGAAAGTGTCGTGCAGGTGTTCACGGACAACACCACCGCCATGTGGTATTGCAACAAACAGGGCGGGGTGGGGTCGTGGACCCTTTGTCAGGAGGCTCTGCGTCTCTGGACTTGGCTGGAACACCAGGGCATCACCCTGGTGGTTCAACATCTGGCGGGCTCTCTGAACGCCAGAGCAGACAAACTCAGCCGCCGGTGCATGATGGATCACGAATGGCGTCTGAACTCGGACGTGGCGCAAGGTCTCTTTCTGCAGTGGGGAGAGCCTTGGTTAGATCTATTCGCCACCGAAGAGAACGCGCAATGTTAGCAGTTCTTCGCGTTGGAATTTCCAAGGCGGCACTCGCTCGGAGACGCTTTTCATCACAAGTGGAGCTGCGGTCTGTTGTACGCCTTTCCGCCTATACCACTTCTGCCCAGGGTGCTGAAGAAGATCAGGCACGACCGGGCCCAAGTCATCTTAGTGGCTCCGGATTGGGCACGAAGGTACTGGTATCCCGAGCTACTCAGTATGTTAAGCGATCCTCCGATACCTCTGCCTCTTCAGGAGGACCTTCTGTCACAGCAGCAGGGAACGGTCCTCCACCCGAACCTGTCCAGTCTCCACCTCCATGCGTGGAGATTGAGCGGCGGCAGTTGATGCCATTTGACTTGCCTCCTCAAGTCTGTGATATCATTCTGGCAGCCAGGCGTCCCTCCACTAAGATGGTATACGCCTGCAGGTGGAACAAATTTGTGGCATGGTGCACAGCAAGGGCTGTGGATCCCCTTTCCGCCCCTCTTTCTGAGGTTCTTCTCTTTCTTCTTTCTTTGGCCCAGCAGGGCTCTGCTCTGGGCACCTTGAAAGGTTATCTTGCTGCGATCTCTGCCTTCTTGAGGCTTCCTGATCAGCCCTCTCTTTTCAAGTCCCCTGTAGTTTCACGCTTTCTTAAAGGCATTACCCACACGTTCCCTCCTGTCCCTTTTGTAATGCCTCAGTGGGATTTGAATCTTGTCCTGACATTTCTGATGTGCGCTCCCTTTGAGCCTCTTCACAATTGTCCCATTCGTCTTCTGACTCTTAAGACTGCTTTTCTGGTAGCTATCACCTCGGCTAGATGGGTGAGTGAGCTCCAGGCTCTATCATCTAAACCTCCTTTTCGGTCTGTTCATCCGGACAAGGTTGTCCTCCGGACTCGTCCTTCTTTTCTTCCGAAAGTGGTGACCCCCTTTCACATCGGGCAATCTGTCACCTTGCCCACCTTCTTTCCGCCTCCGCATCCTTCCAAAGAGGAAGAGAGGCTCCACCGTCTGGACCCAAAACGTGCGCTCTCCTTTTATTTGGACCGCACCAAACAGTTCCGGGTGGACGACCAACTTTTCGTTGGATACGTAGGTGCTAAGAAGGGGAAAGCTGTACACAAACGGACCATCTCGCGGTGGGTCGTTTTGTGTATAAAGGACTGTTACTCTTTGGCAAAAAAGGACCCTCCTGTTGGGCTGAGAGCCCATTCCACCCGGGCCACGGCGGCTACTACTGCCCTGGGACGGGGAGTCCCTTTGCAGGACATCTGTAAGGCGGCGACGTGGGCTTCACTGCACACGTTTGCCAGGCAATATTGCCTAGATAGCCAAGTCCGGAGGGATGGCTTCTTTGGCCGTTCTGTTCTCCAGGACTTTCTGGTGTGATCTTGGTTCGCAGACCCACCACCGCGGTTGGTATTGCTGGGTATCTATTCTAAGATGAGGAATCTAACTAACGTGTTTCTTTCAGATGAACAAGTTACTTACCTTCGGTAACGATGTATCTGTAAGAAACATTAGTTAGATTCCTCACCGACCCACCCAGCCTCCCCGTTCTGCGAACTGACATCTAGGGTTAAGGTTATCCCTTTCAGGCCCCTAGACTTTTTTGGCACCAGTGTCGGTCTCTTGCATGGCTCTGCGTTCCTGGCACGGAAAGCTATGTACAAGAACTGACGTCAGCGCGCGAGGGCGGCGTCTAAGTACTCCAGCGACGTCATTCCGGCGCACAACGCCAACGACGGACGCGGAGCCGCAGACAACGCCTAGCGACGCGCAAGTGGTATTGCTACAAAAATCTTCCGGATCCAGTCTGACGCCTGGGGATATTCTAAGGTGAGGAATCTAACTAACTAATGTTTCTTACAGATACATCGTTACCGAAGGTAAGTAACTTGTTCTTCTGCCCTTGCCTTGATGCATCTGGGCCAGCCTTGTGTTTCCGGGTCACAGGGATCACAATGAAGTGTTACTTTTAAACTCCTTCCTATCCCTTGCGAGGTCTCTTAAAACTTGAATACTCACAGGGCATTATTTAGTTGTTCACAGTGAGCCCACCCTCCCCTTGGTCTTTTGTGGGAGTTTGAACTGCTAAAAACACAGTACAAATTGTCCATGCACAGCACATTTCCTACTTATATTTACCACAAAGCCACAATTTAAAAGGAAGTCACTTCCGAAGGGGAAATCACAAAATATTGAGTGTCAGAGTCTGCTACAGTGAGGTTATTTCTCAACAGTGGTGAATCATGCATCAGAAAACAGGCAGGTAGAA
Organism: Triturus cristatus; assembly: GCF_964204655.1. Classification (NCBI taxonomy): domain Eukaryota; kingdom Metazoa; phylum Chordata; class Amphibia; order Caudata; family Salamandridae; genus Triturus; species Triturus cristatus. The sequence goes on from NC_140595.1 coordinate 60,455,577, forward strand.
AAAAAATAGGATTCAGAACAGACAAGCCGCAGTTCCGCATCGCTGAATGCCGGATACTGTGTGCAACTACCTTGCGCCATAGTAAAATGACATTTATAAATCGTATGCCAGTAGAAGTGAGATAAGTTTTATATATATTTTTTGTTACGGGATACGATCAACATCAGAGTATCAGTCCTGGTTAATAGCCCATCAGAACCCATGTGCTGGAAAATGTGATAAAACACCATATAACTTGTTATATGACACATCACTACATGTAGCAGTTTTCCCATTTTATATATTCGTGCTGTTGAAATACCAGTTATATTAGTGCTTTACCACAGATATATGATGCTAAATTTGGTAATTCTCCTACTGCTTAGAAATAAAAAAAAATACCAATTTCCACACACAACTTTTATAAAATAATTCCCAACAGTGGACATCTTCCGTATGAAAAGAAGCATAGTAATAAACAGTGCGATAGTCATTAGTAGACAACTCGGGCAGATACCCGGTAGTTTATTGCCTGATCTCGAACAAGGCACATGGGTCATATTATATCGATGGTACTGCATTGACGGTTCTAATGTGGCGGCGCAGTAAGAGGAGGATCACAGGTATCGGTTCAGGGTTTGATAGGGTGTTCCAGGGGCACACTAATAAATGTGCACGTTGTTTTAGGGGTAACACCCCACTTGGCACTCTTAATACTCTGGTGATGTTTAATAGAGCACGAGTATTCGGAGGTACGATATAGAGGCTGTATAAGGGGCATAGAGTAGTGAGGGTGATATGGGGATTACAGTATGAAGGGGGTACATGGAGATACAGTAGAATGTGGAACATCATTGAGGTGGCACATCATCTTGGGTCTACAGTGATGGCAACACTACCAGACGAAAGCACAGAAGGTGCAAACACAGAGCAAGAATCGGAGTAACGAGGGAGCTCCCTTGGATGATGTTTCATGGACACTTTGCAAGGTACTGAAGTTGATAGGGTGGCAGCAATGAGTGGTGTAAGGGGAGGATGCAGAAAGCAGGTGTTTGCAGGGGCACATATTTCAGAGAGCTTGGTGACCGCAACAGGGGTTTCTTAGGGCACACAGTAAGGAGCTTGCCGAGGAGGAGACCAGTATGGTAGATGCTGCAGGAGAACTCTGCAAAGATAGTGGTGCAAGCAGAACAGTTAGGGATGTGCTACAGAGAGTTAGAACGCAGGATGCAGAAAGGAGGCCCAATAAGGATGACGAAGTAAGTCGGGATGGAGGGGACTGCACGGAAGCACAGTAAAGGTGGTGCGGCACGAAGTCCAGACGGAGGGTGCAACAAGGAAGCCCAATGACAGAGTTGAGGATAGAGAGCGCAGCAAAGATGGTGTTGTGGGAAGTCCAGAGAGAGGCTGAGGGTGAGTACTATACGGTGTGGGTCATGCAACAGCACAGTAAGAAGGGTGCTACAGGCCTGCTGCATGGGGTGCGGTCATGGCCAGAACAACTAGTGTACAATGGGCGTCCATTGTAACAAGGTTGTTATGGATGTAAATGGTTGGGAGTTCAATCTGGACACAACTCCATTTGCAAGTGAAGACACAGTAATAGAGGCCAACAGAGAGAACAGTAATGAAAGGTTGATACAGAAACACTGCTGACAATAGAGTGCTCAGTGTATACTTATTAACTAATGCCACAAAAATGCAGGGGGCTAATAAAAATCTGGAAAAAAATAAAGTAGGAAGTCAAAGCAGGGACAGGTTAAATTAACGGCCACTCTAAGGCAAAGGATAGACAGTAACAAAATACCTCTGGATAAATACACTTTGCTCACCAAATGGGGTTCTTCTTAAAAAAAGACGATTAACCTTACCCACTTACAGTGACCTTCTTTACCTAGTACCCCCTTGCTAAAACCAGCATGTCGGCTCATAGTGAGCTTCCTCGGGAGCCAAAAGTGGAGAAGATGACTTTTCTGTGTCCACTGAGTAGAGTTTTTATTACTCTAGATGAGTGACATATCGAACCTTCTGGACAAGAGCTTCACCCACAATGAATGTTGACTTGTTTGTTTCATGTTTGCATACAGAATTTATAACCCTACATAACTTTTGGTCAGTTTCTGGGAGTGGTAGATCTGATAGTTGGGCTTGCAGGTGTCTGATTTGCAGCACGTATTTGATTGTGATGTGCACAACCAGTGATGTTGGACATTTGCTAAAAAGTGCATGCACTGTGGCCTTCGGACAATGACCTCTACTTCTGCTGTTCACAAAAGATTATCTAATAATAGCAAACATTTACCAATCAACAGCACTAAGTAGTTTACATTGGACCTTTGGCTTTTGCTTTACAAGTCAAAAATGGCCGTATGAACATTCACCAAACTAAGAAAAGGCACCAAGCAGAGCCAAGCACTACGTGCCTGCAAAATTTAGTGAACTTTTGTTCTGTCTTTTTGGGAGTCCTTTACCCATGAATTCGCCTGTAGGTATTTCATTTGGGGGGTGGGTGGGGGTGCGTGTTCAGTTAGTGTACATAAACTTCAAAGCCGTGGCATGGAGACGGGTGTGTAATTCTATTAGTCGCCAACAGGTTTTCAAATACCATCAGTTCCATTCCTTCTGGTTTTATTTGGATAACGATGTGTGCAAAAACACACCCCCTGTCCAAGATGTGTCTGTACTAGAATGTGCCTTTTATTAGCCATTTTAAATAGGTATGAATGCTTTTTGTGTGACGGCACTATCCCTTTGTTGCTGCTTTACATACAATACTCCACAGAGCCAATCCTTGTTCAACACTGGCTGGAGTTTGTGTCCATCTACGTTGCCTTGCTCTTATTTTTGGATTTCTTCAGTTTATCTGTTTGATCCGCAGGCAGTAACTTTTTAGTTTTGCTGTCTGTAAATTTGTCATTTTGTCCTGCTACAAATGTAGCATTGCCTCTAAAAAACAAAATCTATATTTAAATAACGGGAAACAGCCTTTACCACGCAACCGTTACAACGCAAGCCATTATATGGCATGCCGTTGCAACGAAAAAGGTGTGCAGCACTGGGTAGAAGGTGTTGGGTTTAACTCCAACACCTTCCCTACTGTTGCACACACTGGAGTTGGAATAGAAAATTAATCTGTTCCAACTTCCAGTGCTCCCCCGACAGAAAGTCAGGGTAAAGGTTGGCATTGCAACTGCATGCGATTTAATGGCATGCGTTGTAACGTCACATATTCTAAAATAACACCATTTTGCTGCATTTCAGTGCCATCTAGTGGTCACTAGAAACACTGCAGTAGAAATGTGGAAGCTACAACATCGATTTTGACAGACAGACAGACCTGTAAATAAACAGTGGCAAAGAAAATCTGTCTAGTTTATAAGAAAGGGGAGAAAGATTGGCATCACAAATATTTGTTTAAATCACTGTCCCCTACGCTGTACCTTCTAGCTATTGAAGCATTATTAAATGAGAGCATAAATAAGTATGAGGTTATTTGCTCTCATTTGACTTGATATTCTGAAAGCTGCAGCTTACACTGCTGACATGCTGTTATTTAACTTGTTTGCCCATAAATCCATAGCTGCGTTATTGCAAACTTTCAACCAGTAGTCTGTGGTCTCAGGGTGTACTCCCAACCTGGGCTTTAAATGGGCCATGTACTGCCAGTGGTCAGCACCTACTACTCTAAAAAGCAGGTGTGCTGAGACGGGTCCCTATCGGGATCTCCATTTTGGAGAAAAAAATAAACTCTACAGCAGTTCACCGATTTTGATGTAACTTTTTTTTATTCTGCAGTACTACATTGCACAAGCTCGACCTGAAGGTATTGTAGCGCTCTACATGAGCGCCAGTTAAATTGCACAAGGACATATTCATTCTTTTTTTGGTAGGCACGGGGATATTAAGTGATTTCCCAGAATCACAGGCAGTTGAGCCGATGCGGAGACTCAAACCATCTTTCCCAACTCCAAAGTCGGAAGCTCGAGCAGTTATTCCACAACCCCTCCCACAAGAACTAAAGTATGTGCAATAATATATACAACAAAGCCATAGTTGTTGCTTATTTATCTTAAGCACATTAATGTTCCTAACAACTATTGATAAAGCTAATAGTCCTGGCTTGTTGTAGGTGTAATGTTACTTGTTACGTATCTGGATGCAATGACAGAAGCAGGGAAATACCAGTCTGGTGGCACACTATGCCAAGCACAGGTTTTTAGCTGAAGTGTTTTTAAGCCACACCCTTAATTACATCACCACGGCCCTTTGAGAGACCCTCCCCAGTTTTTTCATCCCACTCAAAACCCTGCTCTTAACTGCAGATAACCTGACCTGATTATGCCATTCAAATGTACTAGACAATGCTAGTCCCTAATGGCAAGCCTCCTATCAAAAACATTTAGGATTTTGGTTCCCTTTCGACTTGCATGATTCAGTAATATATAGCGAGAAGGTTACGCCATCCAAAGTTAAATTAGAATCTTGGTGGACAAAATTAATTCCCTGGTGTATGAGATTAGAATCACTGAAAACGAAAATAAAACCCACTTGCTAAGTACTTACGGCCATGCTTCCCTTCAAACTCTTGCAGGCTTTTTCGGTAGTTAGATAAAACTATATTAAACTTCTGATCCCCTGAAAAAAGTTAGACTAGTGAAACAGCAAGCTGGTCAAAGTCTAGCTGAGATTTATCTATACCAAAAACCCTTCCTCCCTCACCAAGATACACATTAGTTCCCTGAAGTCAACCCTACTTCCATTTCATTGGTTTAAAATTGGAAAAAAAATCTTAATGTTTGTTCATCACTTACTGGTTATTCTTACAATTATAAAAATGTAACATTCCTTGTTAATTCTTCTAAACACCTCTCACGCGGTCTTTACTAGGTAAAAAATCCAAAACCTCCAAAGAATCATGCAGGACAGCATGGTTGACTGGGTAAAAAACACAAAATTCAGGCTCTGTGATTTAAAAACATTTTCTCCTCCGATTCGCTGAGCTACAAATTAAATTTAGTCTCAAATATCGACTTTTACAGATTTTAAAGGCTTTAACGTCATTCTGTGCAAGTTAAGCCGGGTTAATTTGCCTTATGTGCATTACATTGTAAGGAAAAAATTTGGTCATTTAGCATCCAAAATGTAAAAGATGCTTTCCCCAACCAAACCCTGTCTTCTCCAACCTGTTCTACCAAACGACATTTGATGCTGACCGTTAGCAGTGTAGGGCCAGGTAAAGAGAACCGTTTTTTCTCTACAATCGATGTCCCCTATAATGCCAACTGTAAAGCAGTTCTACTTTTATATCATTTCATTGCTTTCACTCGATGCTTTCTGTTGCTTGTCAGGATCAGGCATACACGAAAACAGGTTCGACATTTTAAACGGCATTGAACATTAAATGGACGCTGGGTCTGTGGAACAGGCTGAAGACTATGAAAGGTCAGCTCTTGGTGGCTGGGGCACACCTATCACAGGAAGCAGTATCAGTCACTTCTGGGTCAGGACCGAAAGAAGGAGCACATGTGCTTACTTCCTGGTCTCTATAAGTAGAGACAGGACTTGGAAGTGGGTTTGCGTGTTATACTGGCTTTCCGCTTTCAATACGGCCCTCACCGCCTCACGCCCTACACCCACCCTGGCTTTCTCCCTTCTCTCCTTGTTGGGGTTATTAGTGCAACCAGTCTTGACTGACTGAATATTTTATTCTGTTTGGAATAGCATTCTCCTGCTTGGTTCCTTCAGAGTCGCGGGGAGTGTCCTGCTACTCACAGGGTTCCTCAGTGCTGACAGATTGAGGGAACCTGAAGTCACTCAGCCGGTCTATCTCTGCACCTTTTTGTCCCACCTGTGGCTTCATTGGAATGCATGCTTCTTTCCTCTACTTGCCAGTTTACAGGCGAAGGGCGGTTCCTATTGAAAAAAGTAATCCTCACCCTGTTCCCATTCCACAGTGCAACAGCGTATGTCTCTCTTTTTTAACCCTTACTCTCAGACTACCCAACTCTGGGAACGTCCTTGCAGGAAATCTGGGAACTCAACACCAGAATCCTGCTACACTCCGCATCCTGAAGCCAGGCACAGTCCCTCTGTCCCTTCTGTGTCCCATTTACATTTCTTATGTACAGTGTACTATTGTCTGAGGTCTTCTTTTATAAAATTGCAATGTATTACAGTCCCAGTTATTACAATTTTGTATGTTTCTACTTAAATACCAGGGGCAGCCTGTACTGACGTCAGGTCTGCCATTTAAAAGCATATCAGTTTAGCCACTTGGGCTCAACGCCGCTAACTTGATCAGTTTTCTACCAAATCGGTGTATTTGGCCCTCTGTACTTTTGACACAATTGTGTTTTTGAGTTCCTAAGGTTACTGAGCGCACCAGATGAGTGCTCATAGGGTAAAATGTTCTATACGCTTCAATCTGGGGAACCACTATGAAACATTGTGGGTTGTATCTCAGCCACAGAGGGGCAAGCCCCATCTGTATTTCTTTTTCTAGCCTAATATTAGCTGCCTTTTTCACATACCTGGTAATAAGTGATTTTCCTCTTCTCACACTATATACGATATTCTAACCTCTGCCTGCTCGACGTGACTAAACCTGCTCAGTGAAGCATCCAATTTGGAGTGAAAAAGTATTGGTGGCCTAGGGCACCAGTGGGGAGTGACAATAGGTTAAGGTAGTGTCTAGTAACTGACAGACACTGGGTGCCCCCCATATCCCCCCCAAAAAAAACCTTCACAATTAGACTCAAGAACATAGAAAAAGAGTAAAAAAGGCACATTACTTGTTGCTCACACGCACTTCAAAAAGTGCAGACAGAAACCACAGCACTAAAAGGATGTATACATAATGCTTTAAATCTTTAATACGCTGGAAACGATGAGGTTATGGCTCAACCAAACGACACCAAATAAAAAGTTAAAAATCTTGAACTCTGTAATGTTCTCTTCCTTCCACAGTGAAGCCGAGTACTTTAGAGGGGTTTTTGTTTTTATTGTACAGTCCTTTCGTAGTTGAAAACAGTAACCTGGAAACACCGTCAGGACCCGAGCTGCTGATGAAGGAATCTCTTATGATGAGCTACAGTTGCTGGGGCAAGAAGGGGGGAGAGCATGAAAGGAGCTGATCTTTTTCTAAGGCTGAAGCCTAGCCCTTAGGACTCATTCCACATTCAGGACACAAATTCTTCTGCAGTGCTTTGGGTTCATTCTCGATTCTCCGCATTCATAAAATGCAGGGGTTTGTTTTTTGCGAGAAGTGAATATCTCATAACTAACTGTACGTATCTCTCCTGTTCTTTAAATGCAATATCCCTTAAGGAAAGATGTATCGTTTTACCCACAGACAAGATTTAAGGCAAAGTGGGATCTGCTTGTCCGTCTTCGTTGCCATCATGCAATCGACAAACCCAAGAGGGCCAAGCAGCTCCTGGGATACCTTTAACTTGTCTGCCGTGCTTAGACACACTCGTCTCCTACCCACCCTTGGACATATTTTATTGCTGGTTTTAATTGTTTACAGGATCAAAAAAGTTTGGCAGATCCTTTGGCATATGCCAAGTTGTTGAATCATGAAAGTCACCACAGCTAAAAATGAGACATATTCCAGTTATCCAGAACAGGGTCTGGGTATGGGGCTGAGTGTCTGAAGAGCCATTTAAAAAGAGGGTGCTGTACGGAGTAGCGTTGGTGGTAGGCGAGTAAGTGGGAAAACAAAAAGGTGTATTAGGAATCTCTCGAGTCCAATTTCCAGAGATTTTGCTGTTCCAGTCCATTCTTCTAGTTTTCAGAATGTATGCTAATCCGGAACACAGTGGATCAGAACATTTTACAGGCTGTAGTGTTTCGACTTTCAGAACCGGGACTTGTGCTTGGCGAAGAAACCACGGGTGTCAGGAAACAAAGTATGTAGGTCATTTTACCCGTTTCTCAGGCTTCCTCTGTGTCTTTCTGTGTCTCAAGCGTTCTCCTGCAACCACTCTTTCACAGTGGAGTTCAAGTGAGATCAGCAGCAGGGCAATGTCTTGCCACCCCGGTGGAAGGTGCACCCATGAATCCCATTCAGACCTCTGCTGGTGCGCTAGCTCGGCAGTTCTTGTGAGATGAACCGGCGCAGGCGATCCAGGTACTGGGTATAGAGTTCGATATCATTGTGACCGGCCCCCTCAACCCAGAGGGGCTCCACTGCTTTAGGGCAGCGCTCATACAGTGCCAGGCCATGCGAGAAATCGATCACCTCATCTTCTGTGCCATGGATGATCAGGACCGGGGAGGTGATCTTCGACACCTTGTCAACACTAGGAGAGTACAGGAAAGCAGGAAATTAAACCGGGATTGCTAACATTGCACTACATTTTCTCTTTAGGGCAACGTTCACTTAAAATAGCATGCAATTAAGTCTACATATGACCTGACGAAGGCCACAGGGGGTGACTCCCCTTTACATGGCTGAAACAAATGTATACACATGGAACTTGCAGTACACAGCTTGGACACATCACGCACCATACTAGTTTACACTGCAATCAGACCAATTGTTCATTTCATCAGGTCACACATTCTCACTCACACCAGATAGTTATAGGTCTTTGTTGACTAACCAGCACTGTAGCTGAAAAGGAACACTACTGACATAATTGTGTTGTATATGGACTACGAATGTGAACTATGAGTTTTGTGCTTTGAAACTCAAGACATTTTATTGGGTTATACAAAGTAAATAACAGTAGTGATTGTAAAGAAAACCAAGGAGATATTTGTAGGAAAAAAAGCAAGGACCTTCCTAAAATTCAACGCTTGAAGCAGAAGACTGATCTTCAATGTAAGAGGGACCGCTAATATATATTCAGCGCTGACCAGTCCCAGATGAGGCCCTGGGGATGCAGTGTGCATCCCTAGCCTAAACATCGGGAAAGTGGAGTTGAGATAGATTCCCAACACAACTTTATTCATTTTTCCGCTCACCCACTTGCAACCATGCGGCTAATGTGTCGGTTTTAGATTCACATGCTGCGAATAATCTAGACATTTAGTGTTTGTGTATATACTTCAACTTGTTTTGTTATAGACGTGTGCAGAATTACTTTGTACTACATCCCGCTGAAACCCACAATACAGCTGGTTCCAGAATTCACCTCAGACTTCTGTTTTTCCTATTTTGTGCTGTGTCCGAATGCATACACTGCCCACTCAGCAGGGACGTGGAGAAGGTGCATGCAAGGATCATGCTGCAAAATCACACGCAACTAGCGTGCTTTCCTTTTACAGCCTCAGCTTGTTGCAGATTCAAAGGCTGTGCATACATTGGAAAGCAGTTTGCTGCACTCCTCTGATGTGGTGGTGACTGCACAGTGGAAAAATATCTTTGCCACTGGCATCTAAAGAGGAAGTTCCAGTGATTTTATTCTTAGGTCTGGAATTAGACAAGACCTATTGATTTTAATAAAATTATATACTATACCTACTTATAAAGGCTTCCAGTGAGCCCTCTTCATCCTTTGGTCTATTCTGGTGTCATTCACACTCTAATTCTGCCCACTCGGCACACAGCATGGGACAGGGGGTCAGCCCACCTCAGTCGTAAGCTAACTTGACTGTGAAGGACTGCTTTCTGCCCTTTCAGAAGGAGCATATGCAAACAAACAGTAGTCCCCTCTGTGCCACGAGCTATTATGGTAATGTGTCTTTTTTTAGACCCAAAACATTTTCGTTTCTAACCAATGTCACCTTTCTTTTTTAACTTGACAAGTGCTCAGCAGCGTCCCCAAAAATAATGTTTTGCAAAAACAAAGCGATCACTGACAACGCCAAAATGTCGGTAGCCAGTGCCAGACCTCTCGGCTTTGCTAATATTGATTGCAAGTGCAGCCACTTTCACTTTTTTTTTTTTTTTTTAACAGCTGAACTTTAACGTTTGACAGCTTCCATCTTTCTCTCCCTCCCCGCTATTCTTCAAAACACTTAAAGTGGAAAAGAGGCACACAATACTTAGCACGTATGTAACAAAGAAACAAAGTGTCAGTGCATAGCCGCGGCATACCCAACTGTCTGCTCCTGGACGCCCACTAGTGGTCTGCACTGGCGATCCACGCGCGGTCACTGGAGGGGTTTTACTGAAGTGCCAGCGCCCGAGCCCCACACGCGCTCTGACTCTCTGCGGCTCCAAGGGGCGCCCTCCCCGGTGCCCCGGATGGACTTACTTGCGGAAGGCATCGAAGCAGTAGGTCTTCTTCATGTCGGGGAAGGCCACCCTTATCCCAGAGGTGAGCGCCGAGTGCAGCACAACGGCGGCGCACTCGTATCGCGATGCGAGGTCCACCGTCGGCACTGTCCCGATACTCTGCCCGTACAGAATGATGTTCTCTGGGGAGATGCCGTACCTGGAAGGAAATGCATAGAATTAGCTTTGTGATACCATGGGCACGGTGGAGCAGGGACAATTCAATATTTCTAACAGATTGAGTGTTCAGAAACACAACTAAGACACGTGGGTGAGACGCAGAGTGGCAGCAAATGGTGACACACACACACACACATTCCCACAGTGTGTCGCAGAAGCCCCACGAGGATGGCAGATTTCAACAAGCATTTACAATGCAACGGTCTCGGCATTGTTAAAGTTAGAGCTATTAACATTGCTCATGACAATGCCGTTTCTTTAAATGTTTTAAAAACAAAAACATAAACAAAAATAATGTCATGAGCAATGCCAATAGCTCTAACTTTACCAATGCCGAGACCATTGCATTGTAAATGCTTGTTTTCTTCTCCTTTGGTGCTATCAATATTTTCAACAGCTTGGTACCTCCTGAACACGCTTTATTATTGAATCCTAATTACAATTGACACATGTACGATTTAAATCTGCGTGCTCTGCACAGAGGCCACGAATTGGATGGGCATGTAGTCCAAACATATTCATGAGCCACTGACGAGAACTCTGAGAAACTCGCACAGCCTTGAGCTTCAACTCCAAATCTGTCAATCATACCCCATTGGGAGCAGCTACCCCTAACTGGTGCACGCCCAAGCGCCTAAGGGCACTGCGTTCACAGTAGGCGCTTCACAAGAGCCACACGAGGCCAGAAAAAAGAACTACAGAAAGATCTGGTAAAAGAAAATGCTCTTGGGAGACAGGGACACGTACACCATGCAGCAGGAAGTAATCCCTGTGGAATCTAACTAGGAATGCATCACTGAATTAGATTCAGAATGAATTCTGCACACATTGTCTAGAAAGAGTCACTCTTTCAGTTAAGAATATAAATCCAGGGCCCAATCGGGTCCGGTTTCAATGTCCGTGTCTAGTTACTGTCGGTGCTGAGCACTGGCAGGACCCGCCCCAATTAAAGCCCCAGGCCATACCTTCCTATTTTTGAAAGAAGCGGTGTATGAACTGAACGGGGTTTAACCCCACGTGAACACTCTCTTTCAGCCGTTTAAAGAAATATATACCGCAGGAACACGAAGACAGAAACGTCACTCGCACTAACTCTCTACCAGAGAACTGAAAAATCCCATTTTGGGCAAGCAAGTTTTCTGTCTCCGAGTGAGGCATGCAGAATTTGTTGACATCCATCACCACTGACTGACCCTAGGCGCAGGTCTTCCGAGATTGTTGTAACATTCGGTGGGGGTGGGGGGGGTCGGGGGGGGGGTTGCTTATTCGGTCTTCAACTGACAAAGACACATTAAAAAAAGACACTGTTTTTATTTTGGGCTTTGAGGCAATATCTCTAGGTCCCCGACGACAATGTGCGTCTCTCACTGGCTAGAACATTGAAAGCGCACGTGTCCACCCATCTCATTACTGCCCTACAGACCGGCCCACGTCTGGACACAACGGCCCCATTGAGGTCCAAGCCCAGGCCCTTAGATTTGCAGAAGGAGGGACGTGCCCTGTGGGGCAGCATAGAAACTGGACACTGAACTCTGCAACATCAATTTACAAAGACTCTGATTCCCGCAACACCCCCCCCCCCCCCCGACATTAAAAGAGTCACGGAATCACGCGCCATTTCCTGCGTTGTACACAGCACAGACCTGCAAATCACTCTAGTTTCACATCCCTAGCTGCAGGGGGAGGGGCGAAGGTGGGGGGGGAGAAGATGCATTGTGCTAGAATGGCAACTTTACAAACACGAAATGTGAAGAGACAGCCCAGGAGCAGGGGCTTGTAATACAAGCATTTACAATGCAATGGACTTCTGGGTTTTACAAGTGCCATCAGATGGCCCAGGGCAGGCGCGCAACACCCATTGGGCTCACCGGGCTTCAGCCCCCCCAGTCGTGTGTGACAGCCCAGCTGAGACAGCCTCGCGGGCTGGCGTCCGTCTAATTGCAGCCGCACCCGAGTACTTCACGGGTCTTTAAAAGATCAGTTACTTGGTAATGAGGCTTTTGTTGTGTGTTCACCCCTTCTTACAGCCATTCTGCCTATGGCTGGAAGACTTAGCCCCCCCCGAAATCTTTTTCAGCCCCCCCCCCGAAATTTGGCTCTAGTTGCCTGCCTGGCCCAGGGTTATACGAAATACACTCATACAAAAAAAGACACAATGAGGAAAGGTTGGGCAAAGAGAGGGGGCGAGAGGAGGGAGGGAGCTGTGTGTATTCAGATCTCACGAGGCTCATGACTAAAAGCACACCACCGCCTTTCTCCGAGGCAGAGCAGAAATGCCTCGGATAAACGCAGCATCCTTTTCGGATTCGGGGGCGTGTTTTGCTGTTATCTCCTCCTTGAGACTTCTTGCAAAAAACACGCCCCCCGATCCGAAAAGGACGGGGCCTAATCTGAATGACTGACCTCTTCTCCAGTGGCTGGCCAGCATTCAAGAGGCCAGCCAATGGAGAACAGGGGAGAAGAGGGGCTGGTTCAAGCCCCTCTTCTCCAAGTCATTAAATCTCTCGACTTCCGGTTCTGCCTTCGGCAGACCGGATGGTCCCGAGACCTAAAAACTAAAACTACGAGATTACATGAAAATAGAAGTAGGACTACAGTTTTTCATCGACCGGGGCACACGGAATTACTTTATATTTAATTCCTTGCTGCTAAACAGTCCTGCTTTAAAACACATGAGCACTCGCCCCCAGCCTTCAGTCAGCCCTTACCCGCCGAAATATCCTGGGGGTAGATCAGAGGCGCAACTAGAGCCAAATTTGGGGGGGGGGGGGGCTAAGAAAATATTTCGGGGGGGGGGGGCTGAATCTTTTAAGCCATAGGCAGAGTGGAGCTGCAGGGACTCTTAGAAGGGGTGAAACAACAGCGAGGCCTAATGAACACGCAAATGGTCTTTAAAAGGCCTGTGAAGTGCTCGGGTGCGGCTGTGTGTGCGCCGGGAAGCGGCCTCATCCCGGGCTGCCACACGTGACGGGCGGGGCTGAAGCCCTGTGAGTCCAATGGGTGTTGCGCGCCTGGGGTAGATAGTGAAAGCCAGGACTGTTCAGGTAAATCTGGGACACCTGTGGCATAATGCACTCTGGTCTATATCAGGAAAAGGAAGTACAAGGCGGCCAGCGTGGACAACACCTGGCGGGGACAAGGAGGGGCTCAGTCTTTGAACGGTCGGGGCAGGCCAGTGCCAAATGTTAAATACGTCTTTAAGAAGTGTGGGAAACTAATCGAAATTAAGATGTATGCAATTTCACCTTTTTTATATTTTTATTTTTACCTGAGCACATGTCCCGAAGTAAAAAAACAAAAAAAAACCACGAGAAACCGTTACGTGATACGTTTGAACAAAAATGTCTAACCATTGAAAGGCACTTTCTACTCGAACCAATCTCCTGCCAAGTATCTCACAGGAGACTGACAAATCAAATTTCGCTATTAAATCGTACTTTCACGAAATTTTAAAATAAACTCGTGGAGCAAAATACACATTTCTCCCAACCAATGTAGCGACCACCGACTTAATGAACATTGGCTAGAGAAAACACGCCCATGAACATAATTTGTAATTACCCATGCGACTACATCTGAGGGGCTGCATTACTACAGTTGGACACAGTGTGGCAGCAGCAGACTGGCTTGATGGCACATCACAAGCAGAAGTCTTTCTGCAGTGAGCTGCTCGTGTGTCTAGGAACAGCAATCAGTGCGGAAGAGCTGCGTGGCAGTGACATGGAGGGAACTGGGACAAGAAGTGGCCGTGGAGAGGAGACAGCACAGCATAGTGAGAAGATGAGTTGGCTCTGTGGCAGGTTTGGGTGGGTGAAGAGCTCTGCTAGTTTGGGGAGGAGGGGTCCGGAATGCAGCGGCGCCGCACTGACAGTGGAGTGGAGAGCTGCCTGGCTGTTGACTGGGGTGGAGAACGACCAGGATTGGACAAATGGGAGTGTAGAAGTGACTGAGCTGAAGGGCTCTTCGACAGTGACGTGGGGGTGGCCAAGACAGATATGGACACCTGCCTGGGCGTGCTGCCATCTCAAACCTTGCAGGCAGTGACCACATGACAGAATAGATGCAGCAGCCCCTGCGGCTACACGATGGGCTTGGGCAGACACTCACTCGTTCAGAGGGCCTGCATACACTCACCTCACCTCAAGGAAACACTATTTTTGGAGACTGGATGATCTGTCTGGGCAGACACTCGGCTCGTTTTTAGCATTAGCCAGGTTTAACCGGAGAGACAGTCAGACACCTGATTCTAAGAAGCTGCATGTGCTCCCATCATTCCCAGGGCCCGCTTGTCCGCACCCCATTTTCAGGGTCTGCCCAACCAGACACCTGGCAGTCTGTGAACCTTGGTTTTAGAGTTTGGGTCTGCCTGGATAGTCTAAATAGTCCTTCCGGCTCGACTGGACAGACGTCCTCTTTTTTACCCATGTCTTGGTAGGGCAGCATGCCAGGGCACACAGACCCTCATTACAAAGTCTGGCTGGGAACAGATTCGCTCCATTTTCTGGTGCAGACACCCGTGCTCCGGCTCGCACAAGTCAGTGTTCACAGCTCTCTTAAGGCATGGGTACTCACAAACATTTTCCCGGGGGGTGCAAAGTTTGGTCTTTGGTGTGACCGAGGGCCACACTGATGCCAGCGGGGGAGGGGGGTGTAAAGTGGGTGTAGAGGAAGCGAAGAATGTATATCTACTGGCTGAACTCAATTGAGCAATGTGAAACCAGAAAACGTGGCATGAATCTCGGCCTCTCCACTTGACCAAATGGTGTGAACCGTGGCAATAGTTTTATTTCAATTTCTCTCCCTTTTCTTCATTATCACATATAAGAGGACCTCGAAATACATGGCTTCAGGATGCATGCTGTTCAAAACCATCTCCTGTGCTTGGATGTAATCACTAATGACATTCTTGTCAGGGTGGGAAGCATGAATGTTTCTAAATTCATGTTTGAAAACCAGCACTTAAAAAACAAAGTTCTGAATGCACTGCTGTAGTTTGATTTACTAAGGTGAAATGGTTCTACAGGTCAAGAAAATACACTTTTTGAATTTTGACAAGACCGGTATTTTTACTTGTTTGCGGTCTTTGAAAATGAAGGTGTTCCTAAAGCTAAGGCCCTAGTTACTTCCTTTTGTTTAACTACAATCAACCTTTAAATAAGTGCTTGCTGTACATTAATTTTTTTTAATGTCAGTGCTGAGTTGAGCAAACAGCAGCCCATTGCTGCTGCTGCCCAGGGGGCCCCATGTAGAGGTCAGGAGGGCGCATGCACCCCCCGGGCCGTACTTTGAGAAGCACTGTCTTAGGCATGCTTTGGCGCATGAGCGCCATATTCTCAGCTACTACATAGGCAGATATGCACTCGCCTCGTTTTAGGGCTTTCCTCCGCCAACACCTCATTTTTAAGGCCTTCCTGGAAAGACAACTCACCACATTTTTAGAGCCTGCCTGGAAAGTCAGCAGCCTTGTTTTCAAGGCTCCATCTGTTAAGACACTCACTCCGCTCCCAAGACACGCCTCGACACAGCTCAATCTTAGGGTTTCCAGCATTTAATCACCGCCTTTTTCCTGAGACATGTTACGCAAGCATGAACTTGCCTCATTCCCAGGGCCTGCCTGGACAGACGGACACCTCAATCTTAAGACATCGGTGGATTCAGACTGAATTCGTTTTTAAGCCCTGCTTCCACAAAACACATAATTCTCTTAGGCCTTACCAAGATAGGCGAACTTCATTCTGAGGGCCCCGTCTCCTGAGGGCCCACATCGTAAGACACACTGTGCCCGCCTAGACAATCACAGCACGTTCGGGGGGCATGCCTGGGCGCAGACACTAATTTGAGGGTCCACCTGCGCAGAGACCACATTTTGAGGGTCTGCATGGATAGACCTGAATCACCTTCTTAGAATCTGCTTTGGCACGTGCATGATTTTTCGGGGTCCTTCTAGGAACACACCAAATTTGTTTTTAAGACCTTTCTGGGCAAATTTCAAAGGCCTGGCTTGAAGCCATGCACCACTGTAACGGCATCATTGTCAGGGCCATCCTCTATAGACATTAACTCCATCCTCCAGACCATCCCGTAAGGACAATCACTTGCTTCTCAGAGCCTCCCTGTGCTGACTTATAATTTTCAGGGAAATCCTAGGACGATAGTCACATAATTCTCATAGCCTCTCTGTACAGACACTCATTTAATTCTCAAGGTATACCTGTGTAGACACCAATCTCGTTTATAAAGGCGCCCTGTTCAGACACTCACTTTATTTTCAATGCCTCCGCGTACATTCGCCTGTTCCTGAAGGCCTTCCTGCGGAGCCACTCAACTCATTCTCAAAGGCTCCCTATTATGACAGTCATTACATTCTCCAGGTACTTTTGTAAACCCAGATTTCATTCTGAGGGTTTCTAAGGTGAAGCAGACTTGATTTTCAAAGTACCTACGCAGACACTTCTTAATTCTCAAGCCCCTGTGCAGAAGAGGGGTGGTGGTAAGGGTGCCCGCCTTATGTCCTGTATCTTTTGATTGTTTCCAACATGGTGCAACGTGCGCTGTGTAGGGTAATGGCAGCTGCAACAAACATGTTTCTGTGACAGTCTGCCAATCAGAACACGATAGATTTGTGAATCTGCAATGCAGGACGGGAGGAAAGGTTCCTCATCCAATGATCTGCCTTTATTTATTTTTTAGTGGATTTGCGAATCTGTAGATCTACAAATTAACACCGTGCTATCTCTAAAATGCAACCTCTTTATGCCCAGCCCGAGCACATTTTTAAATACTAGTTTATTGAAAACTATTGTATTGATTCACACTAAACCAAGCAGAGGCACTTCATTGAGCAAAGTTCTATCTTGCCTGTTTTAGACTTCTGTCTTACCGTTTTTATAAAACTCACCCCCACAGTTGCCCTTGTATATGTTCGCTGAATGATCTACTGCGAGCGCCCTGCAGCACACCTTTGCATAGTACTAACGTTTTATAATTTTGTTCCTGGAATTGCTAGCTCGGCATTTGTTCCATTTTATCTTAATGTTACTTTCCTAAATTACCCTCACTTTGTATATTATTGTATTTGAAATATATGTGCAGTCAGCTTGTACTGACTTCTGCAGGCCACCTTTACTGAGTTAATGTTTTATAGGACCACAAAAAATTCAAGGCCACCCTGCACAGTCTCAGCTCCCCCTCAAAGCCTACTTTCTCGCTCACTTCTTTTTCAAAGCTTCACTTGCTGATATTCTCTTCATTCCTAAAGGGACCATCCAGTGTAGTGTACTGCATCGCTAACAATCGTTAAAGGAAATTCCAGATAGTTCCTTTGTTTGATGGTCTGCTGGGGGTTTGAAACTTACGTTGACACCACTAGCAGGATGGTTCTTTTAAAGTCTCCTCAGAGCGGAGCTCACGACATTCTCAAAGCCTGCCATTGCAGACACTCACAGAAATGGCCTGTATAGACACACGCCTCTCCATTGAAGCCTACTTTTACCTACACTCACTTGACCAAAAGGCGACCCCGAGCGAATACACACCAGTGCAGTCACTCGTCTCCTCATCAAGGCCTGCCAGTGCAGACGCTCGCCCCCTCAACAAGGCCTGCCTGTGCAGACACTTGCCTCCTCAACAACGCCTTCCTGTGCAGACACTCGCCTCCTCAACAAGGCCTGCCTCTGCTGACGCTCACCTGCTTATAAAGGCCTGCCTCTGCCGACACTCGCCTCCTCATCAAGGTCTGCCTCTGCAGACACTCGCAAACTCATAAAGGCCTGCCAGTGCAGATGCTCGCATAGTCTTTATGGTCACCCCATGCACTCACTCATTTCATTCTCAAAGCCAGACTATGTAGACATGTGCCTCGTCATCAAGACCACCTGTCCAAACACTAACCTCTTCCTTGAGATCTGCCATGGAAACTCTTACCTTGTCCTCAGGGCTTGCCACGCTGCGTCGATATCAGCGTAAATGTTCTTCTCGGAAGCTCTCCCGGTGCTGACCCCGTAGCCGGAGTAGTCATAGGAGAAGATGTTGCAGTTGATCCGTGTTCCCAGGCCAATGTAGAAGCTGCTCATCTGTCCAAGGTCTACTGCATTGCCATGCGAGAAGAGGATGGTGAACCTGAGAAAGGACAGAGAGGTGATTATTGGAGAGCAGACAGACACTTACACACAAGACTAGGGCAGGTCAGAGAGCAGAGATGCAATAAACAGTGTCACCAATACAGGTATAGCTCCTTGTTGTCCCTTTTCCCCTGTCTGGGATGAAGGTTTTTTTTATGTCCTCCTGGAAGTTTGGCACAACATGAGGGAGTAAACAAAGGTGGACATGATGAGCCTCGTGTCCTGAGTGCAGCGTTCCTAGCACCAGAACTAAACATTTTGTTGCAGCAACTTGCCGCATATTTGGAGTACCCTGTTAAATTAATGGCCATGTATGCAGTAATTACAGCGTGCCAGATACAGTGGGTGGCCAGATGAGTAGCGGAACTACACCTGTCATACACGGCAAATAATGGTCCTCCATACACCTTAGATGCAATACTTTATCTTTTCCACCCATACGTGAGGCCACTCAAGACGCTTCCATTGCTAGTACAGGTGGCCCACTGCTGCTTCGGTACATGTCTTTCTTACCAAGCACATCACACCATATGCAACAGCATGTCCATTACTGGGAATGCCTATGGTGTAGCAGGAGAACGATGCCAGCTTAACCTGTGAACTGGCACGAGGCGGGTATTCACACCATAGGCGACCTCTACCGCGACGGTACACTTATTACATACGATTGCTTAATGGAGGAAGAGGGAATATCGCCGGGCTTTTTTTTATTAGTCACACATCCTGGATAAACACATTGCAACAACACCGGGGAGACATTGCACAAGAGGTACAAACATCTCATAATGCAATATGTATACGTCTTGTGTGTAGGGAGACATCTTACTAGATGGTTCGCTGATGCACTCCATACACAGACGGCAGTAGACTTGGCACCCTTGCGAACCAGCTGGGAAACAGATTTGGCCCACCGATGCACACCCAAGGAATAGGATACGATACTAGCGAGTCCCACATTCATCCCTCGCAACGAAAGGTTCCGATTGATCCAGTATTACATTTCGCACAGGTCATATCTAACACCAGACAGAATTAATTGGCATTTTCATAGACAAGATGCATGTTGCCCCCAATGCAGTCAGTGTGATGCTGATATCCTACATATGCTATGGTCGTGCCCAGCACTGCGCTGCTACTGGGAGGGGGGTGACGCAGTACCTGCCAGAGTGCACTGACAGAGTACGCTCAAACTCATGGGAGGTCTGTGTTACTAGGCATATTTGCCAGAAACAGAGCCACCACTAGATTTTTAGTCCTTGGCCTACTGGTAGCCAAGCGTCTCATCACAAGACGCTGGAAAGCTGGTTGAACCCCCATCTGTACAGGCCTGGTCCTACTCAATACTCAACTGGGCTAGGGAGGAAGGAGTATCTCTTCACAAGGAGGACACTTTAGACTTGCGTAAATTCCCTATCACATCTAACGGGGATGCAATATTGATGGCCCTACAATCGGCTTTGAGTTCTGAAGGGGATACTGATAATGACGAAATGCAAATAAACTGATGCGCACCCACATGCCAGGGACCCCATAGTTATAGTGATCATCCTGAAGGTATACAATACGTTACAAGAGGAGAGGCACACTAGAAAACCAAGGCAATAATAATTTCATTATATAGCGACTAGAAACTGCATGTAGCAACAGCGAACCTTCCACTCTTTCCTTTTGTTATTAACCTTGGGTTACATTGTTTGATCTACGACTGCATGACGTATATCCATTTACGACTGTTTAAGAAGGAGACTCGTGGCTCCACAATTCGCAAGCGAGCTGGAGGGTGTCAGTGTGATGTACGGCAATACTATACTGATTATCACGGTTTACCCTACATATAGGGCTCCTTTATGTAGAATGCCTATACTTGCTATGCATTGCATACACTATTCAGAACATGCATCAAGGGGAAGAAAAGCGGATTAGGGAATGCTTGCATTGACTGATGCTCGTAATGTACACCTATTTACGAACACCCCTGTACTGAGTCAATGTTAACTTACTGGATGTAAATGTTTCAGGAAAAACCACTAATAAACCGATTCCCCCCCCAAAAAATGGATGCAGTAATTACATTCCTGTACCCAGACCGTGCAGTATTGCTGCTCATTTAACACTTGGCACACAAATGTTGGAGTTCTGCTTTTATTAGTGGTAATTTTGAAACCCATTATGCAGTGTTGTACAATTAACATTAACAAAAACAGTCGAATGCAGTAAACCTTTGGTAATCCATTCATTGAAAAATTATCATATTTTTGGTCACCGTAAAAGAGAGCCTAGTGTTTCTGGACAACATAAATGATCACATTATGGGATAGTTAGTGGAGTGGAAATTCCGTAAGCGCTACCCTACAACATCTATTTTGTACTTTGCAGGAAGTCGCTGAAATTATGCAGTAATGGAGGAACAAATTATGCAGCAAGAAAAGCTAATTAAAACAACTTAATTCGGTGCATTTTGTGGCCATATTATTTTCGCAATTGTATCACTTCAACACTCTTTAATTTTGTCTTTACAAAAGTTTCACCACAGTGGTACGTGAAATAAAGCATTAACAACTGTAAAGCGACCGGGCAACGTTTGTAAATGGTGTACCACTGCACAGCATCAAGAGTGGCATCTTCTTTTGTAACTTTTGAGCAAAAAAAAAATTATTTTGCTGGAATGTGCAAATTATGCAGCAGACGGACTATGTGGCAAGTGTGGTGAAAGTATATTTGTGTGGAAAAAACTGCTGCTGCAGAATCCCATAATCCTAGTGAGCCCTAGTATGGGTATCATCTAATGAAATGGCCTTCTGCCAGTTTCTGTGGACAGCACCTCTAATGATAGTAATGTCTGGCCTTTGTCTGTGGACATCACTTAAAATAACTGCAGGGTCTGGCCTGCTCCCAGTATCTCTGGGCGTCACTTCTGATGACAGCAGGGTCCGGCCTGCTCCCAGTTTCTTTGGGCGTCACTTGTGATGAGAGCAGGGTCTGGCCTGTTCCCAGTATCTCTGGGCGTCACTTCTGATGAGAGCAGGGTCTGGCCTGCTCCCAGTATCTCTGGGCGTCACTTCTGATGAGAGCAGGGTCTGGCCTGCTCCCAGTATCTGTGGGCGTCACTTCTGATGAGAGCAGGGTCCAGCCTGCTCCCAGTATCTCTGGGCGTCACTTCTGATGAGAGCAGGGTCTGGCCTGCTCCCAGTATCTCTGGGCGTCACTTCTGATGAGAGCAGGGTCCGGCCTGCTCCCAGTATCTCTGGGCGTCACTTCTGATGAGAGCAGGGTCTGGCCTGCTCCCAGTATCTCTGGGCGTCACTTCTGAGGAGAGCAGGGTCTGGCCTGTTCCCAGTATCTCTGGGCGTCACTTCTGATGAGAGCAGGGTCTGGCCTGTTCCCAGTATCTGTGGCCATCACATCTGATGACAGCAGGGTCTGGCCTGCTCCCAGTATCTGTGGGCGTCACTTCTGATGAGAGCAGGGTCCGGCCTGCTCCCAGTATCTCTGGGCGTCACTTCTGATGAGAGCAGGGTCTGGCCTGCTCCCAGTATCTCTGGGCGTCACTTGTGATGAGAGCAGGGTCTGGCCTGTTCCCAGTATCTCTGGGCGTCACTTCTGATGAGAGCAGGGTCTGGCCTGTTGCCAGTATCTGTGGCCATCACATCTGATGACAGCAGGGTCTGGCCTGCTCCCAGTATCTGTGGACATCACATCTGATGACAGCAGGGTCTAGCCTGCTCCCAGTTTCTTTGGGCGTCACTTCCAGGCGCGCAACGCCCATTGGACTCAAAGGGCTTCAGCCCCCCCCCCCCCCGTCGTGTGTGGCAGCCCGGGATGAGACCGCTTCCCGGGCACACACACAGCCGCACCCGAGCACTTCACAGGTCTTTAAAGGACCTTTTGCTTGTTAATGAGGCTTTGATGGTTTTTACCCCTGCAGCTCCACTTTGCCTTTTGCTTGAATAATCAGCCCCCCGAAATTTTTTCCTAGCCCCCCCCCCCCCCCGAAATTTGACTCTAGTTGCGCCTCTGGTCACTTCTGATGACAGCAGGGTCCGGCCTGCTCCCAGTATCTCTGGCCGTCACTTTGATGATAGTAGGGTCTGGCCTGTTCCGGGTATGCGTGGCCATCCCTTCTTATGACAGACGCATCCGGCCTGCTCCCACTATCTGTGGGAATCACTTATATTAACTGCAGAGTCTGGTTCCTGCTCCCAGTGTCTGACCACAGCAGGGTCTGACCTGCTGCTAGAGCCCCTCAGATTTAGTTTTTGTATGACTCAATTGTCTGTGTTCCTCAGTTCTAATGCAATGGGGCATTAAGCCGTTGCCAGTGTCTTGGACTCTGTTTTATGTGTGTGGTTCTAGTTGGCTGAAAATGCCTAGGGCTGTGGAGAGGAAGTGACAAACAGGGTCCCCCTGAAAAGCAGATCCCCCCTCTACATCACAAGTGCCTGCAGCCTTGGCTACACCTTGCAGTCCGGGGAGAGAATTATATGGGGACTGTTGAATAGTGTGTCAGAGGGACATTAATGCATTTTTAGACTCCAGTCACATATTTGTTTCCACCAAGAACTTTGGTAAACATGCAAGCAAATCCTTGAAAACGCAGAGTGTTAGGTTAAAGATGGCGGGCCAGGAGAAGAATGGAGTGCGACAAATGTATAGGAAGAAAGCTTTAAGCAGGATCAAAACTAGACACCAACATGGTGGCTTAACGTGCCGCCTGCATGCCACAGGATGGATGTCAGCAGGGCAACTCAGCCCTTCAGTAGGAAATAAAACTAGTACCTAACCTAAAGGATGACAAAGAACTGCGTAACGCAGTTAATGCTGCACACTGATTAATGACACCCTTCTGAGGCACAGCTCAAGGTCTGAACATCCACGGAGGAGGCTGCCCCAATGACAAGCAGCAGGCAAGGCCTGTGGAATGTATGGCATGTGGCCAATGAGATGAACCTCTTGTGTCCTCATTCCCTGGTTTCTTACTGGTCCATGTCCTGGAATAGCCCTGATCACGTGACTGCCGGTAGAGAGAAGCCATCAGAGAGCGTCCTAGGCGCCACCAGGTTTTACCCAGGACTTCCTGTCCAAAGGGGCAGAGGCACCAATGTCTCACTGTACATGGATATGCAGGCAAGGTGGGCGCCACTCACCTGACTCAACTAGGTTATACAGAAGTACTTCCTTGAGTGAGGGAGTGAAGGAGATTTCAGTTTCCGCAGAGGAGGCACTGTGTAACCTTCAGCTCCCAGTAGTTCTGTCCATACCTATATGCGCACCAAGAAACTAGGCCGAAACGTAACCTCATTAGTAGGAGCTTCAGTGGTGGCTTAAGGGACGTCGAGATAATACGTCAGTGCCCCACAGTTGTAGAGCTTTGACGCCAATCTGGCATGACTTGCGTTTTTTACTGACAATAAGTCACGTTCCGCCGACAATAATGTAGCTTGCTTTGTTAATAGTTTTTCTACAATAGCTGTGGGTAGAGAACTTTCCTAGCTTTCTTGTGCCTCCAATATCTCAACACAGTGCGTTAGTAATTTATTCTATTTTGTTGCCGGTTTTTTTTATAGGGACCAAACGAGGCTCTTTAAAGTATTCCTCTGGGCCTGCTTAGCTTTTAAGGAGTAGGCTACAAACTTAGCTTTTAGCAGCAACTGCTGTGATGTCAGCTTGAATTCCATGCGGATTTGTGTGTGCGATGTGGATTTTGGTAACAAGAACACTCTGTGGTAACAGAACTGTGCTCTATCCAGCCAGGCTGCCAACCTGCCTCTAAAGACCATTGCCCCATAGGCCACTGTAGGTAAACATTTTGAGTCGCTTACCTTAAGAAGGGGAGCCAAGTCTGGTGTGCCCATTGATTGCTCACTGAGCTATCGCCGAACAAGGTACAGCAATACAACATAAGGAAAGGATAATTGGAAGCACACTCTTAGGGGAACACATGGACTTCTCCAGGGCAGGGTGGACCCATTGCTTGTTACGGACGTGGCCTGTGCAGCCATGGGTGCAGCTTGTGGCTTCCAAGGTGAATCCCAGGTGCGACCAGTATAAGATAAAACGTTGACTCCCATATCAAATTACACACTTCCACTTTTACAAGAGCTTCTACGAAACCGCTCATGACCCTAAGCAATGAAATAATTTCTGTGATAAAGAACAAGGGTTTCCACCCATAGCATTAGGCATGCAAGCACCCTCACCCGATCAATCAATATGCTCTCAAGCTGGTCAGGAAAATGCAGGACTCCTGTGCGGAACTACTGGCCTTTATATTACGTAACAAATTAAATCCGCGGGGAGGGGGGGGGAGAAGAGCAAGGTAATAGTGCTTTGGGAGTTCTGAAGCGCCAGTCATATCCCCGGTTTGCGGTGTCCAGGGAGAAGAAACTACCAAAAAAAGTTGTCCATTCCATATCTGGCAACAAAATTCCAACACAGGAGCAGACCAGAAGTAATTCAGCTCCTCATAAACTGAGTCCTCACACCATCTCTCAGCAAGCATCAATAGCTGACCTAGTCCCGTCATCATCAATGATGTGGGAGAATCAGCAGGATACAAACACAGCAATTCCTCCACCAACGACAGCTCTCCATGATCTTGGTTGCCTTCACATATCAATACAAGCCGGCAAGGCAGAAGAAAGATGCACCACTCCAACAGAAACCCTCCTCCCTCAAATTCTTAGTGAACTTCAAACAATGAAGGTATCACAGGATGAGGCTAACAAAAAAACAGATCACTTAAATCTCATCAACTGTAATATGTAGCATTAAACCACATGCATTTCTGAGGTCAAACAAGGGTGTGCGATCTAGAGGATGAAAGGTCTCAGCAAGTTATCTGTGTCGTCAAGCCGCAAACTGAGCTAGTTGACTTGCAGGTTAAAATTGACGGCGCTGAAAACAGATCGTGCCGTACTAACCTAAGGTTCACTGGCATACCAGAAGCACGTGAAAAAGGGCAAACAACTGTTAGCCTGATCTCTGATCTAGTGCAAAAATATGTCTATCCAGAAGGGGAGACACACAAATTGGATCTTACCATCACACGAGCACACAACGTTCCTGCAGTCCAATCCTTCTGCACTAAATACCCTCAGACGATACTTGTAAATTTTGGGGGCTCTCCGATCAAGGAACATATTTCCTCCAATGCCATAAAAGACGAGCTCTATCAGATTCCAGGGGACTTATCCTTCAAGATTTTTTCGGATGTGTCCGCATTTTCAGCACGCCATGGTTAGGAATTCAAGAATTTGATCAGTAATTTTCATCAAGTTGGTGCCCCACATACATTGTCCAGCAATCAAAATTAAAGTTCTTTTTAAAGGCCGTTCCAAAATGTTTTATTCAGTGGAACAAGCAAGAGATTTTTTGTGGTCAATCCAGCAGTCGGGTTGGAAGGAAGGGAGGAATAGGAGCGGTAGAGCTAGAGGTAGTAACCAGTAAATATTAGTGTAATGATGCGGAATCTACTGTTGTGATATTAAGTGCAATTTTCCCATGTATTGATTTTCTTGGATTGAGTGGCATTTACACTATTTTCCATATTACTTTTTTTCCTTGGGTTTAATTTTACTAGTCTCATTTTCTTTTTCTGGTGTGATGCCCTCGGCGGCCATGGATGATCTCCAGGTGCCATGTCAAGGCGCCACTCTAAGGGTTGGGACGGTAGAGGGTATGGAAGAGAAGGGCGTGGGTGGGCACATGGTAGGAGGCGGCGGGGTGGGAGGGAGTCTAGGATGGGTTAGGCTCTATGGTTGCCCGGGGCGAAGTGTAGGCTGTCGTTGGGGGAAGGGTGCCGGGGGCACGGGAACATGCGAGGTGTGCATCAGGAGGTAAAAAAAAATATGTGGCAGACAACTGGGAACAGAAATGTACTCTGCAATGTGTTGCAATACGTTAAAAATAGTCTCATGCAATGTCAATGGCTTAAATAATAGATTGAAATGTCAAGGCATGTTAGCCTGGCTTAGATCTTTAGATACAGATATAATACTTTTGCAGGAGGCACATTTCAAAGATAAGGGCTGTCAACCTTGCATTCCTTCGTATATTCAACATGCACATTTTGCCTCATAACAGGCTTCACATCGCGGAGTAGCTGTGCTGATCACACACCCAGCCCACACTGAAATTCTCTGGGTAGTGCGAGATCCAGGGGCTAGATGGATTCAGGTTAAAACATGAATTAGTAAGAAGTTATTATGGGTCTATTGAGGACTCATCCTCCTGCCAACATGATCTTCATCACCTTTTACAACAGGAGACGGGTCATCTGATCGTAGGTGGGGGGGGGGTCTTAATTTAATTAAGAATTTGTTCTTAGACACTTGGCACTTGAATAAGCATCAAAATAAGCCTAAATCTATACACGCCCTACAAACTCTTAATCCATGACTTTGCACTTTTTGATCCTTGGCGGGCACAAAATGTGTAGGTATGTCAATATACATGCCATTTTTAGCAATATGGTACTGCCACATTAATAATTTTTTTAAAATATCCCATGAAGTCTCGTAGGAAGATGCTGCTATACCAAAGAATGCATTTTCGGATCACTCGCCGAACAGCTTAGTAGTTCCATTGACATCATCATCACATGAACACAGATGGAGCTTTAATAAAGCAGTCTCTACAGGTGACTCCTGCGTCACGCAGGTGAAGAGCAATTCAGAGGAATTTTTGATTTAGACTCTGCCCCGGATTGTTCAGTATGGGAAGCTGTAAAGGTATATTTCAGAGGTCAGGTTATTTCCTCCCTGGCAGCTCGAAGGCAGGCGGAGAAAATACAGCATGTTGAATTATGTGAAAGGTTGGATGAAGCCATAAAACCCACACAGGCTCCCAATAAAAATACGCAGATAGCTTTAGCTGAAGCGAGGCACAACTTTCGGGAATTCTCAACTGCTAAAGAAATAGTGAGCCATGCATCATACCTCAAGAAAAGATAGGAGGAAAGCAAATTTAAAGGGAAATATTTAGTCTGGTTTTTGAAGCGCAGGGCCAATACCAACATTATTAAAACAATTTATGACCCTCTGAGCAAAACAAATCGAACGCAAACCTTCAGAGGTGGTTCAGACGTTTCATCGACATTATGCCAGAATATACTCTGAATCCCATGATAGCTCCTCTGAGGTTATTAATGAATCGCTAGGGGGTATCCAAGTGCAAACTGACCTCAGAACAGGCAGACTCAATACTGCCGGAAGTACAACTAACAATTAAGTCACTACCTAACGCTAAAGCTAGCAGAAAGGATGGAATACCTGCAGAAATATAGAAGGTGTTTTCTCAGCAATTGGCGCCTTTTCTTTTTCTGCTTTTCAATCAGATTCTTCAGGGGTGTTCTATACCCATCTCCTTTACCGAATCTGTAGTGATAAGCTTCGTAAAATAAAATAGATAAATCAGAAATCGACCCAAATTCATATCGTATATACAAATCCTCTGCACACGTTTAAAAGCAAATACATAAAGTTTCATAAATTATCACAATGATGCTTGTCTTTGTATTTTCAGATGTCTTTAATTCAACATCTTAGGCCTTCTTAGCCAACACGTGTTTCGTCGCTGTTACAGGGGATTACCCCGCGACTTCTTCAGGGCTAAGGGAATATATAAACAAGTACTTGTTGGTGTATGTAATGGTAGTAAGGAAACTATCTTTCAAATTATTGACAAAGTGACTTTGGGGACTTGTGTGAATTATAAAATAGTGAAAATTACTGTGTGGAAATCCATGTGAAACTGGTGTTGTATGTGCTTTTCATACTACTCCTTGGTGTATCAATTTATTAATGGGGGAAAGAAATAACAATAAAAGGCCCCCTGTCGTTTATGTTATTGTTATAAGACATACAAGTACAGTTGGTATTCAAGACTCCATTATATGAGTAATCCTGTGGTTGGCAAGGTGCAGGCATGCAATCAACCCATTTGGTTTTATAATCCTGAGTTTATTCATTAATTCTATTTCCTTATATTCGTGGCGAAGTGGTGCTCCCTCATGCTGTCACTCATGATAATTGGCATGGCGTTCTTTGAAATCCTAACTCCACATAAAGTAGCTTCTAGTAATCTATTCCGAGTACGAGCTTAAGTTTAACATGGTTGCTTACATTCGGATATGTAAGGATATGTAATCCAGCCAGTGTTTCACTTCCTTTGGAAGTGGGTACGGGCTAATCCCCAAGGAAGTATTGAAGCTCATGGTCCATGTTCAAGCCCTGTTCGACACTTTGAAGTCTCATAATCCATAGCACCTCTATCCTCCTGAGTGTTAGTTCCCTGTTACCTCCCCTTGGGTCTTTGTGTGTGACATCAAAACCATAGAAGGAGAACATTCTATGTGTGCTTTGAGAGTTACATTCTGCTATATGTATGGCAATCGGATATCTGGTGTCCCCTTGCTTTACAGCCCTCATGTGTCCCCCAATACGCTCTTTGAGGCTCCTGATGGTACTTCCAATGTATCTTAGTCCACACTTACTCAATAGCATACAATACATATTTTGTGTAACAGGAAATATTGTTTTCAATTTTGTACACCCTATTGTTAGGTCCCCTAAATTCTTTCTTTCTGTCAGTGGCCCATCTGCACATGGAGCAGTGGCCACATTTGAAAAAGCCCAAAATGTGTTGGGTAAGCCAGTTTGATGTTTGTTCCACTTTTGGGTAGCTGGGGCTGAGAATATTTTTCAAGCATAAACCCCTGCGAAAGGTAATCTCAGGCCTTGATGTTGTAAATTACTGCAGTGTCTTGTCTGCCGCAAGTGCCAATGTCTACGCATACTGTGTGTTAGTGTGTTTGCGTGCTTGTTAGAATCCGTAATTAAATGTACTGTTTTGTTCTCTGTTTTTTCTGGTTTGTTTTTGAGTGTCTTGTCGACTGAGCTTCTTTGGCCCTATGTATAGTTCCCTTAGCATACCCTCTGCGTAAAAATCTAGTGCCCATGCTCTCTATACAGGCCTTAAAATCCAATTCCGCACTGCAGTTGCGCCTGGCCCGTGTAAATTCGCCATATGGGATAGCATTTATCTGATGACCTGGATGCGCAATTGAGGCATGAAGGGTTGCATTACAAGCTGTTGGTTTCCTAAATAGTCTGCTTTGGCTCTTATTGTCTAGAATGAACAGTTCAACATCTAAGAGTGTAATGTTCCTCTGACTATACTGGAACGTAAATCTGATGTTTTTGTCATTGCTGTTAAGGTGTGTGAAGAATTCAATATGTTTTACAGTGGAACCTGTCCAAACCATGAGGCAGTCATCTATGAATCTGCCCCAGAAGAAGATAGATTCATTCCAGTTCCTACCCCACTCGCTCCAAATCCATTGTTCTTCCAGTCTGCCCATGAATAGATTTGCATACGAGGGAGAAAACTTTGAGTCCATAGCCACCCCTTGTTTTTGTTTGTACCACCCTTCCTAAAACAGGAAGACATTGTTGTCCAGAATAAGTTCTGTCATCTCCAAAAGCATTTCAGTGTGCTCCCAAAGGCTGGCCGATCTACGGCCTAGAATGTGACACAAGGCCTGTAGTCCAAGGTCACGTCTGATACTTGTATAAAGTGTTATGACGTCTACTGTTACGAGTGTCATACCCTCCTCCCATGTAATGTCTGTGAGCGTGCTCAGAATATGCTTGGTGTCCCTGATGTGAGATGGTAGGTTGCGGACAAAGGGCTGTAAGAAAGTATCCACATACTCAGAAATCCTTTCAGTCGGCACCCCCTATACCGGATATTATAGGCCTGCCCGGGGGAAAAGGGAGATTCATGTGGATCTTGGGAAGAGTGTATATGCAGGGGTATCTGGGACGGTCTAGTGTAAGGTAGGTGTATGTATTCATTTCTGTCCAGGAGGCATTGGTCATGCCATCCCTTAAGTTTGGTGTTGATGAGTTGTATAAGGGACCAGATAGGATTACAAGGTAGAGCTTCATAGCATGTTATATCACCGAGCTGAGAAAATATGTCATGCTCATAGTCTGCACTATTCATTAGGACAACGTTGCCCTATTACTTAAGACAACGCCGGGGTGGCCGGCTGCAGACCGATTTGAACGGTGAACATGCCACGGCCTGGAGATCCAAGGGGTTCTACCTAATACTGCCGGTAAGGAGTGAAAAAACTGGCTTTTTATAGTCCAAATACTAGACAGACAAATAAGGGATAATAATATTAACTGATTGTTAATTTCACTTTAGGATGGGCAATTCTCCTAAAAGAAACTCCCTTACACTTGGAAGCACATTAAGAAATTCGGACACAAGACTAAATAGTCTATCTCTCCAGGCGCAGAAATTATAGGAAGCCCTTCCGGGTTGGAATTATCACCGGAACTTAGGTAGGGGATCCTTCATGGTTACCAAGTACATCGTATTAGAATGTACCAATTGCCATTCTTTAGCTTATGTACCCTTTTCTCTGTTATTAAGAGACTACATGTAACTGACCTCAGGTATCGTATTTCAACAAACTACGTTCCCATACACATATTTAACTACACAATATAGTCAGCATGTATCTACTATTGAGTGACAGCATGAGGGAGCACTACTTCGCCACGAATATAATGAAATAGAATTAATGAATAAACTCAGGATTTTAAAACCAAATGGGTTGATTGCATGCCCGCACCTTGCCAACCACAGGATTACTCATATAATGGAGTCTCGAATACCAACTGTACTTGTATGTCTTATAACGATAACAAACGACAGGGGTCTTTTTTTGTTCTTTCTTTCCTCCATTGATAAATTGATACACAAAGGAGTAGTATGAAAAGTACATACAACACCAGTTTCACATGGATTTCCACACAGTAATATTCACAATTTTATAATTCACACAAGTCACCAAAGTCACTTTGTCAATAATTTGAAAAATAAAGTTTCCTTACTACCATTGCATACACGAACAAGTACTTGTTTATATATTCCCTTAGCCCTGAAGAAGTTGCGGGGTAATCCCCTGTAACAGCGACGAAACACGTGTTGGCTAAGAAGGCTTAAGATATTGAATTAAAGACATCTGAAAATACAAAGACAAACATCATTGTGATATTTTATGAAACTTTATGCATTTACTCCCCCACGTGTGCAGAGGATTTGTATATGTAGTAGAGTTGTCTGCTGGCCACACACGTGGGGATTTGGTGGTTTTTCCCAACCTTATACACTGTGCCAGATTACCTGCCATAACTGATTAGTACTTGTGATAGACCTTAGAGCGCCATTTTGCCTATTGCTGACCACCGACTGTATACCGAATTCATATTGTCCCATAAGCCTCCTCAATAGTGACTACAAGCTATTAACTAAGAACATTGCAAACAGGAATCATCAGTGAGATCGTAAATCATTCATAGAGACCAAAATGGGTTTCTACCCAGGAGGTTCCTCTGCTCAAATACACATTTTTTGGTGCAAGCGATTGACTTTTTCTCCAACCAGAACATTAAAACTGCTGCTGTAATGCTTGATGCAGAAAAAGCATTCTATCTAGTTGAATGGGAAATGTCATACAATTCTTCATAGATCTGCACTCCTGCTGAATTTTCTGTGCCTCTTGAAACATTATATTCTGGGGCCAAAGCTAATATAATTGTTAATAATTCCCTGGCTGGCAAACACAGCACTTGTCAAGGATGCCCAATGTCTTCTATCTTATTCGCGCCATTTATAGAACCATTAGCTTGTGTTATCTGTCAGGATCAAACTATCATTCCACCTACTGTTGGAGCTCTGAAGCTCAAACTTTATCCTGACGATATTGTGTTCTATTTAGCCGCAAAGTAATCTAATATCCAGAGCGTTTTTAATAAAATAGCCGTATTTACAGCTATCACAGGCTACAAAATCAATCAGACAAAGCCTTATTGTTTAATAGCTCCCCTGAGATTCTTCCAACCAATATGCGTACGACTTTCCAAACAGGGCGCCCAATTAGATAGCTGGGTGTTAAGGTGACCTCAAATTTCGTCGATCTACACGCTCTAACTTATGTGTCCCAAATCGTCTAAGATTGTACGGTAATTAAACAATGGGACAGACTTCCCCTCACAATAATAGGTGCATTTTGCTTATAAAAATGAATCTGTTACCTCTGCTTCTGTTTGCCATTTCTAATGTATTGATCAAAATTCAAAATCGTTCTTTGAGACCATTGATGCAGAAATACGCACATTTTCTAGGCAAAGGAAACGGCCAAGGATTAAGCTCTTGATTCTCCACTTTACTCAATGTCTTTACTCAATGCCTCTTCCATGTTTTAAAATTTATTACCAAGCAGCTCTGTTGAATTGGTTAACCTTTGCCTCAAAAAAGGCATCCAGTGAGATAATTATTAATTGAATAGTATGTTAAAAGTGGCTGGAATTGATCCGGTCTCTTTCTTACAGATTCCTAGATTACCAAAGAGAACCAGTTATAAGATTCCCCGAATCCTGGATTGCTTTAATTCCATCTGGCAAGAATATAAAGTATCATATTTTCATCTGCAATTGAAACCCGACCTCTGTTCTGGGTTTGGTCTAAACCTCTGCCGGCCCACGCTTAGTCGTTGGGCAGCTTTGCGTTTTCGGAGGCTTAGTGATTTTTTCCGTAACAATCAGTTCATTTCATGGCGAACACTTAGTCATGAGAATCCATCAATCAGTCCAACCCTTTCTTTAGCTTCACTCAAACACAGCCTTTACGTTTCAGAAATCCGATAGAGCTAAATAGAATAACAAAGAAAATATGTTGGGCCTTCTATATTTCCTGCCTATCAGGAACTGGAAATTGATACAGAATTCTACTTCAGCGTCTAAGACCAAAATTAGTACTCGACCATATAAGTAAAATAGCGTCTACAACTGGCTGTGATATAGCACAATGGAATTATTCTAACCAGGTCAGTGGGAAAGTCATTTGTGCGACTAATTTTAAGCGCATGGCCTTTTATTGTAAATGGATGTTATACTCCAAAAAAAAAAAAATGAAAAAGATGTATAGTGAGCCGACTCCAGATGCTTTAGATGTAGGTTGGAATCAGAGGATTGGCTCTGTATGATTTTTACTTGCTCTAGATTTAGTGCATTTTCCACCAATGTTTTTAATGAAATAGGAGTCCTGATGGGACGAGTGATTGTTCCCGACCCGTTAGGGGCCCTTTTGCGCACCCCGTTGAGTTCAAACAGTCCCCCTACCGAACTGAATCAGCTCTGTTTCATAGACACTCTAGTGGCAAAGTCCTAATACAAGCAAATTGGAAGTCAACAATTATACCCAATATGGGTCAATGACGTATTAAAATGTGTAAGGTAAAAAGCTATGAGAATTTGTATGCAAAAAGTGTCGGTGCAAATGGGCGCTTTGACATAATTTGGTGGAACTGGGAGGGATGTGGGATTGGCGAGTCTAACAGGTAGTGGGCTTCGACAGCCAAATGTGGGATATAAGAAACGCAAGTCACAATTATTGTTAATAAGTATAGTATACTTTTAAATCTTATGATAACTGCATTCGAATTTTGTAAATTGATGAACTGCTATTCTGAACTGTTCTTTTTGAATTGACAAGCATCTTATCTGCTTCATTTTTATAAATAAAAATAAAAAAATAAAACGAGATCTTTGTACAAGAATTTTAGCATCCAGAAGGACCTAGTCAGCAAAGGCTGCCCTACGCCCTCAGGAAATTCCAACCGATCTCTTAAAGGATTCTCAATAGACCATCACATTGCCCCCAAAAGGCCCTCACAAAGGTCCATCAATGCGCCCTCACTAACTCAACATAAGACAATCACAAACCTATCAGTAGACTCTCGCAAAGCCCACAAGAAAATTACAAAGGCCTCTGTAGTCCCTCCTAGGGCCCAAAATGGAAACTCCTCGAAACTCTGAATAGACAGAATTCACAATTCACATAATTCTCAAAAATATTACAGATTTCCTTTTTTTTTTTAAAAACAAAACTTCTTTTTGAATTGGATATGGGCAGTTGTATTGCACGGAGGGTACTGTGGGGGAGGAACGCTACTCTCTTACCCCTGAGTCTTGTCCTCAAACAGTGCAGTCTGGGTCTTCGGATAAACTGTAGTATACCTGTTACTTATTCCCAGGCTAAGTCACCTCATGTTCGCCCCAATGCAAGGTAAACTAGGTCCACAGGGGGCTTTCAGCCACACCGGCCTGTGGTGCTTCTGTGAAACTGGTTTCTGTCTGCTACCGCCACTCTTGGGCTTGTCGGGATCAGCGCGTGTGCTTGAGATGGAGTGGGATTACCGACAGGAGCAGGTATTCTGTGGACTCTGCTGCGCCTCCGGAATACTCAAGCCCTTTGCTGGACTCCAGACGAGACGCAAATGCCTATTCTTTGTCTTTTCCAAAGCCCCGGCTGTGGGGGGACCTGGCTGACGAAGATCAGCGGACACTGTCGGACGGTGATTTCCACGCTTCCCAGAGGCAAATCCTGGAACAAGGTGATACATCTTGCAGGTGCGTACCAGCACCGTGAAATACCCTCCCATAGAGAACCGGTGCGTAACACCTCTCCCAGAGGTACAGCACGGTCTGTGACAAACCCTTCCTGAGTTCAGAGGTAAATGCCGCCTCTTCCACGTTTGAGGAACCCAGTGACGCCTCGCACAGCTGTGTACAGCTTCATCCATGAGGTGCCCTCGAGTGAACTGTTAGGGGAGACTTCATCCTGGAAAAAAAGAGTGCCGTGACCCTTCTCCCAGGTGTCCAACACCATCTGTGGCATACCCACTTTCAATGAGCAGGTGTGTGTCCACTCGAGGTGGCTATGTAACACCTCTCCCAGGTTTGAGAAGTGCCACAATACCTCTCCCAGGTGTGCACAGCACTATCCATGACATACCCTCTCCGAGTGAACAGGTGCGAGGCTCATCTCTCAGGTGTATACAGCACCGTGATACACCCTCATCGAGTGAACAAGGGAGTGGCACCACTTCCAGGTGTGTAAAGCAGCGAGATATACTCTCCTCGAGTGAGTTGATATGAGACACCTCTCTGAGGTGTGTACAGCCTCGTGATATACCCTCCAAGAGTAAACAGTGGCGTGGCACCTCTCCGAGGTGTGTACAGCCCTGTGATATACCCTCCAAGAGTAAACAGTGGCGTCGCACCTCTACGAGGTGTGTAGAGCCCCGTGATATACCCTCCACGAGTGAACAGTGGCGTGACACCATGAGTGAACAGTGGCGTGACACCATGAGTGAACAGTGGCGTGACACCTCTCCGAGGTGTGTACAGCCCCGTGATATACCCTCCATGAGTGAACAGTGGCGTGGCACCTCTTTGAGGTGTGTACAGCCCTGTGATATACCCTCCATGAGTGATCCGAGGTGTGTGCAGCCCCGTGATATACCCTCCATGAGTGAACAGTGCCAGTGGCGTGACACCTCTCCCATGTGACTGTGGCGCGGTGACGGCACCAGAGCCCCGCCCTCCGCCGCTGCACCCTGGGTCCCCTCGGCTGAGGCCCGGGGCGCGGGCGGGGTCTGTCGAAGGCCCCGCTCGTCTTTCTGGTTTTGAAAGGTGTTTGGTTTACACACACACCCCATACAAAGAGTGAAAGTGAGTAAAGAACGGCCTCCAGCGCAGCTGCTGCCTTCACGCGATACTCCGAGTATACCTCCCTCCCCCTCCGCCCCTCCCACACACTCAGAGCACAGCAAGCACACAACACCTGCAGGCTGCAGCAGACACCCTTTGCAGACCCGAGAGGGGGGCAGCCCCTCCTAGTTTCTGAGCCAATTCCCCTTCCCCTGTTGTATAGAGCTCCGTTTCTTTACAACTGGGAATATGTTCATATTGCATACGATTCTGTGTGCATTAGGGGAGAAAAAACGGTGACACAAACACACACAACAGTTGCCAAAAGATGCATCGGATATTCCTGATGGGCCCAGGCGCGTGCGATGCTGTGGCCTTCCTCACTTGACCTTGACACAGCTTCTGTTTGATGAAAACTCTTCTAGGAACAGGGGTGTCTGTCGCTCCATCACATTCTAGGTAACCTGGGTACGAGGCAGTCTCGGAATTCAGCAGGACCAGCCCTCACCTTTCAAAGCCTCCTTCTGCACACAGCAGCGGGCTGTTATAGATCTGCTCGCAAGAGATGGGGTGATTCCACCCCTTTGTCCACGCGCTATTTACAGTGCTGGCTGCTGGGCTTGGAGGACATTTAATCCCCGCCTCAAGCCAGTAACCTTTGCAGACAACAGATGCTTCTGAGAGATGTAGGCGTGGGTACCTGGAAGGGCTCGGATTACTGCAGCCAAAAGGTGCCTTGCAGATGCTGCCAGGGGTGACGCAGAGCTGCCCAACTCCTACAAGCAAGCAAAAGTCGAGCACAGGATGAGTAAACCTGTATCCGGGGAAGCAAAAGTGTAGTGAACCTTACAGCAACACCTCTAACTAGCCTCTCTCGGGGTCACGCAAACGGGGGGGGGGGGGGGGGCAGCTCTACTTGATACAAACGTCAGCACTCATGAAGCACAGGCCTCAAAACATGCAAAATACAGTGTCACAGGTGCACATATGCGTTTCAAGCCCCCCAGCAGTTTCATTCCTCCTGTAGTGTTCATGTAGGGCCAGACCTCCACTTCTAATTAAGCTTTAATGAAAAAGAAACACCTGTCAGGAGCTGCATTCCATTTCATTTCTGGTGGAAATGGAAGCAGATCTAAATGTTATAACACATACAACGGATGGTAAAAATAATGCATCATCGTTTTCTTCATCGTGGATGTATTTTCCATTGTTTCAAAGTTGAATATCTGGCTAATATACGCATTTATTTTTTAGCAACGAAGGCTTGCCCTGCTGCTAGTAATGCATGCCACTGAATAGATGGACTTCTACTTCAAATGTTTTTACTTTAAACGCACTCTCCAGATAAGTTAACAACAATAAAGAGCGCCTCCCTGTGGCATGGGCATGGATGGCACTGCTGATACCACAGATCAGAAGATCTCTGCAGAGGAGACAGGGTGAGGCCAAGGGCAGAGTTTTGTATAATACAGTAACAGGGGCTGGGTCTTCTCTAGCCTGGCTCACAGCTACCAAAGTAAATTTAATCCAATTTTGTTCAAGGCATGGACTGGACTCTGGATAACCGTAACTGTGGCCAGACTAGGTCACATCTTACAGTGCCTCGAAGGGGAGAGGAATTAGTGCTCACTGCTTGGCCAATGGCGCCCCAAAAAGTGTTGCGCTCTTCTGGAGCAGGTGCTACGCTCCAAGGGGATCAAGAGAGCATCAATTGTTTCTCTGCCACTACTGACAAACTCAAAAGTTGTCCTAGTGGCATCAGCCATACCACTTCAACACAATATTCCCCATGTAACATCAAGAAAAATGGACAAGCCGTTGGCATACAAAAGACAAAATGTTGATTAACAGAACCCTAGTCTAGTGAAGAAGCCAAATTAAGATAGGCGCCGAAACGTTACGCATGCCAAGAGAGCGGAGGGTAGGAACGACAAAGTGGACTGATGCTATCAAGGAAAATGGACCCACTTCGCCGAAACGGTTTGCAAGAAAAAGTCAGGTCTGGCTCCATTAGCAAACCTAGGAGCGAAGGTGCTACTGCAGCACTGATACTACGCCCCGGCTGGAAAGAAGCCTGAAGAAGCACTTCCAGGTCACACACCCTTCTTCCTGCCACTGTACCAGAGTGCCAAGCCAGCTGGATTAACACAGCAAGGCCTGCGCCAGCCTTGACCACGCCTCACTGCTATGCCTACTTCAATAAACCATTGTCTTTACTCAAGGTTGGGATCCTGGCAGTACTGTGAAGACTGGGCCCTTGTTTGAGTTAGCACAGGTGAGGGGCAGCTCTGACACTCGCCTGAAAACAGCAGGTGTACATAAGGTTTTGGGTGCACCCAACCAATAGGTTGTGTTGGCTGGGATCAGGAAAGAGCGCCCTTTGATGTAGAGGTTACAGACCCCATCACAGCGACGTGGCCATGCTTTCTACAGAGGGAAGTTATTGTTATATACTCTGTAAAGTCCTTGCATGGTGGATCGGTGAAAACCTGGTGCCACTAACAGGTGCACTTGGCAACCGGTGAAGCCAGAACCGCTTTGCACATCAATCCCTTACGTAGTGCTTCGTGCGAGCAATCCCCTTGTGTACGCACTGCCTAGTAACAGCAAAGTAAGCTACCACAGCACACAGACCTGAAGATGATGACCAATTATCAAGCAGGATAGCTAAGGACTGAACACAAATTCAGGCTCCAAGCTCAGTTAGTTAAAACTAGACCGTGATAAAAAACACAAATCTACCCTGTACATCCGAGTACTTGGCAAAAGAGCGCCTTATGCTGCCATTATTGGTACTTGGGGATAAGCGATCCTGGAAACAGTTTTCTCCAACTTTTTACAACACGACAGGTTTGTTTCACATGAAACAGATCAACTCACACACACCTAACAGCTCAGCATGCCTTAAACTGCTGTCACTCAGCTCAACAGCAATCGAGATTAACAAAACCTACAGGAACTATGATACAAAAACTCTATACAAGCGAATAACACGGAGCAGGCATACCACATAGTCGAATGCCACAAAATGTGCAACAGTATTATGTGACAACACAAAGGAACTGACAATACAGTACCCTGCACACATTCAACAGGAACAAATGTACGCCCTACTGTGTACAGGAATCTGAGGTCTGCAGATCACCAACTTTGCATAACCGCATCCACCGCGATAATGGACTGCGAAAAATATCCGAGTCTCGCTTTTTCCTCCCACCAAGACTCTCCCAGGCTCCTGTTAGGATGCTATTACAAGCTCGAGATGACATTTACACTTCAGGAGGTTCAGGCCAGAAGCTTCCCTGAATCTACTCCACCTTGCTGTGGACGGAATGAGGCAAAGAATAGCTGCCCATTCACCAAGTGACCATGCAGTGCCCTTCATGTCACAGAACAGCGTCAAATCAACCGCAGGGGCGCTAGATGCTTCCGGAAGAGCCGGTGCCTTAGAGGGGCATATATGGTTGGAGTAGAGTCAATCAACTGGCAAGATTGCCCCATTTTGTTAGCCTATAAGACATTCTACCTATGCCCTGCTGGACCATTCAGCTTGCCCTATCCCTATCACCACCAAAAAGTTCTCAATACTTTAAAACCAAAGTACTGGCGTGAGTCTAGAGAGAGGAGGGAGTGAACGGAGAGGAGGACCCACCGGTTGTCTAATCCGGAGACACTTAGGTCACTAAATGTTGTAACAAGTTTAGAGGCAGGTTGCAGAGGTCCAACGATGCATCAGGTACCCACAGAATGCCACACCGGCTTTAAGCACCTGACCACCCAACTGAAAGCTCACGTGTATATTTTAAAGGTGTGCCCTTGAATTCGGACTCCTTTCAGAGGCCACCCACCCATGCCTCAGTCTGTGATGTCAGTAAACATAGGCAGGAGGCTAACAACAAGGGTAGGAGCTGCTCTGGTGCACAGACACCACGCGGTGCTAACAAAGCAGGAAGGAAGACCTCTTCTGCATTTAACGTGAATGTCTCAGAGGAGTGCTAGGGGCTGCTATGGACCCAGAAAGGGACTCTT
The DNA here is from genome assembly GCF_964204655.1 of Triturus cristatus. Classification (NCBI taxonomy): domain Eukaryota; kingdom Metazoa; phylum Chordata; class Amphibia; order Caudata; family Salamandridae; genus Triturus; species Triturus cristatus. Next base: position 60,495,680 of record NC_140595.1, read on the forward strand.
CCAGCATTACAAGCCTGTGGCAAATCTCAAGCAATAACAGGAGGAGGTGAAAAGTTACTTTAGATATGTAGAAATAATGAGCTGCAATTATACAACAAACGTGTGCATGCGGTGTCTGGGCGCTTTGCAAAGCGTGTAAACACTTACATAGAAGGTGCATAAACACATTGTACTATTGTGTGTGCAATTAAAGATTGGCATACGCAGACAAGTTTGAAGGCATGGGTAGAGTGGTCAATCGCCCAGGGACACCTACCTTCTAAGGCCCACCGGGAAAGTTAACTTTCTTTATATTTGATTTTTGTCTCTACCTAGGTGATCTAATGGTTTAGGGGGTTCAGGGTAAGACCCATTTTAATAGTTTTTTGTGATTCTGTTAAAATGTAACATATATTCAGCACTGTTTGGCATCATGGAAGCTTGAATTAGTAGGAAATGGGTAATACAATTCAAATTTGTTCCCCACAGGGGCCCCCAAAATCTTGCCCGTGGTCCCCAAATCCTTAAAATGACACTGGGCATACACAAGGCAGCTGTGACTACCAGGCGTGTGGCTTTCATGGGGTAAAGTGATATTCATTTAATAGGGTTCAATTGTACATGCTTGCAGATGTAGGTTTCCTTTTCATTTGATATCTTATAAATGACCTCAGATACCTGAACCCTCCCAATAGTCTGCCATGTGTTTTAAAACCGCCCTGCGTCCCCGAAATGTCCATCATTTCTCCCCAGTGTGTTCCTTTCCAGGAAGCATCCGCTTTTGTTTACTGTTGCCATGGACGCCATCTTCTCCTTGGCCACTCCCCCTCTTTCACCGCTGATATGTCTGCTGCGTGCACGATTACAGGATGCTCGAGCCAGTGCACGTTCAGACCAGATTAGCAAACACGTGATACAGAACAGATCATGTTCATCCTTTCTGGTGCCTTTCAATGGTGTTTCATACACCTGTAACAGTCAGTGATAGCTTACTAGTTCTACCCACGTATAGCTTACTAGTTCTATCCACGTACGACCAAATGCAGTCTACAAACCTACATGCAGAGACCTCCTCCTTTCCCATCCTTCCTGTAAAACAAAAAAAAAAAAATCTGTATTTGTAAACCACAAACTACTCACCCTTACGGGTCTCAAGGCGCTGGGGGCCGTTGTCGAAATTAAGTGAGCCATTGCCCAGAGTCACAAGGTGCTGAGCTGAGCTGCCGCCGGAGATCGAACCATGAACCCTGTACTCCGAAGTCAGCTGCCCTGGCCGCTGCGCCACACCTCTCCACTGTGGTCTATGCCACAAGCACGGAGAGCACTATCCTTGTACGACTATATTTTAGTAGTAAATATTGGAGGGGTGAGTGCCTGGAAAACGGGGAATACTTACACCTAAGGGGGAAAAACGTACTAAGGGTGAGAGAGCATTAGGGAGGGAAATGCAAAAACAAAACACTCATCCCAGCAAGAGTAAACCCATTGCTCTTCACAAGCTGCACTTCTAAAGTTACTACAGCATAGAATGCCCCACAATAGTTGTGAATGTACTGCAGCCCGGCCCTGGAGAAACTCGAGCGCCACAGATGACCCTTCACTGGTACCGCTTCATACTCAAATAGAAAATAATGGAGCAGACACTTGAAATAACACTCCATATCGGGTTTACTTTAAAAATATACTAAATTAATAATTATATGAACAATGTAAAAATACATTTCCTTTACTAATAAAATTACAATAACCTAAACTATATGTCAAACAATTCAAGTATTCAAAATAATTGTCTACATAACCTTTAATAAATGTTAATACAGAGTGAAACAATGTATGTGTTTTTTTTAAAATGTTTTATTACAGGATATTTGTAACTTTAATGAACTTTAACTTTAAATAATTTCTTAGTACACAGTTAAGTTAATGTGCTGTACCATATTAGTTCATTAATTATGGCATTAAAATAAATATATACTATTCCACATTAAAATGTTAAGATTTTTTATAAGTTTAGAATATCTTAATCCATTTTCCTCACTTTAACCTCAGCTTGTGTGTCACAAGTTACAAGTAGTGGCTTTATACCCTGGAGACCTGAGCTAGAACGATACACCAAGGGGTGAAGACATGCAACTCTGCACCAAGGAGTATTACGACACTCAGAAAGGGTGAATAGAAAAACTGCTTAACATTACTACAAGGTTCCGTAGATTCACACCGAGTACATTTACTTCTGTGAATAGGGCCTAGCGAAGATACACAAACACGACTATTCCAGACTCTATGCTACACTACGGGTAGGCAGCTCTGACCCTGGACAGCAAAACTCTTCCTTACAGGACACATCATAAATCCATACACTACCAGCCACGCACAACAAAAACCTGGAGAGGTGTGGCTCACTAGTTAGAGGCGGCAGACCCGTAAGCAGAGAATTGACCAGGGTTCAATTCCCGACGCGGCAGGGTCGTGGACCAGGGTCAAAACGGACTCGATAATTCTCGCCTCGGTACCTACTCTAACCAGGAACACACTCGGCAACTCTGGGCATTAAGCTTGCCTCATCTCTACAACGGCCCCCCACAGACGCCGGGGATGCCTGGTTTCACCTTGGAGATTCCCAGAAAGGGACCATCTCACAGGGATAGCCAGGACGGGTTCCCCAGCGGTATACAGCGCCGGGACGCCCTGTTGCTGGGGCAGCTGTGCGCTTTACAAGTCTACAACATTTACATTTACCTCTAATTTGTCCCCCCAAATGTGTGTTGTGGCCTTACAGTCCCAGAAACTGGCGCATCAGCCCCAAGCAAAAAGATGTCAGACATGCACAAAAGATGAATGCCTCGGTCTTCCTCATTTTTAACTAACCCATGCATAAGCACAGCTAAAGTTCACTGCGACACAATAAGGGCACCTTCCAACCCTCGCCATGACATCTAAATCCACCAAGGATATAGGGCGCTATAAAGATACTCCAAGGATCCATCAATACCGATTTTAGTGATTTTTAAACAGATGAAAGGTGAAGTACTTCCTGCTACTATCCAACCAGATGACTGCAGTGCACCCATGGATCTCAGTGGTGAGCATGCAAGATACTGCTACTCAATTTGTTTACAGTTCAGCTCCAGGTACCATTTAGCTGCTCCTTGTAAGTTCTGATATTCCTGTTACCCAATTTATAGCGCTTAATTTAGCAACTTCAGAAGGATGGATGACAGAGTCTGCCAGTCTGGGATTCGAGCTTGCAATTCTCGGCTCACAGCAGATATCAGCAATGAGCATCAACACACAAAGCCATCTTCCTGGCTCTGCCAGCTGTCCAGGCCAGAATGGGGAAGGGCTCACGGAGATGTATGTTACCAAATGAATCCGCACTTTGCATCGTCAATGTAGAAATGTTGCCCTCTGTGCAAAGTTACACAAACCCTAATTTACTAGAGTACCCGGCTCAACACCATGCGACTCAACTCAGTTTCCAAGAGAACAAGTTGTGGGCACTCCTTTCTCGCTTGCTCAACCACTGTCATCTTGTCCAGATGTTTTGGAAAAGAGGCCTGGACATGGTCCACTAAAAGCACTGTATTTGAGGAATGAGAGAAGCTGTAAGTCCAGTACGCGCTAACTGAGGTTTATGGTCGTCAAATCGGAAAAATAAGTCCATGTGCAACACATTGTTGCAATTCCACGGACTTCTTGAAAAAAAGGCTCTAAAAGCAGATCTGGGATTGTCCACTGTGTTTTGAAGGTTCTTTCCAACTCTCAACAAGCATTTGCAATGAATGCAATAGGTCTCACATTTGTGAGAGTTTAAGCTATTGGCATTGTAAATTACAATGCCTTTTACGTATCAGTTTTGATAATTTATGCATGAATGAAATGTGAGACCTATTTCACTTCAAAGAAGTGGCCACTATTGTCCCAGGCTGCTTGGAAAGCGAAAGCATGCATGGCTGAATGTTGCAGGAAAGCATGTTGTGCCTGCAGTAGGAGAAACTCAAGGAAAATAGTGCTTACAGTCTAAATAAGATATACCATGTAACAGAAGTAAAATGGCCAGTCCTAAGGGAGGTTACAAATGGGGACTAGGCGGTACTAAGTTGGGACTAACAAGCTATTAACAAATCTGAAGCCAGCATTTACGAAGGACAATGACACAAGCCAATGAAAAATATAGGCGGATACGGGCGAGGCTACAAGTTTATACTCAAATACAGCCGGTTATGCAGAGCAGCGCATGTGTTGCGCAGGCTTGACCTAAAAACACAGAGAAACGGGCAGTTATAGGTGTAGTACAAGGGGCAGGAGGAAAAGTGAAGTATCTAGGGTAGATCCAGTTACTTGGCCTTTCACTCCTAAGAAAAAACCTGAAAGTGAACTTCCAAAATATAAATTGGAATTTGAGGGGCTTAGTTGCAGAGGATACAGTGAAATTTACTCTGTATTTTCTTAGTCAATAACTGGTAAAACTCGACTTCATTCATTGCATCTTCAATGAGCGTAATCAGTTATTAATGAATCTAGAATATAAAAGTTTGCGGTCTCGACCCGTCATCCTCTGTTATAAAGTAGGCAACAAATCTCGCCTACACAACTGTCCAACTGTAAAACTAGATTTGACTGCCCCATATACCAGTGAACGGCATTTCCACTAGGCGCATTAACTTGCAGCTATTGTGGTGATGTTTCAGTTGCCCTGCGAACTGCGTCCCAACAGATAACTAAAGTATACAAAAGGGATGGATGGAATGCAAGAATTAATCTCAGCCACTAGTAATTGCTCGGGCCGCATCCCATTCCATAATTATTTTGCACACCATGCTACCTCAGTTTGGACCCAGCTTTAAGGAAATCAGTCTTCATCCTGCTATAGTGGGAACAGTCCAGCCTGAGCTGTCAAGCCAGGTCCTCTCTGAACCGGAACACAAGAAACCCAGGACTGGTTTCGCTCGGATTATGGGCTCATCAGCCGGGTATAGCTTGGTTCTAGTGAGACAGTGTGCACAGGACCCACATCTGGGCATACCAGTCCCACTTAGGGCAACATACTAAAATATACAAAAGTGGAAAGTGGAATGATTGAAATAATCTCAGCCAATGATAATTACTCAGGCCGCATCCCAGACAATCGTTATTTTGCACACCATGCCACCTCAGTTTGGACCTCAGTTTGGACACAGTGACCTCTTCACCTTCGGATAGTGCTCAACTATTGTTTAAAAATGTCAGCATGGGAACCTGGAGAGACTGGGGGCTTTGTGGAACACAGCTGAAAGGCGTCCACTACCCTCACCTGGTGCGGGACAGTTGAGTGGGTTCCAGCTTGGTTTTCTATTTCACGTAGGAGTAAAATGGCCCCCGTTGTCTCACTGTGCCAGAGTCGTGATGCACTGCTCGTTATACTTGTGAGCAGGCCTGACGGACAGACTATGTGAAGATCTCATATCACAAGACATCTTGTGTGATGAGCTGGCACGGCTAAGGGTGGCTTTTCACTCCTCAGTCTTCCAATGCATCAACATTCACGACAGTAAAGCCGTAAGAAGCCCAAAAGAGATCCAACCTGCAGGGCGCATGTCATGAAATGTTTACTGTACTCCCAGTTGCATCTATACCTTGTTTGTGCGATTCTGGTTCGTAACACCACTGGTTGACTATAGTGCTACAGTTTAATATGATGTTGACACCCAATGTAAACTAATATGTGTGGAGTACCAGTTTCTCTGAGAGCATTGTTTAAAAATTTGAAGACACTACATTCAGCGTTAACAACAGGCTTGGTGTATGCACACAAGAATTTCCAGTGCTTTCTCAAGATGAAAGGATAGGGGTGGAGTAAAATTACATGACCAGTATAAGTCACATTGCAATACTTTGAGAAACGCATGGCATGGCTAGATTTCCTTGTAGCTGCTGCATGATTATTTGGGATTTTGCTGCATTTCAACCATACTAATTCTGGATTTAAATAGAGGTGACAGTACACAAATGCTGAAATATTATGTATTTTGTGGTGGATTGTGGTTCTGTGGGTGACAGTGTAAAACCCTGACAGGACCACATCCGTTCGCATATAGTCCCAGGTAAATTCATTTTAGATCCTTTTGGACTGTAGATCAGGCTCCAGTAGGTGGAAATGGAAGGCAACGTTATGGTCAAAGTACCACACATTGCTTTGTTATTTTCGTTACTAGAAGGTATGGACTAAAACATTTAATAAAATCCTGGCACTATAAGACAGCCAGACATCCCACAGAACACACATCTGTCGTAGAAGAGACAACCATCACTTTGTCCTCTTTGGAAGAGCTGACGTTGGTAGAAGGGCTAATAGAGTTAGGTCATTAGATTATAAATGATCCCAAATGGTACAAGATGGAAATAAACCTGGTGAAAGGTAGAGCAAAGTAGGAACATTGGAAACAAGCATTGGCAACTCCAATAAGTCTCACATATGCAAGAGCTATTGGCTTTCCCAATGTGTTTTAACCATGTTGTACATGCTTGGCTGCTGTCCAGCATGGCTAAAAGTTATTGGCAGAGAGAAGAGGGGCGTAGAATGGAATGACTAAGAGTAAAGTGGAGTGGCCTAGAGTGTCACTTACTGGAGTGGTAAAGAGTGGAGTCGCCTAGAGTGGCGTGCAGTGGAGTGACGTAGAGTACAGTAGACTGGTATACAGTGCTTTGGGGTAGAGTTTTGCAGAGTATAATATCCTAGAGTGCAGTGGTGTAGGGTGCAGCTGCACAGAATTCAGCGACATACAATGCATCGCCGTAGAAGACAGTGGCGTAGATTAGAGTGTTGCATTGTAGAGTGCAGTAAAGCACAGTGGCATGGAGTGGTGTAGAGTGTAGTGGCATAGAGTGGTGCAGAGTAGAGTATAGTGCCGCAGAGTGGAATGCTCCAGAGTGCAGTGGCATAGAGTGGAGTGATTCAGAGTAGAGTGGCATACAGTGCAGTGGAATAAAATGTAGCAGTGCAAACTAGCATAGAGTTCAGTGTTGTAGAGTGAAGTGTTGCAGAGTAGAGTGTCGTAGAGTGCAGTAGCACAGAGAAGAGTGCAGTGTCGTACATTGAAATGGTGTATTGAAGAGTGCAGTGGCGTACAGTGGAGTGGAGCGCCGTGGCATACAGTGGAGTGCCGTAGAGTAGAGTGGACTGGTGTTGAGTGCATTGGCATAGTGTGTTGCAGAGTATAGTGGCCTAGAGTGCAGTGGCGTAGAGTGCTGCAGCACATACTTCAAAGGTGTACAATGTAGTGTTGTAGAATGCAGTGGCGTGGATTAGAGTGGGGCATATTAGAGTGCAGCAGTGTAGAGTGCAGTGGTACAGAGTAGAGTGGCATAAAGTGCAGTGGTGTAGAGTACTCTTAGCGTAGAGTGGTGCAAAGAAGAGTACTGTAGAGTGGAGTGCTGCTGAGTGCAGAGAAGAATGCCGGAGAGTGTAGTGTTGCATAATAGAGGTTTGCAGAGTGGCGTGGAGTTCAGTGGCACAGAGTGCAGTGCAGTAGAGTGATGTGGAGTAAAGTAGGGTAGAGTGGTGTGACGTAGAATAGAGTGGCGTAGGGTGCAGAGTATATTAGAGTGACATACAGTGGATTGGCGTAGAGTGCAACGGCATAGAGTGTATTGACAGAGCGCAATGGCATAGAGTACATTATTGCAGAGTGGCATAGGGTGGAGTTGGTCAGAGTAGACTGACAGACTAGAGCGGTGTAGAGGGCATTGGCATAGAGTGGTGTAGAGTAGAGAAGTGTAGAGTGAAGTGGCAAAGAGTTCAGTGGCGTACAGCAGAGAGGGGTAGAGCGCAGTGGTGTGGTGCAGAGTACAGTGGAGTCTGCATGGTGTGGTAGCACACAAAACATTTTGAATTGAAATGACCATTACATTTGCACAGACATGCAGTTTTACTAATAAAAACTATACAGTGCACAAACGATAATGTGTGGAAATGGCATCACTTAAATCTATTGCTCTGCTGTGATCATATGAAAGTATTTGTTTCCAATACACCTCAGAATGATCAAAATATTTGCTTCATTTGTGCTTAAATTCTGAAATACTAGCACAGTTCATTTAAATATTGTGCACTAGAAAAAAGAACCTTTCCTACAGTATCCAGCAAGATTGTCACATAAATCCTCTCACTTTGAAGTCGGAGAAAGAATAGTAAACTCCAAGTTTCCTGGAAGACAGTGCCTGACATTTGACCCCCGTCTCTGAATGCACAGCAAATGTGACAAGATAAGATCAAGATTTAAAAGCCTCTTTACAGAAATCGGTCACTGGTGGAAGAATACAAGGAGAGGTAGTGTGAATAGGTTTTGCTACTAGGGAGGGCCAAATTCGAGCTGGACAGCCTAAAACAAATAAAACCGGCAAATAGAAAGCCAGAAAATGTGAGTTACAAACCACAAAGCCAATGGTAAGCAACGGGCAAAATGCATTCCCCGGGAAGCTTTCTAAATGTCCCCAAGATGTCTTCAGCAAAACAGAGAGCTTTTTTTTATTTTATTTTTTTTAAACGCTCCATGTACCACAGCCATTACCCAGCAGATTATGCCAGGCGTCTAGACCAGAAAATGTAAACTTTCCTGGCTTTTAATGCAAAATTGGCGAGAAGATGGAAAAAAAGGTGGTAAGATAATCATAGAGTGTTTTTTTTCATATTCTGTCCAACTTTGTACAGGCTTATGTATACACAACAGGTATTATCCTTACAGCAATTTCCTGCCATGGCACTAGTGTCTCTCATTTTACAATCTTCCTTTAACACAGGCCTTCTGGCAGCCACACAAAACTGTCCAGACGTTCTCAGACACGCAGAGCAGCCTTCTTATTTTATGCAATGGAATGAATCAAAAACCATAGAACACTACCAAAATCTATGGCCAGTACATGCCAAAAAAATAAAATAATCAATAAGAGACTACAATATTGACCGTATATAAACATCTCCACATAAAAATGCTGTGCCTACAACTTGAATATGTTAGGGCTGGGTTAGAATAGAACGTGGTCACTGGAGGCTAGATGGCATATATTGTGTGTGACTGGGGAAGCAGCATGGCAGAAACACCTTAAGGCATGGCTGATGGTTACAGCCATGGCAGCAAAAATGAAATATAGCCGGGACTTGGGGACGGAATGACCCCTGCGGGTGGTGGATTGGAAGTTGGATCTTGACTGGTGCAGCCCAGCCAAAAAAAATGGTATTCCAGAGCCGGGGTTGTACACGGAAATGGAAAAAAGTTTGGGATCAGTGGGTGGGGTACAGGGGGTATTAAGGGCCCTCTTGCTAAAAGGATTATACGGGCAGGATGGGGAACTGGGGGATTTGCTGTACTAGATTCGGCTATTAATGTCACACATACTGATGTTTTGAGATCCACATATACAGTCTTGGGAGCAAATATTGAGGTAGGAATCTCCTGTACTCAGTTTGGTTCAGTACTAATGTATGACCGTCCGTGTTGCTGAGCATCTGTTTGATAAAAAATGATTAACAAAATAAAAGAATAATACATAGCCCTAAACTTAAATAAGTTGCAACTGGGTTGCTTGATTTAGCAGTGAAATAAAAGTCAAAATATGGCTCCGACAAATTCAGAATCATCATTTCGGACACCCTCTCAACCGAGCCACAATCTCACTGACCACACATCTCCATAAAGTGAATCAAACTCTAGCCTGTGATGGGACCGCCTGAACCTTTTTGGAAATCACCCCCATATGTTCCGAAAAACAGCAAGGTCCCACTAACAACAGATTCTGTGCTACACAAATATCCATTGCATCAGTATTTTTGTAAATTTCACATTTGGGCAGAGTTAACTTTCATGTCTGTAGTTGCAAGAGATGTTATTGCAGTCTATATTTTCAAATGGAACAGGTTAAAAGCGGTGTGAACACCACACCCTGGTTCCAGATAGAACCACCTTTCTAGCTTGAATTTTCAATCTTCGAAGTACTGCGAAAAGATGTTGGTAGTAAGCCAATTTGTGTAACTTTCCATTTATAAAGTGCAGGCCGCTCAATGATTGTCTCAAACTCGCCCCTAAAGAAGAAAAGAGCTCACAAAAAAAATCCCTAATTTTTTTTAAATAATGAAATTCCTCAAATACCTCAGCTGAATTTAAAAAAGCTCAGAGAGATGTCTGCATCCTACAGTGCCCTTGGCACGTAGCACCAACTCCTGGGGGGGGGGGGGACTGTCTCCCCACCATAGGCGGGAGTCTCTGCCCGCCACCAGCTCAGCCTTTGAAAAATGCCACTCATATTTCTCCTTAATCTCAAAAGACTATATAATCCCAGGCAATCCTTCGCTGGCCTGGCCGTGCCCCATCGGAGAGAGGGGGCAGGGCAGAATATTTTGTTCCCGAGGTAGAAGGACGGCAGATTTGATTACAGCCAGCAGAAAGAGTGGTTGCAAAGTTTATTTTCGCCCAACCTTCGCGAAGTTCTATCGAAAACTGCGCAACAGTGTAAATTATACGTTGTATCTATCCGAATTAAACATTATGAAGCGGTTCTGCATCAGATATATATATCCTTCGTACCACACATTCCCCAGTGTTCAGAGAAAAACTTCCAATTTTGGAGCAAAATCACACAGCGATAGATAAGGGGATTTTCCCTGAACGATTTTAACAAGTCACTCGAAAGCAGGCGGTGGTTGTTCTTTTTCAGGGCCATGCTACTGTGCATAGATGACCTGTAGACGTGTACTCATGAAAGCAAAGTCTGCAACTCTGCTTAGATAAAGCTGTGAAAAAGGGGAAGGTTTCAGAGAGGCCTCCTGTACACATTTTACTTCACTGGGATTGCTTGGAGTGAAAAAAAGGCCCAAGTGCAGATCAAATATCAGCAAAGGTAAACTGCAAAACTTCGTATTTTCTGCAAAAAGCGAAAATCATGAACTTCGCAAAACTTAATAGAAACTTTACACTTTAGTCTCGGCAAAACTGGCCTGGTGAAACGACTGCAGACTATCTTCTGAAAGAGAAATCGCTGGGCGCCCACAATTCCCATCACCTCCTCAAACAATGTAAAAACATCTCGCGAGATACCAGTGGGTCACTGGTTTGTACAGAAAAATGTTCTGCTCGAAGTCTCATGCCAATATGTTCCTGTACGTTTTTACGGGAAGTGCACCCTTGGGTAAAAAAAAAATAATAATAATAATAATAATAGATACTTCCAAGACATATTCCACTACAAACGCTTAAGTTAGCAAAAATCTAGTGGCATTTCATGAAATGTCTTGGGAAAAAAAATCGCCGGTTTTACACATCCACTGACACCCCCCTGGATTTGATGCCACCCCGCTGTGATGCAGAGGTGACCAGAAGGAAAATAAAAAAAAAACAATGAGCAACAATCTTAGCATAGGCAACCCAGCCTTACCCGACTATTTGAAAATATAACAATTTTAGCCTCAAGTGAGTTTAGAATGCAGACCTTGAACCCAACTATTGCAACGATATTCTCCGTATTTACTTCCCAATGGTCTGTTCTGTAATAACTTTACATATTTAGTTTTTTGTGTTTCTGTCACACAGAGGTTCGCTTTACGCGTCATTCTCCCACAGAATTTCATTGGTGGGGCCTCTGCTGAGGCGGCTGCAAGGGAAGCTCGGAGCTTGGAATGGAGGATTGACCCTTCTAGGGGGAGGACATGTGTTTTTCGCAGGGCAGTGGCTTTGTGAAGGTCCCAGGGCAATGTAAAAAGCATTATGCCCCATATATTTATCATATGCCTATTTATCGGCCAGCCTGGATGTTTGCACATAATGGACAGCTTCTTGAGTTGAAAAGGCTTTTTATCAAAAAACACAGTCCTGGTTCATTTAAGAAGAGGCCTGCGCTTTTCGCCAGAGCAAGTTTTCCTCTGGACAGCAAGATAATTTTCACTGTAATGGAATTCAGCCAAGCTGCAAATTGTAAGCAGTTTTTTTTCCCCGGAAAAAAATACTTTGTGAATCTGGACCAGTAACTGCTTTCTGAGAAGTATATCTTATACATAACCATTGTGTTATCTTGTACCATAAACTGGTGCAAAATGTCCAATTTTCATTGGTGGATGTTGCAAATTAAAAAACGAATTCAGGTTGCAACATTTTCCATACAAGTTTCCCAGGGGTTAAAAAGATTTGCAGCTCACACAACCCTTAGTCACTTCCACGTAGGGCCACAAATCCCAACTCGAGCGGGGCTGGTGGATTATGACAGTTTATTGGCTACACGGTAGACATGAACTCTGGTTACAGCCTCAGCAGATGTGGGATACTGTGTTTTTGAATTTTATCACTTCTGTCTGGCAGGAGTTATATTGTTTTAGTTCCTCTATTAACTATATCAATAGTGCACCTTGTCCCACCGATTATCGCGGTCAACTTATTTTCCCTGAATATCAGTTCCTCTTCCCCGTCAATGGCCGTGTGCGGAGTTGGGTGGGGGTGCACCCAATCCCCAGCAAGCGGCCACCCCTGCGGCGCACAGCCAGTGTGGTTTGGCCACAGGATCAGGTCTGCAGTTCGGTTCTGTGCCCAACCGCACATATGAGTTTGTAACTCACCCCCCCCCCCTTTTTTTAAATTATATATAAATAGCTTTCGGATCCTGCCCGACTGACGACTGATCGTATGGGATCCTCCTTTTTTCTCGGTCACCGATTGACTGTTCACTCTGAAACCTTCCAGGACAAGCTGAGATTGCCAAACCAATAAATTAATTTCCTAATGTAACAAGGTCCTACCTATATCTGCACAGGGGCAAATGCCACTTTGTAAAATTAATATATATTTATTAAAAGAAAAAACACTGAAGTTCACCAGCCACAGTTGGTTTTCTAACCTCTACCATGGACTGCACATAGGCTCACACATGGCACCACAAATGACATGTTCGTTAGAGTCACTACCCTGTCTTTTTAAGGGATCCACTTTGCAGCCTAGATTAAAACGGTCTATGGTGGTACCCACCCCAATTTTATTTTAGCCCCCCTTGGTAGGGTTAAAAACTTGTTCTATTGGGGTGAACTTTGGGAAATGTCTGCCCTGTCATCCTCTATGCTTCTTTTGATTGAAGCAGAGAGGAGGGACATAGTCAAAGGCCATGCCCGCGGTACCATAAATATATTGCTTGGGGCTTATTGCCTTAGGTCCATATAAAGTAATGTTGTTTTTGGTAGTAAGATGTGCGAGATCCACTGTGGTGCTATCCGTGTTATCTCTGATGCCTTGGAGACTTCGTGTTTTGGTAGATGGGAAGCCAGGCATTCAAGGTGCTTTAAACCAGGTTTTGCATTGCAAAAATTATGTCCCTTTAACTTCCTTCTTACCCTGAAACAAGACATTGTTTATTAATCTAGGTTAGTACGTGACTGCAGCAGGGAACCATAATATCCCATCAATATCTTTCTTTTTTTAATTCATGTTTTGGGTACTGTAATGATATTCTTTGCCTACTTAATGCAGAACTCACAGGGCATCAGGTCTGGCAAAAATGGCCACTGGGTGTTATGTTCCATATAGGTACCCCAATATAGGCTCAGGTAGTCACCTAACCTTTCACCTATATTCTCCCCTACCATTACACTACATAACCGTTCTTGGGACTGACCTTTTAACTAGTCACAGTGCTGCTTACAGGATGTAGGGTTTTCAATGAAAACTAGCGTCATCCATTATGCATGAGGATTCTTGGAAACTCAGCAGGACTACCATCTCCTGCATGATAACTATGTACACGGGTCATTCCTTATTGTCATCCAAGGTCCAACATCACAGAGCAAGGTAGAAGCCCTGAGGGTACCACTTTGGGTATATAAACACCATATCTTGCTGAGGTAATCAGAGGAGAAAAGAACTTCAATGCAGACACACCGGCGCAAGACGCTGAGGTTCCAGCACGCAGAAAATCCAGCTTGCAGTGGTCTGCCATCCCTTGCGGGGTGTCCCATCTACAGACCAAGACGGGGTTCCACAGTCTCTGACTTCAGGTAATGGGGTTGACTTTATCCTAGAGGGATTCTTGGCTTTTACACCTACATACATGCTAGGTACACTTAGGTACATCTACTTTGGGTTGCATCATAGGAGTACGCATTCTACGGTCATGTATTTTATATACTTACCTGTATTCAATGTTTTAGCACAATGGTAGAAATCTACCATCCTTTTTCTCTGTTAGTGCTTATAATCATGTATATCTGTTACTGTCTAGTTTTTGTTTCAGCACACCTATTTCACACTAGAATGACGCTGTCTCAATAAATGCTCATTGAAAAACGTCCCCACCGTTTATTCTGTGCATCTCTCTGAGACAAAGGGAGCACGAGTGACTGAGCGACAAGTATCGCACTGTTTCCACGATTCTGAGGGATCAGGGTTGTCATGCTCAATTGTTGCCAATAACTATTCTCTCCTTGGTAAGAGGGGTTTCTAGTGGCACTGTGAGCTATCTGGTATACAGGCTAACATACCCAGTAGGGGTGTCTAGAATCAGTCTGACCTTAATCCTACAGTGTATGTTGTCTAAACACGCAGATCCTATATAGGTTTATAGGAACTACACGACATGGGCTCAACACAACAACACAATACCTTCGGGTATGTTCTGTGTCCATCATGTATAACATAAGGCATGGCCTGCTGATGATGGGGGGGAGGGGGGGGGGGTGAGAGGCCTGGATGAAGTACAGTCTTTTTAAGATCCTGCAGGGCTGGCACGGCTCTGCTCCGTGGGTCTGCTGCCCCACTCCTCCCATTGGAGGTGCGACCATGCGTCCTGTGACATGGTTCATCTTCTCGCAGAATGCCCCGCGATCCGTCCTCTCAGCACCGCAGTAGTGTCCATGCTGAGGGAGACCCTGGATATACCCGCTCCACTATTTAGTCGGCTGCTCCCCCTGCATGATCTTGCAGACCTCCCCCCAGCTAACACATCATGCTCGCCGCCTCCTCACCACCGCTCTCACAACAGCCAAAATCTGCACACGGTCTCATTGGCGCTTACCGCAGATCCCGACCAATGGGGAATGGCTTGCAGCCATGTTAAGGACTGCCTCCTACCAGAGCGGATCTATAACCTGATGGATAGGGCTGATGAGTTCCTCCTTATTTGGCCGCATCTGAGGGGAACACTGACTCCCTTGGCCACCCTCCCTGCCTTTGTTTGCCCCGCCCCCTTCCCGCTCCCCTCTGCCCCTGGCTTTTTGCTTGCTTACCCGTTTCACGGTCTCTGCCCGGCCCCCTTCCCGCTCCCCTCTGCCCCTGGCTTTTTGCTTGCTTACCCGTTTCACGGTCTCTGCCCGGCCCCCTTCCCGCTCCCCTCTGCCCCTGGCTTTTTGCTTGCTTACCCGTTTCACGGTCTCTGCCCGGCCCCCTTCCCGCTCCCCTCTGCCCCTGGCTTTTTGCTTGCTTACCCGTTTCACGGTCTCTGCCCGGCCCCCTTCCCGCTTGCTTTTTGCTTGCTTACCCGTTTCACGGTCTCTGCCCGGCCCCCTTCCCGCTCCCCTCTGCCCCTGGCTTTTTGCTTGCTTACCCGTTTCACGGTCTCTGCCCGGCCCCCTTCCCGCTCCCCTCTGCCCCTGGCTTTTTGCTTGCTTACCCGTTTCACGGTCTCTGCCCGGCCCCCTTCCCGCTCCCCTCTGCCCCTGGCTTTTTACTTGCTTACCCGTTTCACGGTCTCTGCCCGGCCCCCTTCCCGCTCCCCTCTGCCCCTGGCTTTTTGCCTGCTTACCCGTTTCACGGTCTCTGCCCGGCCCCCTTCCCGCTCCCCTCTGCCCCTGGCTTTTTGCTTGCTTACCCGTTTCACGGTCTCTGCCCGGCCCCCTTCCCGCTCCCCTCTGCCCCTGGCTTTTTGCTTGCTTACCCGTTTCACGGTCTCTGCCCAGCCCCCTTCCCGCTCCCCTCTGCCCCTGGCTTTTTGCTTGCTTACCCGTTTCACGGTCTCT
The DNA here is from genome assembly GCF_964204655.1 of Triturus cristatus. Lineage (NCBI taxonomy): Eukaryota > Metazoa > Chordata > Amphibia > Caudata > Salamandridae > Triturus > Triturus cristatus. The sequence goes on from NC_140595.1 coordinate 60,511,617, forward strand.
GCCCGGCCCCCTTCCCGCTCCCCTCTGCCCCTGGCTTTTTGCTTGCTTACCCGTTTCACGGTCTCTGCCCGGCCCCCTTCCCGCTCCCCTCTGCCCCTGGCTTTTTGCTTGCTTACCCGTTTCACGGTCTCTGCCCGGCCCCCTTCCCCTTATTGTCAGATTCATGTGTATCCCTTTTGACAATTGTGTCGCTCTTTTATACTTTTGCTGCTTGAATTTGGCTTTGCTTTCACTGACATTTGTGAATTCAATAAAATAAAGTTCAACACAAAAAAAAAAGTTTCAAAATGCCCTCTCAATGTAAAATGATGCTGAACCATAACATCAAAGGTACTAGCACTGATAACAAAGAAACGTATGCCACACCGGTGGGAATATATATGGCCCAATAAAACATGTTACTGGGAACAAGTGTACTAATAAACAGAATCACATGATTATTACTGCAATGCGAAGGTCAAACAATGTTATGACATCAGCGCCAGACAGACTGATTCACTTTTAATTCAACTTGTGCTCTAGTTCTAGTTAAACACCTTTGTGTATAGCACGTAGGCATGGACACACAACAAGGTTGAAATGCAGATATGCTCCAGCAAATACACTAGATGTCACCATCGCTGGAAGGTTAGGGGCATCAGGACCACCTCAAATCTCAGTCTGTCATGGACATGGCACCTCCTGCCAATCAAAAATCATAATAAGGAGTTTAATATGGCACAAACCCACATGGCTGTTAGCCAGACATTTGTATACAATAAACAGAGTGGGCTCTACGTTTGCCATTTTCAACCATTGGCGTTCTTTAACCAACCTTATTCAAACATTGACTTAAGCCTTTGTCAATCATGCCTTTGGCACAGTCAGAGTATTCATCTCCAACCTGATGCCATTGGCTGTTTGTGTGTATCCTCCGCTCGAGTGCTTGCCCTGCACTGCATGACGGACTACTTTCCAACTACAGCTTGGTCCTGCCGACCCCCTCCCATGTGTCTCGCTCCAATGTTGTACGTGTTCGCACTTAAAAAACAAATCTATTAGTTTGCCAATGCTAGTGTGGGTGTTCTGAAGATTTCTTTTAGGGGCACTTTAAAGCTGGTCTGGTTTTGGGCATCAGGTGCCCTTATGTGGTACTCGTGGGTGGGTTCATGTTCTGTTTATTCCAGACTTCCATTTCATGCTCTGAAATGATTGTCGCTCAGGATACCTTCTGCCAGTGTTGGCAGATGGGAAGCAGTCAGCTGAGTGAAAGGTATGGAAAGCTGGGGGCTGGTTATGAATGGCCTGGGGTCAGTCTCTTCCCAGACTTACCAAATTTCCAGAAGAAACAACGTAGGGTCAGCAACCATGAGTTGCGACGGAAGGCTTTGCTGAAGAGCACAGTACCTAGTCCTTCCCTGTACTGCGGGTCGTGTGTGCCTGGAAGGAATGGCATGGAGTGTTTAAGAGCTGTGCTACTCAGACGGTCACCATTCTGCCAGTTTGTTTCCTCCTCCTTACAGTTGGTCAGCAGATTTACTGGTTTTTGGTCACTACGCGAGGTGTAACTGGACCAGATTCTGGTAATCGCTGGGTCATGACCGCCCAAAGGCTTTCTGCATGGTACACAGCAGCTCAACCCTGTGGTCCACCAGGAGCCAGTGGAGGGCTCTCGGTGCCAGGGTTGCTTGGTCCTTTGTTTTCTACCCTCGGATGTTTCAGGATATGCTTTTGGGAAGTGGTTGTATCGGCTGTTGCCCTCTTCTGTATTTCTGCACAGCTGTTGGGAAACTCCTGTTGCCCTTCGAACTGTACAACTCCACGCTGTCCTGGATCCTGTAAGATCCCCATCCTTGCTCCAAGTGCCCCAGGATCACCCATGTTCCCCATAGTGCCGTGATACTACTGGTAATCGATTGCCAAAGACTACCTGTGACACTCAGTTACTATTAACACAATGGTTCTACCAGAGCATCCCGCTTCATAGGTTTGGTCAATTTACTTAAATCGCCACTGCACGATTTGCAGGAAAAAAGGGAGATCAGGTTGGAAAGGGGCATAAACGCTCTCCGCCATTTCTGGTGCCACTGGACGCAAAAACGTTCTCCACCATTTCTGGTGCGACTGGACGAGTGTCTTGGCGATGTAGTTAATCAAGAGATTCACACTTGGACTCGTTGCGTACTTAAAGTATATGACAGATAACCTTCACCATGTGAACCGTGATAAATACTGGTCCAGCCGTTCATACCTAAATAATTATACTTCACATTTTCTTGGGGATGTTTATTATATCGGCCTACTTTTGAGACGGATTCCTCAAATTTCTGGTCAGTTTCCATTAGATTTGACAATAACCATTATCGTTATAAACTGATGCACCCATCAAAAATCATTGGTATATGCGTTTTGTGAGAACATGCAATTGGGGGGGAAAAAGTGTTTTTGGAGGAGTGCAGAGTGAAAAGATTCCTTCACCTTCCATAGAACAGCCTGTACCAAACGCAACACGTGCGTAAATGGAAACATCTGCATGCCATTCATAGGGCATGATGTAAGAGAACACGTGCTGTTTACTAGAGAGTTGAACCCTGTGTTCAGCACTCTCAAGAGACATCGATTCGCATCTGCAGTACATTGAAGAGAAACATTTCTACAAAAGAAACAGTGGCAGTACTTAGAACAGTGTGATAATGCTAACAGAATCACAGCGATCTGTTGGAAATGAATTGTGGCAGCAGCACGGACATCATTGGCAAGGGCAGACACTCATAGGATCTATTTATGGAACAGCTGACCTACCTATAACTACACAGTGGTGACTGCCATTGGGTTAATATATATCCCAGAGGGAAGAGGAGGTGTGGGTGTGTGTGTGTGTTTTCACTGAAAAAACCATAGGTTTCAGGGGCGTTATAGTTAGCTGGACATTTCACTTGTACAAAACCATTGAAATTCTCCCATTATAGTTAGTTCAGCTAACTAGAACTCGCGCGCCTGCAATGCACTGCTGATGACGTCACATATTACATCACTCATGACATGGTCAGTGACATCACTCATGACATCATGCCCCCCCCCCCCTTCTTTCCCTAATATTCTTGGCCCTGGGGACCCCAGGTCCTGCCCCCAAATTTACTTTTATTTTATTTTTTAAATTTGGGAAGGGGGCTGTGTAGCCCCTCTCCCGAGGTCTTAATCGGCCCGGGGACCCCATCGCCCAGGGCATGGCCTTTTTAAAAAAAAAAAAAAATTCTTTTGGAGTGGGCTGCGTTGCCCCCCTCCTCAGGCCACTTAAGGCCCCGGGGACCCCATCCCCGGGGCCGGCCTTTGTGTGTTTTTTTATTATTTAAATTTTGAGGAGGGGGGCCGCGTGGCCCCCCTCCCAGGCCACTTGTGGCCCAGGGGACCCCATCCCCCGGGGCTGTCCCTCTCCGTTGGGGACCGTGGGGGTCCCCATTCCCCCCACGGTCCCTGCTGGCTCCTCGGGCGCCGGCATTGCTTTTCCACATGGGGAGCTGCTAAGATGCAGCTTCCCGTGTGGAAAAGCAATTTGGTTTGAATTTTGAAAGAGAGAGCAGGTTTCCCTGCTCTCTCTTTCAAAATTCAAACCAAGTTTGCTATGGCAGGGCGGGAGCCGCGATGCTCCCGCCCTGCCATAGCAAACTACAGTGTCCCGGGGGTGGGCACCCCGGGATACTGCAGGAGCTGGCCCTGGGGGGTGGCGGTCCCCCGGGCCATCACAGACTCCAGGAGAGGGGCCGCGCGGCCCCCCTCACACAATCTACAGAGCCCTGGGGGGTGGTGGTCCCTGGGGCTGGGGTCCGTCACAGACCCCCTAATTTAAATATTTAGAGCCCCGGGTAGGTGGCGGTCCCCGGGGCGTGTGGGGGGGGGGCTTGAGCCCCCCCCCCCCCCCAGAGGGTATTTAAAAAAAAAAAAAGCCCCGGGGTGGCGGTCCCCGGGGGGGGGCCTAGAGCCCCCTTGCAATTCATTTCTTAAAGCCCCGGGGGGTGGCAGTCCCCGGGGCTGGGGGGCCTGAGAGCCCTCCTACCTAATTTAAAGAAGCCCCAGGGGGTGGCGTCCCCGGGGCTGGGGGGCCTGAGAGACCCCACACCTAATTTAAAGAAGCCTCAGGGGGTGGCGGTCCCCGGGGCTGGGGGGCCTGAGAGACCCCGCACATAATTTAAAAAAGCCCCGGGGTGGCGTTTGCCGGGGCCTTTACATAATAACTATTGCCCCTGCGATTTGCCCCCCCCGGAGGCTAATTACCAAAGATGCGCAGGAGCCCGCGCTTCGTTTTTTAAAAAATGTATTTTTTTTTTTTTTTTAAACCGGCAGGATCTGCGCACCCTGAGCGCATCCTGCAGTTTAAAAAACCATTGGGGGTCCCCCTGAGCAGGCCTAGGGGGTCAGGGTGTTTCTATCCTGCCGTCTTTTTGCGTTTTGCGCATTTTTCCTTCTGTTTTCTTGTGCCTCGGTTCTAACGAGGCACAAGATGGCTGCCGACACTTCCTGGTTTGGAGTGTTGACAGCCAATTAGCATACAGCTCGTGCTCGACAGGATGCACGGATCCACCGCGCCCATAGATATATATGTGATTTTACTTTTGATTTTCTCAGGAACTACTGAACGGATTTACACCATTTAATCAAAAGGCACGACTCTGAACCAAGGGCTACCTTTTTGCCAAATTTGGTGTAATTCCGTTCAACAGTTCGGACTGTAGCTGCGACTAAAGGTTCCTATGGAAAATTGATGGGGAAAACACATTTTGGGACACCCCTTTTTTCTTGGCCCCCGCTTGACGAATCAATCCGAGACTTTCAGGATAGGAGCGGACCGGAGCTGGCCAAAAGTTTTGAAAATTTCACGAAGATTCGTCAACCGGCGCCAAAGTTATTGGGAATAGAATGTTGCGGATTTCCTATGGAAAATAGGTCCCAACTATAACTACCTATTGGCAACCGCCAGTAGGTAATTATATATATATATATATATATGAACACCAACTCCAGTTTTCTGTTTTTCTGGACACCAACACAAGGACTCTGGTTGTGTTTACGTAAAAGGTTCTCTTTTATTTTGGATTACGATGGTAACGCGTTTCGCCTGTGTCCACAGGCTTGCTCACACTTATATATATATATACATACGAGAGATGGATATATCTCAGTATGGGGCAGTAGTCACATGTGATGTTATAGCTGCCGACGATAACATTTCAACTACACAGCATCCACACAGTTACATAGTCAGACACTGTCTCTGCACAGATGAACTTCTGCAACAAGGATTCACAGCTTCAAGCACAAGCCACACACTGTTCGGACATTATGACGTTCGGCTTCTACCACCTCAAAGAATGCTCAGAACTCTGCATTCACCATTACAGGCACAGCTTACCTTGACTTTCTCAACACTACATACCCGTATGAATACTGCACAAAGAACACTGCACCACAAGAATTCTCTTTATTTGCAGCACAACAAACGAAAGGACTTTAACTAAAGTCTATATCATTTGTGTTGCCACACTGCAAAAGTGACATTGTCTTCCTGCGATCGGATCTTTAACAGACACGCACATCCACGAAGTCTTCCGTGTGCCTGCGCACACTTCAAATCACCATAGCCCACCAAGGCGCATATGCACATAAACACACACACACAATATCACCAGTGACAGTCACTGAACTTCTCAAACGATACTCTGGGTATAAAAACGGTTGTATTTTTGTTTCTACAAAGGTAGGGAAATCCTTTCCATAGCCTCACCCACCCAAAGGGTGGCATGCTTCCTCATAGGGGTCCGCCTCGCAATGAGAACCCTGGGAGCATCAGTGTGGGATCCAACCCTCAAGTAGAGGGGTGCACTTTGAGATGAATGTCGCCGGAGTGTCCCCTAAGGGAGTTGGTGTGGGTGCATGATTTTTGTGCAAAGAGCAGAGGGGATACTGGTGTGAGGGAAAGAGTTGAAACCTCCCGACAGACCCAGAGTTGTATTCTTGTGTACAGGGATAGGGTAAACAAAACCAAGTGGGGCTTAATTCGACCCACAGAGAGTTCTATTTCTGCTCTTTGCACAAAAATCCTCCACCCACACCAACATGCGTAGTGTAAGAGTGTGTAAATGCTGCATATCTGTGTGAATCCGTGTTTTGCAGAGTGCATGTGGCTAGTCGGTTCATGTCATGTGTTCACCCTTGTGACAGTGACTTCAATCAATAAAACGCCTCTCTCTACAACAAGCCCTGCTTTGCTACGTTGCCTTTTCCTAATCCATATACAATAGACAACCTATAGCTCATAGAACGCCGTCAAGCTCTCTGCTGATAGGACATTTTTCTGTTCGGAAAAAAATCTATACAACAATAGACACGCGTACAGGGGATCCTGTGTATTATGGTCCAATATTGCTACCTATGAGCTCTAGGGACAAGACCCCAAACTGCGAGGCCGAGAGTTATGTTTCCAACAGAACCCCAAGATGGCATTATAGGACCATAACACACATTATCTTTTTATTAATTTCTAGGTCCGATATATGGGAACAGTGCAAGCTGTCTGGTTGTGAAAGGCCTATTGTGGGCTCACCCAACACCAGCAGCGGGCCTTCCGACTGCCTATTGCTTTCCACTCATTGGCTTGATTACCACCCTCATTTTCTTGCTACTCATTTGACGGCTTACCTTCCCCTTCTTACGTTTGTCCCTCCCTGGGAACATATACTCTTCATCATCCATTTGATTAGATGGATTATATCCTTTCACTTCTCTCATTTACGGTACTCCTTTTTTATTTCTCTTTAAATTGTCCATGGGAGGGTGTATATTTTCTAGCTCTTTCCCTCATGTGCTGCTTCCTTCCCCCAAACACCCTGCTGCGACTCCCCCTCGTGTGCTACTCTGTTATATGCCTCTCCCCACCCCAAGCTTTTCATGTTGCTCTCCCCATGTGCGCTGCTTTGCTTGTCGTCTGCCTCTCCCCTGGTGTTGCTCTTTCCCTTATGTGCTGCTTCCCTCCCCCAAACACCTGCTGCTCTGCTCTGCGTTAATCTCCCCCTCGTGAGCTGCTCTTTTTGTCATTGCCTCTCCCCACCTCAAGCTTTTCATGTTGCTCTCCCCATGTGCGCTGCTTTGCTTGTCGTCTGCCTCTCCCCTGGTGTTGCTCTTTCCCTTATGTGCTGCTTCCCTCCCCCAAACACCTGCTGCTCTGCTCTGCGTTAATCTCCCCCTCGTGTGCTGCTCTTTTTGTCATTGCCTCTCCCCACCTCAAGCTTTTCATGTTGCTCTCCCCATGTGTGCTGCTTTGCTTGTCGTCTGCCTCTCCCCTCGTGTTGCTCTTTCCCTCATGTGCTGCTTCCCTCCCCCTAACACCTGCCGCCCTGCTCCACGTTGCTCTCCCCCTCGTGTGCTGCTCTTTCTGTTATACTCCTCTCCCCACCCCCCAGCATTCCATGTAGCTCTCCCCCCATGTGTGCTGCTCCGACTGTTGTCTGCCTCTCCCCTCGTGTTGCAATTTCCCTCGTGCTGCTCTGCCACTCCTGCCCCACCCGGCTTAATTTCTACCTTACTACCCCACCTCCCTCTTTCTTCCACCCGCCCACTCCTCCGATACTCTCCTCATTTCAAATTTTTATTTTAATACCATTTCTTTTTCTTGTGCTCCTCTACAACAAAAGCGCTTTCATACACTTACATTTCTATTTTTTTCTTACCAATCTCAGTGCTTTTGATTTTGCTTTTTGCAGATACTGTATAACATTGGCAAAAAGCACTGTGAAAACCCATAGATCCATTAGAACGTCCTATTATTGGCTTTGAATAGGTCTCTTTTACAAGGGATTTGTACTTCGAACATGTGACTTGTAAGCAGCTTTAAGCAGTGTATGCTCAACACGTCTCAGTTCCACAAAACGCGCACATTTAAGAAACACAAATCAGTAAAAAAAAATTCAAGAAACTATGAGTAGAGACTAGACGGAAAAGAGAGCGAGAGGGTTGTGTAGGATATATGCTTGTAAAATTCATTACAGGCACAGGGTCAGACTGATTTTCATATGGCCGTGTCTGAACTGGGGTGGCAGAGTGGGCTAAAGAATGGTGATGGATTAAACCCAGATCAGTTGACTGGGGGTGAGTACTTGCAATGTTCAACACCCCGTCCATCATTTCCTTTGGTTTTTGCGCTGTAAAATTAATTGCACCTTTGCTTTCCCTGGAGTGCTGATATCGTTGAGTGTGGCCCTAAGGATGTATGTGGGTGAATAAGGGTGTTCATCAACCTGGACCTTCGTAGGACACCCTCTGCCTTGCTGCACTTTTGCTTCCATTTTTACTTGAGACATCTAAGTGCTTTTAATTTTGCTTTTTGCCAATACTGCATGGCATCAGCAAACAGCACTGAGAAAACCTATAGAAAACCTATCGGTCCAAATGTTTTATGTTACATAATGTTCATACTTGGGACATGTAGGTTACAAGTAGTTCTGCACAGCCTATGCCCAACATATATCTTCTCAGTACCCCAAAATGCACACACTTGAGAACAAAAAACGCAAAAAAAAAAAAAAAAAATGAAACCGTAGTTAGAGGCTAGACTGAAAAGAGGGATAATAGATGCAACCGAGTAAGCTGGACTGCGTTTTGAGCCTTCCAGATTCCCTACTGCTACTCAAACTAGATCTTTTGATCCCCAAATCAATGCTTCGTGTGGTTAAATGGCCCTAGAGAACCCACGAGTAGGACTGGAAATTCATTTTATTTAATTATTTAATTTTAATTTATACTTTTTGTGTGGCGTTCCACAGTCCATTGGCTGCACAAGGCATTTGGCACCTGAAGTGGGACAAACAAGGCCTTACAGCAAATAACATTGACTGATGGGCAGGTGTTACAGACACTGGACTATAAGCAAGATGGTAAAGGGTAGGCTTGCAGGCACTTTGAGAACTTTCTGAAGTTCTCTTGAAGGCAGTGGCGAAGCGATGGGAGTCCATTAGCGTTGTGTCTCATTAATGTAGGCGTGGGTTGTAACTTCTGCCTGTCTGATGGTCATGTTGTCCTTCTGGTCACTGTTGTCCTTCTGGTCAGTGTTGTCCTTCACTTGTAATGATGCTGTGTCTGGTCATTAATACAGCCTGTTGACGTCCTTCGGTGCCATCGGGGGATACTGGGGGGTGTTGTTTGGTATTTCATACCAAGGAAGAAACACTTTAGAAGGACTATTCTTCCAATAGATCACGGGCAGAGAGAAAAAATATTGATGCACAGAGGTTTTGGAAATTAGTAGAGTTTACATATTGCAGCTGTTATTGGTGTTTTTCCTAACATTCTATTATTTGATTTTTCTAGGGTGCCCAAAGGAGACTTTCGTTTTGGTCTCGTAAGTGATTGAATTACACTATAGACAATATATTTAACCGTGACTAAGAGGTGCAAATAATGCTTTACTAGCCATAGAAAACATCAACTTGACACACCAACACATTCAGGCGTGAGGTTTTATTTTAATGCTTTGTTGTAATGAAAATGTAACCTGAAAGTAACTGTAATGTGTTACAGGATATGTGCAGAACACATTATTTTGTTTTCTATACTTTACAAAACATCTTCAGGGTGGTTTGTCCAGAAATCAAGTTCTTTTTCTTGTCTGCTGAATACCTGTGGTGTCTTTTCATGCTATGTCGTTGCTGCTCAATAGATAAGTTGGGTGTGCCTTGTTGCTTTTTTAGGTCTCGCCTAGCGTTGCTGCACACATGCGTAGCTCGCTCGGCGAGATTTAGTGCTTACAAGGACTTTCAGAGGAGGGCTTTCAGCCCCACCCTTCATTTCCATTGGCTGACGTCACTGTTTATGCTAAACGGTGGCCTGCAATTGGAAATGAGGGTTTTCTGTAGACGCCCTTTCCCCTGCGAGCCGGACTGGCTCGCCTGCTTTGCTGCTGTCGCAAAGCACTTTCTTATCTTTATGGGGCCATGTGTTTCTAATTAGAAACACATGGCCCCATAAAGAAGCTCCAGTGCGGTCCTCTTTCACTTTCGGGACCGCGCTTTTTAGGTATCGCCTGACCCAGCGCATGCGCTGGTCTGGCGAGACTTATTGAGAGGGCTCCAAAAAGTGCTACCAGGCCAGCCTAGAGCTACAGTGCATGTGCGCGGACGCGCGCGCCGCGCTTTACCGCGATTACTTTCACTTTCGCGGCCGCACCCGCTTTGATGTGTGATCGCGATCACTTTCACTTTCGGGGCCACTTGGCATAGCCAATAGGTCTCGCTTTTGGGACCTTATAAGTATTTAGTTATGCAACTGTTGCATGGCTAAACACTTATAAGGTCCCAAAGGCGAGACCTATTGGCTATGCCAATGCTTGTTAGGACTTGTGTCCTGGTTACACCCCCAGGCAGCGCCTGTGCAGTGACTGGCATGTCCACACGCATCTCACAAACTGTGTGTTGCACCCCCAAGCAGCGCCTGTACAGTGACTGGCATGTTACACACCCAGGCAGCGCACTTGCAGTGACTGGCATGTCCACACGTATCTCCGGGAAGACGGACCTGGCACACAAGCCAATAGTTGTGTGATGGTGAAACTCACACACCAATGGGTACCTAAGTGCACAATATAGCTCAGCTGGTTAGACACTCTCTGTAGCCATTGACATGCCTTCAATCTGCAGCTCGCATGTTTGATTCTGAAAGGGGGTTGGGTGGTAGCTCTGCCTCTGGTCCTACAGCGGCCCAATGAGGCGGGTAATGAAAGCACCTGCTATTTCATCATGAAGAGACAGCTCAGCTTGTGGTGTGTGCCTTACTAACAGGGCATTAGCCGTACTCGAGAGACGAGCCCTTTGACACCCCCAGGGAGTAGGGCTTCTTTACCGCCCACGTATACATGCCCCCTGTGCGCAACCAGCATCTGCCCCTTGTGCCCCACCAGGCCTGTCTGAGCACAGAGCAGGCATTGAGCTGTTTGGAGGGGGCGCTCGCGCATGTGTGGTGTGTTCAGGCCAGGACGTGCCGGGGGCCAGCGTGTGCATGGTGCTCGGACCCCGCTCCATTACCTCTCAGACCCATAAATCAGCCACGGCCTAGAGGGCGTCACTGGGCTTCCAGAGGGGCTGTGAATGGAGGCCCTTCTTCCACTCTCCGGCCAGGGCAGGAGGAATGCGGCCCACCTCGGGCAGATGGAGATTCCATCCACATCTGGAGAGCCAGCCCTCGGGCAAAACAGCTCTGCGGGTTAGCGTGCCTGCTGCAGGGGTCTGTGCAAACTGAGTCAGAGGAGCTTTCCACAGGCGGGGAGCGCACGCTCGAGTTGGAAAGCACCGTGGGTTCCTGTGCCTGCTGCAGAGATATGTGAAAACTATAAGTCAGAGTTTCTTCCCACGGGGGAGGGGCGCCCTCTGGTAAAGCAGCTGTGCGGGTTAGTGTGCCTGCTGCAGAGGTCTGTGCAAGCTGTACGTCAGTTTCTTTCCAAGGGCTGAGAGCGTGCCCTCAAGTAACAAAGCACATTGGGGTTACAGTACCTGTTTCAGAGATGTGTGTAAAATGGATGTTAGGGTCTCTTACCATAAGGGAAACAAGCCCACAAATAAGAAATCATAGTGGGTCAGTGCGCCTGCTGCAGAGGTCTGTGTAGCCAGCAGGGCAGCACTGTGTATCTGTAGGTAAGAGGTGCTTTTTACCGTGGTGCGCTATTCAGACCGCCATTCTTCCAAGATCGATACATTTAGTTGAATAGCTCTGAGTAGTAAAGTCATTAAGCAGCAGAAGCCATTCCGTTTATGGCCTGCCCTATAACGTCAATGCCATGCTGCCTTTAGCCTTTTCACCCTAGTTTCCCAGAATCCCATCTGACATGGAGCGGACCACACGGGAGGAGGGGCTGGATGAGGGCATCTAAGGAAGCGATGGGGTGTATCGGGCTAATTCCTGCCAGGTGCCAGCGCTTCGTAGAAGACTGCGGAACTGGGGTAGAGTAAGCTTGTAGGGACTCTGCTCGAACCATAGCAGTGTCGCAGAGACAACAAATGTCAACGTCTGGTCTGCAAATAGGCCTTCCATGCAAGTGCCCCACCGTCCTCCAGCCCCACAGACTCTCCCTGCTCAGCCATGGCACCCGCAGACGGGAACCAGGCCACCAAGACCCCCCCTCCCCTTGATAGGTACAATTCGGTTTACGTCCCTTAGGCAGTCCAGATATAGAAGCAGAGGAGTTACTGTGGGCAGTGACATGCGCCAGAAAAAGGTCCCCTCACCAAATGCACCCGTGAGACCATCGCCAATCAACGTGAGATCTGAGACTGGACTAGTTCGGGTTTTCCTGCTGGAGTAAATCGTCAAAAACTCACAAGAAATGGCAACCCATTAAGTGTCGAAAAACGTGCCCTGGACATTCGGGGGTTTGTTGCTAATAACAAGGGCTATATAACGCGTTCCCAGGCCTTGATCTCTTCTAGGCGCCAATCCCCCTCACCTACTCCAGACTCATGGGGTAGGACTCGGAGTAAATGACACATCCAGCAAGAAAAGAAAAGCCTGTGTCCTACTCCGTGGACAATGCTAGCAGTACGAAGCAGACACTCCCTCAACCCTCGAGGCGCTTCCAGAGATCTAAGCCGCCAGCCTCTGATTGGATGAAAGATGCAACCATCATTCCCTAACTTGAAGAAACCCAGAGCAGACTTCCACACCCCAAAAACTACTCCCCACACACACATTGCAAGGAGAAGTTACAAGATAACTCCAAGAATACACAGAACAAAAAATCATCCCGACTGAACCGGGATTTAGACCACCCTGACGACCACTTCGAGGCACAGTCAGCTCGGAGCTATCAGAGAAGCCCTGGCCGCTAGAGGTGGGCGAGCCAATGCATGAACGGAGAGGATGCTCTGGTTCACTCCAAGAACCGGCACAAACCGAGCAACGAACATGTTTGGCGTCTATTTCTTGAAATCAACACTAACTAAAAATACATATATGCAATTTCAAAATTAAAATCAAATCAAAAGTATAACAACAAGTAAGCCTAAAGTAACAAACAAACAAAAAATACCCTGGATCAAAGATAGACCTTCATTGATGAACCCACTATCGGATCACACTGGAAGCGAGGGAGAAAATTATGTGGTTCTCACCTGCCACGATCAACGTGATACTGATAAAGGAGACCCAGGTGAAAGGCAACACATCTATGCAGCAGTGGACCATATGGTGACCAACAGGTAGAATGGATGGCACACTGCTGCTGGTCAACAGGTACAAGGGATGGCACACCGCTGCTGGCCAACAGGTAGAAGGGACGGCACACCGCTGCTGGTCAACAGGTAAAAGGGATGGCACACCGCTGTGCTGGTCAACAGGTAGAACGGATGGCACACCGCTGCTGGTCAACAGGTAGAACGGATGGCACACCGCTGCTGGTCAACAGGTACAAGGGATGGCACACCGCTGCTGGTCAACAGGTACAAGGGATGGCACACCGCTGCTGGTCAACAGGTACAAGGGATGGCACACCGCTGCTGGCCAACAGGTACAAGGGATGGCACACCGCTGCTGGCCAACAGGTACAAGGGATGGCACACCGCTGCTGGCCAACAGGTACAAGGGATGGCACACCGCTGCTGGCCAACAGGTAGAAGGGATGGCACACCGCTGTTGGCCAACAGGTAGAAGGGATGGCACACCGCTGTTGGCCAACAGGTAGAAGGGATGGCACACCGCTGCTGGCCAACAGGTAGAACCGATGCCACACCGCTGCTGGCCAACAGGTAGAACGGATGGCACACCGCTGTTGGTCAACAGGTAGAAGGGATGGCACACCGCTGTTGGTCAACAGGTAGAAGGGATGGCACACCGCTGCTGGTCAACAGGTAGAACGGATGGCACACCGCTGCTGGTCAACAGGTACAAGGGATGGCACACCGCTGCTGGTCAACAGGTACAAGGGATGGCACACCGCTGCTGGCCAACAGGTAGAAGGGATGGCACACCGCTGCTGGCCAACAGGTAGAAGGGATGGCACACCGCTGCTGGCCAACAGGTAGAACCGATGCCACACCGCTGCTGGCCAACAAGTAGAACGGATGGCACACCGCTGTTGGTCAACAGGTAGAAGGGATGGCACACCGCTGCTGGTCAACAGGTAGAAGGGATGGCACACCGCTGCTGGTCAACAGGTAGAACGGATGGCACACCGCTGCTGGTCAACAGGTAGAACGGATGGCACACTGCTGCTGGTCAACAGGTAGAACGGATGGCACACCGCTGCTGGTCAACAGGTAGAACGGATGGCACACCGCTGCTGGTCAACAGGTAGAACGGATGGCACACTGCTGCTGGTCAACAGGTAGAACGGATGGCACACCGCTGCTGGTCAACAGGTAGAACGGATGGCACACTGCTGCTGGTCAACAGGTAGAACGGATGGCACACCGCTGCTGGTCAACAGGTAGAACGGATGGCACACCGCTGCTGTCCTGCCAGAACTTAAAGTGCCTGAGGTCAGGGGTACTGGGAAGGATCCCAAAGGAAAATGAACAAGCATTTGCAATGCAATAGTCTCACAGTTACAAGAGTTTCAGCTACTGGCATTGTAAATAATGTCTTTTATTTATGTTTTTAAAACAAAAACAAAAATAAAAGGCATTATTATTTGCAATGTCAATAGCTCAAACTATTGCATTGCAACTGCTTGTTAGGCAGTGTACTGGGTCCATGTTTACAGTATTATCATGAGCTGGGGGTTATCACTTCCTTGTTGGCGTTTGTACATTTTTCTGTGAGCAAATTCTTTACTGACCTTGGCCTCTGCCTCCGTTGTTCTTTCACTGTGTGTTCTGAAAGTGTGAAACAGCAGTACGTGTCTTCTTGCACGTTTGTTGTGTCCGTGGTTTCTGTTCCGGGTTTTGTGTAACAGCACGGAGTCCCGGTAATCGTGCACGGACGGCTGAGATTTATCAGGACTGTCCTATTCAAGCTCGTGTTTTCACAAAAATTGGCCTTTTAAATTGTCATTCACATGTTGCTCGCCCACCGCAGCATGCTCCGTGTAGCCCAGTTCAGTATCTTTCTCGCTGTGAGGGGCAGCATCTAGTTTGTTTGTACACAAAGCGCACACCTGCCTTTCATCTTACCATTCAAAGTGACCACCTGTGCGCGGACATGAATTTTAAGCCATGCTTATTCTATACCTTTACGAGAAGGAAATGCTTTGCTTCGAAACTTGTGGACAATTTTGGGATGATAAAGAAATTATAAAATATAGCAGGATGACCACCACTGTTGGAAAAGCCAATAGCTCAGCAGCCAACCATCAAAGGCTAGACCCAACAACTTGTTCCAGTACTTACATGTGCTTGTGTCTGTTGCTGGTTAGCAGTAGTCTTGTGGTATGGATGCATGCTATGCAGATGTGGAGGTGCCCTGTGTAGGGCTCGTAGCTCCCAGCTGTATTTGGACGCTACTTCGGAGCATGGGTAGGTTGTTTGTTCAGATGGTTGAGGTGTGTATAATTTTCTGTGCTACCTTTTGACTATCCTTTCCAGTCTGTTTTTGTTATTGGTTGTTCTTTATTTGGCTGAAGGTCAGCTTGGATGTGCTGGTCATTTCTTTCCGTTTGTTAGCTGGTTGCTTCCGCGGTGTGTGGATGGTCGGCTGTGCTGGAGCTGGGTGGTGTGGTGTGCAGGAGGGCTGTGCACTTGGATGCAGTCTCCACCCCTCCACGGAATCCCTTGTAGACCGCACTGCTGGTGTAACTAGCTAAGAATGCAAGGAAGTATGATTATTTTCAAAAATATGGAGAATGCCAAAGGCAGCATTTCTCTACTCGGCTCCATGCCGTTCTGGACAGTGGCGTTTTCTGTCCTGGTAAAAGTTTAAAGGGGCAGCTGCCTTTTACAAAGTCTGAGTTGTTGTATTTGACTGTGGCAGTGGGTGGGTAGGCAGGCCTAAATAAATAAATCTGGTATTTGTAAAGCACGAACCCCTTATGGGTCTCAAGGCGCTGGGGGCAGTCCTGGAAATTAAGTGAGCTATTGCCCAGAGTCACATGGTGCTGAGCTGATCTGCTGCTGGAGCCGGGATCGAATCGTGAGCCGTGTGCTCCGGAGTCAGCTGGCCTGGCCGCTGCACCACACCTCTCCAGCCCAAAGAGTGGTTTTGTGTCAGGTCACGTTGGCGCTAGAAAGTAGGGATTTTTGTTTGCCTTCTGAAAGGGAAGGGAAGGGTGTAGTAACTGGTGTTTATCCGAGAGTCACCCCATGTGCTTTTCTTGACCTCGTGCTGTGTCCGGTCATCACGTGGTCATAAAGTGATGTTATAAGGTTCCAGCTCAAGATTCTTGGAGATTTCAGGTGGGATCTGGAAGAAGCTGCTTGCAGACCGAGCGAACATCGCTCTCCTAGTGGAGCAGTACCTGCACTACACATTCTGTGTACTTACTACATCTCTGCTAATACCGAAATATGTTTCTACATGCATCTACCTTTTTCCACTATCACACTATGACTACAGGGTGCTTTGTTATGTTAAGACACCTCAATTTGCGAGATTCTGCCACACTGAGTGGTGTGTGTTTTGGGGGCTGACCCTAGCACATGATCATAAGATACGGAAGCATAAGTTTAGCAATGTCATCATGGGCAGGCAGAACTTTGTGCACCAAGCAAGGTGTTTTGATCTTCGCCTTCTCATCAGCTGTGAGCTACTGAAGTAACTTCAACGCAAGAGTAATGTCACCCCTCCCTTTCAGACCCAAGGTAAGGCAGACTGCAAAGTGTGGGGTTATCGGAAGAATACATGTAATCGATAAAAGTGTTTCGTGCATGGCACTGCAATGCACAGGACAACCACTGTGAGAACCGCGTGAGCCAGGGAAGTGGCTAGAACAGCATCCAGTGGAAGAGCCTATGGTGGGCCAAGGTTTTCTTTGTTACGGCACAAATCATGCTTTTCTCATTTATTTGATACAACCTTAAGATGGTTGGAAATTTCAGAAGTCGGAGTTTGTGAAGTTCAGCGTTCTAGCAATGGATGGGAAAGCAGGTAGGTGTTGCGGAGATACAGAAGGCAGGGAATGCGCCATTCCAGCTGGGCCGCGGGCTTCATCTGCTGCCAACTGCTGTGCTTTGTGGCACGGAGCCCCGTGTGCGAGTCTTGGCACAAAATAGAAAACTCAGTGACTCATAAGGCAAGGATTCCCTCCAGCGAAGTGCTACGCGCGGGGCATCACTGCGCAGCGCAGCACACAAGGCAACGCGGACAGTTCCATGGAAACTGGGGCAACTTACCGCACCCTGGACAACTGTTAGGAGAGAAAAGTCTGGGCAACATGAACCAACCAGAGGCAAGATAGACAATGCCAACTTAGACAATGAGCAATCAAGCGTTACCCAGAACAACGGTGAACAGCGTCAACGAAATCATGTACAAACCCAGGGCAAGACAGAAAACAGGGCAGCAAATGGAGTTATGTGTGTATTACTAAGGGACCCAAGGCAACACCACAGAGAGCTACTGCCACAGCAACACCGACATTTAATGACAACTGGAGCAGCACTGGTGATCCTAAGGCACTCATGTCAATAATGAGGGCAGTTTGTCCACGGCACAAGCGGCAATGTCACCCTGAGCATCCTGGGGGATCGTACAGCGAGAAGGCAGAAGCTTCTGCAGCACCAGAGACAACACTTGATCCTTCAGCATTTGGACACAGTGGCAGGAATGTGTATCCAAGGCCCATTTCTTGGCCACTTGGACAAAATGAGTGATGGTTTGTCCCCTGGGACAACAAGAAGAGCTGGATCCAGGACAACATAGACAAACTCGAAGCAAAACAGGCAACTGTAAGTCAAATGAAGCAAGGTTGGCAATCTTACAGCACTCCGGGTCACAACACACGTGGCTACAGCCAGAGCAAAACAATCAATCAAAAGTAGAAGGGGCCGCAGGAATACTCATACAGGACCCAAGTGAAAGGAGGAGATCAGGCTAGAAACACCACAAGTGATCTAACAACACCTGGAGCAACAGGCAGAGATGCATCCAGGGCAACAATGAAAATCCAATTTTATAACAACAGCAGTGACCTTGCGGAACTGTGGAAAATATACATGAGGGCTCCAGACAGAACAAGAAGAATTTACCCGGCTCACAGACAATCCCATGGCAAGTGGATAAAATTGCATGATCTTATGACATTGATGTCAACACTGCATAGAGCTACAGCTAGGGCAATACTAGCACACTATGCCAACTGGGGCAACAAAAAGATGACCCTACGGCACCCATGCCAAACACGTTGATGGTACTTTCAGTTTTATAATCTCCTGGTCCGTAATTATGGAGGATCCTACAGACCTGTGGGTAACCACCAGATGACCGCATCCGTGAAATCCTGGACAATCCTGCGCGACTAGCGACTGCACAAGCAAGCTTACAACACCCAGGTCAACAAGCACAGAACTGCACTAGGGTGACTTGAATCATTCTTTAGCACCCTTGGAAAAATGATAGAGCTGTGTCCATGAACATCATGGGTGCCTTGCTTCACCGGGGTACACCGCACACTGGAACAACACGCACGATCCTATATCACAGAAAAGAGCCACACCAGGTGACAGCATATGTGATTGGGGGGGGATGTTGCGTTGTGCAACAGCTCAGGCATTCCCACAACACCCAGTGCAGCACAGACAAGAGCAGAATTCTGGAACATCAGGCATAATTTTACAGCACCTTGGGCAGCACAGCAAGGATCTCTGCCCTGGAACAATACATGAGAACCCTTAATGCCCAGGGCAGCACGGCTGAGAGCTGCTTCGCGGGACATGCACATTCCTGTTGCACACGAGGCAAAGTGGTAGACTGCTGCATCTGAAGCAAAACAAGCATTGGCAATGCCAATAGGTCTGGCTTAAAGAAATGTATGGTAATGTGAAGCATTACAAGTAAAAAGCATTGAAATTGAGATTTATTTGTGTGGAAGCAAAGAACTGTAGAATAATACTGGTGTAGGTTCAAAGGTCAAGTAACAGTTCCATTGTCAAGCCAGACCTAAAAATCCATTTGGTTAATGGTGCTCTCCTCACATCTGTGCTGCTACAGTGAAAAACAACATAAATTATCTAGTTATCTAGAACAAATTACTGGCATTACAGGGTGTGTGCGCCCCTGAAAGTTCAACCCGAGGCAACTGGACACAAACAAAATGATCACAGCTATGTGGAGAGCAAACACTTTTCTGTGGACACGCACAACGTCTGCCCAAACACAACACATACTCTTGGCTCCCAACATTTGGGCAGAGCAAAAGCCCTTTTCCTGGTGTTCTCACATAATTGTGTGGTGACAGCTGCGCTGTCAAGCCAGAAATGTATAAAAAACAAAAAAAAAGGGGACTATCCTTTTGCCCGGGAGGCAACTGACAGGCTCCTGTGCATCGCAAGACAACCCTAGGGGTAACCTGTACAAACCCACATTTAGAACCAGATTAGTGGCAAGGGCTGTACCTGAGGCAACAAAGCCAATATTGGGGTACTGGAAGACACACAAGTCATTTGACCCCAAACAGGCTAACCGCCAGTGCGATCCTAAAACTATAGGTGGAAAATCAACAACCCAGTGGCAAACGAGGCAAGATGGACAAGCCTGCAGCACCCGCGACAACACGGGTGAACCTACAGCTCCTGGGGCAACATTTTAGAGTGGCGCACCACAGATAACTAGCACGGTCCTTTCTCTCCTGTGGCCACTCTGAGGTGACCTGCGGCTGGGGTCTCCTACTAGGAACCGTGCGCTTCCCTTACTCTGAAATACACCATAGTGTGTCTTTATTCAGTAAATTAGCATCACTATGTGGGGGCTTAAGGTTTCCACCATACCTCGCCTTCCGAAATGTTGGCCCTGAACCCTGGGGATCGTATACAGCATCTGAGACAACACGGGACGTCCTGCAGCATTTGAGGCAACAAAACTGAAGAGGATTATGCTGCGACAACTGAAGCAGCACAGAAAATCCAGGGAAACACAAAAGATCCTCCATCTTATGTCAAAACCTAGTCAATCATACTGAGTGTGGAGCAACACTGATCATGTTTGACAGAACAGAACAACAGGATGTTCCTAGGACCGGACATTCCTGTATCCATCAGGATTGCTCTACCCTTCTTCAACGTAGAACCCCACATCGCAACACAGTAAATAATTCACTGTTTTAGAGCTCGAACAGAGCTTTGCAGCCTTTTGTTGAGGTTTTCATAAATAGGCTTTCTGGGATAATCTTCCTGCATGCAAGGAACATAGAAAGTTCTACAGATCCCACCGCTTCACCATGAGTCAACTGCTGACCCATGAAGATGTGGCTTCTGCACACCGATTCGCTCTGTATCAAGGAAGTCTGAAGTCTTTGAGGTGACAAGTTCCTGTTAAAATGGATCCCTTAAAAGGCACCCTCTAGTGCTCGTGTTTAGATCCTTAATTTGAACGCAGAGCTAGAAGAACACAGAGGTTACATTTCAAAAACTATCTACAGCAGTGTATCCACCATAGGATCAGCATGGTGGGATCCATGCAGATGTAAATCAATTTGTTTGTTGAGTTTTAATATGTGCTAGCTTGAATTAAGGGTGGGATTCAGCCCTCCTCCACCTACATTGGACACTGCTGAGCTAGATAGCCCAATTTACTGAATTTGTAAAATAACAAGACATTAATTGGTCTGCGTGCTTACACCATCGCTCTTCCTCTCACCCCACCTCTCCTTGCCGAGGAACATTATTATTCTGTATGGCCTGCACTACACCTGTATTAGACTACGGTAGACGAGTTATTTAGGATGGCGGGAACTGGTGGCTAGATACAGTGACCACACTTGTTCTATAGGTTGAATTGGTGGAAGCACAGGCTTGAAGAGGGGCAGGCCTGCGACAGACCCAGACGTGCTGTGTGGCTGGCCTGCGACACTGCTGTGAAATGCTGGACTTGTAGCCTACCTGCAAAGCTAATGTGACATGCTGGAGTTGTGACCTGCCTCCAATGCTGCTGTGATAGGTTGGACTTGCCGCCAGCTTCAGACGCTGCTGCGGCAGGCTGGGCTTGTGTCTGGCCTGCAATGACACTTATTCATGCTGGACCTGTTGCCAGCCTCTGACGCTGCTTGGACAGGCTGAACTCGAGGAAGACCTGCAACGCTGCCGCAACAGGCAGGCATGGGTGTCATGCTGCTGTGAGAGACCAGCCTTGTAGAATGCTGAGCTGCATTTGTGGCAGGCCTGGCCTGTGCAGCCACAGGCTGACCTGGTAGCAGGCGTGCAACACGGTCTTGACAGGCTGGATTTGTCTCAGGACTGCCATGGCCAGCCCGAGTCTGCATAAGTGTCAGGGCTGCCAGGGTGCAGCCAGAGGCTGCATCGGTGTCAGGGCTGCCAGGGTGCAGCCAGAGGCTGCATCAGTGTCAGGGCTGCCAGGGTGCAGCCAGAGGCTGCATCGGTGTCAGGGCTGCCACGAAGTTGCCTCAGTGTCAGAGCTGCCAGGGTGCAACCAGAGGCTGCATCAGTGCCAGAGGCTGCATCAGTGCCAGAGGCTGCATCAGTGCCAGAGGCTGCATCAGTGTCAGAGGCTGTGTCAGAGGCTGCCTCGGTGTCAGGGCTGCCAGGGTGCAGCCAGAGGCTGCATCGGTGTCAGGGCTGCCAGGGTGCAGCCAGAGGCTGCATCGGTGTCAGGGCTGCCAGGGTGCAGCCAGAGGCTGCATCGGTGTCAGGGCTGCCACGAAGTTGCCTCAGTGTCAGAGCTGCCAGGGTGCAACCAGAGGCTGCATCAGTGCCAGAGGCTGCATCAGTGCCAGAGGCTGCATCAGTGCCAGAGGCTGCATCAGTGTCAGAGGCTGTGTCAGAGGCTGCCTCGGTGTCAGGGCTGCCAGGGTGCAGCCAGAGGCTGCCTCGGTGTCAGGGCTGCCAGGGTGCAGCCAGAGGCTGCATCGGTGTCAGGGCTGCCAGGGTGCAGCCAGAGGCTGCATCGGTGTCAGGGCTGCCAGGGTGCAGCCAGAGGCTGCATCGGTGTCAGGGCTGCCACGAAGTTGCCTCAGTGTCAGAGCTGCCAGGGTGCAACCAGAGGCTGCATCAGTGCCAGAGGCTGCATCAGTGCCAGAGGCTGCATCAGTGTCAGAGGCTGCATCAGTGTCAGAGGCTGCATCAGTGTCAGAGGCTGCCACGGTGCAGCCAGAGGCTGCATCAGTGTCAGAGGCTGCCACGGTGCAGCCAGAGGCTGCATCAGTGTCAGAGGCTGCATCAGTGTCAGAGGCTGCATCAGTGTCAGAGGCTGCCACGGTGCAGCCAGAGGCTGCCTCGGTGTCAGGGCTGCCAGGGTGCAGCCAGAGGCTGCATCGGTGTCAGGGCTGCCAGGGTGCAGCCAGAGGCTGCATCGGTGTCAGGGCTGCCAGGGTGCAGCCAGAGGCTGCATCGGTGTCAGGGCTGCCACGAAGTTGCCTCAGTGTCAGAGCTGCCAGGGTGCAACCAGAGGCTGCATCCGTGCCAGAGGCTGCATCAGTGCCAGAGGCTGCATCAGTGCCAGAGGCTGCATCCGTGCCAGAGGCTGCATCCGTGCCAGAGGCTGCATCCGTGCCAGAGGCTGCATCAGTGCCAGAGGCTGCATCAGTGCCAGAGGCTGCATCAGTGCCAGAGGCTGCATCAGTGCCAGAGGCTGCATCAGTGTCAGAGGCTGCATCAGTGTCAGAGGCTGCCACGGTGCAGCCAGAGGCTGCATCAGTGTCAGAGGCTGCATCAGTGTCAGAGGCTGCATCAGTGTCAGAGGCTGCCACGGTGCAGCCAGAGGCTGCCTCGGTGTCAGGGCTGCCAGGGTGCAGCCAGAGGCTGCATCGGTGTCAGGGCTGCCAGGGTGCAGCCAGAGGCTGCATCGGTGTCAGGGCTGCCACGAAGTTGCCTCAGTGTCAGAGGCTGCATCAGTGTCAGAGGCTGCATCAGTGCCAGAGGCTGCATCAGTGCCAGAGGCTGCATCAGTGCCAGAGGCTGCATCAGTGTCAGAGGCTGCATCAGTGTCAGAGGCTGCATCAGTGTCAGAGGCTGCATCATTGTCAGAGGCTGCCACGGTGCAGCCAGAGGCTGCATTTGTGTCGGGCCTGCCACGCTGCAGCCAGAGGCTGCATGTGTGTCAGGTTAACAGGTAGTGCTTGCATTTTTCAGCTGATTGCTATTTCTGCCACGGGTGTCACAGTGACACTTCTAGCACTAATATGCAGTCTCTTAGGGATCAGTTGTCGCTATCAACTGGACTTTGAACAAACTAGTGATGTGTCGAAGATTTGAAGAGGGAGCAACTTAAGGTTTCCATAGGTATTTATAAAAGGCAAACCACAATCTTGATTTAAAAAGCTTGAGGTGTTGTTGGTGGCATTTTAAGTCGATCACTGGTTTCAGCCACAAAATGAACTTGATCCCTGAGCCGGATTGCCACATCTGCCGGCACAAACCCGGTGAGACTGAACTCTATAGAACTAACCAGGAAACAACATTTCACCCAGAGTAGAAGGGCAGGTGTGTTCCTGCCCTGCTACTCCAACTGGTTTGACTGCGACAGATCTGGGCTGGTCACACTAAACAAGGTCATGGGAGGAGACAGCGGTAAACACCAGGTCAAGAGCAGCAGGAAAGGTAGGTCAGGACAGAAATTAGTGGAGCATGTAGCACTCGCATCAAGGTGGCATAGAGATACAGTGTCAGTGGGTCCTTAAAAGAGGTGGTATGATGGCAAGAATGAGAAGGATTCTAAGACAGCTTTACTTATATATATATTTATATATAGCAGGGGTATACCAACGGGGTGAAAGGAGCGCAGGCAAAGTGGGCAGAATGCGGATAAGGAATGCAGGGAGGCTCAATTCTGGTGGAATGGGATGAGGCTTGCCCAGGAGGTGTTAACATTTGGGTGGCTTGAGATTCAGTGAGTTCACAGGTGCTAAAACACATTGGCATGGGAAGAGAAAGGGACGTGGATTGGAATGGGTGTGGCAAGAGGGTTGAAAGTCTGGATAATATATGGGCATGAGAGTGTAGGGGTATATAGTTGGGTGATGTAAGGGGTTAAAGCGACAGGAGGTGTTACGATGTGCATGGCAGTGACTGCAACTAAAGCATAACTTGTTGGTTGACACTCTGTGGTATATGCGTTAAGGAAGGCATTCACTGTGGACATGTAGCTTAAATGGCAGAGGTCGCTGCCAATCCAGACACACGAGTTCTCGAACAGGCAGCATGGCTGCATGGTGTTGGAATGGACCATGAAGTTGCAGGTCAGGGCTGAGGTGCACCAAGTGTGGCAAGGGGTCTCAGCCACAGACTGGCAGGGTTGGCAAGATTGACTTCAGCACAGGAGACTGCTAATGAAGAGAACTGAAGGGACTGGGGCACATAATAATAGCGGTAGACGATGCCCTATGGAGGAATGAATTATGGGTTATTAGAGCGAAAAGGTAACAACTGCAGGTTCCTTAAACGTATCCCCGCTCCTAAGAATGGCACTCCTGATCACACACAACTCATTTTCCAAGACACTTAAGTTTCATCTTGTAAAGTCTCCCAAGCTGCTGTTAGCATGCAGGCAATGCCTCCCTAACGTCCATCAATCCACCCTGGGATATGCCTGGAAGGCGTTAAGTCAACATAACGCGATGGAGGCCAATCAAACTCAAACGCAGTGTAGGGTACAACATTCAGGTCAGCGGCTCTCCTTACCTGGCCCCGGGGACACAGCGAATGTACATGCAGCCAATGCGGTTCCCTCGGCTGCTCTTGGTCATGAAGACTTCCATGGTGTCCAGCTCCCTCTGCGTGTACTGGAAGTCCGCCCGGTCCGTCAGGTGCAGCTTCCAGCGGGCCATGACCCCACTCCCACCTCGCAAGGAGCCGGTGCTGACACTGGTGGGTGCCCCGGCAGGCTCTGGCTCAGGGACGATGGAGTAGGTGGCCGCCGGAGGCAGGAAGGCCAGCTTGGCTGCCACGCTACCAGGGCATGGTGGACAGCAGAAGATACAGCACCACTCGTTGAGCGACAGCCCGTTCATGGCGAGTTTTAGGATTTAACAAAGGACAATCAAATAAACTGCAGTTGAAAAAAAGGGGGACACGTGCAAAACTCTAAGAAAATAGCTTTGAAAAAATCTAATTCGGAGAATTCAGATCTTCAACAAGGAGAAACCAAACTTCTCCATTTAACTGGAAGGTTTGCAAAATTTAAAACTGCCATCTTTGCTTCGGGTCAGCTAATCAAAAGCGGTCATTAGGGTGGATGAAAATGTATAGATCCCCAATCAGATTTAGACAAACACAATAGCAAAAAGGTTTTTATATTCCTTTCCGCAAAGAAATCACAACTCAAGAAGAAATATTAACTAGTTTTGCAAATTTGGACTGTAAGGGAAAAAATCCAAGCTCTGCTTCAGAAGTTTAAAATAGGTGTAGAAGACAGAAAAAAATGCCTTAACTTAATTTAAATTAATGCGATCGTTCCCTGAACTGCAGCCTCTTGAAATTAACCTGTTAGGAGTTACCTTGAAATGTAAACACAAAAATGCAGTTATCTCGGTTTATAAAGGTAAAGCTTGCTTGCTCCTGGTGTAGCTACTAGCAGACAGTGGGCAGAATCTTAAAATACCTGGTTTGCTGGTGCCAGTGTGGGTTTGGTGGTTCACTTCACTGAAAATAGGGGGCAAGCAGGTCTCATGAGGGGCTGTCAAAATGCAACACAAGCAAAAATGGCGAATTCGAGTAAAGAGTGAACCGGCCTGCAGCGAGACACCTTCACCCTTTTGCCAAGTGCAGTTAATATCCAGTGAAAAATCCCTGAAACAAGCAGAAGATATCAGAGGTAGAGAATTTGAGGCTGTGACGGGAACAGGTAAGGACACGCAACTGGAGGTGTCAGGACCAGGAAACACAGAGGCAACGAAAGGAGAGGGGCCAAACCAGAAAACAGACCTGGGAAGGATCGGATCAGATGGACCGGGAAATAAAAATAACCCAAAAAGGGCGGACGAGGAAACAGATCAGAACCGAGAATCAGAAATTGGAACCAGATGGATTAGGGCAAAATTAAAACCAGAGGTCACAGAACCAATGAAGGGACGGGAAATGTGGAATAGAGAGAAGAGAACGCACAGATGCGGAGCGGGGCCAGAGGGGTGCAGGGTCCAAGGGCCGGAACCAGAGCGGGCCGGCTCCGGATCCCGACAGATGGCCTGGAGCGGAGTCCCGGGACAGACCGCACCAGCTGGAGCACAGCCCGGGCAGAGGCAGGCGAGCCCGGGTCCAGCCCGGAGCCCAGGGGCAGGGGCTCGTACCGGGGAGAGGGGCCGGGGAGGCGAGCAGAGCGCGGCTGGAGCGATGCGATGCAGGGCAGGGGCTCCGGGGGCAGCCCGTCTCCGTCTCTCCGGCCCTGGCTGTCTGTCGGCCCCGAACTCCCTCCTCTCCCCTCCGCTCTCCTGGAGCCTCTGAGCGCCGGATGTGACCGCAGAGCCAGGCCTGGAAATGACGCTCCCTCCCAGGAGCTCCTGCTCCCTTGCACGGCCACATCCCTCCCTCTCCAGCGGGCCGCCTCCCCTCTGCCGGGACCCCTCCCTCCATGCATCCCAGGGCCGCCTTCCCCTCTGCAGCCAGCTGCGAGAGGTGGAGGAGGGAAGCCGTGGAGGAAGGATGGCCCGGGGAGGGAGGAAGGGACAGAGGAAGCACTGGGAACACCCCGGGGAGCGAGCAGGGAGTCCTCGGGCTCTGAGGCCTGATAACAAGCAGAAGGCACTGCCCAGAAGCCATGAGAGGGGGCAGTGACTGACTCCGAGGGGACACTGCCCCGCAGCCCTGGGAGGGGACAGTGACTCCAAGGGGACACTGCACTGAGGCCCTGAGAAGGGACAGTGACTCCGAGGGGGCACTGCAGCCCAGTGAGGGGGCAGTGACTCTGAGGGGGCACTGCAGCCCTGAGCAGGGACAGCGACTCCGAGGGGGCTCTGCACTGCAGCCCTGAGAGGGGACAGTGACTCTGAGGGGGTACTGCACTGCAGCCCTGAGAGAGGACAGTGACTCCGAGGGGGGCACTCCACGTCAGCACTGAGAGGGGACAGTGACACCAAGGGGGCACTACACTGCAGCCCTGAGAGGGGACAGTGACACCAAGGAGGCACTGTCCAGAAGCCATGAGAGGGGGCAGTGACTGACTCCGAGGGGACACTGCCCCGCAGCCCTGGGAGGGGACAGTGACTCCAAGGGGACACTGCACTGAGGCCCTGAGAAGGGACAGTGACTCCGAGGGGGCACTGCAGCCCAGTGAGGGGGCAGTGACTCTGAGGGGGCACTGCAGCCCTGAGCAGGGACAGCGACTCCGAGGGGGCTCTGCACTGCAGCCCTGAGAGGGGACAGTGACTCTGAGGGGGTACTGCACTGCAGCCCTGAGAGAGGACAGTGACTCCGAGGGGGGCACTCCACGTCAGCACTGAGAGGGGACAGTGACACCAAGGGGGCACTACACTGCAGCCCTGAGAGGGGACAGTGACACCAAGGAGGCACTGTCAAGAAGCCATGAGAGGGGGCAGTGACTCCGAGGGGGCACTGCACAGCAGCCCTAAGAGGGGACAGTGCCCTGAGAGGGGACAGTAACTCCGGGGGGCACTGCACCGCAGTCCAGAGAGAGGACACTGATTCCGAGGTGGCATTGCAGCCCTGAGTAGGGACAGTGACTCCGAGGGGACACTGTCCAGAAGCCCTGAGAGGGGACAGTGACTCCAAGGGAGAACGGCACTGCAGCACTGAGAGGGGACAGTGACTCTGAGGGGGCACGATACTGCAGCCCTGAGGGGGACAGTGACTCTGAGGGAGCACTGCACTGAAGCCCTGAGAGAGGACAGTGACACCAAGGAGGCACTGTCCAGAAGCCATGAGAGGGGGCAGTGACTCCGAGGGGGCACTACACAGCAGCCCTAAGAGGGGACAGTGACTCAGAGGTCACCACTGCCGTGAGGAGACAAAGATACTTAAGAAACTGCACTGCACACGTGAGAGGGCATGGACTGCTAGGGTGACACTGCAATAGAATTACGAGAGGGGACACAGGCTCCTTTCTGAGGCTGTTGAACCAGAGCCCTGCGAGGGGACAAGGATTCTTCCCAGATCCCTGCACTAAAGCTGAGGGAGGGGACTGGGTCTCCTCTGGTCCCAGTGCACGGAAGCTGTGGGAGGGGACAGTGTCTCTCCTCTGGTCCCAGTGCCTTGAAGGTGTGTGAGGGGGCTGGGTGTCCTCTGGTCCCAGTGCACTGAAGCTGTGTGAGGATACAGTGTCCTCTGGGGCCACTGCACTCAAGCTGTGAAGGGACATAGTGTCCTCCGGGCCCAGTGAACTGAAGCTGTTTAAGGGGACAGGGTGTCCTCTGGTCCCAGTGCACTGAAGCTGTGTGAGAGAACGGGGTCTCCTCTGGCCACAGTGTACTGAAGCCGTGTGAGGGGACAGGATGTCCTCTGGTACCAGTGCACTGAAGCTGTGTGAGGGTACAGGGTGTCCTCCGGTCCCAGTGCACTGAAGCTGTGTGAGGGTACAGGGTGTCCTCTGAGACCACTGCACTGAAGCTGTGTGATGGGACAGGGTCTCCTCTGGTCCCAGTGCACTGAAGCTGTGTGAGAGAACGGGGTCTACTCTGGTCCCAGTGCACTGATGCTGTGTGAGGGGACAGGGTGTCCTCTGGTCTCAGTGTACTGAGCTGTGTGAGGGGACACAGTGTCTTCTGGGGACACTGCACTGAAGCTGCGTGAAAGAACAGGGTCTCCTTTGGTCCCAGTGCACTGAAGCTGTGTGAGGGGACAGGGTGTCCTCTGGTCCCAGTGCACTGAAGCTTTGTGAGAATACAGGGTGTCCACTAGTCCCAGTGTACTGAGCTGTGTGAGGGGACACAGTGTCCTCTGGGGCCACTACACTGAAGCAGTGTGAAGGGACAGGGTCTCCTCTGGTCCCAGTGCACTGAAGCTGTGTGAGAGAACAGGGTCTCCTCTGGTCTCAGTGCACTGAAGCTGTGTGAGGGGACAGGGCGTCCTCTGGTCCCAGTGCACTGCAGCTTTGTGAGAATACAGCGTGTCCTCTGGTCCCAGTGTACTGAGCTGTGTGAGGGGACACAGTGTCCTCTGGGGCCACTGCACTGAAGCTGTGTGAAGGGACAGGGTTTACTCTGGTCCCAGTGCACTGAAGCTGTGTGAGAGAACGGGGTCTCCTCTGGTCCCAGTGCACTGAAGCTGTGTTAGGGGACAGGGTGTCCTCTGAGACCACTGCACTGAAGCAGTGTGAGGGAACAAGGTGTCCTCTGGTCCCAGTGCACTGAAGCTGTGTGAGGGGACAGGGTGTCCTCTGGTCCCAGTGTACTGAGCTGTGTGAGAGGACAGGGTGTCCTCTGAGACCACTGCACTGTAGCTGTGTGATGGGACAGGGTCTCCTCTGGTCCCAGTGTACTGAAGCCGTGTGAGGGGACAGGATGTCCTCTGGTCCCAGTGCACTGAAGCTGTGTGAGGGTACAGGGTGTCCTCCGGTCCCAGTGCACTGAAGCTGTGTGAGGGTACAGGGTGTCCTCTGAGACCACTGCACTGAAGCTGTGTGATGGGACAGGGTCTCCTCTGGTCCCAGTGCACTGAAGCTGTGTGAGAGAACGGGGTCTACTCTGGTCCCAGTGCACTGATGCTGTGTGAGGGGACAGGGTGTCCTCTGGTCCCAGTGTACTGAGCTGTGTGAGGGGACACAGTGTCTTCTGGGGACACTGCACTGAAGCTGCATGAAAGAACAGGGTCTCCTTTGGTCCCAGTGCACTGAAGCTGTGTGAGGGGACAGGGTGTCCTCTGGTCCCAGTGCACTGAAGCTGTGTGAGAGAACGGGGTCTACTCTGGTCCCAGTGTACTGAAGCTTTGTTAGAATACAGGGTGTCCTCTGAGACCACTGCACTGAAGCTGTGTGACGGGACAGGGTCTCCTCTGGTCCCAGTGCACTGAAGCTGTGTGAGGGGACAGGGTGTCCTCTGGTCCCAGTGTACTGAGCTTCGTGAGGGGACACAGTGTCCTCTGGGGCCACTGCACTGAAGCTATGTGATGGGACAGGGTCTCCTCTGGTCCCAGTGCACTGACGCTGTGTGATGGGACAGGGTCTCCTCTGGTCCCAGTGCACTGAAGCTATGTGAGGGGACAGGGTGTCCTCTGGGGCCACTGCACTGAAAGTTGTGTGAGGGCCAGGGTCTCCTCTGGGACCAGTGCACTAAAGCTTTGTGAGGAGACAGGGTGTCCTTTGAGGTCACTGCACTGAACCCATGAAGGGACAGTGTGTACTCTGGCACCAGTGCACTAAAGCTGTGTGAGGAGAAATGGTGTCCTCTGGTCCCAGTGCACTGAAGCTGTGTAAGGGGACAGGGTGTCCTCTGGGGCCACTGCACCAAAGCTGTGTGAGGAGACAGAGGACCTGATTAAGATCTTGGCAGACAGGTTACTCCTTTACAACGGTGACAGATCTCCAGTCTGCCAAGATATAAATGTCATAGTATATAATGGGGATAGGGTGTCCTCTGAGGACACTGCACTAAAGCTGTGGAATAGGGTGTCCTCTGAGGCCACTGCACTGAAGTTGTTTGAGGGAACAGGGTGTCCTCTGGGGCCACTGCACTGAAGCTGTGTGAAGGGACAGGGTCCCCTCTGGGCCCAGTGTACTGAAGCTGTGTGAGGAGACAGGGTGTCCTCTGGTCCCGGTGCAATGAAGCTGTGTGAGGAGGGAGGGTGTCCTCTGAGGCCACTGCACTGAAGCTGTACTCTGGAGCCACTGCACTGAAGCTGTGTTAGGGGACAGGGTGTGCTCTGATAAAATTGCACTAAAGCTGTGTGATTTTACAGGGTGTCCTCTGAGGCCGGGGCACTGAAGTTGTGTATGGGGGCATTGTGTTCTCTGAGGGCACTGCACTGAAGCTGTGTGAGGAGACAGGGTGTGCTCTGGGCCCACTGCACTGGAGCTGTGTGAGGGGACAGGGTGTCTTCGGGGGCCACTGCACTGAAGCTGTGTCAGGAAACAGGGTGTCCTCTGAGGCCACTGCACTAAAGCTGTGTGAGGGTCAGGGTGTCCTCTGGTCCCATTGCATTGCAGCTGTGTTAGGGGACAGGGTGTCCTTTGGGGCCACTGCACTGAAGCTGTGTGAAGGGGCAGGCTGTCCAGTGCTTAATTTGTGCCGGTGGTTTCCAGTGCTTAGTATGGGCACGTATTTCTTAGGGCCGGGTCTACACACGATAACGGTCTCCCCGGTGAAGTGACGATATTGCACGGTAAAGTGTAAATCCATGTTGCCTGGCTTCAGTCAGTGTTGCGAAGCAAGCAGCAGGCCTATAATTAAAATTTTAAAAAAGCAGTAAGTAAGTAATTATTTCATTTTGTAACATACGCTGCTGAAGCAAGTATGTCTCATTTAACAGTTTAGGTACCTGCCCGGAAAAAGTGCAACCTCTCAATTCTTTCAAGCTCTTGTTTTTATCCAAAAGTAGCTCTACATGCTGAGCACACAGTAGGGTCTCTACAGGGCGGTTTCCACACTGGTTCGATTAATGTGTCATGAGGGGCCGGCAGATTTCTGTGAGATACACGAGGTAAGTAAACAATATCTGAGTGTCAATTGATTTGGCTACGCATCACTCATATTATGTTCTCCAAAGTGCCTGTCAACATTGAAAGCTTAATGGGCCATGGCTGCAGTTGGTATGGTGGACACAGAAACCGGCAGCAAAGGGGTAAATTGAAGTAACAGAGTCTCCTGGGCTGCATTGTCGGGGTGGGGTGAAGGTTATTAGAGAAGTCCGCATCTGCGGACGAGCGAGGGGTCCGAGGACCTTGTGGTTATAGAGGACGATGGCTTGTGAGACACCTTGGGACAGTGAGGGTTATAAGATGAGCCCTAGTAAATTGGCATGTGCCACCTGCCCTTAACACAGATGCCACCCACCGTCCTCATATGCAGAGACGTTGTCAGCTGTCCTTACTGCACACATTGGGCTGCTTTTCCCTAACACCGACTGGTGGCAGACTAGTCTTTGCTACACAGAGTGAGCTACTTGTCCTTAATGCAAAGACGGTGCCGCCTGCCTTTAGCACAGACTTTCATCAGTCCTTAATACATGGTCTACATCAAACCGGACAGGCCATACTGGGCAGTTTGAACTGCCATCAAAGCGCTAGATGTAGATGTAAACAGCATGGCACAGGTTAGAAAGTTATATTTTTTCCATGTCTTTGACTATCCTAATTTTACTAAAAAGGGTTATTTTAGGAAGAAATAAATTGTTATTAGTAAAGTCAACCCTAACCACTGTGCTACGTTGTAGAAGTTGCATTAGTCATTTTAGCCAATTTATTCCAAAATTGTGCCTTGCGTGCACTTTTGCTTTCATTTTTTTCAAAATTCTCAGGGGCGGGTAGAACCTCCTATCAAAACCTGACTTGAGGAAGTCTCCATTGCTTAAATTCAGATCGGGTATTACATCTGGCTTTCATCAGTGCCAGCTGAGGATGTGGGTAGAGCCAATAGAGTAAAATGTGTGGAGCCAGTGGAGAAAATGGGTGTGGCTGCCTAAAGAATTTGAGCACCTGGACTTAATATTTTACAAATTACGTCCCAAAGCATTGAAGCTGTGTGAGGGGTAAGTGTGTCCTCTGGGTCCACTGCACTGAAGCTTTGTGAAGGGGAAGGGCCTCCCTGAGGCCAGTCACCTGAGAGGCTGAGAGCTGCTACTAAGTGCAGGGAATGAGCAGATGAAGATTACACTGCACTGGGTCTCTAAGGGCGGAGATGAGCTCCTAGAAGGCCACTGGGTTGGATTCAGGGGAGGGGACATGAACTCCTTTAATCCACTGCACTGAAGCCCTGCAAGCATACAGGGACTCCTAGGAGGCGACTCCACTGCTCCATAGAGGGTCGGACTGGGACACAAAATAGGCCCTGGTACCAAAGTAAAAGTGGCCCCGTTAGTTAATCAGATAGCTAAAATAAATGGCTTATATTTGCAAATTAGAGTCGTTTTGAAGTTTTTAAAGGCACGCTGTACACATGTTTTGCAAGATATGGAAGACTGTATGGATCTGAGCTTGTTCCAGGCAATGTTTATTTTAATGTCAGGGAAACAAATGGTAAAAACTGGCCCAACAGAACATAAAACAGGCCCACAAACAGCCAAAAAACACAGCGCACACACTGTCCTGTCAGACCAACCCATCGGGCACTGACTGATTGCCCTATAGGCCAGTCTGACCCTGCCTATGAACAGTCATTGCTTTGAGGCCGCTGAAGCTCTGTGAGGACACAGGGTCTCCTCTGATGCCACTGCACTGAAACCATGTGTGGGGACAGTGCCTCTTCTGCGGACAGTCATCCAAGAGGCTTTGAGCTGCCATCAAGTACAGAGAGGGAGCAGAGGATGAGTACATTGCACTGGGGCCCTGACTATGCCAATCATTGGAGGCTGGGAAGCTGCTGTGAAAGCACAAGAAGGACCCTGGGTCAGTAGGCTTAACAAGTATTCCCCTGGCCGGAGACTGCCACAGAGAACAGTGAGGCATTAAAGCCAGGACAGCATTTTATAAGATCTGTGAGACACTGAGGCCTGGAGAACTGCGCAAAGGCTGAAGGTCGATGGACTGGAGCCGTGTGATGAAAGAAGATCAGGAAGGAGTACATAGCTTCTCTGAAGCGACCTGCCAACAGGTGGGAGTGAAAAATGTGCACATACCACAGCAGCCCTGTGTGGGGACCGAGTCACCTGTGAGGCCATTGCACTGGAGCCAGGGCTTTAAGTAGGCCGGGTCCTGCCGTTTCTCAGCACCGGCAATTCTAACAAGCATTTACAATGCAATGGTCTCGGCATTGGTAAAGTTAGAGCTATTGGCATTGCTCATGACATTATTTTTGTTTATGTTTTTGTTTTTAAAACATTTAAAGAAACGGCATTGTCATGAGCAATGCCAATAGCTCTAACTTTACCAATGCCGAGACCATTGCATTGTAATGCTTGTTGGTAAGCCCTGACAGCGAACACCGACAGATGCAAAGTGTAGCCCACATAAGATCTATGCAGGCGGGCAACTAGAGCCAAATTTCGGGTGGGGGGTCTGAAAAAGATTTCAGGGGGGAGGGGGGGGGGCTACGTCTTCCAGCCATAGGCAGAGTGGCTGTAAAAAGGGGCAGCCTTCGAGCCGAGACCTAAAAAGCCTGCCGAAGTCAAGCACCTGTCTGTGTCTGCCCTGCCTCGACTGCTGAAATTGAGAGCCTGTAGTGCAGGTTTTTAACACAGATCCCAGAACAGCAGTCCTGCCTCATCAAAGCTGCTGCAGGAACGAGTTCACCAAACATAACCACCAGCGTCGCCCAGCAAGTAAAGTGGGCCTTAGCCATGAGACAGTTAAACGACTGCATGCCCAGATATATATCCACCGCTAAAACACTGGACTTTTGCCCATATGGCAAGAACAATTGAGTTCATCCAAGCGTTAGCCAGTAGGGAAATGCAGAG
The DNA here is from genome assembly GCF_964204655.1 of Triturus cristatus. Lineage (NCBI taxonomy): Eukaryota > Metazoa > Chordata > Amphibia > Caudata > Salamandridae > Triturus > Triturus cristatus. The sequence continues at coordinate 60,546,164 of NC_140595.1, forward strand.
TAGAATGCACGTGTACGTGTACGATGCAACGTAGTCATTAAGAGAACTCAAGAACAGGGAAGAGAGAGCTGTCACAGAGGAGTTTGCAAAGACGTTTGTTACCGTTCAGCTAAAATTTTACTGCCCGTTCGGTCACACATTCACTTACCTTACACTAACAGCTACTCACGTTTAATCCGCTTGAAAATGTAATAGTTCCCAATTTCCCACCAGCTAGCGGACTGTTTATAGTAACCTCAGAGGCACGTGCGTACTTCAAAGCCAATGAGCACATTCGAATTCTGTGCAGCTGCGTAGGATTGGATGAGGTGCCGAAAATGCTCCAATCTTGTGTCACTTTACAGATTAAGAGTCTTTTCCACTCTCAGACGACTGCCAGTATACATTCAGGCGTGGGATTGGCTGTCATGTGATTCGGAAGTAGCGCATCGGTGGACGAATTTTTATTCCCGCGGAGTGCAAAGTGAGCAAGTCGAAATATAATGTCAACACTTCTGTTTAGGGGGCGATCCTCATCTCGGACTGCATAACTTGAGGTTTACGTCGCACCCCAAGAAATTCAGCTGATGGAGGAGGAAGCGCCCTCACTGCGGGTCACAAGGAGCACCCCAAAGCCCCTTGCTGATGGGGAGATCAGCAATTCGAGGCCCACAACTCGAAGTAAGAATAGCGCCCTTCAACCACCATGCTTGCTCAGACCAACAAGCACACCACCGCCTTTCTCCGAGGCAATGTATGCAGCCCAAATGGAATGTCCCTTTCTCATTGCGCATTTCCATATGTAATGGCGATTCACTGCTCTGGGTAAAAGCAGCTGGTTCTGGTAATCCTTCCACCACTTTCCAAAAGTGCCATTCTTGGTTATTCAGCGAGTCCGATACATTTTTACAATAATTCTTCCATCAGCCAGATTATTCTTAAATGCATGGTGACAAAAGCTCAGATAACATTCTTGCGCTTCTCTTGTTAAGGCATGGCATTATTTTGTGCGCTTCTTGAGCTATGCAGGGTGTGAGCATCTTGAAGAGCAGCCCCGGCTCTACCCCTCCCCCAATGGCCGCTCTATGACTTAGAGTGAGAATCCGGAAGAATCGTATCCAAGCCTCTTGTCACCATGCATTTAAGAATAATCAGGCTGACGGAAGAAATGTTGCAAACATGTATTAGACTAGCAGAGTACCGAAGAATGACTCAGCGAGCTGGTCTCCATTTGACCGTTTTGGAAAGTTAGATAAGGGATTAGCAGAAAGGAGCTGCATTTACCCGTTTGGGATTTCTGAGAGCCAAGGAGATACAGCGGCCCCAGCTCTACCCTGCCCCCTCCTCCAAAGGCCTCGCCCGCACAGCCTGAGAGGCCACAACAGAGGAGCAGAGCGGCCTCTAGCAACTGTCTGGGACAGGAAAGCAATGCAAAGTTGAATTGTAAACTCCACCTCTGCCACAGAAAATAAATGCATTTAACCTGTGAGGTGCGCTGGGGTGAAGTCACCATAATTAACCAATACAGGGTTGAAAATGTAAAAGCAGAGTCTGAGACAGGAAAGCAATGGCTCCTTAAAAGGTAAGCGCGAGGTATCTCAAATAAGGCTACATCCTAAAACAAGCCTTCGATTATTAGCCTCCTGCTTGGTTTTATTACAAAGCCTAATGAAAGTTGGAAGATTGCCTGACACGAAGTTTGGAAATGGAAGTGAAATAGCTTCTTTGAGTCAGACGACATTCTGTGGCATCACATTCAGGAAAATATAGAGTATTTTGTCTTCAACATTGAGAGTCTGGGGAAGGGAGCAACATTGCACTGTATCGCGTCTATAACCAATTATGTAAACACGGGAGAGAGTGGTTTAAGATGGCTGTGTAAAGGAAAACGAGCTATAGGAGGAGAAGTAAAAGAAACTGTGCAAAATTAAATATGCTGCATACATCAATATAATTTACTCTCCCTAACACGCCTACTTTGTGACCCTTAGCAGACATGCCAGCCCTCCCGATTCAGGCGGGAGACTACCGATTTCAAGGCTAGTCTCCCGCCTCCCGATTCAAGCTCCAGAAACCCGATTCCTCGGGGTTTCAGCTGACAGGGCTTGTGTGAGAAGTTGGCCTGGTATATGATGTTCACTAGTTAAAGTGACCACCTTGTACCATGCCAAGCAACCCTTATGGTGTGGTTGTAAGTCAACCTTTTCGGACTAGCTGCCCTAGTGGTAGCGTAGGCTAAGCAGTCTTTGAGGCTAAACTCGTGAAACGTGTTAAGCAGGCTGTTTTACCAAATGTAACCCCCCTTTATACCAATGAAAGGACACCACACAGATATATATTGAAAATATATATGTATTTATTTCTCAAAGTATCCCCTAGACACTTTATGAGCACAGGAGCACAAATCGTTAAACAAGAATACGTTAGAATACACAGAAGTTGCACTTTATATGGATAGGCTCTGGTGGCCGCTCGAACCATATACTAAAATAGTGGTATAAGTACCACGAACAGAAAAGGGAAAAGGCCTAGGGCCTCTAGAATCGCTGGGCCTACAAGGAGCTAACTTCAGTTAGTGACCAGGAGGTCCACGGGTTGCGTGTGCAGTGAGGAAAGTTACACGCGGGCTCCCATAGGTTTTCAATGGGTGCGTAAAAGTTACAAAGTTACTGCAAAAAGGACCTTCCGGATGGATTATGAACTCAAGATTGGAAACACAGACACTAGAGATGTTACTCTACACTTGGGCACCGGAGTGCCAGCTTTACCTCACCCACAGGAAGCGGGTGCATAGGTCTCGAAGTGCGTCGGGTTTCTTCTATCTGTTCAAGGGAGCCTGAAGACAAAGATGCTGCAGGCGGTCGGTCCGGAAGAGATGCGGTGGATCCCAGAGTGGATCGGAGTTGTAGAAGACCTGTAAGCAGAGGGGACAGTGTTCACAGTCACTAGCCAGTGACCAGCGTGGCACCAGGTGGGTACCAGGGGATGTCGGGTGCAAACAGGAGGAAAGGTGCAGCTTGTCTCTGCAGCCACGTGGTCCCTGAAGGTCGACGATGTCCAGGAGTCGGTTCACGAGCTGTCCCACGCAGGCTCTCGCTGTCGGCGGTGTCGGCGACTTGATCGAAGCAAACAAGCCTTGGCAAAAGCAATTGTTGTGGAAAACGAAATAAGCTGATGGTTCTGACCAGCAAGGTCAGAGGGACTGCTCCTTTGGAGGGGAGCAAGGGCCAGTCTGGAGCAACCAGACCAGTGGTGTAGTTCTTGAAGTTCGTCGCCAAGATGGCCACTAGCCAACGGGCCAGCAACCGGTTAGGCGCGTCGAGTGGCAAAATGCAGAAGGGCCCCACGCAGATCGTGGAGATGCTGGAGGGCTCACCTTTGGTGCAGATGCTGCTCGGGTGTTGGGCTTCTCAGATCCCAAAGCACAACTTGGAGGGAGCCTCGGTTGTTGCACTTGCAGCTTGTCGTGGTCGTTTCAAGATGGCTGGCTCCACGTGTCTCGTTGCCTCCACGGGTCTCTCTTTTTCAGGGACTGTGGATCGGGCGGTGAGAGGTCTGGAGGTCCAGGTCTTGTCAGTCTCTGGGCTCGGGCTCCGGCGGGAGGCGGCGGCAAAGCAGACATTGATTCGCTGGATGGTGCTTGCGTTAGCAAGGTGGTCACTCCCTGACCACAGGGGAGATTGGCTTCAGTCCTCTGTGCGGGAGAGCGTCGAAGTTCCCGTCTTCTTCTTGTAGTTAAGTTGATTCCAGGATGTCTAAAGTCTTAGGACACAGCTCCTACCTTTATTCGGATTCTAGGGGCCGGACTACCTGCTAGGTCCCTCCCTAAGGGTGGGACCAGGAAGGGGGGTGGTTACACCCCCAATCCTTTGTCCAGGTCGCCCCAGGCCCGGGACTGGTGTGCCCCAGGACCGGATTGAACTGGCATATGCACCGAGGCTCCTTGTGAGCCTCAGGCATGTCTGGTTTCTTTCAAGCCCTACCTGACCAATACACAAAATCCTGTCTGGGGTGGTGCACGCACCTCCCCTGGCAGGAAACCCTTTGTCCACACCTCCCAAGCTGGAAGGACTCCCAGCAGCAGGAGGGCAGACTTGTGTCTGTGGTGGCAGCATCCATTTTGTGGAGCTGAGGCTATGTCTGATTTTACCCGGGTTTCAGGTCCTGTACATGTCGTGTCCCTCTAGAAGGGTGGAATGCTAACCCCGTCGCCAGAATTGGCGAGGGGTTAGTATTCCAATTCGTATGACACCTTACTCGACATGTTTTGATAAAGCCAAACCAAAGATAGCATTTAACCGCGAGGTTCATAATGCACTTAAGAGTATATGGTATGACGATATCTGGAAACAGTAGAAGGAAGTGGTTCCGACCACTGCAGACAGGCTCAGCTCATGCCAGAGCACCATCTCACATGGAACCAAGCACTCTGCCTTCAGGAATGTTAAGGCCTGCCATAGGAGTGACTTATAGGTTAACATGTGTCCCATTTAAGGTTAGGTATAGGCATACTACACCTAAGTAAGAGGTGGTTACACCAACTTACCCCAGCTGAGTGATCAGCCAGTTGTGTCAAATTTGTTAGGCCAAGCCTGGGGTGGCATAATACATGCTTCAGCCCCTGGCAGGCCTTAGATACACCAATGCCCTGGGTACCTAGTGTACACTGGTACAGGGGCTCACAGGGTGATCCACTTCCAATTGGTTATGCACCTAGGGTGCATAGTGTAAATTTAGTAGAGAGAACAGCAGGCTGGGGGTCTGATTGGCAGGCCCACAGCCTCAATATGTCAAAAACCAGTGAAGCAAAAAGCAAAAATTTGGGGTGACCATAGGATAGCAGACCCTACTCTCCTACACAACCCCCCCCCCAAAGGCAGGGACATTAAACTAGCCTTGACCAGTCTCGTCTTCATGTCCTAAGTGGAAGTACCTGGAGAGACCATCTGCATTCCCATGGTCAGTACCTGGCCGGTGCTCCACTGTAAAGTCCATCCCCTGTAGGGAAATGGACCACCTAAGCAGTTTGGGGTTTTCACCCTTCATCTGATTTAGCCACAAGAGGGGCTTATGGTCGGTCTGAATCTTGAAGTGAGTGCCAAACAAGTATGGCCTCAGCTTCTTCAGGGCCCACACCACAGCAAAGGCCTCCCTCTCAATAGCTGACCAATTCTTCTCTCTGGGGTCAACCTTCTGCTAATAAAAGCAATGGGTTGGTCTTGACCATCTACATTAAGTTGTGACAGCACAGCTCCCACACCCAACTCAGAAGCATCTGTTTGGACAATAAACTCTTTGGAGTAGTCAGGACTTTTCAGGATAGGTGCAGAGCACATGGCCTCCTTCAGGTCATCAAATGCCTTTTGACAGCTTACTGTCCACTGAACCTTTTTGGGCATCTTCTTGGATGTCAGATCATTAAGAGGAGTCACAATGGACCCATAGTTCTTAACAAACTTCCTGTAGTACCCAGTCAAGCCCAAGAAAGCTCGAACTTGAGTCTGGGTGGTTGGAGGAGACCAGTCCTTGATGGATTGTATCTTGCTCTCCAGTGGTTGAACTTGGCCTCCACCCACAAGGTGGCCCAAATACACAACCTTACTCTGCCCTATCTGGCACTTAGTGGCCTTGATAGTGAGGCCTGCCCTTTGCAGAGCCTCAAGAGCCTTCTTCAGGTGGATCAGGTGATCCTCCCAGGTGGAGCTAAAGACAGCAATGTCATCAAGATATGCTGCGCAAAAGTCATCCAACCCAGTAAGGACTTGATTCACCAACCTTTGGAAGGTGGCAGGTGCATTCTTCAGACCAAAGGGCATCACCACAAATTGGTAGTGCCCACCTGGGGTTGAGAATGCTGTTTTGGCCTTAGACTCCTCAGCTAATCTGATTTGCCAATAGCCAGCTGTCAAGTCAAATGTGCTCAAAAACTTGGCAGAAGCCAGTTTATCTATGAGCTCATCTGCCCTTGGAATAGGATGTGCATCTGTCCTGGTGACAGCATTGAGTCCTCTGTAATCCACACAGAACCTCATCTCTCTCTTGCCATCTTTGGTGTGAGGTTTGGGGACCAGAACCACTGGGCTAGCCCAGGGGCTCTCTGAGGGTCCAATGACACCCAATTCCAGCATTTTGTGTACCTCAGCCTTTATACAGTCCCTGACGTGGTCAGGTTGTCTGTAAAGCTTGTTCTTTACAGGCAGACTGTCACCAGTGTCCACCACATGGGTACACCAGTCAGTTTGGCTAGGTATCAAGGAAAACATGTGTTGAAATGATTGTAGAACTTGTCTACATTCAGTCTGCTGATGATCAGTGAGGTTGCCTCCAAGGGTCACTCTTTCAACTGAGCCATCCTCAGGGTTCTGAGACAACAGGTCTGGAAGAGGGTCACTCTCTTCCTCCTGTCCCTCATCTGTAGCCATGAGCAAGCCCATGTCTGCCCTGTCAACATATGCTTTTAACCTGTTAACATGGAGTACCCTGTGGGGACTCCTGGGAGTTCCTAGGTCCACCAAGTAGGTAACCTCTCCCTTCTTTTCCAGGATTGTATGGGGTCCAGACCATTTGTCTTGGAGTGCTGCTGGGGCCACTGGCTCCAACACCCATACCTTCTGTACTGGCTGAAACTCAACCAAGACAGCCTTTTGGTCATGCCAAGCTTTCTGTAAGGCATGACTTGCCTCAAGGTTTTTGGATGCCTTCTCCATATACTCAGCCATCCTGGAGCGGAGACCAAGTACATAGTCCACTATGTCTTGTATAGGCTTTTTGAGAGGTAACTCCCATCCTTCCTTCACTAAACACAGTGGGCCTCTTACAGGGTGCCCAAACAACAATTCAAAGGGGCTGTAGCCAACCCCCTTTTGTGGGACCTCTCTGTAAGCAAACAGAAGGCAGGGTAGAAGGATGTCCCATCTTCGCCTAAGCTTTTCAGGTAATCCTTTGATCATACCCTTTAGGGTCTTGTTGAATCTCTCAACAAGCCCATTGCATTGTGGGTGATAAGGGGTGGTGAACTTGTAGTTGACACCACATTCCTTCCACATAGCTGTCAAGTATCCTGACATGAAGTTGGTACCTCTGTCAGAAACCACCTCCTTAGGAAACCCCACTCTGGAGAATACTCCCAGCAGGGCCCTGGCCACAACAGGTGCTGTAGTGGTCCTAAGGGGAATTGCCTCTGGATACCTGGTGGCATGATCCACTACCACCAGTATAAATCTGTGCCCAGATGCAGTGGGAGGATCCATGGGACCCACTATATCTATTCCCACTCTTTCAAAGGGGACCCCCACCACAGGTAGTGGTATCAGGGGGGCCTTTGTTGTGCCACCTGATTTGCCACTGGCTTGGCAGGTCACACAGGAGCGACAAAACTCCTTGGTATCTTCATTCATTTGAGGCCAGTGAAAGTGAGGGACAAGCCTGTCCCAAGTCTTGTTCTGGCCTAAGTGTCCTGCTAAAGGAATATCATGGGCCAAGGTAAGAAGGAAGCCCCTAAATTGCAGAGGTATAACCAACCTCCTGGTTGCACCAGGCTTGGGGTCTCTAGCCTCTGAATAAAGGAGCCCTTCATCCCAATACACTTTATGGGTACCTTGAGCATTCCCAGCAGCCTCAGCAGCAGCCAGCTGTCTGAGGGGTTCAAGAGAGGGACAGGATAACTGAGCCTGCCTCAAGTCAGCCCTTGAAGGTCCCCCTGTCCCCAGAAACTCAACCTGATCAGGTTCAAGCTCTTCAGGGACAGTTCCTTCAGGGTTCTCTAGATCAGCTTCCTGGGAAGGTTGATCATCACTCTGAGGCAGGGGGGAAGGCACATCCTTGACCCTCCTGTTCTTCTTCTTGGTAGGTGCTTGGTCCATTGTTCCAGGATCCAAGACTTGAGGTTCAGTAAGGCACTTTTTGGCCTGTGACCTGGTCACAGCAAGGACATGTGGTGATATACCTAACATCTCTGCATGTGTCCTGTACTCCACTTCTGACCATAGAGAACTCTCTAGGTCATTGCACAACAAACATTCTACTGGGAGGTCTGCACTAACCACAACACTTTTGAGGCCAGTTACCCCTCCCCATGAGAAGTTAACAACTGCCACACTATGTGAAGTAGTGGCATTGCTGGCATTGGTCACCAGGTAATTCTCACCTGGTATGTACTGTCCAGGGTCCACAAAGCCTGGTGTCACCATGGTGACACTGGCACATGTGTCCCTGTAGGCTTGAGCCACTTTTTCATTAATTAAAGGAGTCTGTCTGTACTTGCCCAGGTTACTGGGGCTCACAGTCAGGGACAAATCTATGTCCCCATCACAGATCAGGACTGCCTGTGTCAGGGTTCTGTCTAAGTCAGAATCTCCTTCAGTTCCCATAGTGATTCCCACTACACCCTTTGTCTGGGGACCAACACTGCTAACAGTAGTACTGGGAGCAGGTGCCTTAGGGGCAACAGTGTTGCGGGCTCCACCCTTTTTACAATCACTAGTCCAGTGAGTTGTATTCTTGCAAGAATTGCACCAGGGTTTCTTTTGACCTTCTTTCTTCTTCCCTTTAGGCTGGGACCCACCCTCTTTAGTACTAGTTTGGGGCCCTGTTGAAGACTTCTGGTCTTTAGATTTCTGATCTCCACCCTTTTGGTCTGTTTTCTTCTGATCACCCCCTTGGCCCTGGTTCTGGTTCTTTTGCTTAACCCTGGTTCTGACCCATTTGTCTGCCTTCTTTCCCAATTCTTGGGGAGAGGTCAGATCAGCGTCAGCCAAGTGTTGATGCAGTTGCTGGTTTTGACAGTTATTTAAAATCTGTTCTCTCATCATCAAATTGTACAATCCTGTATAATCAGATACCTTACTTCCCAGCAACCAACCCTCCAAAGCCTTAGTGGCACATTCAATGTATTCAGACCAGTCCTGAATCTGTGTCTTCTGGGTGTCTCTGAACATTAACCTGTACTGTTCAGTGGTTAAGCCTAACCCATCAACTAGGACACTCTTCAGGGCTCTGTAATTTCTGACATCCTCCTCCCTAACAGTGAGGAGTCTGTCTCTGCCTCTTCCTTCAAAGGAGAGCCAGAGGATTGCTGCCCACTGGTCTTCAGGAACCTGCTGTACTTTGCAGGCTCTCTCAAGAGCAGTCATCCATTTGTGGATGTCATCCCCACTTTTGTAGGGGGGCACAACCTTAGACAGGTTCCTATTATCAAAGACCCTATCCTTGTCCTTAGGGACAATGCTGCCACCAGTGGGTATAGACCCACTCTCTTTATGCTGCCTAGCCTTGCTCAGTTTCTCTTCCATCAGAGCTACTTCTAGCTCCTGCTTCCTGATCCTCAGCTGGGCTTCTTGCATTCTGGCCTCATGCTCCCTCCTCTGAGGGGTGGTCATCCTTCTCCTGGAGTGACCTTGAGAGCCTCTAGAGCCATGAGAAGCATTAGATTCACCTGAGTGATTCCTTTGCCTCCCAAGCCCCCGGTTAAGTCCACTAGGGAGATCCAATGGGGTGATCCCATTGTCAGTCCCCAGTAGCCTTAAGTTAGCTGGGCCAAGTATAACACTTGGCACTGGGCTAGTTCTCCCTTCATCCTCACTACCTCCTGTATCCCCACCACTTTCCTCCTCTGTAGTATGATTCTCATCTAAGGGATGACTATTGGAAAGGGGTACTTCAGTAGCATCTTCAGAAGGGGGGCCTCCTGTTCCTGTCCCTAAGGGGCCTAACTGGGAGGCTTTCCTGAGAGCTTTCTGATCTTCATCAGCCTGTAAAAGCTCCCTGAGTTCAGCAGAAGTAGGATTCTTGGGCTGTTTAAGGCCCCTGATATTTGCCAACTGCCTGAGCTCATTTTGGTTTAGGGTAGCAAAGATGGATGGTGCCCTCTGGGGGTCACTCTCAACAGAGATGGGTACAGTGGACCCCTCTGCCCCAGCCATTGCTCTTAAGTGTGGGTGGATGTGTTGCAATCTACCTACACTTGGGTTTACCTACTAAACCTATCTAGTAGTTGTAGTCAGGGTGTGCTACTCCCTTTGCTCTACAACACTAAGTTCAGTAGAACTTAAGTATATCTAATCTTGTTTTATATGTACCTATAGGTACCTATGTGATCTTTCAATTGGTAACCAAGAGATTACAATGGTAAAACACAGCAAGCTCAAATCCAACCGCTGCTCACCAATGTGAGAAGTTGGCCTGGTATATGATGTTCACTAGTTAAAGTGACCACCTTGTACCATGCCAAGCAACCCTTATGGTGTGGTTGTAAGTCAACCTTTTCGGACTAGCTGCCCTAGTGGTAGCGTAGGCTAAGCAGTCTTTGAGGCTAAACTCGTGAAACGTGTTAAGCAGGCTGTTTTACCAAATGTAACCCCCCTTTATACCAATGAAAGGACACCACACAGATATATATTGAAAATCTATATGTATTTATTTCTCAAAGTATCCCCTAGACTCTTTATGAGCACAGGAGCACAAATCGTTAAACAAGAATACGTTAGAATACACAGAAGTTGCACTTTATATGGATAGGCCCTGGTGGCCGCTCGAACCATATACTAAAATAGTGGTATAAGTACCACGAACAGAAAAGGGAAAAGGCCTAGGGCCTCTAGAATCGCTGGGCCTACAAGGAGCTAACTTCAGTTAGTGACCAGGAGGTCCACGGGTTGCGTGTGCAGAGCAAATAGTCACACGCGGGCTCCCATAGGTTTTCAATGGGTGCGTAAAAGTTACAAAGTTACTGCAAAAAGGACCTTCCGGATGGATTATGAACTCAGATTGGAAACACAGACACTAGAGATGTTACTCTACACTTGGGCACCGGAGTGCCAGCTTTACCTCACCCACAGGAAGCGGGTGCATAGGTCTCGAAGTGCGTCGGGTTTCTTCTATCTGTTCAAGGGAGCCTGAAGACAAAGATGCTGCAGGCGGTCGGTCCGGAAGAGATGCGGTGGATCCCAGAGTGGATCGGAGTTGTAGAAGACCTGTAAGCAGAGGGGACAGTGTTCACAATCACTAGCCAGTGACCAGCGTGGCACCAGGTGGGTACCAGGGGATGTCGGGTGCAAACAGGAGGAAAGGTGCAGCTTGTCTCTGCAGCCACGTGGTCCCTGAAGGTCGACGACGTCCAGGAGTCGGTTCACGAGCTGTCCCATGCAGGCTCTCGCTGTCGGCGGTGTCAGCGACTTGATCGAAGCAAACAAGCCTTGGCAAAAGCAATTGTTGTGGAAAACGAAATAAGCTGATGGTTCTGACCAGCAAGGTCAGAGGGACTGCTCCTTTGGAGGGGAGCAAGGGCCAGTCTGTAGCAACCAGACCAGCGGTGTAGTTCTTGAAGTTCGTCGCCAAGATGGCCACTAGCCAACGGGCCAGCAACCGGTTAGGCGCGTCGAGTGGCAAAATGCAGAAGGGCCCCACGCAGATCGTGGAGATGCTGGAGGGCTCACCTTTGGTGCAGATGCTGCTCGGGTGTTGGGCTTCTCAGATCCCAAAGCACAACTTGGAGGGAGCCTCGGTTGTTGCACTTGCAGCTTGTCGTGGTCGTTTCAAGATGGCTGGCTCCACGTGTCTCGTTGCCTCCACGGGTCTCTCTTTTTCAGGGACTGTGGATCGGGCGGTGAGAGGTCTGGAGGTCCAGGTCTTGTCAGTCTCTGGGCTCGGGCTCCGGCGAGAGGCGGCGGCAAAGCAGACGTTGATTCGCTGGATCGTGCTTGCGTTAGCAAGGTGGTCACTCCCTGACCACAGGGGAGATTGGCTTCAGTCCTCTGTGCGGCAGAGCGTCGAAGTTCCCGTCTTCTTCTTGTAGTTAAGTTGATTCCAGGATGTCTAAAGTCTTAGGACACAGCTCCTACCTTTATTCGGATTCTAGGGGCCGGACTACCTGCTAGGTCCCTCCCTAAGGGTGGGACCAGGAAGGGGGGTGGTTACACCCCCAATCCTTTGTCCAGCTCGCCCCAGGCCCGGGACTGGTGTGCCCCAGGACCGGATTGAACTGGCATATGCACCGAGGCTCCTTGTGAGCCTCAGGCATGTCTGGTTTCTTTCAAGCCCTACCTGACCAATACACAAAATCCTGTCTGGGGTGGTGCACGCACCTCCCCTGGCAGGAAACCCTTTGTCCACACCTCCCAAGCTGGAAGGACTCCCAGCAGCAGGAGGGCAGACTTGTGTCTGTGGTGGCAGCATCCATTTTGTGGAGCTGAGGCTATGTCTGATTTTACCCGGATTTCAGGTCCTGTACATGTCGTGTCCCTCTAGAAGGGTGGAATGCTAATCCCGTCGCCAGAATTGGCGAGGGGTTAGTATTCCAATTCGTATTACACCTTACTCGACATGTTTTGATAAAGCCAAACCAAAGATAGCATTTAACCGCGAGGTTCATAATGCACTTAAGAGTATATGGTATGACGATATCTGGAAACAGTAGAAGGAAGTGGTTCCGACCACTGCAGACAGGCTCAGCTCATGCCAGAGCACCATCTCACATGGAACCAAGCACTCTGCCTTCAGGATTGTTAAGGCCTGCCATAGGAGTGACTTATAGGTTAACATGTGTCCCATTTAAGGTTAGGTATAGGCATACTACACCTAAGTAAGAGGTGGTTACACCAACTTACCCCAGCTGAGTGATCAGCCAGTTGTGTCAAATTTGTTAGGCCAAGCCTGGGGTGGCATAATACATGCTTCAGCCCCTGGCAGGCCTTAGATACACCAATGCCCTGGGTACCTAGTGTACACTGGTACAGGGGCTCACAGGGTGATCCACTTCCAATTGGTTATGCACCTAGGGTGCATAGTGTAAATTTAGTAGAGAGAACAGCAGGCTGGGGGTCTGATTGGCAGGCCCACAGCCTCAATATGTCAAAAACCAGTGAAGCAAAAAGCACAAATTTGGGGTGACCATAGGATAGCAGACCCTACTCTCCTACAGCTTGGTATTGTGTAATGTGCTAATTCTTCCAGCAATAGTGGCGATGCAGGGGCTCTAGGAGGGGTGAAAATCCAACAAAGCCCCATTAACAAGGGAATGGTCTTTTAAAGACCTATGAAGTACTGGGGGGCGGCTGTGTGGGTGCCCGGGAAGTTGTTTCAGCCCGAGGTGCCACACACGAGGGAGGGGGGGGGGGTTGGTGTATGCGCTGCCAGCAACCTGCCAGGCCAGTGCACAACACTTGCATCACCCTCTCTCTGCCTGCCATTGCACTCCATGCTTCTGAAAGGTAAGACAAAAACGTGCATTTGCGTTTCACATGTCCGATCCTGCAGCCGCACACTTCCAAAGCCCATACAGGACAGTAACCCGATTCAGGGCCCCATTCTCCCGATTTTTTCCAAAAATTCTCCCACTTTGCTCTTCTGAAATGTTGGCATGTATGCCTTAGTGTGTCCTTAACATGCGCCGATGTGTTCGATTTTCCGTGACTGCGCATGCTGTCCCCTTAACTGCTGCGTGATAACAAGTGTAAATGGTTTGCTTTGGCAACCTTGGGAATGGTTGTGCTTGGGCATTAGCAAACAAATATATTTGTTGTGCGCCTTAGTAAACAAAATTACATAACCAGAACATTACAACCGCTGTTACCTGCATTTGACTTAGCTAGCAGGATCCCTGCCACCATATATTTCACTTTATAAATCTATTGTTATGATCCAATGGTGCTTGGCTATAGGTCAGTAAGTAACTAGACACTGCTCCTTTCTGTTCCTCGCTCTGTTGTTTGGTGTTGTGAAACTGAAAGCGCCATGAAGTCTAACAAATCACAGCATGTGGTTACGAACAGAGCAATTGGCTTTTAACTGCTAATTCCTCACTAACGTAACCAGCTCTATTGTACAGCGCTCTGACACCTTTGGGTAATGTACGCGCTGTATAAAAATGCACTAAATAAATAAATAAATTAAATGGTGACATAGATCACATAGATTGTATTAGTAACTTCTGCTTTCAAATCGGCTTTGTGTTGTTGTTGCTGCTACTGCAAAGTGACGCACACAAGTTTCATCAATGGAGAGCTGGTCTCTTCCAGCCCAAAGAGCCTGCACGGATGCCTGTTGCACGAAGCAGCCCCAAGAGCTGTGGGTCGCTTGGGAGGGATGTCAGAATGTGACGTAGCAGAGGACAGGAATCATGACTTGCTTCTTCAGCACTTAGGTGGGGCAGGGGGGGCTAAGGCTCGGCTGGACAGGGAGCGCAGATTAGGTTATTATATTGATCGAAGATATTTCAAAAAAATAATTAAACAAGATGTCGGCTGTCGACATCTCTCGTGCCCCGCTGTATTTATATAGTACGGCTCATACCGGAGATGCTGGTGTGCTTCGAGGACGGGGCCAGCGCTGTGCATAGTGATGATGTGAGGCGCTGTGAAGTGGTGCTGCGTGGCACTCTGACAGCGCTCCAGCACAGCAAAAAAAAAACGTTTGAAAGCCTGCTAGCTCACCGGCACAGCGACACCAAATGCTAATGCGGGAAGATTGAGGAAAAGTGTTATTTTGTCAGACCGAAGTCCTTCGAATAAAATAGGCACTGATTTGAGATATTAAACATGCCCCATTTTCAATTCGCGTAGCTGACACTATGATGTTTATTTTTCCTGACAAACACATTTGGAAAAATGGAAAGAAGCTAGCAGCTCCTTTAAATGATAGAATCATTATTACTGTGAGTTTTGTTAAAGCGATTTCAGTGGTCATCGTTTGCACTGTTCAACGTGTGTGTAGGATTGATGTCGCATTTCTGACTTTGCTCTGATGTTTCTCTGGATCGATCGGCTGTAAGTTAAGAGGCGAACAGCGAGCCAGAGCCACTGTATTCAAAACACTTCCTTATCTAAGATATCAACCATAAATCACTGGGTCTCTGGGCAGATTTGACATGCCTGAGGTCAGGCGCCAGAAGAATCAAGGGGGAATGGGAGGGGGTGTAACGCAGGCTACAGCATGAACAAGACTAAAATACACAGACGTGCTAAAAACAACAGTTACGTTGCAAAAGTGAGAAGCCGGCCGTGCACATGTGCGGACTTGGGGAAACCGCCTCGTTTACGATGCACGGACACTTCCTTCCCAACGTGGGCAGAGAGAAAACAGAATATTTACCGATCGTGCAGGAAATCTATTCAGGTGAGCGGCAGAGGGAGCCGAGAGCAGGGGGAGAAGACAAGCACACCACTGCCTTTCTCCGAGGCGAAGCTGAA
The DNA here is from genome assembly GCF_964204655.1 of Triturus cristatus. NCBI lineage: Eukaryota > Metazoa > Chordata > Amphibia > Caudata > Salamandridae > Triturus > Triturus cristatus. Next base: position 60,561,325 of record NC_140595.1, read on the forward strand.
ATGCCTCGGAGAAACGCAGCGTCCTTTTCGGATTTGGGGGCGTGTTTTGCTGTTATCTCCTCCAGGAGATAATTAGACTTTCTGCAAAAAACACGCCCCCCGATCCGAAAAGGACGGGGCATGATCGGAGTGACGGGACCTCTTCTCCAATGGCTGGCCAGCATTGAAGAGGCCAGCCAATGGAGAACAGGGGAGAAGAGGGGCGGGTTCAAGCCCCTCTTCTCCAAGTCATTAAATCTCGTGAGCGAGACTGCGCAAGCGCAGCCTTCGCTAGCCGAGACCTAAAAAGCAGATGCTTAGATGGGTCTCTATTGGGTTCTCCATTTTTGCCCTCACCCTTGGGATGAAAAGAAATCTTAACTCTGCAGCAGTACCACCCTTCACTGTCTTTGATGATGCTGAGATGGGCCCCTATTGGACTCTCCATTTTTGCCTCACCCTCAGGATGAAAAAAACATCTTAACTCTACAGCAGTACCACCCTTCACAGTCTTTGATGTAACTTCAAAGAGAGTCTTTACAGTTATTTCACATTCTCATAATTTCAGAAATTAAGCGTTTTCAATATTCTGTACAACGAAGCCATTGTTGTTACAAATTTATCTTATGCAACTAACAACCATTGGCAAAGCCAATAGTTCTAGCTTGTTGTAGGTGTAATGTTACTTATTGTATTACATATCTGGATGCAATGACAGAAGCAGCAAATTACCAGTCGGGCAGGACACTATGCTAAACACAGATTATTAGCTTACGTGTTTTAAGCCATGCCCCTTTGAGAGACCTCCCCCAGTTTTTTCAGTCCACTTAAAGAAAGCAGGGTCTCACCCAAGGCCATTGCAAAGATCCTTGCAGTGTGTGGGAACACTTGTAGCCACGTTTTTGGTAACCTTTGATCCGTTTGAGCTAGAAACCATTTTTCTTGTAAAATCTGTGACATATACAGCAGATGATTGTAAATGTGACAACTCCATAATTATATGGAAAACACAGCAGCCAAGGAACCACATAATTCCAGTGGCCCTAAATATCAGTCAGTCAGTCAAAAAAACTTTATTTCGGCTACAAGCCATAAAAGTTCATAAAATAGTATTACAATAACAGAAAAATTAATCAAGAATAAAAACATGATTCTGAGTATAGATACAATCATCAATCGGTAATACATAAGATAGAAACAAAATAAGAGCAATAAATAATACCGATAAAATTGCATTAATGAGGTAATAATTGTCTTCTGATTAACCACATAGAAAAAAGAAATTTGGAGATCACAATAACATATACGGGGGACGAATCGTATTTCAACAACCTGAAGAGATCTCTATGGTTCGAGACCCCTAGATTCTTAGCAAGCTGAATTATCCATTTTCTACGTGGGATTTTATATGCCGGACAGAAGATTATGGTATGAACCTCAGTTTCATCAGTGGCACCACACCCAGGACAAGATTGCGTAATTGAGCCAGCCCATTTATTTGTTCTTGAACGGAGGGGAAGGGACCCGTATCTAAATTGTAGGTATAATTTTTTGGCAATTACCGGGTGAATCAGATCTATTGCAGGCTCAAATCTATACCCAATTTTGGCCTCGAGAAAAGCCGAGGTCAAATTTGCAGTATTAGCAGATCGAATGATCTGAGTCAGCTTATATTCCTCCAAGATTTTTGCCAATACTCTTTTTGGGAGAGAGGAGCAAGTGGCCTCAGGTAGAAGCCAAAGGTCTTCTCTCCCTATCTCCCTAAATGATTTTTTAACATAAGCTAACCAGGGGATAACACCTGCCCTGGGTAGCAATAAGATGGACTTCAGTTCCTCCTGAAAGTTAGCAAGTTCGGGAGTGCTCCATAGTCGTCGCCAGTACATTACAGGTCTGGAGGCGATCATGTCCGCAATTGGTTGAATACCCAAGTCCATCCTGAGCGGCTGAATGGGGGTGCTCGTAGGTAATGCAAACAATTGTCTAAAAAATCGATTTTCTGATTTGGTTAAAATCAAAGATGGATTATGGCCCCATAATTCAGCACCGTAGGCTGCCACCCCCCTGGCCTGGGTTTTATAGATCTCTACCAGAGGGCTAATTAGTTTTAAATGACTATTTTTGAACATCTTTAAAATCCCCCCTGATATCTGGACAAGTTTTAGATTTACTTTTGAGATCTGGGTGGCCCAGGTCATTTTGTTATTAAGGGTCAAACCCAGATAATCAAAATTATTCACCCGCTCCAGTTGCAGGCCGTCCAGTTTTGGTATTGGACGATTGGTGGTATCTGCATGGAACACCATGTATTTAGTCTTATTCACGTTGATGATTAGATTCCTTTTCCTACAAAAGGAGGCAAAGCCATCCAGGACTCTAACCATACCCATGGGTGATCTAGACAAAAGCAGAGTATCATCCGCAAACATAAGTGCGGGAATTTTCCTGCCTGCCAACTTGGGGGCGTCTATATCATTTAGGGCCAGAATATCTTCAATCAGTCCATTCAAGAAGAGGGCAAAGAGAGTTGGGGCTAAAACGCAGCCCTGTCTAATTCCCTTTTCTACCTGAAATGGTTCTGTCAGTTCTCCATGGAGTCCAAACCTGACTCTAGCGAAAGTGTCTTTATGGAGACGTTCAAATAAGTCACAGAGGTAGAGAGGTACACCCATCCCCTTTAACAACTCCCAGAGTTGGCTGCGGTCCACCATGTCGAAGGCAGATTTTAGATCGACAAACGTGAGGTAAAGACTGCCCCCTTCTAGGATTATGCTTTTCCAGTGGATCATCTGCAGTCTGAACAATTGGTCCACAGTTGACATTCTGGCTCTAAATCCCGCATGCAGAGGGGTCAGGATTTTAGATTCCTCCATCCAGGTTTGTAGTCTCGCTAAGAGGATGCGGGCAAAGATCTTCTGGGCAACATCTATTAGGCTAATAGGCCTATAGTTAGCCGGGTCAAGTGGGGATCCCTTTTTGTGTATCGGAATGATCTCGGCTCCGGCCCAGGTAGACGGTAGCGGCATTCCTGCTAAAATTGCATTAAAGAGACCAAATAAATATGGGGCCCATATGTCAGGTTCACTTTTAAAAAGATCGCCTGGAATTCTATCTAAACCTGGGGCTTTGTTAGGTAGAATTTTACTAAGGGCAACTCTAACCTCACTAAGGGTGCACATCGGGGTCAGGGCCTGGGTTGGGGGTAGGCAAGGACTAGGGTGGTGAAGGTGAATGACCAATTGTGAGGTCTTGGAGGCGTAGAGTTCTTGGAAGTATGTACGCCATATTTCTGGACCTAGATTTGGTTGGAACGCTCGAGTCGAACCAGACTTCCCAGTTTTAACTAAGTTCCAGAATGATTTTTGATCCCTATTCTTTAGTGCATGGGAGATTTCCTCCCATATGCTAATTTCCCACTCTTTTTTTGCATCGCTGATAGTTTTCTTAAAACAAGCCCTTGCTTCCTTTATTTTTGTCTTAATGCCATTTTTAAGAGTTATTAAAAGCAATAACTTTGCTTCCCTACACGATTTATTAAACCAAGTAGGATTCTCCCTTGTGGATTGTACGTTCCTCTTGATAGCCTGGCTAAAGTGAGTCTCAAGGGTGGCGCATAATTCTATGTGTGTCGCTCCAATCAGCTCAAGATCAGAATGAGCCTCTAGTGAAGTTGGTGCTCCCATTACTTTCTCCAAGAGAGGATACATTTCAGAGTACATTGCACCGACTTTCCTGTCAGATAGGGCGATCTTCTCCCATTTAACTCTTCGCGAGCCATCGGTTGCAATCAAAGGAACTACACTAGATGGATCGGTGGGGGGAGGGTGGTGATTTATAAACCCCTCCAAGGTAACAACAATGGGGTTATGGTCACTTTCACTGCGTTTAATGACTTGGAAGTCCAGGATCCTTGGCCAGAGTCCCATGCTAAGCATAATATAATCAATAATGGAGGTTTGGCCATTTCTTTCGAATGTTGGGTTGCCTGGATTATCTGCAGGAAACCTGCCATTGCATGCCCTTAGTGAAAAAGTAAGTGTTAATTGGGTAAGTTGAAGAACCAATGGCGTCCAAGCCTTCGTGGGGTAGGTATTGGAGGGCGGTATAGCCCACACTTGGTCCTCTTCCTGGGATACAGGGAAAATTAACCCGTTCAAAGGTTCGTAATGGCAATTGAAGTCCCCACCGATTATAAGAGAGTCGGTGTTAATAGTCGTACTCAGAAGGGTATCCAAACTGCTCAAGGTGATGGACTCCTGACCATAGCTCACAGGACGAGAATATATGTTTATAAGGGTCAGCACCTGGTTTTCCAATGTGGACATAACTAAACACATAATATCCGGTGAGTCGGTGTTAATTCTCTTAGATGCACATCCCAGATGAGTCCGTACCCAAATAGTCATCCCTCCAGAGGGCCTTCCCCCATTTGGCCTTACTGCAGATTCCCAAAAGGTAGCAAACCCTACACGATGATAGGGCTTCAATGCCCAAGTCTCCTGGAAGAGGCAGATATCGTGGCCATCTATATATTCCCCCCAATCAGGGAGTTCTAACAAACGTGATCGGCCCGCCACGTTCCAGGACAAAACTTTCAACCCCGTAGCCTTATTGATGGAATGATAAGACCCAGGTGTTATGGCAGAGGGTGTATTTAAATTGCCACAAATAATAGTAGGTAAGAGGCCTAGCTGTGTAGGGCAAACAGAGAGAGGAGTATTGTCAGAAAAGGTGTCCATTGACTTCAACTCTGTTTGATGTGTTAACCCTATTTTGGGGCTTCCACCCAAATATGGGGACGGAATCAGGGCAGAAGAGATGCCCGGGTCGGTACCTATTAATTGGGGATACCTATCATCTAGGGGATCTAAACAATCAAGGAGCGCTACTGAGGGACTTATAAGTATTCTCCGTATACCAGGGACATAGCCAACATCCAGGGATATCCAATTGTCTGAGCCCGTGTATACCTGGGGCTGTGATGGTGGAGCCGAGCTCTCAATTGGCTCCATCTGGAATGTGGCCATGGACCTGGGGTCAAAGTCTTGCTCCAGTCAATCAATGCAGTCCAGGGAGCTAAACCTATTGTAACAAGGTATGTTAGAATAGGGAAGTTGTGTATCAGACTCCTGGATTCCACTAAGAGCTATACATGGTCTCCCTGCAGTTGTTTGTACAATTGGTATGTCCCTCCTATGTTTAGGTACTCCTAGCGGATAAAAGTAAGAGAGGAGGGGGGAGTGGATTCCATCAGCCATGTTGCTCCAACCCCCCTCGCCGACATATTTTACCTCCCTTGGATCTCTAAAATTCACAATTATGCAATCACCCCTAATGTTCTTCACACCCCGGCCTACCCAGGATACTCTTCGAACCATCAGAATTTCCCCATTCAGATTTGAAGGCAAAGGTCTATTTGTATTCAGCCAGTGTATTGTCTTATACTTCAAAGACAAATAGGGTTCGACTCTATCTTGTGGGAGTTCGGGTACACCTGTTAATACCACAACGTATGGACTACATTCTGGTGGTAGGTCGAGTCTTGGGAGAATCTTAGTGATAGGGAGGGAATTAGATCCAGGGTTGGTCGAGGAAAGGGGAGAAATTTGGGGTGAAGGACCCTCTGGGTTACCCAATTCAGAGGGTGCACTAGCCTGTCGTGGTATGGCAGAGCGAGCATGCCTAAAGTCCTTATTGGGGATTAGTTCCCCTCCACTTTGGGCTGTGTTAAGGGCGGTATGATGGGCGGCCACCTGTTCAGTAGATGAAATACAGGATAAGGTGGTCAATTGATGGCTAGATGGGTTCAAAGCTGAGTGTACTGATGCCACTATGTTAGGCTGTTTTGAATTGATAATAATGATGCTATTTTCCCTTCCAGAGCAACAAGGCGCTCTACTAAAGGAGACAGCCTTCCATCGATTAAAACAGCCATTCTATCCCAAAAAGCACTAGGACTCATTCCCTCAAGAACTTCCAACCATGAGACAGTGGGTGTAAGGGGTACGGCAGGGTGTTGGGTGGGAATATTAGCTGGGTCACTTTCAATTAGGGGTGTACTAATATCTTGATTCGGGACAGGCGTCATTTTTTGTTTCTTTTTAGAGGGACATCTCACAGGAGCCCCTTCACGTTTTTTGCCTTTTGTAGCAGAGAGGTTCACCCCGGGGCGTTTGCTTCTTACGGACCGATCCGTCATGGATCTCGTTGTAGCACAATTGAATATGGGAGCTGGGGAAGAGTGATCGAGATGATTGCGCCCAAGAACACTTGGATTAAGTTGGGTAGGAACACCCAGAGGAGGGGGATCATCTAACAGAACCTCAGCTGAAGAGCCACCTAATGTGGATAGTACTGAGTTATCGGGGGAAGGGATGGTCATAATGGCTCCCAAGGATGATCGCTTCCCTAATGATGGATCTAGGGATAGCCTACGTTCTGTGGCAGCGATCTCGTACGCGAGGACATTACTGGCTCGTGTAATAAAATTGTCCAGAGTCCCTACAACGTTACTGCCTTTAGGGGCCAGCCTCAATAGACCGGTAGCCATTGCTTATTACCTGTGAGGAGCACACAGTCCAAGGGATATGTCCAGTCCAGTCACGAACAGTCTCGAACGGCCTCAAACGGCCCGCTCTTTGCCCGGTCTTCGCCCCGGGCTGCGTCCCGCGCGCGTCCCGCTAACGCGTGTGGGCGGGACCCTTAAAGCAGGTGGGAGGTCAGAAAGGAGGCGGGGCCGGGAAGAGGAGGCAGGTGTGCTGGGTGAACTGAGCGACAAGCACCCTGGTCCTCGCAGTCCCGGCGATGGATACCTCTCTGGCCTCACCAAATTCAGCGTAGCGTCCCCTTCACACAGGTAACTCCGTTAGGGAAGAGACCAGCTCCAAAGCGTCCCACAATCAAGGGCAGCGAGCGGCGCCCGCGAAGCGGGGGCCGCGAGAAGTAAAATAGTAGATGGAGGCGGGGCCGGGAAGAGGAGACAGGTGTGCTGGGTGAACTGAGCGACAAGCACCCTGGTCCTCGCAGTCCCGGTGATGGATACCTCTCTGGCGGCCTCACCAAATTCAGCGCAGCGTCCCCTTCACACAGGTAACTCCGTTAGGGAAGAGACCAGCTCCAAAGCGTCCCACAATCAAGGGCAGCGAGCGGCACCCAATATATGTGGCACCACATCACTAATTATACTGCTGCCCAGTCTTAGACAGAACTCCTTACGCAGAGACGATAACAGTGACAGTCGCACTATGGACCTACCTGACACCCATCTGACACATTGAGCCAAACGTGAAAGACAGCATAGGATGAGCGTGTGTTAGAGCATCATACCTAATGCAATATCACAGTGCTATATAAAACAAAGATTGGCAAACATAATAGTTTGGGCTTTGTAACGTGAAATAGTTTTACAGAGCATCTGACATCAGTATGGACAGAAGTAGTCCAAGCTTCCCTAACGCGTGGGACACACATAGACAAGATGATACACACCAGGTGCAATAGAACCCACAGCAGTTCAGGTATTCCTCACATATGTAGAAAACTCACTGTTGGACCTGGCCCTTTCAGATGGGTCATTCCCAAACCTTTTGCCTTCTTCCTCCTACTTGTTTCTGAATTTTGTTGTGTTGGCCTTAGGACTCTGCACTTAGATGACAACCAAGACCTTTTGACTCATGCATTGAGGCATCGTGGCAGCTCATATAGGTTCCAATTTTCACAATAGATAAAGCGGGGCTTAAATGAAGAACCAACCCAGAGTTGATGGTGATGGTTCCTACTTCAGCTTTGGTCCATAGCAAGGTATAATAATTCAGGCCATACTGTAAAGAAACAAGGAAGGGCACAATACAATCACTTTTACAATAGCAATATCTTTTGAGACAGAAACATCATCTCACCAATCAGCTTAACCTGTTAAAAGTATGTATAATAGCAACATCACAAGACGTAAGAAGAGTAGGTGTATGCAGTTTGTCCCTGATCAGTGGACGCCTCTGGGACGCAGAGGGGTTGATTCTTCAAGCTCGCTCTCAATGGCTGTTGCATCCTACGGGATATCTTTCAGGGAAGTGGAGGTACCACATCACTGCCATGAGGAAGGTTCAGCCGGGGCTCAAAGGTGACAAAGGGTGAGTGTTTTCCTTAATAATATATAAGACGCAGCTATCCGGAAGGCTGCAGTTATTATTATATATTAACTGACAATAATTACCGACTGTGAACCGGTGAGATGCCAAGAGATGGGCCCGTCTGCAGCTGGTTTTCTAATTGTTATATTAAATCAAGACCAAACATGGCACGGTGCCAGCAGTGTATTAAACTTTACTACTGTGTGACTCTAGGTTGCTGTGCACTCACAGCAGATGTCATAAGAAATGTATAGGTATGGATTGGATTTAAAAAAAAAAGGTTTGACGCCACCACGGGATGACCTCCTAACTCTAAATCTTTCAGGAAACCATCTCCAGGCCTGAACTTTCCACCTACAAATCACTGACTTCAGGTGCGCTACTGTAATTAGTTCAATGAAAGCAAAAAAAATAAATAAAACTGCGGCAGGCAGGATGCATTAGGCTATGACACTAACGTTCAGGACTGGAGACACTGTAGTAGCCTGAAGCGAGGTGGTCTGCCCATCATCACCCTCCACCTGCGAGCTGTTCACATACAAATTGGATGTCTGCCTCTAAGACCCAGATATATGCCCAGGTTGCACTCATTGAATCAAGTGCCCCGACCTTCATTGACGTCCCTGGCACCTTTCCTCAGCTTCCACCGCCCATGCAGCCGCGCGGTGGCCTCTGACGTCAGCCGCCCTCTCAAAGGTCTCCGGTGTCGTAAAACCGGTCAGACGCCTCACGGCGCTCGCGCGCGCCCATCGTCGCCTCGCTAGGCCAGGAGCCTGCGGCCTGCTTATTAACCACGGTGCACAGGGAGTGGCGCGCGGTGCCCACGTCACCGCGCTGCACCCGCCATCACAGGTTGTTGCCCAACGGTGGATACAACACCACACCGAGTGAAAGTTCCTGCAAGATAGGGCTCGTCCTGGCATTATCAGCGCCGGCAAAAGCAAACTGGCAGGCGCCTCTCAAAGTTTCAACAGGAAGGAGTGCGTCCATGGTATCATATGACTCAGTCATATAATCAGCATTAATTAACCGCTTAGGCGCAGGCGGGTGTGCATGTTATTCTAATTAGCCCACACGCACCCGTAGGAAGCCACGAGGTGCATTTCTCAGCTGGTGCCCTTATGAGTCCACTTCGAACAAAGTGCGCCATATGTATCTGCTTTCCTTAGAACGCGTGCATAATACACATGTTCGATTACTCGTTTAAAATAATAACTTTATCCCTTTATATCATCTTGCACGAAATTCCAGCCCGTTTACTAGAAAATACTGTGAAAAATGTAAAATATACCACCCTAGAGAGTTTCTTTCTGTGCGGAAATGGTAAGCGAACCCAAACTTTACAAAACTGCCTCTGAAACTTGAAGTCTGTGTGCATGGATCCTGTCAGGCCTTCAAGTGGAATGGGAACAAATGTCTGTTTTTCTCTCAAAGGGTCTTGGCCGATGTAATTAGGGTGTGGCTTAAAAACATAAGTTAAAAATCTATCTATGGTTCTTGTGTCTCAGGGCATGGCTAGTGTGTCCCTGAGACATGGCTCCTATTTCTCTGGGACGTGGCTCCTGTGTTTTTGGAGACGTGGCTACTGTGTCTCTGAGACATGTCTAATGTGTTTCTGTGGCATGGCTCCTGTGTCTCTGTGACATGGCTTCTCTGTTTCCCAGACATGGCTACTGTGTCTCTGAAGGGAAAGACAGGTAAGAGCAGTTCCTCTAAATGGCCAATTTGGAAAAGATAGTAATGATTAATCTGATCTGAGAAGGGAAAGTTCAATTTCAGATCTTGTTGCCCTCACACACCTGTTAGGGTGTCATGCTTCATCATTGGGCGTGCTCCTCGTCGGACCGGCGCTGCAATGTCCGACGGGCCTGGTGGCATCTTTATCGGAGATCTTTTGATCTGAGAACGCCGTTTTGTGTGAAGACCATGTAAATGATTGTGGAGGGTAATAGCTCCTAAGAATGTGGGGATTCGAAAGGATTAAAATAGGCCCTGGCCCCTCAGTAGTTTTAATAAGGTTAGGTAGGGCTGGGACTAGGTAAAACCAGGGAGGCTACTCAGGTGATTCTAGGTATCAGGGTAGCCTATAGTTGACAGGGGTCAACATGTTTCGTGTCACAGATGCTCAAGTTCGAGCGACACTTCTTCAGGACCGTGGGACCAATAATAAGTACATATACCTCAGTTTCTTATAACGGGGTATTGGAGGTCAACCACATGTAAAGCTGAACCTAAGTATGGTACAGAATAAATGGCTCCGCCTCAGAGTGAGGGGTTCAGAGCTTCATAGGTAAAGGAGTAGCAACCGGACCACTGGAACGGTCCCACCAAACGCTGGCGGGGGGCAGGCCAAAACAGGACGTGTCTGCTCCTCACCTGAATATTCAGGTTGCTACTCCTTTACCTATGAAGCTCTGAACCCCTCACTCTGAGGCGGAGCCATTTATTCTGTACCATACTTAGGTTCAGCTTTACATGTGGTTGACCTCCAATACCCCGTTATAAGAAACTGAGGTATATGTACTTATTATTGGTCCCACGGTCCTGAAGAAGTGTCGCTCGAACTTGAGCATCTGTGACACGAAACATGTTGACCCCTGTCAACTATAGGCTACCCTGATACCTAGAATCACCTGAGTAGCCTCCCTGGTTTTACCTAGTCCCAGCCCTACCTAACCTTATTAAAACTACTGAGGGGCCAGGGCCTATTTTAATCCTTTCGAATCCCCACATTCTTAGGAGCTATTACCCTCCACAATCATTTACATGGTCTTCACACAAAACGGCGTTCTCAGATCAAAAGATCTCCGATAAAGATGCCACCAGGCCCGTCGGACATTGCAGCGCCGGTCCGACGAGGAGCACGCCCAATGATGAAGCATGACACCCTAACAGGTGTGTGAGGGCAACAAGATCTGAAATTGAACTTTCCCTTCTCAGATCAGATTAATCATTACTATCTTTTCCAAATTGGCCATTTAGAGGAACTGCTCTTACCTGTCTTTTCCTACGTAGACCCCTGGGAGCATTAGAACAGGACCTCTTTAAACAACCAGCTCTCGTGTCCCCCCTTCCTGATTACATACTGTGTCTCTGAGACATGGCTTCTCTGTTTCCCAGACATGGCTCCTGTGTCTCTGAGACATGGCGCCTGCATTTCCCAAACACGGCCCGGTGTCTCAGAGTTGGCATCTCTGATCCCGTGACATGGCTCCTCGGTCTCAGAGTGGGCTCCTGTGTCTCTGAGACACAGCTCCTCCTTCCCTTTATATTTTCCACCACTTGGAGTAAGCAGAAGGGGTACCAGATTTTTGCCTGCTCAGTCTGGTTGGAGTTGTCCTGTTGTCTTGTAATAACCACGTATAGTATCATCAGCATACACACGCACACACAAAAGTCACCCCACAGTCCATGATAAGACGCAGCTGGCCACTGTACTATACTGAACACAATGAAGCACAAGGCCACAGACGCCCTTGACCCCAGTCAGTGATTATCCTGGTACAGTAATGGGGTCCCACACGACAGCACTACAGGAATACACAGATGTTACACATGCTTTATACAAATGCTCACAACGTAAGGGAGGGCAGTGACAGATTTGTCACCTGGTAGCACCCTCTTAACCTGCTCCGACCAGGTCTACCAAAAGAGCAGGGGTAGGGCAGCTCCAGCAGCCAGAGAAGGGACACAGATTTTGTTAGCAGCACTGCTAAATCTGGAGACTAGTCTAAGATTTGGGTGGGTGGGTAGGTGTCTTTTTGCGTTTACCAAGATCTAAAGTTGCACACCTATTTCACCCAAACATAGGTGTAGTATGATTGTTCCCTGTGCCTACGCATCCATTTTGTACTTCCTGTGACTGTGTTAGTGAGTTTGTGATTGATTTATATGCAGGGATGAGAGAAGGGCGTTACCCTGCTATTCCATCATAAATACTCCTAGGCTCTAGGTCAATCTATTAGATCCTCTCCCAGGTGCTAGAACTGACTGCTACTGGTTCTAAGCAGAGACAGTGTTACTTTAAGGCAGTATAAGACACCTGCCCTAGGACACTGCCTAAAGGAAGGACCTGAATAGAACCGAATGCTTCCAACATGGCCTTATGGTTAGAAAGTCAAGCAGTTAAATGTTATTTCACCGGGTGCTTCACTTATCCTTGCAGCACTCTCGGTGCTTGGCAGAGCAGATCCCATGCTAGTGACTTCCTGCATCACAACACACACTTTAACCCCTTGAGTGCCCATGACGAGATGGTCTTGTCATGGGCCGCGGTTGCGCTGTGCCCATGACGAGACTATCTCGTCATGAGCCCCGCCCGCTAATGTAACGGCCGGCACAGGGCGGGGAAAGGGCGGGGCACTCAAGGGGTTAAAAGGAAGCCTGCATCTTTGCCCTCAGAACTCATCTAATTAGCATGCGGGCTCTGCTGCCCAGAGGTTCTATTTGAGTTCTCTATTGAGAGAAGGTTGTGTAATTGTGTAAAAAACGAAAACAATGGTACAAGGAAGAAGAAAACAGCGACATTACACAAAAAGAGCGTGTTTACAGTCCAGGTGAAATGATGTGGTGAGTGTGTGACTGTAGATGAGTCAGCTCTGAATGCGATATCGAGGAAGCAGCAGTCCTCTACATGCCGGAGAAACCAAGGAAGCACTAGTTGCTCCTTGTTTATCAGTGCTCAAGCTCATCGACGGAAGTAGACTGAACAAGATTGCCCTCCATTGGCTTCTCCCTCTGACTGAACCTGATTGGACGGCCGAAACGTCGACGTTACTCACACAAGTGTCTTATGCCCAAATACACAAAGTTGTATAAAATGAGAATCGCATGTCTATTTAGGGCCTTTTAAGAGTTTGGGACATTGCTGGAATTCTCTGTTTACGTGTTATTCATGTGTAACATTGTGTTTTCTTCGAGTCACTTCTATGTCGCTAAAATCTTTTGTATTTGTAGTGTTAGGTATTGTATAATGTGTAAAAGTCATGTTTTATATTGATATGTCTTTAATCACATATGATATATGAAGTTTAATACATCGTATACCATTTTTCTAAATGATTTAAGTCCTTGTAATTATTGAGTTATTGTTGATGTTCGTGGTCAGTGTGTGTGTATCATTAATTGTTGGTCTGACCTTTTCAGAATGCAAAACTATTTCCTGGAAGAAATTTCTTTCCCTGTGGCAGAAACACTGTGCATATATTGTTGTAGATGAGTAACAGCAAGTGTATAGTCAATGGTAAGAGCAGTTTGCCGGTGAGGGGCTTGAAGCTGTAGGATGCAGGAGGTAAAGTTCCACAGACATTGATTCATCAAAAAGCTAGCTGTTTCATGTTTGCTTCTGATGGGTTAGAGGAATGAGTGGAAGGTACAGAAAGTATGGAAGGCTCCCCTTTTTGTGACTCCCAAGACCCAGAGTACCAAGGGCGGTGCCATAGATACGAAGAGGCAAGCCTGGGTAGCAGTGGCGACACATGGCTACTCCTAATCCCTCACCTGACATTTGACAAGACGATGCTCTCCAAGCGATAGTGAATTCCAGGGTGTGCATGTTCACAGGTGCTGCTAACTCTACAGCATTCTTTGCTCTACATGCCCTGACTAGCAGTCATAGATTCATCATCTACGCTAAAAAGCCACTCCTTGCTTTTAGCAGGTCTGGCTCATATGGTAATAACTCTTCCATCCCTTCGCAGAGCGATAATTTGTATTTATGAAATGTTTATAGCCTGAGCCTCAAGCCCAGGGGCAAGTGGCGTGCTTCAGAGAGATAGGCTGTTCAGTCAGATACACAGATGGGGTACTGTAGTACCAGGAGAGAGTGCACATGAGTAGGAATAGGGGGTGTGTACATGCATGTGTACCTGGCATGGCTTTAGCATCACCTCTGTCTGAACTAGATTGTGCAGGACATTTAACTGGACCAGTGGTTGGCTTGTACATTGTGTCCAGGATTGTAGTACTGAATAGCGACGCTCAGAATATTGTTGTACTAGAATATTGAGCACAGAATATTAAGGGACAATATATCAAAAGGTAAGTGCATACAAGGAACTATAGATGCACTATTCCTAACTCCACATGTACATACCTTGAATATATATGTACCACTATGTATATGTATGTATATGTATGTATATATAGATATATATATATATATACATACATACATATATATATATATATATATATATATATATATATATATATATATATATATTACCTACTGGCGGTCGCCAGTAGGTAGTTATAGTTAGGACCACGTTTCCATAGGAAATCCGCAACATTCTATTTTGAATAACTTTGGTGCCGGTCGACGAATCCTCGCGAATTTTTCAAAATAGGTGGGGCGCTACGCTCCGCTCCTACCCTGAAAGTCTCGGGGGGATTCGTCAAGCGGGGGCTGAGATAAAAGGGGGGTCCCAAAACGCGTTTTTCCCATGCATTTTTCCATAGGACCTTTAGACACAGCTACAGCCCGAACGGCTGAACAGAATTACTTGAAATTTGGCAGAGAGGTAGCCATAAGGTCAAGGAAGTGCCTTTTGCAGGTCTGGTGTAAATCTGTTCAGTATTTCCAGAGAAAATAGCATTTAAAAGCATATATATATCTATATGCGCGCAGGGTGCGCGCACCGTGCGAGCACCGTGCGAGCACCCTAACGTGCGCGAGCGTAATTCTGATTGGTGGTTACATGTTAGTCAACGTTCGAATCGGTCGAAATCAGGAAGTGTCGGCCGCCATTTTGTTTGTTTTCAGTGCGAGAGTGAAAAAGGAAGGTGGCGAACGTGAAAAGGGGGCAGGGTAGAGAGTTCCTGACCCCCTAGCCTTTGTCAGGGGGTCCCTGAAGGACCCCGAAGGCAAAACATTTTTTTTATTTTTTTTAAAAATCGCGGGGGTGCGCGCACAGTGCGCGCACCTTGAAAAACACAAAAAAAAAAATTTTTTTACAAAAAACAAAAACAAAATTCGCAGGGTCAAAACCAAGAAAAAACAAATAATAATTTTTAATACGTAGTTTATTGTAAAATAAATATATAAAAAAAATAATACATAAATAAATTAGCATTTAAAAAACCGTACAAATTCACTGACAAAACCATAGGTTTCACACACGTTATAGTTAGGAATTAGCATTTAAAAAACCTTGCAAATTCACTTAAAAAACCATAGGTTTCACACATGTTATAGTTAGCTGGACATTTCACTCATAAAAAACCAATGAAATTCCCCCGTTATAGTTACTGCAGGCAACTATAACTCACGCGACCGCAATCCTCTGCTGATGACGTCAGATATTACATCACTGATGACATATGTGTCTTTCTGAAAAATAAATATTTGTAATATATGTATAGCTAAAGATTAATGGAAGAAGACATGGGTAAATAAGTGTCTAAATACAGTATTAGCATCAGCAGAGGATTGCGGTCGCGTGAGTTATAGTTGCCTGCAGTAACTATAACGGGGGAATTTCATTGGTTTTTTATGAGTGAAATGTCCAGCTAACTATAACATGTGTGAAACCTATGGTTTTTTAAGTGAATATATATATATATATATATATATATATATATATATATATATATATATAGAGAGAGAGATATAGAAAATCTAGACTTACTTATCTGTCAATATTTTTTTCTCTATATTTTGTTCTTGGTATTGTGTCCCATCGATATTCTGGGGTTGATATTCAGGGCGCACACTGGTGTCCAGTCAGAGACCCTAAAACTCTGAAACACAATACGTGGAAACAGACACTTTCCAGAGTGGCTCCAAAATTCTAGAACCCTTTAATATTCTCCTTCAAAAAGCAACCAAATATTAACATTTTGAAACAAACGCAAATATTTTCTGACAAAGAGATAGTTTCTAGAAGTACAAACCTCCCCTACCAAGATCAAACTGGCTGATGTTTGCGTGTTGTACCCTCCTTTTGATGGGTCGATCTGCCAACTGTAAATGCTGCATAGAACTATATAGTTCTGCTTTAGCGTGACTCATATTGTATCAGTTCTGTTTTGTCCTTACCGTTGAACAATTCCAGTGTATTTCACGCCTTACTCAGAGTGTCACGATTCTGCATCTTTCTGCTCTCCATCTTGCCTCTAATTAACAATGGAGCGTTATGTGCTTTTCTGAATTTTTGCATCTGGTATTGGCAGAGTCCTTTTGATTTTACTAAACCTTTGTGTATATGTACTTATTTAGGTGGTCTTTCTTTCAGCCTTCTTCATCTATTGGTTTGTTATTGTGTCATGAACATTTTTCTTCCGCCCACTACAGCACACATCATAGGGAAATGAGTACGTCCCACTTAAATCTACTTTACTGAGAGTGACAATGTTCTGCTGTTTCACAAGGAACAAATCCACACACAAAGTAGTGTCCTTCAGTGACAGGGACTAATATGGAAATGCACTACCCTATTTCTCACCTTATACCTCTCTTAATATATTCTCTACCTCACTCTCTGACTCATCTCAAACCTTATTCTACTACTCTTTCCAATGCATTACCCTATCTCTCACCCTATACCTCTCTCAATATATCTTCTACCCTCTCACTCATCCCAAACCTTATACCTCTATGATCCCCAAAATAACCCTTTCTCTTCTATCCCTCCACTATTCGTTTTCAGGCCACATAACAGACGAACATGTCCACCGCTCAAATTAATTTCATATTTCCCTATACTAATTCCCCACTAATCCTGTTTGGGTTCCAGGCTAGCATGCTACCTACTGAAAAGTGCTGCAAAACCTCATTAGGGGTAACAAGTGCTATATAAATGCAAACCCTTCCCTCTTCTATCCGTCCACTATCCTTTTCAATCCATATAAAAGACTAACATGTCCACCGCTCAAATTCATTTAATATTTCCCTATACTAATCCACCACTAATACTTTTTGGGTTATGGAGTATAGTGCCATTTGCTGTAAAAGCGCTTTGACACCTCGTCAGGGGTGGTAAGCGCTATAATAAATGCAATTACAATAACGTTTGTACAAACAATCAACAGTACATAAGAAAGCATAAACAACTTGGGGCCCAATTCTTAAAGCTTTTTTTTTGTGGATCTGTCCTATGATCGACTTAACCCAGACCGGCTCCCTGATTTCCAGGAGTACGCCACACCTTCTCCGTGTAATCCTTGCGTCAATTGTTTTTATTGACTTTTTTCTTTGTCTCATGAACGGCTATTCGATTTTGCTTTTAGTGATCTTTTGCCTCAGTAATTCATAAATGATTTATTTGAAGGGGGGTTTAATGGATTTGCCTGCCAGACTATTTCTGATTGGCTGTGTTTTCTGTTTTTGCTGCATGTGCAGCTTTTGCTATGAAGAATAAATGCCTTTAAAAAGTTTTCATTAATTTCCTTTTCTGATTTTGTCTCCCACTTTTGTGTCTAAAAAGGACGACTGTATGTAGACCAGTCAGTAGGAAGTGACAATAAAACAAAAGCACTAAAGCCCAACAGTTGTTAAGTAACAGAGACTGAAGTTATAAAGGCAGAAGGTAGCATGCTTAGTATTGGCAAGTAAATCACGAGGTAATGGTCTCCAACTAGAGAATTAATCGAACAGTAATGACTGCAAGCGTATTAAAATTATTAAGAGCAAACAGGAAACCAAGGCAGGAAAGAGGAATCTCAAACCACAGACAGCCTGCCAGGAAGTAAGACTGAGGACTCAAAGACAATAAAAAGGGAAAAACATCCTCCTTATCAGGGAAAGAAGGGTGGTACAGATTCCTAACGCAGAGCCCTGGATAATGAACACCATCCAAGTCATTGATAACTATACTGGTCCTGATTCACAGACACAGTTTTATATCCTCACTCAAGTTTACTACCTCATAGGTGCAGATTCGTGACTTTTTGGAATTATAAATCTATGTCCAGGTTACTACAGGAACCTAAAGCAATCTCAGCTTTCAAGGCGTAATCTTAGAAACGTCTTGTGACTTCAATCTTCAAAAGTGAAAATAAAGAAGCATATTTTTTTGGTACGAGTTAAAAGAACAGGCCAAGTGCGAATGAACTTGCTAACATTCTTTTTTCTTCTTCATGTGCAAAATGCGTTTGAGAAGGAAAAAATCCCTTCCTCTAAAACTCCACCAATTTTTAGAGTGTTACCTTTGCTATCTCACCTTGGAAAGGAATTTACTCTTGCCCTTGTCAGGAATAAATCTCCTGCCGTTTACCAGGCTGGAAATGGCTTGGAAAGGAGCTTTTGAATACCTACTACACATGTGCTTGTTTGTGGATCTTCACAGTTCCCATGATGCTCCTGCCCTAGAACCACTTTCCGGCTAAAGGAAATTGGCTTACGCACAAGTCTCTGTATGAGTAAACCCATTTATGGGTGCAAATCAACTTTTGTGAATTTTGCACTCTTTGCACTTGTCAGTCAAACTTGCATGCACAAATAGCCCTGTGAATTGGGCCCAGTATGTACGCGATGTGACTCACACAAGAGGTAATGAGCGCTCTCCTGCTTCCTATGTACACCCATCTTGACCTCAGGTACCTCAGCAATGAGAGGTAGCGGAATGCAGATGACCCGGGTAGAGGTAAATCCAGGACTCCTTGAACCGTCTAAGCAGTTTCTCCTAATTTGGCCACTGGCCAGAATACGTTAGACATGGGCGGTCAAATGATCAAAGGACTTGACCTACATGATGAAAGGACGGAGGCTACCAAGAGTTTGTACAAGTTCACCGTACACGACGAATAGCCACTGGGGACATCTTAGAAAAAGGTTGGAGAGCCTCTAACACTCTTCAAACTGTGATCAAATGGTAGATTCCACAAAGGGCATCCAACATGTTTAATAATTTGTATATAATCCCTTCCAAAGGACATGTTGCTGAAATGAAGCACAGACAGACTCTCTGAGAAACGTAATGACTTTACTGACTTGTAGAGCGCAGAATGGCCCTCTATTTTATAACATTTTTGCTCTTCCATGTACAACCAGTGAATGTGCTGGTGAAATCAATTGATCTTGGGAAGCTTTAGGGTGATCAATGCAAGCGAAACACATGTCGGCCAGCTGTCTTAGAAGGAACACATACAATTAAAAAGAACCAACATTGAATACTTCCAACAGCTTTGAAATTCATACTTTTGTCACACATTGAAAGAGTGTTTCAGGTCTTAACCCATTTTTTTCCGTTCGCTGTGCATTTGGTAGGGGCGCCTTTTCATAGCAGAGCCTCGAGCCACTTCTTTGAGAGCACCCACTATACTAATACTTTTTAGGCAGAGGTCAAAGTGTGCGGGATATATAGGCAGCGACGTGCCCATGCTTTTTTAATTTTACATAAAGAGTTCCTATACTTTTTGATAAAACACAGCCATCCCTGAACAGTTAATACCGATCTTCATGTGCAAGCGAAGGGAGGAGAGGTCTCCAGTGCTGTGAAGCTAATGGACAGACAGAGTTAAAGAAGAAACAGGTCTTCTCGCCAGGATGCCCGCTACCTAAAAGCATTATAAATGTGCCCAGTTGGTTAATCAGCAAGTGTAAAGACTGATTGGGAGCCAAAATATGTTTTAATTGATTAGTCACTTGAAGCTTCATGGTGGTGAAGATGTATTCCTTGTAAGAGGTAATGTGAGGTGGTTACTAGCTGAGTCCTGCAGTGCATTCTTTTAATACACAAATCTTTTTTTTTGGTACTAGATACAGTCTGACTGCGTATTACTAAAAATGTAAATTTTGAACGGCCTTGTTTTATTTATTTAAACACCACACCTTGTAGCATATTTTATGGCAGCCTATGAATTTTTTTTATATAGTATACCTTCAGGAAAAATGACCAAAGTAGTGGCAGGATGGAACTGGTGTGCCAAATGGCCGGAGATCGGTGAGCACATCTAGTAGTCGACCTACCCCGCGGGCTTGTTTTTTAGGTTGGGGTGTACGCTGGACCTTTATCTGCCTCTGGGCCCCTCTTCTTTTTGATCCATTATATTTTATATGCATTTGCCTGAAGGTGAAAGTCCTACAAAATAGTTGCTGAATATTATGTTCTTTTTTAGCTATGCTGTGGCCCTGCCCCTACACTCACTGGCCTCGCCACCGTGGCACTTAGAATCTCAGTTCTCTTACATTTTTAAGCATTACTGTTGCAGTTGATAGACAGTTCTAAATGTTTATGAATTGCAGACCCATTCTGTCTAATGTAGACATCTTCCTGTTTTTCGTATTTTTCATTGATCGTTTCCTTATAGAATCTGTTATATGGTAAAAGCAAGGCCTTTTGTAATTGGATAGCCTGACTTTTGTTTATGTGACACAGAAGGACATTTCATCTTGACTCTCTTCATTCCATTTTTTAGAGTCTCACCTGGAGGGATAGAAATAATTGGACTTATGTCTGAACCAATAAGACGACTGAGGCCATATACTTATTTAAGGTAAGTCGAGTTGTGGTAGACAACAAACTATCTATTTACAAACAGATATATATGGTTAGCTCTGTATACTCTGGAAGATCCTCTCTCTTCTACGCTGGATCAACGCAAAACTGTGATGGAGGCTGTTGTTCGTTGCAGGCTGGACTATTGTAATGCTCTCTGTGTTGTGATACACTCTAGTCTCAGCAATAGATTACAATAAGTCCAAACATGGCGGCCAGAGTGCTGCTGAATGTCCTTCAGCAGCACACCATAAATTAACATATGTTAGAGTTACATTGGTTACCAATTCAAAAGAGATTTCTGAGGCTCTGTGCATTTGTCATAGAGCTTTATGAAAAACGTATCCATTTGGAATCAAATCTTATTCTAGACCTCAAAAGTCTTACTGGTGCCACCTAAATTCCAGATAATCAGAATGGGAGGCAGGTCTTTCTTTCTCCATGCTATAAAAACATGGAAAAGCCTGCCATTAAATATCTGCATTGAATTAGACGATCTGACCTTTAGGAAAAGTATTAAAATGTGTTTATTTGGCTGACCTCCTTAGGGTAATCTTTTGCACTTTATAAATATAACTTCAATTCATTATTTAATGAGGAAAGATTACTTGTAAATACATTCAGGTCTGCTATGCACATCGCTACATCTCGAACCATGCATCCAAGTTATGCTTTATGTACATGAAGTTAGAAACAGAAAACTCTAAAGTATGAATTTCTAAGCCAGGGGTCGACAAACATTTCTGATATAAAAGCCTCTTATTTCCAATGAAAGTCATCATAATATTTTTAGATTTGTAATAGTGACCACATCAGACACGATTACATTAGTGGCGACCACGTGCAAGATCACCAACAATGATTACTTCAGTGCATCAGCCTCGGTTGCCAGCAATAATTTAAAATATGCTTTGCCAATGTGGAATACCTTTACATGGGTAATACACAACAGCCATAACCTGCAATTTTCCTAGCACCATGTTAAAATTAGTAATATGTCTCCCCAATGGCATATGATCTATCTCTCAAATATCTACTTTAAACATATTTGGAAATTCAACCATTTTTCTTCAAACATCAGCTTACAAGTTCTGAAAATACGCACATTTCCGTCCAAATACACACTTTTCAATTTTGGTATACATACATTAATTCAAGAAGCAAAAGGTTCTAATTTAGTGGTCGGGGCTACACACAGCAGAGCTACTTACAGGTAGCTGAAGTGCTACCAGTAGCTAACCAGCTACTCTTTCAAGTGCTTTTTTACATGTGAATTGGATACAATCATATTGCGTATTGCTGAATGTATCTGTGAGAATTTGTTATGAATTTGATAAAAATTGCAAAGGTTAGTGCTATATACAATAATGAATTTGTAATAAAAATATTCATATTAGCTCCAGTGAGATGCGTGGGGAAACAAAGTGTGTTTTCACTCTAGCAGCAAGGGTTTGGTTACTTTCTGTTAGGTTTTTACCAACGCCTCGTAGTTGATATACGCATGCTGGAGAAAGGGTGCAGGCGTAAAGCATCTCTTCATTTGACATGATGCTGAGGGTAAAAGTAATGGTCAAGATGCCAAATCCAAATGCCCAACAGCCATCGTACAGTAGTGACAGCATTTAGAAGTACAACCTCCAGTTTTCAACCTGACTCTAAATTGATCATCAATTTTGTCCTTTAATTCAGTTCAACATCCTTCTCTTTATGCCCTCAGCAATCTCAAGCAGCAGGACACAAAAGGCTTATATTGTGAAATAGTGGCTCTTCATTGGGCAAGCCTGAGCAACTCGTAGGTAAGGGGAACACTTAGGAGAGTAAGGGAGAGAAAGCAAAACAAGGAAAAGCGGGTTATCTGGCAGCCACACACAGGTACTTACTCGTTTACAAGACGAAGAACAGCAGCACATTAACGAATGAATGCATTTATAGGACACCATGAAAGTGTCTTCTCTTGCAAGTCAGAGATTCAGGTTTCCTGGGTACCCCAGCTTGCTACACAACGATTCCTTTTTTGTAAAGTTAGCAGGTGATGCCAAAGCAAAAGTAGACATGACAAAGCAGGGCAAGAAGGTGGAAGCACAGACAAAGTAAGCATCCACTCATGGCAAGTAAAAATCATAAGCATTGGCGAAGCCAATAGGTCTGGTATTTGCAGCCGGCTTTTGGCTTTACTGGTGTTTGTGAATGGCTTTTGTAAAACTATACAAGTGGACTACTTTTTGTGTGTAAGTGCACATCATTCAGGGTCAGAATGCCATTACTCTCAGAAAGGTAAGCTGGTGGCTGAAGAGGGCTGACCGTGCCCCTCTTGATGTATGCTATGGTGGACGGAACAAACATGTTATTGACACTCTAACAAAGCAATGGATGAAGAGAGCCGCCTGAAAGTAAATATATTAAATATATAATTTTATTACACTCGAAAGGTTTTAACTAACGCGAGAATTACAAAGCCCATCAAGACTGCCACTTTTATTGCCTTTTGCAACATGGTCTTTGGCTCTGTATTTGCTCTCTCGCTACCAGCTGAACTCTGCCTTACAGGTAATTGGTCTCCAAAATCAGGATGAACTATTAAGGCATGAGGATAGGGAATTTAAAGACAAGTATGAGGAGTTGCTGGGCAAGGAAAGTGGTTACCAACCCATGCGTTGATGATGTGACAAAGTGACCCACACACATATGCTGGCATTTGTGGTGACCCACCATGACCTTGGATACCCCAACAATGAGTGCCAAGCAACCAAACAGCCAGATGTATTTGATTCAGCAGAATTGCACAGTTTTCCCTAATTACTATTTACGTAGCAGGCTACAAGTGAAATACCCCGTAAAGCTTACTAACAGGAGTGATTAATAGCCATCTGAGAGGTAATCCTTTTACTATCCCGAGAAGGATGAGAAGCACAGAGAGCCATGCAAGAATGGGCACCTACACCATCCAACCCAATCCCCTATCTTATTAACTGATCAAGGGGGTTAGATGTAGGCTTCCTGCTCTAACTAAAGCAAAAGCAGGGAAGGTGTTGGATTTAGGAAGGATTAGATAAATCATTCCTATTCCTAATACTTTTTCCCAAAACAGTAAATTAATTACACACTAAAAACATTTAAAATAAAAAATATATGCATTATAATTAATAAATAAACTAAATTTAATGTAAAAAATAAAATTCAATAAAACTAAAATAAATTTAAAAATGTAAAAAATAATACATTTAAAATAAATACCCCCTGCCTACTATACAAAAAAAACATTGGAATAAAATGTAAATAACACAATAATAATGTTGCAATAATAATGAAGTAAAAGAAATAAAATTAAACAAATAATGAAAAATAAAATTCATTTTAAAAAGTTTATTAAATACATGAATCAACAAATTTATAGGCAATGAATTAAAATACAACACATAATTAAAATAACAAATTAATTACCAATTACATATTTAACAATCTTTTAAAAGGCAATAATTTATCATTTAAATACCTTCCCACCCTATTCCCATACAAACCCAACAACCTATGACTGAATTAGAAATTAGTAATTAAAAGTAAAACCATTTAATTACATATTCAAACTTACACACTATACTAAATAACAGTTATTGTGATAATACTCATACCTAAAATTTATATAATAAATAATATATATGAAACTAATTTAAAAGTGACATTTAATGCAACTATATTAAACAATTTTTTATGCAGCAATATTTAAAAAGCTGATATATACATGAAAACAATAGTCTTACCTTCTACGTCTCGTTCCCAGACATTTTTAGCTTGACATTTTTTTGACAAAATATTGTTGCTCCACGATATTTCGGAAATAATAATTTAGTCATTCTCCTTGCAGTAATGTATATTCTTGATACTCGGGGTTACACAAATTGGTTAAGTGCAAAGCCAGGATTCAAAACCTGAAAAATTCTTCCAAAGTGCACGTTAGCTATTATACCACTGTCCATTTGGGAAGAGACACTTTGGAAAGGACCCCATAGAAAACTTTAACCTTCCAATTGACATACCTCCCCTAGGCATAGATAGAAACATAGGTATTAAGTGCCCTAGCTCCTTCATTTAACTGTAGTACCACCCCATGCAAAAGATGTAAACCGTGTATCATAAAAAAATAGCTGAGAGACATCTAAGAACACCTACCAATGGTGTCTCTGTGGTTTTTCAAAGCAATGTGTACTGTTTTTAGATCTTACCATCGATTTGCAAAAAGATGTGCATCATTCCAGATAGAAAGTTCTTCGGAATCTCGTTGTTTGGCTATTCGTAGCGTACGTGAGTCTCGGATGAGCAGCAGAATTCTCTTGGTCGGCCGGGGTATGGAATTCTCTTGCACCCCACCTCTGTCATATCAACAATGTGTTGCCCATTTGTAATGCATTAAAAAACTTGTATATTCTCCAATTAGTTGGTTGGTTGTTTACTCCTGTTGTTCTTAGCTTTAGTGCAGGACACCTTTTTGGTAACAGCACACTCTACAAATTCATTTTACATTACATTACTGTTCATATGTTGATTCACTGTGATATTAGAGCACTGTGAAAACAAATTCTCTTTAGGCACTTAAGTGGCTCTTGAGGGTTATACTAGTTTTTAAAGGCTCTAAGCCCGAATTACAAACCCGAGCAACAGGTGGGAGCCCATAATGATGGTGTGGGCTTTGAACAACTATTAGAACGCTGGAACGTTGAGAGCTCCCTTGACAACAGTGAAGTGGTTCGGGGCTCATAATGACTGGTATAAGCCGTCTGCTCCAACATTCTAATGTTTGTTTTTCTCATTTAGAACAATTTACCCTCAGTGGGTGGAATGTTCTAATAGCCCTATTGCAGCCCCTCTCCCTGGTTATAAGCCCATAGCTGCAGCTCGGTCATGTAACTTGAGTTCAGGGCCTGTAACAACTGGTATAGCCCTCGGCAAGAGCTACAGGGCTATAGTACAGCCTGAGACTGAATAGCTATAAATCTATAGCAGCATTCCATCCACTCAGGGTGGATTGTTTTAAACTGAAAAGGGAGAAACAGAAAGACAAACATTGGAATGCTGGTGAAGAAGGCCTATACTAGCCATTATGGCCCGTGAGCGAACAGTAAAAGTTATCTTGATCTGCAGTCATTACAAATCTGGCAGCAGTAGCGTGCGGGTGGAATGAGGGGCTTGATCAAGCTGCTGATCGGTGGCTTCATTCCAGGCGTTAGGCGGCTGTCAGATCTGGAAGGTGTCTGGAGAGGAGGAACATTAGAGAAAATATGCGAGCATGTCCCTGCTAGGCCAGCCTCTGGGGAAAGAACTCAGAATATGTTGACAGCATTTGCACTGTGACACAGCGCCTTCTGCATTCTGATGCATGTGAAAGTCCAGATGGGCTTAGAAAGCACCACCAGGAGTAAATCTGTATTTGTAAAGTGCGAACTACTCACCCTTGCGGGTCTCAAGGCGCTGGGGGCTGTTGTGGAAATTAAGTGAGCTATTGCCCAGAGTCACATGGTGCTGAGCTGAGCTGCCGCCGGAGCCGGGGATCGAACAGTGAACTCTGCGCTCCGAAGTCAGCTGCCCTGGCCGCTGCACCACCAGGAGTCTATCCACGTATAAAACACAGTCTCCAAATTTCTATTCACAGTCTGGTTGTGATATTTCTACTCTCTTATTCTTTACCTGTAGTAAGAATCTGTTAGTACAGCGAGTTGTGACTCGACGTGTGCACTGTTGGAAAGATATTTTTGTCAACTTTGGCAAAGTTGCATTGTATTTATGTACCGCTTTCAATACTCTTTAGGGCAGCTAAAGAGCTTAATGGGGTATTGAAAACTTCTTAACTTTGCCAAGATAGCAAAGACTATTGCTTGAAGCTAGACTTGAAAGCCGTGAGTTTTGCAACTATTTTTGTCACAAATGTCCCCATTTACCACTACTAAAACGATCCTGAATAAGGCACACTTTGTCGAAAACCTTTGAACCCCAGTTAAGAGTGGCCCCGGAGTAATGTCCATTATAGGCAGGGCTTTAAGTGGGCCGGGTCTCACCGGTGTTGAGCACCGGCAGTTTTTTAAAGGGGGACCCGAAACGGGTATCTATCGGGCTCTGTTTTGTGCCCTGACACAGGTGGTCCATTTTTTCCCCGGACCGCAGTGACAGCTGGCACATCGATGTGCGCTGCTCACACTGCTCACTTCTCACTAGTGGAGAAGTTATGACATGATGTCATGCCAGGTGAGCTTGTAGGGGGAAGGGGAATCCTTTAAAGAGTCATTTTCTCTCTGGATTTCCCTTCTCTTTTTGAAATTCAAGAGCAGCAACATTGTTGAGGTGTCACCAGGGCTTTAAGAGGAAGCTTTTTCAATATTATATACAAGCCATAGTTGCTGCTTATTTATCTTATGCAACTAACAACCATTGACAAAGCCAATATGTCCTGACTTATTGCAGGTATGATGTTACTTGTAGCATATATCTGGATGCGATGATAGAAACATCAATATACAAGTCGGGGGCACACTATGCTAAGCACAGATTTTTACTTTATGCGTTTTTAAGCCACACCCTTAATTACATTG
The DNA here is from genome assembly GCF_964204655.1 of Triturus cristatus. Classification (NCBI taxonomy): domain Eukaryota; kingdom Metazoa; phylum Chordata; class Amphibia; order Caudata; family Salamandridae; genus Triturus; species Triturus cristatus. The sequence goes on from NC_140595.1 coordinate 60,588,448, forward strand.
GCCACGCCCCTTTGAGAGACCCCCCAGTTTTTTCATCCCACTTAAAGCCCTGATTATAGGCAAATCGGAATCAGCGCGACACTTGTCATGAGGGCCTTCGCGTTGTTCCGCAGCGTCACTGTGCAGAGAAGAGATCTGCAAAGAGAAAAATTGCAGAGAAAATAAATCTGCAAATGTCTTCCTGAGGTTGCTGAGGTGCACAAAGTCTTGCTCGCAAGGAAGGCTATCCTACATTCTTCATAAAGGGTTATCACGGACAAAGGTAAGCCGAGAAGCTTTGCACACTTCAAGAAATGGGTAAGTATAAAAATTTGCAAGACAAAAAAAAAAGTTTGCACGTCTCAAAGTTGTGACTACACAATGTCTGCTGCCAGGAGACAGAGTGAAAAGCAGCTTACCGAGGGATTGGACGTCAAACCTTTCAAAGTTAGAGCAGCTTTGTGTTTCTTTTTTACTTATTTCCTCAAAAAAATATCTCATGCCTGATCGTACCAGCCTCAGTCTGCTGCTCACCCCACCTTCTGAATCACAAAGCCGACTCTGGTAACCACACAGCTCAAAATGTTTACAAATGACAAGCTGCATCTTGGTGAGTTTATTTTTACAATTCAGATTCCACCACATTTATTCGACGTGTTTCAACCAAAAGACTGCGTTTATCAGCTGAACGAGCAACCAAGGATTTAATACAGAACTGCTGAAGAGTAATGGTTGGACCATGTATTATAAGGAATAAAGTCCCCACTGCTGTAACTTAATAAGGCTATGATGACTGCTGAGCCTCGGGGTCCTGGCACGTCTGCCTGTTAAGTGTGGCGTGAGGGCATGTCACTTCTTGACTTCATACCCCCAGGGGTGCCATAAAGTCCGGCTTGGGGTAACAGCAGGTCTGCATGTTGGGGGTATGGGGCATGCAACCTCTAGGCTCCTGACCTCCAAGGGTGCCATGGCTGCCATGCTTGGGGTCACAGATCTTGAGGGGGGGTAGGGGCGCATGCCGCCTGCTGCCGCTCTCCACTTCATGTTGAGTCGAGGGTGGGAACATGTCACCTTCTCATCTCACCACTCCTAGGGTTGTCTTGCCTTCCGGGCTTTCGGTGCCATCAGGCTTTTGTTTTGTGCTGCATGTGGGGGCATGATGCAGTCCTTCTCCCCTTCCCAATGCAGTAGACTGACCCAGAAACTAAAAGTCCTGCAGGTAGGATGCCCCCCTACACCCTGGACATGATCTGTGCAGCAGTGCCCGTGAGAGGCCAGTGTCACTGGGGGGAGAGTGTGGTGGCACACACGGCGTCCTGCGGAAGCACCTTCAGAGATGCTAAGTGAGGTCGATACCTACTGTGAAGAGGCCCTGGATCATCTGGAAATCTCCCTAAATCCGTCAGATTAGTGGGGTCTTGCTGTTGAGCACTCACCCCTGCAGACAACAGCCTGAGGCCCCCCGCTTACAACTGTTTGTCAGTATAAAAATAGGAAAAAACAGCTTTGTAACTCCAGGGAAGCTTTGGAATCTAATATCTACCTCTCTTGTATGTGTTAGAAGTTTGATATTCCAGCATGCCTTTATTATCATTATAATGTAGGAGCAAAGACAGAGCGTAATACTAAATAGTATGCTATGACGTTTCGTAATTTGGCATCTGTGGCAAGCAAGCTGGGCACTGCCATTTACTGTACGCATTTTACAATGAAAATATGACAAAATCCAATTGATGTATGAGTGGATATCATTGTGTGGGGCAGCCCTGGGACTATGGCCGCGGTCCTCATTTCCTTGTACTGAGCATATTTTGAAGTACTCATATAGTGGCAAATAAAAGCGTAAAAGAAAAGGAGAACATCATTTGACAAAGATCAAACCATTTAGTCAAGTAGGTGAGCCAAGATTAGTAGGTTCATAACTTTCAATGTGTAAAGCGTCCTGCAAAGTAATAATAGAAAGGTAGGCACCGTAAGCAAGGGTCGCTTGAAAAATAGATATATGGCAAGCAGTAATCACATTTCCCCTATAATTGGCCTACAGTTATATTCCACTTCTCGGCCACCCCAAAAAACAGATTCAAAACTGGGATACCCTCATTATTTCCTGTGCTCTCCTCATAGCAGCAAGTAGCTCCTAACATTGTCTGTGAATTCACATGTACATTATCAAAAGTTATCCAGGTAAAACTCTTAAGTGCATCAAGCTGTTGTAGTGCTAGTCTTGATACACACTCAATAGGGTACATACTGCATGTCACCCAACAACAGACCCCAAAGACTAACTCCTCGACCTTCTCAAAATCTCCACCCATGCACGGCAAAACACTTGTACACCTGACTGAAATGACTTCCTTGTCATCCCCGTTCCCCTACTAAGCGTCCATCCAACACACCAAGATGGCCCTAAAAGAGAACAAGAAACCTTTAGATCTTTCAAAGACTTCTCCATTAACAGTCGAAGCGTCAAACTCTTCTTTTATCCTTCCTTCATCACATCCAATGTCAATACCCTTAATGACCTCAATGCATTTTGGGAAAATCATGCGAACACCCATGTTGCAACTACAACATGCAAGTGCAAGTTAAATCCTTTATCACCCTGATATTCCAAAGACCTTGCGACAAACTACCACTCCATCCACAGGCAGAAAAACAATGTAAGAAAATAAGAACATCGATGACTGCAAACTTCTGAGTTCCCAAAACACAACATGCAGACAATTCATTACATAAGCAAAGAAAAGTACTTTAACAGCACAGTCAATGCAGCTGACAATAGAAACAGAATACCAATCAAGACACTCAAGCACAGCATCAAGCCCTTGCCAGATCTTCCAATCCTGTCCTCTGTAGACACGTGCAGTGCCATCAACCATTTCTTCAGTGAAAAAATATCGACATCACCAAGCCTGCTTCTCCTCTTAGACCGACTGCTACATGCTGCCTCTCACAATGGTCATCCTTCAAACCCATGCCTCCCACAGACCTTGTACACAACTTCAACTTCCTCCAAGTCATCTCCTAGTATGATGATGTTTTACCCTCTTCCTTCATCAAAGGTCTCTATGAAGAAACTCTCTCTCCCCTACTAACCACTGCCAACACCTCCATTACTCAAGACCTCTTCCCAGAAGCTCTCAAGACAGGCCCCAGGTCAATGCACTCCTAAATAAGCCAATACTAGACTCTAGTGAACATGCCAACTATGTGACAAAAATGTGCCTACCTGAAGCACATCTCATCCAGGACCTGAGGAAATATAATCATATGTCCCCCATCCTGGTTGACCTCCACCGGTGCCCCCTGAGCCAGCGACATCTTTTTCAAAGCCATTACTATCAGCAACCCCGACTATCTGGCAGAAAAACTCTCACCCTGTCTTGGCGCTCGGCACACCCATAGCCAGGACATTATTACATGACCAATGAAATGCCAAAACATAATCAAGGCAACAGGCCTCCTCCATTTATGCATCAGGATCAACTTGTGGAACAAGTTCAGTGTCCCGCTCAGGATTTCCACAACGTCGCTCAGTGTTGGGAAAGACCTGAAAGCACCCCTCTTTAAAGTAAGAGATACAGAACCCAGCTATCCCCCCAAAACTGTACGCTACTCCACTGCCTTTTATCTAGGGTGGCAAAATACAAACAAAACATACAATAAATTTTTTATCTGAAAAGGTGTTTTGTAAACACTGGAAGAACATCATCCTTGGGTCCTCTGCACATTTTAGTGGCACCAAAATGTATAAACACTCTTAACCACTGAAGTTGAGCAGCTGAGAAAACACTGAAAAACACCCACTGGAATTCACCAAACAATCAATGAAGCAGAAAAGGGCAAGCACAGGTTTAGGTACAATACCATCCTTGCCAAGTTGGAAAAGCTCATCATACAAATTTAGCTTAATCCAGAATAAAGGCGGGAATGCTATATCTTAAGTCAAAACCACAGGCCTGCAAGCACAAGATGCTACATACATTTAGCAACCCAGGTTATGGAACTCTGGGTAGATATATGGTTTTGTGCTATTGCTTGTGTGTGTTTGTGTGATTGAAAGATAAAGTGTTTTGTGTGTTAGTTGAAGGCAGGTGTGAGAGGAGAATGGAATGTGTGCTAGTCACAGACTTTCCAAGTTTCAACCTGCTCTGTTCCATCTCTGTCAGCTGGGAGTTGCCTGGAACTTGAAAGACCTTGCTGTGATATCAGCTTCTTTGTCACCCTGCATCAGTATCTTATTTTTTGTTGATGGGATATCACTTCCCTGTTTTGAGGATGTTTCTCGCAAGTGCATCTACTTCACCAATTACACTCTAAAATTGACTACTTCGAACCTCGGTTTTTCTAGTAGCCTTCTGACGTACAGAATTAGTCCAACTGCGACCCACACACTGAGCTAGAAAAGCACTGACGACTTCTGCCTTTCCAGCAAAATCGTTGTCTAGGGTAAGATAGAGCACTGTCCAGGCCAAACTAGAAAATGACAAAGGTGTTTTGGCATTCCAGGCATTGGAATTTGCTGAATTAAAGGGGCCAGTCAATGAATGATGTCACAGGAGGTCTTAAAACCACATCAACCAAATGGACATTCTAGAAGACTTATCCAATCACACAGCGGTCATTCCGCTGCGTCATACGAACCTTTCAGCATGTACTGGTTTATCAGTCATTAGCGCCAAGCATGCTGGGACTTGTAAGTCCAACCGTCTAATAGGAACAGTGAAACTATGAGTCCCAGCATGCAAAACTGTTGGCTGAATAGCCAGGACTGACTGACGGTCATGCACGTGATATAGAGATGGCTGACAGCAATCGGAGGCAACTATATTGGCACTACAAAAAAGACTCCTAAATAGATAAATGCTGTTTCTGTTATCGTCCTCTGAATGTTGAAAGGCTGAGACACTTCTGCCAGGAATAGGACCTCTGACGAGCAAGATTCGCTCACAAAGCTTGGCAGTAGATGGTCAGTCCTGTGAGCTTTATTGTTATCTGTCGAAGGCAACAGGTGTCTCCTCGGCCAAGCCCTTGCGGTTTTAAGAACAATAAACGCCTTGTTGTCACTCTCCTTGGAGCTGTCGACCGCACCGGAGTCCTCGAAGTGCTGAGTTCAACCTTACCCGAGGTATGGTTAGAGGTGGCCAAGCCACTGAAAGGTTGTGTCAGGCTCCAGCCTGAAGCCCGGCTCTGACTCAGCTCGAGGTCCTGTTGGAACCTCGAGCCCATAGCGCACCTATCTTCATGTTGCTTCTGGCTTTCACCCTCCCTCTACCCGGCATGTGGCGTTTTGGTCAGAGCTGCCACTTTGGAACTGGTGAACCAGGTTCAAGTCTCTGGTCGGCTCAACACTCTGTGACTCTGGGCAGAGCACTTAATTGTCCCGTCGCTATAAACAATAACTGTGACCTTGTGTAATGTGACTAACGCTCGTGTAAAGCGCTTCAATACCTTCGGGTTGAGTAGCGCTATATAAAAGCTGCAGAAAAATGCACAAATGGTAAAAACAAAGCCTCAACTCTAGGAAGGACAAATAGATATCCATTTAGTGGCCGAAACCAGAAAACCTGGATACATCGCAGCTTACCCTCTTAAATTGTGTAATCTTATGCAAATATTTAATTCCCTCAAAACGCCCTTTTCACTTATGAAAGCACTCTGAGTTCAGACTATCGGTTGTACAAAAATCTGTTGTTTTTTTATTTCATAGACAATAATGTTGCTCTGTAATAATTTGGCCACATACAGGATGTACATTACAACTGTCTTGCCTCTTAGTTCACTAATGGTTCATGTTTAAAAACTATCACTTTTAATAACTACTTCTCGGTACAGTGCTATAATGTCACATATTATTGTCAAAGCTGAAATACATTTTTTTTTAAATTTGAACAGACTTTAGCATACTTCACGTCATTATATGAGTAATATAGGAAACATTTCCAGGGTTTGGCTCCTGCACGGGCTCTTAGACTGAGCCCGTGCAGTCTAAGTCGGCTCTGGCTCGGCTCTCCTTGTTAATTTGTTGGCTCGCCCACCTCTAGGTATGGTTAACATTCTAACCGTGTCCAGGAAGTCCTGACAGCTTATATCAGCTGGCATTGCATTTCAAATTTTGTAAACTGGCTCTGCCTTCAGTTACCATACCTGCCAACTTGAAGAACAATCTTGCTGTGTAATGAGGGGGCGGGGCTATGCAGGAGGAGGGGCCTCATGCTGAAAGTACCTACGAGACACTTTAGAACCCCACCCAGCCCCCAAAGTCCCTTCCTCCCCCTAAAAAATAGATCTTGCTGAGGCTGGTGTCGATGTCCTGGGGTGTTTTCACACCGCTTAATGGACAAGGCCAGTTCCAAACCTCAGAAACCGGGCTGGAAAACCACTATTTACTGTGGTTTTCAGCTCGTTTTCCTGCCACTGTGATATTGACTCCTCACCGGGTGACAGTGTGATGGGAGCTGATATCGTGTGTCAACACTGTGGCACCGTGTGAGATGGCAGTTATGAGTTACCATATGTTAGAACTGGGGGTCTCTAGTTGGCAGAGGTAGGTACCTTTGACCAAATAGGGACCCTTGCTTCTAAGTCAGGGAAAGGGGATTACACTACTGGATAACCCCTGCTCACCCCCTTGGTAGCTTGGCACGAGCAGACAGGCTTATCTCAGAGGCAGTGTGTTAAGCATTTGTGAACACATACAGTAATACAGTGAAAACACTACAGATGGACACCACACAGGTTTTTATAAAAATAAGTATTCTTTATATAGACTTAACACAAGACCACAAACAACAAAAATCCACAAAACTGTACTCAAAATAGACTTAAAGATGGTAGAAGTCACTTAGTTCAAGTTGATGATAAATGCGACAAAGTTCTCACAAAAGTACTTGGATGCGTAACGCAAAAACAAACAAAAGGTTCGCAGGGATGGAGATGCGTCGGTTCCTTACTTCGGGGGAGACAATGCGTTGCACCTCACTGCTTGCGCAGAGTAGGGGATGCGTCTTGGTCCTTACCGGAGGAGAGGTGATTAGTTGATTCTCGTACTGCGTTCCGGTTGCGATGCGACAAGATGGAGCCTCGATGCGATGCGACAATCCGGTGCGATGCGATAAGACGGCACCCTTGATGCGACGACGTGAAGACGATGCGTGCACGCCTGGCTGCCGTACGGCAAACTCTGTAACTTTGGAGCCGCGACAGGCCCTGCGACAAGCTTCTCCGGTGATGCGACGGCGACCCCCGCGGCGACGACCGGTGATGTGTCGGGTAACAGCTTTGATGAAGGCACGCTTCTCTGTTGATGCGGCGGTGACCTCTACGGCGGCTGCACACTTGTCCGGCGATGCGACAGCAACAGCTGCGACACCCTTCTTCTCGTTGAGTCGCGCTTCCAGCTCCCAGCGACACGCAGGATTCTGCAGACAGAATTACCAGCAAGGAAATTCAGAGGGGAGCTGGTGGTGAAGTCTTTTGTCCCTGAGATTTCAGCAGGAGGCAAGCACAAGTTCAAGCCCTTGGAGTAATATTCTGCAAGATGATGAAAGTTCTTTGAAAGTTCCTTCCCCTCTCCTTGGCACTGAAGACACCACTGTAGGCCATCCCAGCAACACAGCACACTGACAAGTGGGCAGTCCAACTCCTACAGCTTCCTTGGTTCTTCTCCTTGGCAGAGGGTCGTCTTGTTGTTCCAGAAGTGATCTCAAGTCTTGGGGTCTGGGTCCCCATATTTATACTACTATATCCTTGTCCTCTGAAGGCAGAGGGCCCTTTGCCTGGTCCAAACCAGTTCTGTGGTTCTGTGCAGTCCTGGAGCACTTTGTTTACAGGACTCCTTCTTTCATTTGACAATGTAGGCCAGGGACATCAGATGCACCACAGGAGGTGGAGCCAGCATTGTGGAGGGAAGGCACAGCCCTATTCAGACCCAGGTGCAACTCCTCCCACCCCTCTCCATGTAGATCTCTCTATTCAGCCTTGTGCTGACTCACCCTGTCTCCTGGAATCCCCAGACCCTGTCACTCAAACTCCAGACACACAATACACAACCTAGCAGAGGCAGGCTTGGACAGTTAGGCAAGAAAATACCTACTTTCTAAAAGTAGTATTTTCAAACACAGAATGTCAAAACCAACTTCACTAAAAGATGTATGTCATCATTCTGAGTGCAGGCATACTAAACTCGAATTTCTACCATGATCCCTGGGTCAGTTAGGATTATAGGATGTTATAATCAAACTGCCCATTCTGGCCTATGGGTAACAGGTAGCCTTGCAATACTGAAAAATGAAAATGGCTGTAATTCACTATTAGGACATGCCACACACACCAGGGCATGTCCCGCCTTATACTTACAATGCACCCTGCCCTTGGGCCTACCTTAGGGGTGTCTGATATGAAGATAAGGGAAGGTTTAGGAACTGGCAAGTGGGTGCACTTGCCAAGTCGACATGGCAGTCAGAGACTGCACACAGGCTCTGCAACGGCAGGCCTGAGACACATTTTACAAGCTGCTTCTGTGAGTGGCACAACCAGTGCTGCAAGCCCACCAGCAGCATTTGATTTACAAGCCCTGGGCACACACGGTGCACTATACTAGGGTCTGACAAGTAAATCAAAAAACCCAATCATGGAGTCACTAATCAATACACCAATTTAACATAGGGAGCACTTGCATTGTGGCACTGAATAGCAGTGGCACAGTGCCCAAAGCATCTAAAACCAGCAAACAGATCAAAAACAGAGGAGGCAATCAGAAAAAATGGATCGGAGACTCACGCCAATGGTACCAGGTCTAACACCATAGCTGTGTCAAAGGAGGCATTCAGGATCACAGGTTTTTCAGTTAAACAAGTGGCATGCTGGGACTTGTAGTTTCACGATTCCAATTACATGTATGTTTCTACAATCCTGAGCATGCTGATAAACTGGAAGCAGCCAAGACACACCCCTTGGCCGGTTTCAGCCCCTGCCATTTAAAAAGGGGGGCATCATCGCTCGTAAACCAGACTTCGTCCACAAAAAGAGCCTCTTTGTCTGCAAGCTTAGGGCTGAAGAGTTTGTAAACTAGCTCAGTGGGTGAAGCAAGTGGGCCAGTACTGTCCGATACTGAGTACCAGCACTTTTCTATTTTGAGAGGGAGAGTACTGGCACTTCAAGAGAAATGTAATACTTTTAATTGGAGAGTACCGGCACTTCTCAGAAACAAGCACTTCTATTTTTCCATTTCAAGCTCTGGTGATAGAAGTAAATATTTTGTTGGATGCCTTAATAGCCGGGTAATTTCACATTCAGACGGCACTACGTTCAGAGTGCAGACTTGATGTGTGCTCTTGGAATGTGGTGTGTAGTATGAGATGAATAAACCAGAACTGGCTGGAGGTGTCACGTATGACCCCAGCCATCTTCTGCATCGCACCTGCGAGAGCTCTGCCGTCTCTAGTATAAATAAATGAGTAGTCCTCAGAAGCTTCAGGTGCAAGCAAAACACAGAAGGTCACCCCTTACCGGAAACAGACCAAGAAGCAGGGCTTTCTTCTTGCATAGGATCAGCATTTACTCACTTCCTGCTTTCTATAAAAACTGTACAAGAGCCAGAAATAGATCAGACAGGGTTGTCCTTGTGGCCTGGAGCGCAGGCTACAATTTGACCAGATTCTTTCTGCCACAGAGAGTTCCTGGCATCCTGCTGCTTCGGGTAATTGTTGCGCAGGAGAAGAGCATCGTGTCCAGGGTCAGCAGCTGACGTGCATTGCTGTGTGCCTGCTGTATCCGAACAAGCACTGGCAAAGCCAAGAAATCTCGCCTATAAAAGAACTATTGACTTTGCCGGTGTGTTTTAGTCATGTTGTACACCAACGTGGCTGTTGTTCAGTGTGGCTGAGGTTCAGCATTGCTACAAGTTAGTGGCGTAGAGGAGAGTGGAGTGTCGTGTTGTGTCGTAGAACGGAATGGCGGAGAGTGGACTAGAGTGTTGTAGAGTGGAGTGGCAGAGAGTGTTGTGTATTGAAGTGGCATAGAGTGGAGTGGCATTGAGTAGAGTGGACTGTGTGGAATGCATTGGTGTAGAATTGCAGTGTGCAGTGGCATAGGGTGCGTCATCAGAATTCAGCGACATACAAAGCAGCATCGTAGAATGCAGTGGCGTACATTAGATGCAGGGGTCTCCAGCTGCGGCACTTGCAGGTAAGAGTTGTGGGAGGGATGATGATGAGGGATATTTATTTAATTTTCCCTCGTCATCATCGGTCAAAATGCCCCCACTCGGCCCACCACTCTTACCTGCAAGGGCCGTGGCTGGGGGTCTCCAACCCTTTCTGTACTGAGAGCTTATGTTCAATGAAATGCATTGAGAGCTACTAATATTATCAGTGTTGTATAATCTCCATTTTTTTTATATGTATATTAATTCAACCAAGCAAAAGATTTCTAATTTAATAGGCTGGGCTGCACACAGGTGAGCTACTCTGAGGTTGCTGGAGAGCCTCAGTACCTCACGTGCTACTGGTTGGAGACCCCTAGATTAGAGTGTTGCATGGTAGAGTGCAGTGGTAATTCCGTAGAGTGGAGGAGTGCAGTGGCATAGAATGGTGCAGGGTAGCATATAGTGCTGCAGAGTGTGGTGGCATAGAGGAAAGTGATGCTGAGTAGAGTGGCAGAGAGTGCAGTATTGCAGAGTAGAATGTTGTAGAGTGTAGTGGTGTGCAGTGGCGTAGAGTGATGTTGAGTGGAGTGGCATAGAGTGCAGTGGCATTAAGTACAACAGTGCAGAGTAGAGAGAAGTGGCATAGTGTGCAGAGTAGAGTGCAGTGGCGTGAAGTAGTGTAGATTAGAGTGGACTGATGTAGGGTCCATTGGTGTAGAATGTTGCAGAGTATAGTGACAGAGTGCAATGGCGTAGAATTCAGCAGCGGACAATGCAGAGTTGTAGAATGCAGTAGCATAGATTAGAGCGAAGCGTAGTAGAGTGGAGTGGTGTGGTGCAGAATAGAGTGGCATAGATCAGAGTAACAGAGAGTGCAGTAGCGTAGAGTGGAGTGGTGTCACGTGCAGCGGAGTAGAATGGAGTGATGCAGAGTTCACTGGCATAGAGTGCTTTGGCATAGAATACAGGAGTGTCGTAGAGTAGAGTGGCATAGAGAGTAGTGGTGCAGAATACCGTGGTGTGGAGTAGACTGCAGTGATGTAGAGTGCAGTGGTATACAGTGCATTGGCGTAGTGATTTGACGTAAAGTGGAGTAGATTGCAGTGGCATAGAGTAGATTGTTTCAGAGTAGAGTCAAGTGGCGTAGAGTGGAGTGGTGCAGGGTAGAGTGCAGTGGCACAGAGTGTAATGGCATTGAGCAAAGTGGTGTAGAGTGCAGTGGCATAGAGTGCAACAGTGCAGAGTAAATTAGAGTGGCATACAGTGAATTGTCATAGAGTGAAGGGGTGTAGAGTTGAGTGTTACGAGTTAAGTGGATAGAGCGCAGTGGCATAGAGTCTTGTGTTGCAGAGTGGCATAGAGTGGTATAGAGTGCAGCTGTGCAGAGTAGTTTTGAGTGGCCTAGACTGGATTGGTGTAGAGTGCAGTGAAGAAGAGTACAGTCGTGTAGAGTAGAGTGGCTTAGAGTGCATTGGCATAGAGTAAAGTGGTAATGAGTAGAAAGGCGTAGCGTGAAGTGGAATAGAGTGGAGTGGTGAAGAGTAGATTAGAGTGCAGTGCTGCAGAGTGTAGCAGTGTGGAGTGGTGTAAAGCGGAGTGGTACAGGATAGAGTGCAGTGACTTGGAGTGGTGCAGAGTAGAGTAAAGTGGGGTTGAGTGAAGTATGGATGGTGTGGTAGCTCACTGCTATTACAGACAACGCATTTTCAATTTAAATGACCATTACATTTGCGCAGACATACAGTTTTACCGATAAAACTATACAGTGCACATACCACAATGTGTGGAAAGGGTATCACCTAGGGTAATAACTTGTTTTGATCATGTTAAAGTTTTTGTTTCCGACACACTTCAGAATTAATACAAAAATGTGCTTCATTTGTGTTGCTAATTTTGAAATATTCTGAAATGCTTGCAGAGTTCATTTAAATGTTGTGCGCTAGAACAAAAAAACCTTTCCTACCCCCATTCTCCAGCAAGATTGTCACATAAATCCTCTCGCTTTGAAGTCAGAGAAAGAAAAGTAAACTTCAATCTCCCTCAAAGACAGAGCCTGACATTTGACCTCTGTCTTTGAATGCACAGCAAATGTGACGAGATAGAAACAAGATTTACAGGCCTGTTTACAGAAAGGAGCACTCCTGGAGGAATGCAAGGGGAGTTGGTGTGAAAAGTCTGCTCCTTGGGAGAGACAAACTTACCATGGACAGCCTAAAACAAATAAAGCCAGCAAATAGAAAGCCAGAAAATGTGAGTTACAAACCAGAAAGTCATTGGTGAGCAACGGGCGTACTACATTCCCAGGGAACCTTTCTGAATGACACCAAGATGTCTTTAGCAAACCAGGCAGCTGCGCTGTCCGGTAGGCTTCAACCTAAAAATGACACACCGGATCAGGCCGTAGGGTCACAGGTGTAAGTGAGAACCAGCACAGACGGGCCAGAGTCTTATGGCCCTAGTGTGAGTTTCCTGGAGGGATATCCACAAACGAGATAAACTGCCGGCAACTGCAAGTTTTCAGGTGTCTCCGGGACGTTAATGATTGAGAACTCAAACCCTGATAATTACAGCCCCAGGCAGGGGCCTATTGGAGGCCCCTGTAGCCCTAGCGGCATTGGGGGGGCTGAAACTTTTAGGGGCCTCCAACCCTTCATGTTGCCTTCCATTGAGCCCAATAGATACCTGTGAGATATGAGAGACTCAGGGACCACTCATCACATTCTGCATGGGGGACCCATCATGTCCCGTTATGCCGCTGGGACTGGGGAGCCGTATGCGGAGGTACCAGGCAGGTTCTGTGTCCGTCCCCCTCTTGCCAGCATATTTCAGCATGGGGTGACCAGAAGTAGCTCCCCCTGCTGAAGGAAAATGTGACCTTTTGCCCACCCACTGGCAAGAGGAAAAATCCCTGCTGTAATTACCACCTGCTCGGGGCAGGTTGTCAATGGTTGTGGATTTAGGCCCAGAGTTTCCCCTCGAAGACGAAACACATGCAGAATTGAACCCGGAATTACCGGTCTCAGATTGTGTTCCCTTTATTTCCCATTATCTCACAGGGAGTCAGCGCAGTATAGTATACCGGCCCCCCGTAACGCCAACTGAGATAAGGGGAACTCGTTATAGACCCCTTAGTGCTCCTTGCATGAGGGCAGCGTGTGTTAAACGCCTCTTACACACATGCAGGGGATAGCTAGGGCACACTTCTGTCCATTCCACGGACCATGCTCCATGAGGCTTGTATGTTGCGTTTCAGGACTATATAAGTAACGACAGTGCGTTACTTTCGCTTCCAACTATAACATAGAAAGGAATGAAAGGCTCTCATATTAAGCAGGGTAGCTTCGTGTTTTCAATACTTAAATGTAAGAAGCAGTAGCAGTTTCAATAAGTTTCTTTTAAAAATGTTTATTTTCTACTTCTGAGCACATGAGCCGCTGCTCCCCGCGTACTAGTATGTTGTGGAAAAAAAGTATTTCAAAGCAGATGGCAGGGCACTCAAGCGTCCCCCGCCAGATCCCCGCCTCTTCTTACTACGCAGTGTGTTTGGGGGGTGGAAGGTCTTTGGGGGGTGGAATGTTTTAGGGAAGAACATGGTGTGGGAGTTAAACCCTGGGTGAGGAGGCAGGAATCATGGAACAGCACAAGATGGCGTCCGAAGCCCCCTGCGTGTTGACGTCACCTGTGACTGTTCAATGCACGCAGGAGTCTGCCGTATTAGTCAGTCTCTTTCGCCTTCTGTTTCTCCTTGTACACTTGTTATTTTTACACAACTTTAAAAAATCAGAAGCTAAACACAGATGCTCAGCATGCTTATAGGAAATCGACATTACTTCTTGCCTCCTCTTTCTTTTCAGAGCCCTCGCTGATGGAGATTAGTGGTAAGTAATCGAGGCACTAACTCCCAGTTCCCTTTTCTTGTAACAGTCCTTACCAATGGGGATTTCTCCTCGGCCCACTTTCTTTTTTCAGTCCCTATTAATGTCGACACTGCACCTGTTAAAGTCATACAGCTTAGTTGGTGAGTGCGCATGCATGGAGCCGTGCGATTTTAACAGATCCCGCTGGACATAGAGTAAACCACATGTTTAGAGATGACGGAGAAAGCTGAAAGGAAGGGTGATGCTAGTGGCGGCAAGGGCATGGATTCCAGGATGATTGAGTGAGCCCGCCCCTTTTGTACCGCTTTGCTCGCCATAAGTTGGCAGGGTATGCTCAGACGTGAGTCCCATGCTCACTTTGCCACTGGATTCAAGCAAGCCTGGCTGAAGACGGCTGAAATGCCAGAAACCGGTCCTAGGATGCTTGTTTCCTGTCCAGAGAAGGCATGGCTTGGCTGTTCGGGCTGGACTGTTCCCATGAGGCACAGGGTCAGACTGATTTGCATATGGCCATGTCTGAACTGGGGTGGCAGAGTGGGCTAAAGAACGGTGATGGATCAAACCCAGATCTCTTGACTGGGTGTGAGTGTTTGATTGGTTCTGATGCTCCATCCATCACCACCCCCTTTTGTACCGCTTTGATTGAGCGAGCCCGCCTGGTCTGACTATACGCTTCTGTGGGCATGTGCTTATTCAGGGTGGAAACTTACTCTTACTTTATTAGTTGAGAACTGATTTCTGAGGGCACAACAGATAGTGCTGCCCATTAACGTGCCCCATGCATGGCCTATACTCCGCCATGCCTGGCATTCGTGGAATAGACCATCCATCGCCATTGAAGGAGAGCCCGTTGTAGTCTCTGGTACACTACCTAGAGGAAGGTCCAACCCAAGTGGATTCCAAGCATTACACAGCGATGTGCTAGGCCTAGTTGAGGTTTGGTGTGTAAATTCCCAAAGGCGCTCCGTGTCAGCACCCACCCTCCCGAGATGCAAAAGGGCCAGAGGATGAAATATCTGCGGAATAAGTGTAGTGGGGCCCAATGGCATCAGTTTGGGGTGGGCAGCACATTAGGTATGCAGGCTACAAGGGAACTCTGGCACTAAAACATGAGGTATAAATTCATGAAACTTCTCACACTACTCCTCATCTTCAATTTGGGAGGATCCAGGGAGTCATTAGGGAGGAAATTGTCACTGAGGGAAGGATTTAGGACTACTAATGCCAGAGAAACGTCTTCTTATGTGTTATTTTTCGTCTTTGAGATAGGACTGCATGTGTTTACCTCCTGTAGTCTGCTTGAACCTGCCACAGAGGAGGGACCAGGATGCCTACTATTTTAGAACCTCAAGCATACTTTGAGATCCCGGTTTCTGTTGGACCTTAATAGAGGAGTCTCCCTGCTCCAGGACTATCCAATCTCCCTTTTCCGCAAAACTCTGAAGGAAGTCTCTACTTACTTGACTGTTATTGGTCCAAGTCGGGTGAGTAATCCAGCTCCAATCTCTTCTTAGAACCTCTCCATCAATCATAGCTTCTTATGACTTACTAGGAGCAAAATAAACAACCATTGGCATAGCCAATAGGTCTCGCCTTTGGGACCTTATAAGTGTTTAGCCATGCAACACTTGATGTTGTTGCACCAAGGATATTGTGCTGGATAACTAAACACTTATAAGGTCCCTAAGACGAGACCTATTGGCTATGCCAATGCCTGTTTAACATTTAAATGTTTTTTGCTCATCTTTCTTGGTGTACGAGGGTAGATTGGAGAATTATTTTTTTGCCAAAACAGATTAACACTGCTACATAGAATGCCACACAACTTGTCATTCAATAATTTTTCCGGACTTAACATGTAGGCGATATCAAAGCTGAATAATGGTAAGGTTTTAAATGGAACGTAATGCTGATATTTAGCCTACTCTTAATTACTTGCCATTTTAGCTGATAAGAGAACAGAGATGCAGAGAGATTAATCCCGCATCTCACAATTTGGTAAACTAGTAAAGAATTGAATACAAGTATTAAAAATGCACTAGGTCTCGCCTTTTATTAAGTTAAAGCCATTTGCTTTGCTATACAATACCATTAGCAAAGCAAATGGCTTTAACTTAATCAAAGGTGAGACCTATTGCATTTTCAATGCTTGTTAAGTTTATTGTTTTGAAATTGACTGCTATGTTTTTGATGCAGGATAGATAGAGAAGCGTAATCGGAGCGTCTGGTCCTGATATAGAATTAGTCCTCATATAAACATTTTCACAACCTGAGAAATTCCCAAAAAAGAGCGCTCTTGACCCAGCCCATCCATGGAATCCAGCATGCACACATCCATCCCATGGACACTGCTTCATTACTATTTGATGGATCGCTAGCGGCATCTTTTCTAGTTGAAAAAATCTACTCCGGTTTACTATCGGCTAAAGCTGTTCTTATGACATCTCGGCTAGTACGTAAGGCTGGAAAGACGAATTTTAAGTATGGTGGGCGGGCGTAACTGTAGTCAACACTTTTGACGCTAGAAACGGAAACATGTTTTTTGCCATCTTGGATGCTGGCGGCTGCTTCAGGAACGATAGTTCCCTCCTACTCTTTGCCAGATGCCAAGATGGCGGAAGCAACGAAGAACCTAGAACTTTCACCTGGAGAGGTATCAGCTGACGCTCCCGAGGTGACAACGGAGCCTCTGCCAAGCGCTGCTCTCTCGCCTACCACCGAGGAACCCATCAGTGAGACTTAGAAGAAAAGTAAGGCTGTTTGCGGTGATGATCGCGCAGGCACAGCAGTGAAGGGAGCTCTACTTCCTAGTTCACTAAAGGAAAGGCGGGGCTTAGTTTCTAGATTGGCAGCATCTTGAGTGGATGCTAATGTAATTAAACTAGTTGGTGGGTAATGCAGAAGAACGAAATGTACTAAGAAGCGTGAAAACAGATGAAAGACACAATATAAGTGAGACGCACCGCAAGTATTAAAGGACTGGAACGATTTTTGGAAATACTTTTCATTACTATTAAGCATTCCGACAAGTATTTATTAATGAAGATAGGTCGATAGGCTAATATGAACTACTGAGATATAGGGCATGAAGCTGCGATTGGTGCTCAAAACGATATGGCAACAAGTAGAATTGTTTTATAGAACCAAAAGGTGACAGGACAAGTAGTAATTACCCACAGGTCCAAGAATTACTGAATAGATACCTTAGAATTGGATAATGACCGGGCACAATGGCCAGACATAAAATAATAAATAGTCAGGTTGTACATAATTAGAATAATGTCTGGACAGATGATTAAAACGATATATCTGCCACCCTAAATTTCATTTAAATAGAGGAATGACTGACGACCTTACATTCAAGCTAAACGTGTCTAAAAAGATTCCCTCAAAAAATAAATGACCGAGCAGATTATAATGACTTTCATGAATTAAATGTACAGGTTACATAGGGTTAGAAAATTAATTAGTAACATGCACAGACGTAGAAGATTGACTGGATATATTGCAAACTACTTAGAGTGACTGAGCACATTGCATAGAGGTGAATACATGTTGACAATCCGTAGGAATAAGGAACATGGAGAGATGTGATCAGAAGGAGAAGGTTGGTTATGTAAACATAGGAATTATTTGAAATTATAAATAGAAATGGGACCATGGACAAATAGCACAGACGCCGACACATTACTGGTTGATGTATGTAGACAGGTTAATTACTTAAGGGCAATGTCAACCTACACAAATAGTGAAATATTGGCTAAGAAGAACTCAGCATCTGAAAACTGTCTGCCCTAGTTACATAGAAGTATGATATTTGGTGGACAGGTCATATAGCAGTCTATTAGAGAGAGAGCTTACAAATTGAAACGTAAATAGGCAGATAACATAGAAGTAACCCTGATGCCACGATGAGCCTAGCAATGGAATCACAGGTACGGTGTATTTCATCTGGAAGGGCTGAAAAATGTCAGTGCCTACCGAGTTGAAGAGCAGGAAGGAGACTCTCATGAATGATATAAAATGTTATGTCGTGGATCCCATCCTAATTTTCTAAATGCTAGTTTAGACAAGCATCGCGGCACCGGCGCTTTACTTTTAACATTAAAAGTAAGCGCGGGTGCCGCGATTATAGTAAAAGTAAAGAAATAGATGTTTTTTCTATTTCCTTATTTTTGCTATAATCGTGGCACCCGCGCTTTACTTTAATGTTAAAAGTAAAGCGCGGGTGCCGCGATTATAGCAAAAGTAAAGAAATAGATGTTTTTTTCTATTTCTTTACTTTTGCGAAAGTGAAAGTGATCGCAAGGGTCAAAAGCAGACATATGGCGGCCGGCTGCGCGCGTGCACGCTCGCGGTAACGCAAGCGCTAGGCCAGCCAGTAGCACTTTGAAAACTCACCTACTAAATGTCTCGCAGCGAGACCTAAAAATCTATCTTATTAGAGTTTAAAATTCTGTATCCAGATCATGAAAAAATGTAGAATACCTAGGAAATAAAATGCATAAAAAAGATTTACATAGAGATAAGCAAACATAGAGGTAAGCAAACCATCAGGGGAGCAGTAAATATTGATCTTTAGAAATAATATGTCTCTTGACCCACAAGACATTCCGCCACTACATGAGGACAAGGAGCTACATGTGATATAGCTGATCTACCAATTGTTGACCCTTCAGCTCAGGTTATGTTTACTAACAGGTACAAGAATTGGCAATGCGAGAGTGACTCAGGCGATTCCAAGGGAGATATGTGAATCAGCAGGTGCCAGCTTACCCCAAACCTCAAAAGATCGCCATTGATGGCATTATTGCGGAACTGCATGATCTATACAACCTAAAAGCCTATGAAAGTAAAGAGCCAGAAGATGTGAGTGCAACTTGGTAGACATTCTCTCCAATTCCAGAGGCTAATGGGGACAAACTGAATCACTTGATTTTGGACGGATGCCAGACGGCCCGGTTTGCTTCTCGGGTGTGGAATGGACACCACTGATTCGATTGGTTGGACCTTGGCGTCTGCTGTAGCATTGCGCCGGCACCCATGGGTTTGAACTTCTGGATTTTCAGACGCTGTCCAGTCAGTTTTACTTGACATGCCTGTTGATGGCTTTCACTTATTTGGTGCCCACACAGACGCTGCCTTACGTAGGTTTTGGGACAGCTGCGGAGGTCCGACCCTTAGCCTGCTCCCTTCTCTTTCTTTTCAATCGACAGTTATAAGGGGATGTCCCTGTATAAAAGCCCCCCCCCCCCTTTGTCATTGGTTCGCAACACTGTTCTTCTATGCGTTTTATAGTATCAGTCACCAGATAGGGTGTTTCTGCCTTGGCAGACCCCCTTTTTCATTGAGTGCTTTCGTTATTGGTGACTTGTTGTCTTTCTTGAGACTCTTCATGGCGTTTTCGATTCCCATGCTGTGGGGATCTTCTGTCGAGCAATTTAGTTATTTCGCATGTAGCACCGATCACTTGGGCTTCTTGCTCTTTGTTCTTTTCATTCAGTGTGGGTCTAGGATTCTGCTAACCCTGCCCTATTATGGCATTGGTAATTCAGTTTCTCAGTTTGTGGGTTTCTTTTGGCGGCCTCTTGCCCCCGCCCTGTGTATCCCTTATGTGTAATGGTACACCGCTTTTGGATTACACTGCTTTGGAGCTTCTTCTTCAGCATCCTTCTGTGCAGAGACTTATTATTCGCTCGTTGCAAATCACAACGTGGTTCTTCCTGAGGCATTTCTTTTATGGCATCACGATACTTCTATCCCTTCGGTTGACCACTTCTCTTCTGTGGAATGACGGATGTATCCATCTTTGTGGAAACTGGTGTCGCTCCCACCTATGCTGCCTTATGTTTTCTCTTCTGGCTGTTATCCTCTATGCCTTACTGCTGATACAAGGTCATGGTACGGACATAGGATCTGTTCTTCCCTGGGGGAATATATCTATGTATATACATTACATATGTATATTATGTGACCTTTTTGGCCTTGCAATCAGATTTTTTCCCCACTCTTCCGTCTTGTGGGCGATTATTCCACCTGGATATCACATTTGGGAGCTCCCAGAGATCTATTTGTTTTGTTCATCTTGACCTTATCGGTCCCGTATATGTGTATGTGCTTGTTTGACAAGCCTTCTCGTTCATGCCTATTTCTTTTGGGAAGCACAGTGTTTTTTCAGCCAGGTCACCCCCGCCATTGTAGGCAGGGGCGATCTCTTCTTTTCACTGTTCTATCGCCTGATCATCTGAGCTGGTTTCAGTTCCGTGTGTCTCGGTGTGTACACAGAGTAACCATAGGATGTTGTCCGTGTCTTATTGCATAGATATACAATTCACCTACTTATATTTCAGTAGGTTGGTGTTTACGTTTTTACATGTATATCTAATTGCCTTTATGACCTTCGGGTGGTTGTTATCACATCAGAGGATGTGAATTTTTTCTACACAAATGGACTACTTGTTCATCCTTTGGTAAATGCTCCTTTTCTCTACGCCTCGTCCTGGATGGTTCTTAACCTCGGAGGTTAAGGGGCCTTGGTTCTGGTGGTCCTTTTTAGTTTCATCGGGACAGGTTCCATTATGTGCTTATTTTTAGTTCCCACGTTTTAGTGTCCTTGGAAGTTTGCATACTACATTCTGACTGTTTTTGTTTAGGATTTCATCCTACTCCCCTTCAGGCTTGGTTTCCGTTGCCTGGATTATCTGTTCCTCTTTATCGGTCCTTGGTCTTTTCTTCCACACCTTGCGATGGAAGAGTTGGTTCATCTTGTTGACTTCACAATTCTTCTTACTGTCTTAGAGGTTGAGAATCCCATGAAATGAGTTTGCCTTTTGGCTCCTCTGATCCAAATGTTCTCTTGTCCAGGGATGGATACCCTCCTCTGTTTAGCCGGCTCTGGTGGCTCAGTGGACTAATGCGTGCATTGCGGGGACATTCGTTCCTTCTTGTGATCATACGTTCACATCCCGGCGGGTCCTCTTAGCCTTTCATCCATTGGACCAGAAGACCTGTGAGTTGGGTAACAATGGACATCTGTAATACAGCGCCTCTATGCCTACGGGTGGCAGTGCGCTTTGCATAATACACATGTTAAGTCATATATTGTCATTATTTGTTTGCTGCATTTTTAGTGTGGTCTTTACCACGCTTTTCATAAAAGAGCTAGGTCTCTGTTTTTATCTACTCCCAAGTAGGGCTGGCCCATCTTTCTTCTCGGCCAGCTGGTTCTCTTGGGAACTGTTGTAGGGTTGGTTTGCAGACCCTCCTCCGGGGGGATATAGCTATGGTATCTAATTCACAAGTTAAGGAATCTGCGGCTAGATGTCTCTATCAGATGTACGAGTTACTTACCTTCGGTAGCAATGTATCTGGTAGAGACATAATCTAGCAACAGATTCCTTAATGCCCCGTCCATCCTCCCCACTCTGCGAACAACCTATGAGGTAAAGGTTTTACCCCCTTTTAAAGTACTGGGTTTCTACGCTGGTGTTCTCTCTCTCATGTAATGGTGTGACTCTCAGATATTTTGGTGTTGCTATCTCGGTGTGGTCTTGCTGTTACCATACCACTCATTTCCATTGGTGAGTGACCTATAGTGTGGGAGTGGTCCTTCTTTTCCACACTGGTTTTACTTACTCCAGTGTTCTCTGCCTTATGTTATAGTGGGGCTCACCAGACCACTCTGCACAGTGTTGACATGGCTTGTGCTTCATTGATTTATTGGCCTTTTCCCCTAAAAATCCATATCTAGTATTACCATACCTTTCTTCCTATTTCTCTTGTTGTAACGATTTGTAATCTTTTTTTTTGGCACACAGTTTACACCACCAGTTTTTATAGTGTCTCAGCGTTTGGCGCAGAAAGTTTCACAGAAGATACTGGTGGCAGTGCGCCAGAGGGGACTTATATGGCTCCGCTGACATCACATCCAGAGTCCACATCATCTCGGAGCCGTACGGCACCGCCCCTTTCCTGGCGCGTAGAGGTACTGCTGAGAAAAGTTTCTGGATCCAGTTCGACACCTGGGAGAATTCGCCAGTTAAGGAATCTGCAGCTAGACTATGTCTCTACCAGATACATCGTTATCGAAGGTAAGTAACTTGATCTTATAGAAATCAATGCATCCTGGTACAGGCAATCCTGGTTTCGTTAACTTGAACTATTTGAACTAACACACCTGAAAACAATGATTTGTAAAAGGGAAGATTAGGACCAGAGAAGTTGTATCTCGGGGAGACTGAGTCACCTGGTAACTACGCCAATTACCTCTGTGCTGTTGGGCATCTCAAAAAAATGTAAGGACTGTCCTCACACACCACCAGGTGTCATGCTTCATCATCGGCAGTCCTCGCTCTTTAAAAACCGCGTTTGATAAAGAGCGGGCCCACACCTGGAGACAGGGAGGCGCTTCTACAACTAAGTGGGGACCCGTGCTCAGAAAGTGAATAAGTGATGTTAAAAATCGATGCAAATACTACATGAAAGTTTAATGGCGTAGAATTTGCTCAATATTAAAACTAATAGAGGGGACTTGGGGGATTAGTGCCCCATCCCCATCAGTGTCGCCAACATGATATAGATATATGCACAGCAATATTGTCCTTCCTTCTTGTGCTGAGGCCCAGGAGCAGGTTGATAATGATCGGCGATAGGACACCTATTGACCCCTCATTAAATCCTGCTATGCTGCAAGAATGATGCGAGGCTGCAAGCAGGCAGCTTTTTAATCAACTGAACTTCTTTAGGTGTGTGTAGAGAGGGCTCTTTAAACCTCTCAACTACTGTTCCTGGTGTTAAGAGAGGGTCGGAGGAAACGAGAGCCTGCACCACGCGGATTAATGTGCGCGCACACCCATCCCTCTCTCAAAAAACAGGACATATCTTTGTTTTAGCAAAAAGTGTTGGGATGCCGGGACATTCCTTGAAAAACCGTGACTCCGTGCCTTATAGGCAACCAGTGTAATGTACTATAATCTGTTTACATAGTGTGTCGGTTCTATGAAAGATATGCTACAGTTGAAGTAATCTGCACATAAATGTGAATTCCTGGCTAACCGGCCTTTCCATAATCCCCTGGGTACTTTGTCATGTGATGGGTTCGCACAGGGTGCGCTGCAAGGACAGAGTCAGACACAACAGCCTAAGACTTAGAATACACAGTACACTGCGCCATCTGCTGGTAGAAGTAAAAGTGACACTAACAACAGCCCCCAATGGGAGTCTGCCTCAAGAGCTGTGAAATGTATACTTACTCAAAGGCAAGGCCCACTGAAATTATGCGGCAGGGGAAGATCAAATTATGCAGCAGCGTTGACTAAATTATGCAGCAGGAAAAGGAAAATGTGTGGCGTAATGGGGCACATTTTATGACTTCACCCTGGTATAACCAGTCGCTGAATTTGTGAACTCCTATGAAAGTGCTTATGCTTTTATGTAATGTGTCCCCCACTGTTTTGTAAACCTCCCTTAGTCCCTGTGTCGCCTCCGCGCTGTTCTGCCCCTCCCTTTCCACCTCTGGCGCAGTCTTTTCTCTGTGGGACATTCTCTCTTCCTTTTGCATTTCTCAGCCCGTGTCTGTGAGTATTCTCCGTGGGTCAATGCAAATGAGCAAGATGCCAGTCAACAAGGTGGAGGCAGATATGTAAAGACAAGCATTGAGAAAGCCAATAGGTCTAACGCTGGCTGCTGAACGTTTGGCTTTACCAATGATTACTTTGTTTGTGAATGGTTTTTTAAATTTTTATGAAGGCACAGATTTTATGAAAGCAGCATTGTCTAAAATCTAAAATGTATATATATATATATATATATATATATATATATATATATATATATATATATATATATATATATATATATATATATATATATATATATATATATATATATATATATATATAGTTGTTTATGTAAAAGCACGCATTGCACTAGTGATCCCTGGAATTGCAGGGGACTACTTATGGTGCGGATGTGCACATAGCGCGAGGACAGAATCCTGTTAACCTTCTCTGATAGCGACCGAAGCAACCTCCACGTTTGATACAAGGTCAAAGAACGAAACAACGATTAAAATCATGCGAAGAGTCGCAAACCATAGAAATTTGGGCCTCAAGGGCTCAATCTCCGAGAAGGTTCTTTGAACAAGAGCGAGAGGGGAGGTAGGGTTGCCCGCAGGTGTCACCTGCGTGCTCTGAATTCCGTGAGAAGTTTTACACGCTTGCAGGGCATGGTTCAAGAGTAACTCTTTATAGGCTGGGAAACAGGCCGAGGCAGGGGGATTCAGCCGCAGGCAGCGGCTTTTACAATACTGCGCCTGTACCCAGGACCTTTAAGTGGGATGAAAAAACTGTGTGTGTGTGTGGGGGGGGGGGGGGGGGCTCAAAGGGGCGTGGCTAAAAACGTGTAAACTAAAAATCTGTGCTTAGCATAGTGAGCCGCCTGACTGGCATTTTGCTGCTTCTGTGATAGCATCCAGATATAGAACAATTATTAACATTACCTACTACAACTAGCCTGGAATATTGGCTTTGTCAATGGTTGTTAGTTGCATAAGCAACAACTATAGCTTTGTTGCATATAATATTGACAATACTTCCGTTCTGAAATGATGAGACTGTGAAAGAACTATAGCGAGTCTCTTTGAAGCTACATCACAGGCATTGAAGGGTGGCACTGCTGCAGAGTTAAGATTTTTTTTTTTGCACCCGGATGGTGAGGGCAAAAATGGAGAGCCTGATTGAGACCCATTTGGCCCCTGCTTTTTAGAACTGCCGGTGCCGATCACCGGCAAGACCCGGCCCTCTTAAAGCCCTGCCTGCACCGACTTTCTCAATGCCTGAATTGGAGTCAAACTGCAGCATTATGAACAGCCCTTGTGACCCCTCAATAAATAAATAAAAAAACCTTTACCCTCAAGTGAAAGGTTCCATGCATATTTCTTTCCATAAGTTTTCACTTGTTTTTATGTTTCCCTAATTTGCATTTCTTATGGAATGTACACATTTTTCATAGATCTACTCATAGAGAGACCTGGTGACTGCTTATCAGTGTCCGGAATAGAGTGAATTTTAGGTACAAACCGATTTCATTGTTTTTTTTACAGTTGGTTGTTGAACAAAAAAGGCGATGACAAATACAACATGGTGTTGGTGATTGTAAAGAACAGTATGAATGAAATCCGGTGCCCACCTTATGAAGGAAAACTGGTTGCACTCTCAGAGACAGTCAGTCCAAACAAAAGCCAATGTATGGCATATCCACTGACAATTAACTCAACTCATCTCAGCAGGGCTGGACTGGCCGTAACGAGCACCGGGTATTTCCACGGTGGGCCGCCATGGTGGGGGCCGATTTAGGGCCCTTTAGGGGCTGTTTTTGTTACCGGGGGCTGGCAATATTGGCCCCCTGTAACAAAATCGGCCAAAACTGGCCATAGCAAACAGCTCAGCCGCACCCCCTGCCCCGCCAGGGGGGCCAGACGAGCAGTTTCCAGGACCGGTTTTGGTTCCCAGTACTACCCTGCATCTCAGTCATCAAGAGTTCAAATGGTAAAATCATCGGCTAAGCGAATATTGCAACAAGGTCTCGATGAGCTGTTGGGAGTCCTGTTTAGTAATGTCTTAAAAACCAACAGAATCCCAAAGAAAGAATGCTGATTCGGGTTTCTTGAAGATGTAAATCATAGCCATACAACAAATAATGTTGCTTTTCTGAGACTTGAAGCCCTTTCTTTGCATGCATTATGGAAACATCCATGACTTTAACTGAAAATGGTCCAACCAGGCAGGGGCACAGCAAATACCCGCACTGACACTTTGTGTTCTTTCATCCAGTGTCGACCACATGTTGAGCAAACCATCAGTCAGACCATGCCCAATAAACCACAGCCTTTTAGGAGCCAAATATGCAACTAGGCTAAATAGATCTGGATAAAATAGGCTGTCATCATCAAACGAAAGACTAGAGAGAAACAGAAAAAGCATCCCTGACCTCCTCCTCATGAGAAGAGGGCGAAAAATAAACCAGTCTTACTGTGTAATTCTGAAGCCACCAGAAACCAATGCAGAATCAATGCATCAATGAAGGAAACTTCCTGAAACTGCGCAAGACAATTTGTATGATTGGAAAAGTTGAGAAAGCATACACCGGACCACATGTTTACTAGAACAGCATTGCTTCTTTCACATGAACCTTTCTTAGATACTCCAGAGAGAGGACCATTAAGCATTTTACATACTTGTGAGTTGCAAAGGGATTCATCTGTGCTTATCCCAACATTGAAGCTTTGAGATCATCTGTGCTGTGAATGTCAAACCATTCATGTGAAGAAGTTTACAGGTTCCTGAAAGCATAAGCCTGGGGGTTGCCAACAGAGCCAACATGATCGCCCTGGGAATTAAAGTGATGTGCCGAAGCCTACCATTACAGTCAGAAAGCTACTTCCTTTCAGATACTCTAAATTCACCCAAGTAGTTGAACTCCAGCAGATAAATGAGCTCCTCTCACTATGCTCCAGTACCTTGTCCACCAAATCAGGTCTTGGTACCATTTTTCATCACGAGGTTGTTGATAGCAACGAGTTTCCATGACCACAACAACACCCTCATTCTCAGTCTCAGGCGAGATACCAACAGAATCCGGATCATCATGAGGTCCAGCAGCTCGGTCCAGTTGAAACACCTCTTGGACTGAGTGCTTGACATCTTGGCGGAAACCTGGATGGCAATTTAGGTAGTATACAATACTTTACAAACATTTTTTGCAGACGCATAAAAGATCTTGATGTATTTAACTTACATTTTCTGCCTTGCTTTGGAGTTACAGAACACTCACCTGGAACTTGAAGATTACTTTGACTTGTGAGTCATCATTTCAAGCATACATTTATGAAGTTCTCTCATCATAGAGCCTTTCTTAGTCACAAAGATTTTGAATCCTATCAAGAACTTCAAAAGATCCTTATGTGGTTCCTGAAAAGGAGAAAATCCTTATTTCAAGAATAAGTATACACTTTTCCCCCAGTCATTAAAACAAAACTTTTTGTGACCCAGGCAAGCTCTAGTCTGGGAACTCACTTAAAGGATGCCTCATTTATATAGATAATTTCTTAAGACCATAGAAAGCCAGGTGGGATAATGGCAATAAGAATTGTATAGAAATAATTCACCCGAATAAGCACGAGGGTTAACAGAAAGAGTGGTTCAGGTGGAAAAAATAATGGTGCACTCACAAAAACGTAAAATAATGAGATGGATTTTGTTTAAGGCACGTTCCATCATCCACGTTTTAAAAATATAGTGATCAACAAAATACGGTAGCAATTTCTTTTCTCTCAAACTCTTCCAGAAAGCGTGGGGGCATGGGAGATCAAGGGAAATTCCTACCTGTGTGTCTCTTGAAATCTTAATTCTTTACACACACAACCAATATTTTCTAACAGTCCACATGTATGTCAGATATTCGTGTCTGAATTACAGTGTACTGGCTTTTAGAAGACATGTATGAAAAACCGTGACTATCACTAAAAGCGTACGATTTTCACCAGTCATACGGATCTCTTCACCACTGATTTTTCTTAAAAGAACGCTGCCAGCATCACCTCAGAGGCCACTTGAACCAATCCAAGAAGTTGGCAGCACAACACTTCCAACCAGAGGAGCAAGCTATTGAGTCGTCACAAAAATGCCTTGTAATTTTTTTCCTTATATTAATATTTCAGAACGCTTTCCATGTGCTAATCTGAAAAAGACATACTTTCTTAAATGTTAAATAGCTCCATCAATCCCACATTAAAAAAGAACCAAACTTTTTGTTTTCTCAATTATGAAATAGTTTGTTTTCTCAAACTGATCTGAAATGCAGGTCACGTGCTCCAATGGAAGAGATCACCGGGTGGGTGGATGCACCGGTATTGTAATGAAGTTGTACGTTTGTGCACCAGCAAATTGATATATGCTTTACGCAGGCATCAGAAACAGTCCCTTTTATAATACACTTCAGATTCCTCCAACCTGTATTAGATTGGGATTTTACCACCAAGCAAAACACTCCAGGCAAACCCCAGTAACATGAGAGTCTCTGTGACTTTAAACGTGTTGTGTTTAGCAGCCATTAGTGATACAAACTCCAGGAAAAGCTCACTAGACAACGCACTGCATGTGTTCCTAGCGTCACAACCTTGCCTCAGGCCACCAGTTGAGTCCAAGCCAGCACATTCCTTCCTGGTTATCTCCCCACAGTCTCCCTTTTGTCCTTTACTACAATCCCTATCCTCACCCAAAAAAAATATCTGGACTCAATTAAAGGAGGCATTACAGCATTTTTATTAAATTAGGCTTGGCTGGGCCTTCAAACGTCAGTCACCACCAGAAGCAGGGGTGCGAGGTAACCCCTTAGCTATCACTGGGTTCTTCAAGGCACTTAAGACTTGTCGCTTTTCCCCTTAGTCATCCAGTAGTTAAAAAAAGAACATTAAGGAAAGAACAGACCAATAAATTCAACAGCTACAGCAAACCCCATCAACAGAAATATCTTAATTCATCCAATCCTAACTACATAGTTTACAATCCAGTCAATGCTTGGGAAGAATGGTCGACTTGCCCGAAGAGGCATACCGTTTATTCTCTCCAGTGCACAACAGTATAAGAAGGATTTGAATACCTATAGTAGAGTGTCAAACTTAACTCATCTGCTTGCTGTTCGCTTACAAATACAAAATAGGACATATTTGGTTTTCTGATAGCTCAGTTCACGGAGACCAGTTGAAAGAAATTCACATTATGGAGCATGAAGTTCAAATATGCTAACTTTGCGCTAACTCACACAGATACCAACGCTTCCTTAAATGGATAAGATTTTAAGAAAGTGTTATAGATATATTCCGATAGTCCATGGATGTACTCGGGTGGACTTGAGAAGATAGTACAGTGGCTCTTTGCATATGAGTGCCAATGAGGGCAGACCTGGCACTGCCCATTTACACTGGTGTAATGCCAACCAAATAGAAAAGCACCTAGCAAAGTCCAACCTCAAAACAATGGCCTACTTTAAAGGCCTCTACTGATAGCCCTTTGGAGGACTACTTGTATTGAATTCAGCTTGCTAAGTTACCAGCCCCTGCACCATTAGTCACCACATTTTTCAAGTGAGTCTGCTCGACTAACACACATTGTCTGTCATGCTTTTAGCTCACATTTAGTTGTTTAAGTTTTAGAACACTAGCTAAATAGGATGGCACTTTGAGAGTTGTCTCTTACACCTGCTCCTTAATTGATGATTCACTGCCCTATACCTTTTACCAGTAAAATCTGATTACATATTCAGTAACCTTTTTTCTTATAGAATGTACCCTACTGCCTTGGTTTATCCGATTCTTTCAGATACGTTTTGTCCATTTTTCCAGCACTTCATTGGAGCTTCGAGGTTATCAGTTACTGATTCAAGAACTGCTGAGCATTTTGCAAGATTGTTTTCTCATTTTTAAGGAGCATCTTTTCATTAATGCTGAATTCCATTTAATTCCATTGTGATTCTTTGTGCGCCAGTCATGCTCCTGACCAGATTCCTGCTCCACAACCACCATTTAGATACAAACATTTTAAAAGCAATAATAGTCTTGCATACATGGAGAAATCTCCCAATTGATACTAAGAATGAAGCAGAGCGTGGGGGTCTGCACCAACAATCCAGAGGCCTTTACTCACTTCTTAGCACACTTTGCACACCGAGCTATGGTCCTGACACGGTGCTCCTGTCGCATTGCCCATTGCTAGTTTAAAGGCTGGCAAAACCAATGAGTAACTTTCACATCAGATTTGCGGCTTCCGAGCCCACAAGGGTGACACCCCAAGGCCCGGCACAAGAAATCCTACTCTGCTTAAACACAAGAAATGGCACAGCAGTTCCAGTAAGTCGTGTTAAAGGTGCAGCCCTTCTCAAACACCGGCATGCATTATTAGAGTGCACAGTATAATACAGTCTTTGGCACTCTACGTTTTTAAACTTCTTTTTAAAGAGGTCACAACTGGCCAAAACTTGCAAATTTCCTTTTTCATTTTCAAGACCACATCAGACTTTGCAAGACTTACGGATACACGAGATACGTATCATCGTGTCATTTACATTGCTTTAACAACGTCTTCGGTACTAACCTAGAGTTACTAATTTGACTGAGGTTACACTTTGGAGGACTCTTAATTTACTCTGTGTGGATGGATGGTCATGTCACATGATTTAAGAAAATACTCGTCAGATATCATCTTGAGCCCTGATGAAGTTCCAGGAGAACTTGGAACAAAACGTGTTGGCTGGATTTGAACCTTTTTTGAAGAATTACAATAAAGACATATTGGAGCTTGATTTTCTACTGGTGCACCCTCCCATTTGTTATAAATGACCATTGCCACTGGTCACTAGTCTCTGTGTGAAAGGATACCAATGCTATTGGTTCTTGGGTACAAGAAGGCTGCTTTGCAAAGCGTTAACAAATGCAAAATAGAGCATCCATATTGATTTTAAGCTTAAATACTTTGAACTGACACTCCGTAGAAATATTTTTACTCAGATGTATCTGGAAATATGGCAGCTATACATTGAATAAGTTGTACTTATAACTAAAAAGCAAAAACAAAGGAAACAAGCATTTGCCCAGCCTATTGATCTGACCTTGGCTGTCAGCCTTTTGACTTTGCCAGTGCTCGTTTTGTTTTGTCATGGTTTTTGCCAGACTGCATTGTTGAGGAAGCTGTCTGATCTAGTGAATCTAAAAAAACACATTGCCTAAAAGCAAACATATTTTTGGGTCACAAAAAGAACACATTGCCTTAGTAGTCTCTGGCACTGACTGAGATTAGTTTGTATTTACAACTTTACCGGCTGTTTTTTTTCTTGCATTACCTTAATGCTGCTTGCATTTTATGTTTGTGCAGTGTCTTGATGTCACATATGGCTACAACAAGAATTAAGAAAAACACGTAAATTAACAAAATGATGGTTCAGAACAAAAGATGCCTCCATATTCTTGGCTCGTCCAACAATGGCGTGGTTCATTAATGGAAGTTTTTTTTCTTGCTGCTACAACAGACCCAGTGTTTATAGGACAATGTACAATGAGAATAAATTCATCTCCATCTCTCATTATCCTTCTTGGCTCATATGCAACTGACACTAAACACACACAAGCCACAGCCATTGACGTCAACTCTGCTGGCCCCTGACCTTACGCACACATTTCTACAGATTCCTCCAGCATCAAGTGATCTCCAGCAGTTTTGAGTTAGCTGGATTTAGATGTGTGATTCTGTATGGCCGCAGTTAATGGTTCTGTCTGGAAGCTATTTTTGATAGAGACATCTAGCCACAGATTCCTTACTTTAGCATCCTTCCCCTGGCCCGAGACTGGATCTGGGAATTTTTCCACAACACGTCTGGGCGTTGAAAGAGAGTGCCGCACGACTCCGTATTGACATCATCACGCGTTGCGATGTCGACAGAGTCCATTTAACCCCCTCGCCAAGGCTCTGACATTAGTTCCTTCTTTTCTGCGCGTGCAATGCAGATCCGGAGCGGTTGAAGGCCGTTTTCCCATTTAAGCCCTGTGGATCTTGTGGCAGACAAATGTCAATCACAGATCCTCACACCATCTGTATGTGGTGCCTTGGAGAACATCATGGCTCAAAGGAGTATGGTTCCTGTTGTTGTCTTCGGCTAAAGGGGTTGAGGGAGCATTGTTTGAAAATCTTGGCGGCGCGGTTAGCACAGGGTCTGAATCGAGGTTAGTCCCACCTTTGAAGTCCAGGGATCGCTCAAGGAGCCGTTCACGTGTGGGTTCTCCACTGTCGAAGTCCAAGGGGTCCCCAAAGCAGAAACAAAAACTGGTGCACAAGTAAGGCTTCTCTGCTGTCACCTTCCAGCCTCCGGTTGCTGAGACTTTACAAGAGTCTCCCCACACTTCCCTGTTTTTTCCAGGAGCTGGGGCGACTCTTGCACAAATGCAGGA
Organism: Triturus cristatus; assembly: GCF_964204655.1. Taxonomy (NCBI): domain Eukaryota; kingdom Metazoa; phylum Chordata; class Amphibia; order Caudata; family Salamandridae; genus Triturus; species Triturus cristatus. The sequence goes on from NC_140595.1 coordinate 60,620,447, forward strand.
ATATTTTGATTCCCTTCATAAAGTTTTCGGACCTAAGCCTCCCATGGGTGCGTTTTCTAGTCCCAAGGAGGTGGAGGGTACCTTCATAGAATAGGCACTGGCAGGTTCACCCCCAGGATAAGTTAGGCACTCCAGATCCGTTCTCAGATCCATAACACACCGGTGCACAGCCCTTCGAGACTACCACCTTTGGCGCTGAGGTCCCGTCAACCAATGACATTGGAGACGCCAATCGACGCCAAACCCATTACTCTTTGCGACATCGATACAACACTGCAACAGTGTCGGATAAGGCTGCTTGCTTCAGGCAACTCTCTAATTGTCCCTATAAAACCTACCACTGTTTTTCCTACAGGAATAGGCAGTTTTCTAGGTGAAGAAGAGGATATGAGCAATCAAAACCCTGCGGACAACACTATCCTGCCTCCGGTGGAAGGAAATTGGTTGACAGAACTGAGTGAGGCGAGTGGAGTTCCGTCCTCTCCAGTTTCAGACTTACTTTCTCCACCTGATATATCTATAGACTTGAGTTCCTCTTATGCTAAAGTGTTAAAGAAAGCAGCTGTAGTCATGGATTGGCAGCCTCCCTTGATAGAACTACCCACGGACCCTTTAGTGAATGTACTTCTTCAGGAGGAGATAGGAGTGGCGCCTTTACTCCCTTATAATAAGTCTACATTACATATTATTTGGAGCTTGGGCAAGGCCGGTAACAGGAATGCCAGTAGACCTGGCTATATCTCATAGGCTTCGGCCCGCCCTGGGGATCCTGATTTTGTCATAAAACACCCCTCCACAAAAGGTCTGATTGTGCAAGCAGCTACAGCTTCTGGGGACCCAAATATCCTCCTTCTAGTTCCACCAAGCACTGAGTCCAGATGACTGGAAAGTTGTGGGAGAAATATTTTCTCTTCCGTTCATGGAGCATTACGGTCTTTGAATACTACATGTGTTCTCGGAAAGTTTTCCCATGCATTATGGGACTCCGTGGAGAGTTTGCTGCCTTCTCTTCCAGAGGAAGCCAAACGTGAACTGCTACCGTTGGTGCAGGATGGCCGAGAAGCGGCGAAATTCAACATAAAATGTGGTATGGACACCACTGATTCCGTGGGTGGAGCTAAGTTGCACTGCCCAAACATGCTTGTCTGCATCAATCTAGGTTTTCAGAGTCTGTACAGAATGGCCTGTAAGATATGCTGTTGTAAGGTGTAATTTCATTTTGGCGTACATGCTGATTCGGCTTTACGACGATTCAAAGCTGCATGGCGTGATAAAGGCACCTAGACATGTCTTCGAAGGTTCTGGTTAGATTCTTTCTTCCTGATTTGTGTTGAAAGAAGTGTTTATACACAAATGAGTTGCAATATGTCTTCATCTAGTCACAACCAGCGTGGTGTTTCTGTTTAGTGCGAGGGTTTATGGTTGTTTAGATAACCTTGCGGTTCTTTACACGTTTTTTGTTCCTGACCCTTACTTTCGATCAGTTACAATTACAGTAGTGAATTTATTCTACAAAATTCTTTTCAGTGAAATTGTATTCTTTAAAGTGCATTCCACTATAAGTGGCTTTCTTAATTACTATTTACTGCATGGTGCATAAGTCGTGACTTTCACCTTCCGCTCTGTCGATGGCAGTTTTTCAGCTGTATGTGTCTGTTTTTGGTTGATACCCGATATACAGGCCCTGCAAGTTTGCTGTACTCTGCAGAAGAGCTCAAGCTGAGGAGTTGATACCTTCATGGTACGTTTCATATGCTATGTGGGGTATTGTTTGTATACTATGTGAGCATTTCTAAATATCTATGTGCTGAGCTGGGATTTCTCTGCTTGTGCACTATTAGCTTCTCATTTGGGAATGCACAGGTATACCCTCTGTGACGGGCTATTTCTCTGATGTATGATATCATACATTTGTGGAGTTTGGTACCCCTTTTTAGGTACTTATGATATTTGTTTCTCCATGAAGTCTCAATATATATGATTTGCCTTTTGATAAGAGTGTGTATTTACAATAATCCTCTTATTGGTCTTACTTAATATGATGAAGTGTCTGTTATACATTTGCTAGATTTAGTACATTGTTAACCACAAGTTTATGATCTCTGTGTGTGCTCCTTAGGTACTGTCATATAGCCATTGCTGTTGATTGGCTCTTCTACCCCTTCCTGTAGCCATGGTTGGTTTGTACATGCTCCTTGGACATGGTTGTATCTTTTCCTGGGACTGTGCCATGCTATTTCAGGTCTCCAAGTAGACGTAGTCTCTTCGTCTAGTGTATTCGTTCTATTATGAAGGGTACTTAATAGTCTTGACTCTTTTGGGGTTGTTACAATGTTTTGCATTATTACTAAGGATTTTCTTCTTTTCTGAAGGTCAATTCCCTTTAATGGTGTACCTTTTCTTCTCTCTGAAGGCATTGATATACGTAGCCCATGAGGGGAATAGGCGTTTGCCTCATAGCTTCTACTTTTTGTAGATGGCATTTATTCTTTTCTTACAGGATTGTTGCTCTTCTAGGGGACCACTTTTTTCATCATTTACCTAACGCTTGTTGTTTGTAATTAGGGTCACACGTTACAAGGTGTGGTCCCTAGATGACATATATATATATATATATTGATGTTTATTTTATAGATTGGTCGGATTCTTTTATTATGGCATCCTTTAAATTTTCCATTTTCAGTATGGGGGATTTCTTTATAGATTATCTATAGATGGTTCTCTATTCATATTGTAAGGCCACATGCTAACGTAGGTTTTTGCTAGGCTATCAAGGTTCATTTTCATACTTTATATCGCATTCACCTTTATACTCTATTGATTGATGATGGTGCCTCAGACAATTTGCATTACGCTGATGTTTTTTGATGGCTGTTGCTTTCCTACTTGGTATGATACCCACTATGGTTTCTACACTGTTATGTCAGTATTGTCTGACTGATTGTTCAGCTTTACTTTATATCTATGTATTATACTTTTATCTTGTCAATACATAGGCGGTTATTTATTTCACTCCTATGTCAATATATATCTTGGAGACATCCTAGTGGTATTTGTATTGCCTTTAGTACTATCGAGTTCAAGATGGCCTTTGCGGTGAATGTGCTCTTTACAAATACACGTTATGTTGTCTTTGGCTCTTTTTTTAATAAAGTTTTCGTTATGCTCCCCACGCGTGATGGACCTCTCTCTGTGTTACAAAGCATGTCTGGCTAGGATAGAACTCTATATGGCACAGAGGTATTGCTCCATGGCACGCTCGGCTGATCCTTGTATCTGAAAGAAACACGTTAGTTAGATTCCTCACCTTAGAATATCCCCAGGCGTCAGACTGGATCCGGAAGATTTTTCGTCAGCAATACCCCTTGCGCGTCGCTAGGCGTCGTCTGCGGCTCCGCGTCCGTCGTCGGCGTCGTGCGCCGGGATGACGTCGTCGGAGTACTTAGACGCCGCCCTCGCGCGCTGACGTCAGTTCTTCTTTTTTCCGCGCCAGTAAGCGCAGATCCGGGAGAGCTACCCCTTTTAGTCTTTTTTGACTAAATCTTTTTGATCATTTTTGATCCTTGTCTGTCGACATCTGGTGCCGGTAGGATGCCTGGGTTCAAGGCTTGCGAAGATTGTCATCGACTGATGTCGGTGACCGATCACCACCGCCGGTGCCTCTACTGCTTAGGCCTCGACCACGACGCGGAGTCGTGCAACGACTGTCAGGCCCTGACTTCGAAGGCTAGGCGGGAGCGGTCCCGCAAGCTTCTCGAGCTTCGCCACTCGGCTCCGCGTCGTGCGCGATCCCGGTCCAGGAGGAGGTCCAAGGATCGCTTGCGGAGCCCTAGCCGACGCCACCATCGATCGTCGGGCTCCAAGTCGTCGGGTAAGTCCAAACACTCTAAGAAGTCCAAGCGGCGACATCGCTCTTCGGACTCCCCTCGCCGGTCGCGCGACTCGGCCGAGGGTCCAAGTGGTTCCACCCCCGCGGCTCCGGCGGAGCCGCAGGTGCCGCGTCCGCCCCCATACCTTCCGGTCCCTGGGGCTGACGCGGCGCCGGCGGAGATCAGTGCCTTCCTCTCGGCCATGAGGAGCCTGGCCCCGCCGTCGACGCCCGCTGGCGCGCCTTCGGGCCCCGCGGACTCGACTGGGCGACCTCGCGTGCCGGCGGCTCCGGCCCCGGCGCCGTCGACGACTCCGGTCTCGACGCCGCAGGTCCCCGCGGGGCCCATGCCTGGGCCCCAGTCGACGCCGGTTGACCTTGTCACTCCTCCACCGGCGCCGACGCCTGAACCACCGACGCCGTCACCGGCGCCACCGACGCCGACGCCTGTGACGCCGACGCCCCAGTTTAGCCCTCATCCGGACCCGACGCCGGCACGGCGTCCGCCGACGCCGCATCCGACGCCGCTAGAGTCCTACCATCTCTACAGTCCGGTTCCGATCATTCCTCCGGTTTATCAGGAATCGGAAGAAGGGGGCGACTGGGAGGGGTTCGAGGACCCTCTGGCTGTTCAGTCACAGCTTTCTCAGGACTGGGCAGATGAACTGGGGGAGGCCAGCGGGCTGGACACCTCGCCAGACGCTGGATTCACTTCTCCTCCGACCGTGGTCGGAGGAGGGTGCAGCATTTTCTGTGGTGCTGCGCAAGGCGGCTGAGGCCCTTGGGCTCGAGTTGCCTGCCGTGGCTGTGAGGACCAACATCCTCACTGAGGTGCTTCAAACCTCAGCAAGCTCCACTGAGCCTCTGCTGCCGTTCAACGAGGCCCTCACTGACGTTCTGCAGGGCACCTGGTCCAAGCCCTCCACAGTTCCTCCTGTGGATAGGAACGTTGCCAGGCGCCACCGCCCTGCTCCGGGCGACCCCAGTTTCCTGTCCCAACACCCCACCCCCGAGAGTCTGGTTATCCAGGCCTCTACTTCCCAATCCTCCTTCCCGACCGCTCCGCCGGACCGGGATTCCAAGAGACTCGAGCAGTTTGGCAAGAAACTGTTCTCGTCCCTTAGTTTGGGCCTGCGGTCCTTAAATACCGCCTGTCTCTTGGACCGTTATTCCCATTCCCTGTGGGATACGGTGGAGGACGTGCTGCCCCTGTGTCCGGAGGAGGTCCGGACGCGTCTTACCCAGGCTTTGGCCGATGGGAGGGATGCAGCACGGCACGCCATAAGATGTGGGCTTGACACCACGGACTCGCTAGGTCGGGCGATTTCCACCACGGTGGCGCTCCGCCGCCACGCCTGGATGCGGTCCACGTCATTTTCCGGGGATGTCCAGAACACCCTCATGGACATGCCCTTTGATGGCACTCGCCTGTTTGGTGAGAAGGCGGACAGTGCGCTGAACCGCTTTAAGGACTCCCGGGCTACGGCCAAGTCCTTGGGCCTCTCGGCTCCGCGGGCGCACACCTCCGCTTTTCGCCCCTTTCGTGGCCAAGGAAGGGGCGCCTCCTCACGTCCGCAAAGCCACCAGCCGCAGAACCAACCTGCGCGCGGTCGCGGACGTGGCTTCCGCCGTGGCGGAAATGGAGGCCGACGTGGTCAGCCCACATCCACCCCGGCAGCATCCGCCTCAAAGCCTTCCTAGTCCGAGCTTTCAGGCCCATACCACGCCAGTGGGCGGCAGAGTTCGCCATCACCTGCTCCACTGGCGGTCCATAACATCGGACAGGTGGGTGCTGCAAATCGTCCGAAGGGGCTACTCCCTCCCCTTCGAGACGACCCCTCCAGCCATGCCACCGCAGCACCACCGTATCTCGGGGGATCATTTGGATCTTCTCCGCGAGGAAGTTTCGGCTCTCTTGGCCAAGGGGGCCGTCGAGCGCGTTCCGAGTCCAGAAGTAGGTCGTGGTTGTTATTCCCACTACTTTCTGGTTCCCAAGAAGGGCAAGGGGGGCCTACGCCCTATCTTGGACCTCCGGAACGTCAATGCCTTCCTCCGAAAGGAAAGGTTCAAGATGCTAACGTTGGCTCAGGTTTTAGCTGCCCTAGACCCTGGAGACTGGATGGTAGCGTTGGACTTGCAGGACGCATATTTCCATATCCCCGTCCTGCCGGCCCACCGGCGTTACCTGCGGTTCACGGTGGGCCAAGAGCACTTTCAGTTTACCGTGCTCCCCTTCGGCCTCACCAGTGCCCCTCGGGTGTTCACGAAAGTGATGGCGGTGGTCGCAGCTCATCTGCGCAGATCAGGGGTCCCAGTCTTCCCCTATCTCGACGACTGGTTGTTGAAGGCGGGCTCGCCCCAGGCAGTCGTCTCCCACCTCCAGACTACGGCGGGTCTCCTGCATTTGCTGGGGTTTTCCATCAACGTGCCGAAGTCACACTTGAGTCCCTCTCAGAAGCTCCTCTTCATCGGAGCGGTTCTCGATTCGGCGCAGTTCCGGGTCCATCCACCGGAACAGCGGGTCCGGGATATACAGGCCCTGATTCCCATCTTTCGGCCTCTATCCCGGGTTTCGGTCAGGCTAGTGTTGCGGCTTCTGGGGCTGATGGCCTCCTGCATCCTACTAGTGCATCACGCCAGGCGGCGCATGCGGGCTCTGCAGTGGGACCTGAAGTTTCAGTGGGCCCAGCATCACGGCAACCTGTCCGACCATGTCTTGATCTCGGAGGGTACTGCACAGCAGTTGCAGTGGTGGCTCACGGACCGCGAGTGGGTCAAGGGCAAGAGCCTCTCCCTTCCCCAACCGGAGCATGTCGTAGTGACGGATGCGTCCCTCCTGGGATGGGGTGGCCATATGGGAGAGGCGGAGATCAGAGGCCTCTGGTCTCCGGCGGAGTCTCGTCTCCACATCAACCTGTTGGAGTTGAGAGCGATCCGGCTTGCACTGAAAGCCTTCCTTCCCTCTGTCAGGGGAAGTGTCGTGCAGGTGTTCACGGACAACACCACCGCCATGTGGTACTGCAACAAACAGGGCGGGGTGGGGTCGTGGACCCTTTGTCAGGAGGCTCTGCGCCTCTGGACATGGCTGGAACACCAGGGCGTCACCCTGGTGGTTCAACATCTGGCGGGCTCTCTGAACGCCAGAGCAGACGAACTCAGCCGCCGGTGCATGATGGATCACGAATGGCGTCTGAACTCCGAAGTGGTGCAAGGCCTCTTTCAGCAGTGGGGAGAGCCTTGGTTAGATCTATTCGCCACCGAAGAGAACGCGCAATGTCAGCAGTTCTGCGCGTTGGAATTTCCAAGGCGGCACTCGCTCGGCGACGCTTTTCGTCACGAGTGGAGTTGCGGTCTGTTGTACGCCTTTCCGCCTATACCACTTCTGCCCAGAGTGCTGAAGAAGATCAGGCGCGACCGGGCCCAAGTCATCTTGGTGGCTCCGGATTGGGCACGAAGATACTGGTATCCCGAGCTACTCAGTCTGTTGACCGATCCCCCGATACGTCTGCCCCTTCGGGAGGATCTTCTGTCGCAGCAGCAGGGGACGGTCCTCCACCCGAACCTGTCCAGCCTCCACCTCCATGCGTGGAGATTGAGCGGCGGCAGTTGATGCCATTTGACTTGCCTCCTGAAGTCTGTGATATCATTCTGGCAGCCAGGCGTCCCTCCACAAAGTCGGTATACGCCTGCCGGTGGAACAAATTTGTGGCATGGTGCACAGCAAAGGCTGTGGATCCCCTTTCCGCCCCTCTTTCTGAGGTTCTCCTCTTCCTTCTTTCTCTGGCCCGGCAGGGCTCTGCCCTGGGCACCCTGAAAGGTTATCTTGCTGCCATCTCCGCCTTCTTGCGGCTTTCTGATCAGCCTTCTCTTTTCAAGTCCCCTGTGGTTACACGCTTTCTCAAAGGCATTACACACACGTTCCCTCCTGTCCCTTTTGTAATGCCTCAGTGGGACTTGAATCTGGTTTTGACATTCCTGATGTGCGCTCCCTTCGAGCCTCTTCACAATTGCCCTCTTCGTCTTCTAACTCTAAAGACTGCTTTTCTGGTAGCCATCACCTCGGCTAGACGGGTGAGTGAGCTCCAGGCTTTATCTTCAAAGCCTCCTTTTCTATCTGTTCATCCGGACAAGGTTGTCCTTCGGCCTCGTCCCTCCTTTCTTCCTAAAGTGGTGACTCCATTTCACCTTGGGCAGTCTGTCACCTTGCCCACCTTCTTTCCGCCTCCGCATCCTTCCAAAGAGGAAGAGAGGCTCCACCGTCTGGACCCAAAACGTGCGCTCTCCTTTTATCTGGACCGCACAAAACAGTTCCGGGTGGACGACCAGCTTTTTGTTGGGTACGTGGGCGCTAAGAAGGGGAAAGCTGTGCACAAACGAACCATCTCTCGGTGGGTCGTTTTGTGTATAAAAATCTGCTATTCCTTGGCTAAAAAGGACCCTCCTGTTGGGCTGCGCGCCCATTCTACTCGGGCCACGGCGGCTACTACTGCCTTGGGACGGGGAGTCCCTTTGCAGGACATCTGTCAGGCGGCGACGTGGGCTTCGCTACACACGTTTGCCAGGCATTATTGCCTTGACAGCCAAGTCCGGAGGGATGGCTTCTTTGGCCGTTCTGTCCTCCAGGACTTTCTGGTGTGATCTTGGTTCGCAGACCCACCACCGGGGATGGTATTGCTTGGGTATCTATTCTAAGGTGAGGAATCTAACTAACGTGTTTCTTTCAGATGAACAAGTTACTAACCTTCGGTAACGATGTATCTGTAAGAAACATTAGTTAGTTAGATTCCTCACCGACCCTCCCATCCTCCCCGTTCTGCGAACTGACATCTAGGGTTAAGGTTGTCCTTTCAGGCCCCTAGATTTTATTTTTGGCACCAGTGTCGGTCTTTGCATGGCTCTGCGTTCCTGGCGCGGAAGGCTATGTACAAGAACTGACGTCAGCGCGCGAGGGCGGCGTCTAAGTACTCCGACGACGTCATCCCGGCGCACGACGCCGACGACGGACGCGGAGCCGCAGACGACGCCTAGCGACGCGCAAGGGGTATTGCTGACGAAAAATCTTCCGGATCCAGTCTGACGCCTGGGGATATTCTAAGGTGAGGAATCTAACTAACTAATGTTTCTTACAGATACATCGTTACCGAAGGTTAGTAACTTGTTCTTCACAAGTATCAAACTTGTTGCTATAAGTCTGGATATGCGCGCTTTATATTATAGAGTTATTTGGCAAATTACCCTGCTATCATGGGTAACGTTCTTCCCATGCTCTCAATGTCTTGATGAGCTTTCTTACTGGTGTTCCTTCCGCAGTGCTTATGTGGTGAGCATGCATGGGTTCGGATCCCTTTATGGGTGTGAATAGTTTTCTATCCTCTTGTTAGTTGGCTTCTCCCACAGTTGTCATGCTAACATGGATAATTTTACCGCCATGCTTTTTAATGTCTTGTGACTTTACTTATCTGTGGTTCTTTCCACAGGTTTTTTATATTGTAGAGCATGTTATTGCTCACTTACATTATTATGAAGGTTCTGTCTTTTTTTCTGGTTCAAGACCGGTTTTGTTCTAGTTAGAGGTTTTTAAGGGGTCTCATTTCACAGACCCTCCTCTGGGGATACTATGCCTTGGTATTTGATTCTAAACTAAGGCATCTGTGGCTAGATGTCTCTATCAGATGAACAAGTTACTTACCTTCGGTGACGCATTATCTGGTAGAAACAGAATCTAGTTGCAGATTCCTTACGACCCCCCCATCCTCCCCACGATGCGAACTGAGTCCTCTTTCGTCTCTATGATTTCGTCATGCAAATTCAAATACTGAATTATAAATTCAATGATTATTTTACACAAAGGTGTCTTTTATTTTAGCACACTGTTTCAACAGACAGTTCCTATATGTGGCACTATGTTGTGAAAGCGGAAAATAGTCACTGAAGAAACGGACGCCAGTGTGTTGGCGAGGGGGTTATATGGACTCCGTCGATGTCACATCGTGTGATGACATCGATACAGAGTCGCGTGGTGCCCTCTTCGGACTCACAGACTTGCTGTGCAAAATTTAAGGATTCAGTCTCACACCTAGTGGAGGATTCCAAAATAAGGAATCTGTGGCTAGATCCTGTCTCTACCAGATAATGTGTTACTGAAGGTAAGTAACATGTTCATCAAGCCAAACTTGTCTCAGAAGGAGATCTTCCTACTTCGCCAGTGCTTAATTTGAGCGGGTGGTCGGCGGCTTGGCACAGGCACTTAATTGTCAACACCGGAACTTATGACAGTTTGCCACATGGTGGCACTGTTTATCTAATTTAGAGATGAATACAGCAACAGTTGTTTATTAATTTAATATACATTAAAATATGTAATACCTGCTGCCCAAGCCATTCTTATGACTTTGGGGGACTGGAATAGTCTTAAATGTCACTCTTTTAGGAGGAGGATGGCTAGTAGTTATGTTGGTACTTTCATTGGCAGCTCTGGCAGGGGCAATGGGTGGTTCAAGCTGCATTGGCCCCCTTAGAGGGCCCTCAACCTTTTTTTTTCTTTTCTTTTTTTACAAATCATGCACTGTATGTGGCTCGTTTAGCTCATTAACTCCCATTTCCACTGACCTGCACTCCTTCCTCTAAACAAATACAGCACTACAACAGGCACTGGCAAAGCAAAAAAGACAGCTAACATATACAAGAGCCGCTCAACATATATCTTAAAAAACAACCTTGAATGGTCCACAGAACACCACCAATCCCCTTCTGCAGCACAGCTCTCCCAGCATTCCACCCTTCAAGCCATACGATTCCCCTGACATCATCACATTCCAAAAGAAACTAAATCCAACCCTAGGATAAAGTATTTCTAAGGCAAAACCTATTGCCATTCTCAAAGCTCTTCTTCCCATGCTTTCAAATACGAGTAACCTGCTTTTTGGATTGAAGGTTGGTGATTAGAAGGAAATGAGCCGTCAGCAATGAGATGTCTTGGTAGAAATAAATAAGGTACAGCTTGATGGTTGATTTCACACTGCAACCCGATCCAGTTTACGTCTGTATGATCCAGGAGGCAGTTCGAGACCATTTTTCTGCGTCCAGCAACAACAGTCACATGTGCTGTTATGTGTTGCGGTCAGGGCTGAAAACGAAAATGAGGAGATAAAGAATTTGCCTGCCCGAACCTGCTTAGATTGTGAATTTACAGCTTCCAGGAGATAAATGCTTGAGGATGTTACAGATATGGTCCACCTCCCACCTCCATTTGAGCACTGACTTCCTCTTAGGTGGCTGTAAATAATTCACCCAGAACCCAATTAGTCCTGGAAGCTGACGGGCAATCTGTCCTGTGCGTTTAACCCATTTTTTTTATATGTATATTAATTCAGCCAGGCAAAAGCTTTCTACTTTAATAAGCTGGGCTGCACACAGGTGTGCTACTCAGAGGTAGCTGGAGAGCTACAGTGGCTCACGTGATATTGATTAGAGACTCCTGGTTTAGCATCATCTAGTGGTGATGCCTTGTTAGTTTCATTGAGAAGAAACAGATCAGGTCTTCCCTTTGATTATTTAAAAATATGATGTAACAGAAGAATGGGACCCAAAATATGCTAGGTCTGGGCAAAGAGCCATGGCTGCCATCTTCTTGTCATAGTCATAGCGTTTTACTGAGTGCACATGTCACCTGGAGAGGTCTCAAAGCGCTGTAGCGAATGCTGGTGAGGGCGAAGACAGACTGCTGATAGGAGAAGGGAGGTCAGAATAGCTCATTTTTAAGATTTATCGGAACTGTTTATAATCATAAATTATACGAAGCTGAAATGGGAGTTAGTTCCAAAAGCGGGGGCTAGATAAGAGAATGATCTGATGCCGTGCCTGGCGTTGCGCACCATAAGTGGAGTGAGAAGGTGTTTAGTTCCAGACCTAAGATTCCTGGGAGGAAGATACCAGTTGAGTTTCTTGGCCAAGTAAATTGGCCCATTTCCATGCAAGGTCTTGTGTACCAGACATCTGATTTTGAAACGGATCCGTTTCCTAAAAGGAAGCCAATGGAGAGCTTTCAAACTGGGCACAAACGGGGACTGGGGTGGAAGGTTTAGTACCTGTCTGGCGACTGTGTACTTCAAGACTTGGAGTCTGGTGATAAGCTCTTCGTTGATTGAGGCCATCAGACCATTTCCAAAGTCAAGACGACTGATGATTAAACACTGGACGAGAGGTTTACCCAAATCCATTGAAAGATCTTACGTAGGTTCTGCATTAAGCCATTGAGGGAACTCATTATTTGGTTTTCACGGTCTTTCATGGATAGCTTGTCGTCGATTTTTACTCCAAGGCTACGTACCGTGGGTTTAGGAGGTGGACATGGGCCAAGACTTTGGGGTCACCAGTTGTTGGACCGGAGTTCATATGCCTTTCCAGATAGGATGATCTCAGTCTTACTGGCATTAAGCTGAAGATAGTTGGCTTGCATCTGCGAGTTGATATGAGCCATACAGTTTTTACATCTGATTCTAGTATCTGTTGGATTGGGACCAAGAATGATTAACAGCTGGGTGTCATCGGCGTAGGACAATACGTCAAACTCATAAGATCCGATCACCTTGTACAGGGGTGTCACGTAGAGGTTGAAAGGCATGGGACTAAGTATTGATCCCTGGGGGACTCCCTTGTCTACCAACCAACTACGAGAGACTAGGGTGCCTAACTCTACGATGGTAGTTCGGTCTTTTAGGTAGGTTCTAAGCCAGTTTAGGGCAGTTCCTCTGACGCCCATCTCCCACAGTCGTTGTTCTAATATATCGTGGGAAATGGTGTCGAATGCAGCCGACAAGTCTAATAGGACAAGCATAGCTGACTGCCCGATGTCCTGGGCAAGTCTTATATTGTTGACTACCTCCACCAGAGAGGTTTCAGGGCTGTAGGCAGCCCTAAAACCTGACTGAGAGGGTCCAAAGGTTTGTGGCTTTCTAAATAGGTTGTTAGCTGTTTGTTGACAAGAGACTCAAGTACCTTTCCAAGTTGGGGGAGTAGAAAAATAGGCCGATAGTTGCTACGCTCTATGGGATCAGCCGACGTTTTTTTCAGAATTAGCCTGACCCTGGCTGATTTCCATTTAATAGGGACTGTTACTTTAGTTAAGGACATATTAAAAATGTCGGTAAGGCTTTTGAGAAGCACTGGGGCCAGCGTTGGCAGAATGTGTGGAGAGAGAGGGTCGACAGGTGAACCTGATTTGATCTTGAGGAGGGCGGTACTAAATTCTTCTTGAGTAAGTTCAACAAACTCTTCTAAAAGTGGTGTGGCAGGTATCTGGGTGCCTTCAGGCTCGGAATATTGCTGTACGATGTTATGATTGAGGAAGGTGTTATGAATAATTTAGTAAGCTGGGCTGCACACAAGTGAGCTACTCAGAGGTAGCTGGAGAGCTACAGTAGCTCACGAGCTACTGATTGGAGACCCCTGGTTTAGCATCATCTAGTGGTGATTCCTTGTTAGTTTCATTGAGAAGGAAGAGATCAGGGCTTGTCTTTTATTATTTCAAAACATGGTGTAACGGAAGAGTAAGACCCAAAATATGTGAGACCTGGACAAAGAGCCATGCTGCCCTCTTCTTGTGGCGGACTTGAATCATTCACAGTGGACTGGGGAGGGGTCAGTGACGGCCCGTGTAGTGCGTTTTACCGGGGCGGTGACGTGGCGCAGAGGAAGGGCAGGGTGGGGGGTTGCAAAATGCGGCATACGGCCGAGTTCAGGTAAGTTACGAAAAAAAATAATAAAACTAATTTCGTTGCGCGCGCTGCATCGCCAAATGCGATGCAGCGCGCACAACGAAATTCGTTTTATTAATTTTTTTCGTAACTTACCTGAAATTGCCCGTTTGCCGCATTTTGCAACCCCCCACCCTGCCCCTCCTCTGCGCCACGTCACCGCCCCGGTAAACCGCCCTACACGGGCCGTCACTGGGAGGGGTTATTATTGACAGGTCAGATACAGGAGGGATGTGGTGCTGCCCTTGATGGAGCAGTCTGGATATGACACCTGAAACTAGAACCCAATATACGAGAGTGCCTTCTGTACCTGATGAAGCCAAAGCTGCATCTTATGACGAAACGTTGTGTGTCGCTACCTTGGCAATATTGTTTATTCATGTGCTACCCTCTGCTGGATGATCGGGGGATTTACTGGGTGTTATATGGGGTCTATGTGAGAGGTGGTTGGGGTGCCATTGTTGTCTTTCTTTTGTGGTGCCCTAAGCGGGGTATACTCTGCTGTAGCACTTGCCTTTGAACTCCCTTGGCCTTAAATCCTGTCTTGAGAAATATTTCTCTATTTTATAATCTTACTTATTTTTTTGTAACTCATACAGAAATAATCATGATAATAAAAAAAAACCAGAAAGCATTTTGAATATACCACATAAAATGCATTAATACATCAGGATTAAATAAATGTGAAATTATTTGTTTGTAGTGTATTTAGCTCATAAAAAATATGATGTCAATACGATCAATTCCTGATTTATATACTATACGCTTATATTAAATTGTGTTTTGTTTTTGTTGTTCGTTCTCCTTGTTGTCAGCGATTTTCCCTGTCCGTTTCCTATTTGTGTCTCTGTTGTTGATTCTTCTTAAGAGGGAGGTGTCTGGTAACCTATTCCCCTGTTCGTTTCCTCAGGGTGGAAAATGTGTCGTAATGCGCCCCCTGGTGTTTCAGAATGGAAGGTGCATGGCAATCTGCCCTCCCGTGTTTTCATGCCTCGCTTGCTCCCGCATGCAGTGAACGATGGACGTGGGAATGCAGCAGCGTCACGAGTGGTTGGGTCTACAGTTCATTAAGGTAGCCGAGGGGGGCTGAGCAGGGAGGCGGGGCGCTCCAGGAGAGACTCAACCTGGAGCCAGAAAGAACAATCTCTTTTAAACATTAGAGATTCCAAGCTGCTTCTTACAAAATATGTTTTACTTATGCAAGCGACTTTGTTTACAGTTGTTTTGGGATGTGGCGCAATCCCAGTTAATGAACTCAGCAAGGGGGTGGTGCGAGCAAGCCAGCACCGCTTCTCCCATTGCATTCTGGGAGATGCAGTTCATAGTTGTTCACTCTCAAGTAGAAAGTGGGAGCTACCAGTGCTGGCACAGAAAGTTCTTGTATTTATGGATACATGTTTTGGGTCCTTGCCCATCTTCAACAGAAAGTAGCAAGTCGATTTGAGGGCGATTGAAATGCTGCTGGTAGTGGAACCGTAGCAATAGGATGCGGGCAGTGCTTGACATTGTAAAATAGAAGTGCAGGTCCCCTGTACCAGAGTACCTGCTTGTTTCTGAGACGTGCCGGTACTCTCCAGTTAAACGTATTACTTCACTCTTGAGAAGTGCAGGTACTCTCCCTCTCAAAATAAAAAAAGTGCTGGTACTCAGTACCGGCCCATTCAAAGCACTGGATGCGGGTAGATCGCAGGGCTGATCATTAATCCCTGAGCCCGATGGCATTGTGGCCCAAAATCCTTTGGTGCGACTCTTAGGCAGCAGCCAAGAAAGGTAGGACTTGACACATTTTAGGATCTGGTGTGTTTTATCACCTTAATGATCCTTTGTGTATTGACCATGACAAGTTGTCATTGACAGCTTCTGATTGGGCGACAAGGATGTCAGTGCCTTTAGCAGGATACATGTTACCCTCACGCGCCCTCATAACTGTGAGATCATCAGGAGTGATCGGCATTCATTTCCATTCTCTATGTGGAGTCCGGCGGGTGCGGGACGCGCATCTGAAAGGTGCAGATCCCCCGCCTCTCCTGTCGAGAGTTCACACAGGTCCCGGGCACTCTACACAGGGCAGAGGCAGATCCAACACTTTTTCATTGATGTCCCACATCTGCCAAACCTTGAATATTGTGGCCAACAAGAAATGCAGGAATTACATTTTTGGGAATTCTGCAGCCCTGCTCAGCCACAGGACATACTGATGATTCGCAGGACACCTTAGGGGTACTATAACTTCATCTACCACAGAGGGCGGAGGGTCCACCCTTTGCCTGTCCCGAAGGGGAATATTAACTTAGTCTTTGTCATCCCTGGTTTAAGTCTCTTCATTGGGGGAGCTCCTTCTGCCCAGTTAAGGAGGGCCTTTCGGCAGAGGTCGTCTATGGCAATGTCTTCAGAAGGAAGTCGTTCCATACATTTGTACCGTAGATGTATGGTAAAGATCAGGGCTAGGGTGAAGAATCAAACGCTGCCCCGGCAAAAAAGTTTAACCAATCCGCTCCCTTCCTCTCTTCACATAATCTCTCTCTTTTCATCCATCCATCAATCCTCTCTCTCTCTCTCCTCTCCCTCTGTGATCTCTCTACCTTCCCCTCCCTCTCTTTCTATTGAAGCCTCCCTGTGCCTGCTGCTGTTAATCTTGGAAGCTGGGGAAAGCAACAGAGGCCCAAGAATCAGCCTTGGGCTTTCAACTTCGACCTCTAAGGGCTCCAGCTCACCAGGGAAATGCCCAGTGGGATAAAAGACCTGTCCGGCCCTGGTAAAGATAATAACTCTTTCATGGTTATCTGCACCTGTGCTACTTTAAAGGTGCTGGAGCAGTTTTTGAAGTGAGGGTGCTGGCCAGTAATGTCACCTCAGTAAAGGCACAGGGGATTTAAGGTACCCTGTATCTGATAATACTACAAATGCTGCCAGAAGAAAAATATTTGAAATGCCCCGTTATTGTTTATTCTCCATAAAAGTCTTTCAACTTCGGGGTGCTGCAGCACCTCCATCACACCTAGTTCCAGCACCACTGACTGGCGCAAGTAGAACGTGTGCTGGGAAGCGGGTTAGCACAAACAAACACTGCCCATGTCCAGTAGTGCCCATGAGGAGCGTTCCTAGGCTCATGGGCACAGCTGAAATGGGCCCAAACACTTTTTCCAGCCATTTTTAACAGACTTTGTTTGCAATCATAATGGGGCCATGAAAACAGGTCCCAATGGCATAGCAAGAGGGAGCGGTCTTACCTGTGGCTGTCACGGCAAACGCAGGGATCGCCAGAACCCCCTGCCCTGCTCTTACCTACGACCGTCGCAAGGGACTGCCAGCACCTCCCCCCCTCAAACTCCAACACATTTTCGGCAAATCACAGACGCAAACACCTGCGATGTGTAACTTAATTGTAATCTTGATTTGTGCGCAAACTGGAGTATGTGTCCAAAATGGGAAATTCTGTGCCAACATGATCAAGGCTTTTGTGTTTTAAATAGGGGTGGGCGGAATGTTCCGTTCGGCCCGCTGAATTAGCAGAACTTTGGCCACTCTGCGTTACTCTGTAGCGCAGAGTTCTAGCCAAATTCTGCCAATTACCATGTGGAATTTTTCTCCAAAAGGGCTCCAGAACATTTGAGCTGGCAAGCATAAGCGAGATTCAGCATCCCCATCGCGATTTTGTAATGCGGGCGTTCGCAGGCAGTTGCGGTCACAGGACCGCCGTTCGAGTAGATTTGCTGCAGCTATAGTAGATTTTCTACTTGAACGGCAGCAGAATCGAATGGCGTGCACTCTTGCGCAACGATTGGTGCAGGCGCAGTTCACTCAGATTTTTAGCTCTGCTTGCGCCACCGACGCTAAATTGTAGTGTAATGCGAGCTGCATATTTGCCACCCGCTGGCGGAATTCCGTGGAAGCGGGCAAACTTCACGGAATTCCGCGAGCGGAACCGCTGCTAGTTCCGTGTACTCCTAGTTTTAAACACATTCGAAAAATCTTTGAATTGTCATGGAAATTGTCATTTTGTTATTATTTTAGATGTTGAGATGAAAAATCTTAATTCAACTGTCATATTTTGATTTGTCACTAGGTGTCAGTGTTGCATCAGTCGTTGTTTGTTCGTCTCCAACAAGTTCTTTGGATGCTACTGAGAGAAGCTACCGTAGCCACATCAACGCTGCAGGTAAGTGCCTTTAACTCCATCCTTTGAATAATTCTGCACAATATACACACTACATTTATGTGGCACAGGCTCACCCCCATCTTTACCATATAACTTTCCCCACTTGTTGATTTCATGCGGAGAAAGTGCCCTTTTCCTCGCCAGTCTCAGTTTTCAGTAGGTACCATTGCACCTTATTTCCACATTTTGACAATGTCGAATTCCTTCTCGTGTATTTGTTTATTTTGCTGTTCTTTGGGGCTGGCTTTGAGATGGGTAAGGTTGCAGAAGAGTTTTCTGATCACATAGGAGTCCAATCAATGAGTAGCTTGAAAGTGTGAGGTTTTACCTTTTGTTTTTTGGGAGGCTGCCCGGGTACTGAAACCTCTGCCGCTGATAAATCACACCTTTACCCACCTCTCTCAAAGTGCCAGGAACACCATCTTGTCCGAAGCTCAAAAAATGAACCTACGCTTTCAATGCCTCTTCCTCACACCCCAACCATGGTGATGTCACCTACACAGGACTCTGGCCCCAGACCTCTGGAAAACTCTAGAGGGCTTGAAAACACTCTCCAGACAGGCCAAATCTGGCGGGAACTGAAAATCTGGGCTAGCAATCAATGAAATATACTATTCTTTATTTTTGTCAAACTTTATTTATTGATTTTCGTACGTAACATAGGGCTCGACAGCATTGGCATTATCCGACGCAGACAGTATACAATGCGATAGTTAAAGCAAAGCAGATTCTTTAACAAGAGGGTGTCACCGGATATAGTCTTCTCTGGTTTTTAAGTACATCTTTTAAAAATTGTTTTCATGTACTAATAAAACCTACCAAAGCAGATTCATTTCGAGTGAGCATTCATTATATTTCAGAATTAAAATATTAATCAGATATATTGGACATTTACAGTATACACAGGTAAAATATACTAACTTAAGACAGTGAGTATAGTTCAAACTACTGCACACAGATCTTCAGCCTCTACAACCCGACCAGATGCGTAAGGACATGAACACGATGACCAACCACCCACCTAGACACACAGGTTCGGTGGGAGAATAAAGCTCTGTTCGAGCCCTAGGCCCAGATTGATAAACAGACAGATTTCAAAAAGTAGTTACAAATTTCGCCCAAAAAATTGGCATACTGTCTGTAATTTTAAGATGCAACCTAGATTCTAATAGGTCATATCGCAAGATCTCTAGCCACAGGGGACCTCTGAATGACGCGCCTCATGAATATTAATTAGACAGGTCCCCTCACGATTGGGTGGTGGCCCGCATTGACAGCAGACTGTGACACTTGCATTTCCCTCGTGGGAAACATGGTTTTTTTAAAGCAGACCATTCTTTTTTAATGGAACTGGTGCTTATATATATATATATATATATATATGTGTATATATATATTGGCACACTCCGCTTGCATTTGACTGCCGCCGATCTGAGTGACGGAGCACGGACCACGTTATCAGTGCACAAAGGTGTTTATTCAGACTCCTCTAACACCAGCCATCATGACGCATTTCGAGCCCCACGGCCCTTGATCGCATATATATATATATATATATATATATATATATATATGCGCGAATCCGCAGCTTGCTCGCCTTTGTCAGCTACACACGGACACGGACCACAGACTTGGTGCCAATTAAATCATCTTTATTTCTTGGATGCCGCCATAACGCGTTTCAACTCCTTCGAGTCTTGATCACATGGTAAAGTTTTTTGATTAGCATTCGTTTTTTAAAGTGACAAGGTGCTAGGTGATAGGTTAGTGAGTTGCACGTGATAATAGACATAGAAAAAGCAAATCCCCCGTATAATATTGCTTGCATATTTGTAAACATTTCAGGACTGTAAACATGACATCTGTGATATGCATAAATGCAGATTACGTATACCATTGCACTAGGAACTGTTAGCTTGCAGTTCAGTCTATATAAATGTGAATTAAAAATTCTGGTCGCGTTAAAACCGTTTAAACATACATGCCTAAATGTAAATAATCGGGATTGTTCATTAATACATGTTCAGTTGGCTAAATATACATGAATGCAATTTGTAATAGCTGACCTTCAAATATTACATAAAAATAGACTGTGCTGATGATTACTATTGACATAGGGCGAATTACTCCCAATTTTTGACATCACATAAAAATCATTGCATAATTTACATTAAAATCACTGAAAACATAGAGAATCAATTGGTGTTGATCGCATAAATGCGATAAAATATACCTTATTCTATGTTTATGATGTTATAATGTTCCGCAATGTTATTATGTGCAAAGTGTGAAATGGTATCTGAAATGGATATATATATATATATATATATATATATATATATATATATATATATATATATACACGTTTCCTCTCCACCAATACACGGCTGAACTCTCGCCAGTCGGGTGCACTGCAACGTGAGGGTGGACTCACAAGAAGATTGCAAATGTACTCTCCCAAAGGAAGAAGTGGGCACCCACGGGGACTTCAGTACATTTCTTTACTATGCCAGACAGCAGACGCGTTTCGGCATTCGCCTTTATCAATGCCGGTCACATCAATGAATGAGTCACTTTCCAAGGTGTTTTTTAAACTTCTCATTAGGTCTTCCCATTGGAGGGGTATAGACGGCAATGGAGAGAGGACTGCGCTATCATTATGGTCAATATCATACCATAATCGTCTTGTTTGCGACCCCAAAATAATTTTGTACAGCTGACCGATAGCTTGTGGCAGGTGTTGTGAACTCTGAACCTCCAATCCAAGAAACCGCCCAGGCGTGAACCACAGCGCTCATCAGCTGGACCCTAAGGCATCCCGTGTACCACCTGCCAAGGATGAGGTCTTCACTGCTAAATTGTAAACGATGAAAATGTGTTTTATGTTAAACCAGTGCTGTCTTGTTCTGATTAAATGAGCATAAACAATAGGACAGTATCGGATGGGGTCTTCACAAACCAGGATTTCTTGTAAACAATGCTCCATAACACATGTGAAAGGATTTCTAAACAATATATGCACAATCATTTTTTAGGTTTTCTTGCCCACACTCACCCAAAACCTCTTCCTACTGCTATGATTTCCAAATAAACCCTTTATAGACCCTTCCCTCTTCTATCCCTCCACTATCCTTTTCAATGCAACTAACAGACTCACAGGTCCACTGCTCAAATTAATTTAATATTTCCCTATACTAATGCACCACTAATACCTTTTGGGTTCCAGAGTAGCCTGCTACTCGCTTAAAAGCACTTCAACGCCTCGTCAGGGGTAGTAAGCGCTATATAAATGCAATTACAATTAACAAAACGTTTTACAATCTAGTTTCTACATATTTGCCCTGCTGCTAAAATCTCTATGCACTATGGACTGGGACAAAACTATTTTTTCCATTCCCTTTCACGCAATAAGCAACAATAACTCAAAATGGACGTTCTATGTTTCTAAGTTCATAATTTTCAATCGTTTTTATCTACTAACAAAATGTAACAAAGCGGATTCCATTTCAAGTGAGCATTATTTATATTTGAGCATTAAAATATGAACCAGATTTACCAGACATTTACAGTCTACACAGGTGATGATGGGTAAGTACACATTGATAACCTGTTGTAAACCCTTTGGTAAAAAGTAATCTAAACCTGGATTTCTTTTTATTGTGGAGATCATGAACAAAGTGATATTTTATATCAGAGCCACTTTAACTTTATTGTATTGAATTGTAGCACATGCGCGTCGCCGAACTATCTTTTTACATATGACCTGTATTCTATTTGTAAACATGCGCCTATTGCTGCATCGATGCATGTTCACCAGTAGGGGGCACAAGATCACTGGTCTTTGGATAACACCTCATGTGTTCCTACTACTGAACCACAACAGTCTTTGCTTTACCCTGTACCTGATGGGAAGAGAGCTGTATTTATATACAGCGTTCTAACCCCGAAGAGGTGTTGAGTTCAAGTTTAAAAACAAAATGTCAACAATTTGTTAACGCCATCAATGGCTATTTTCGAATGCACTTGAATTCTTGGCACATTCATATCCAAAGATTGCACGCCTGATCAGGGGCAGTAAGCGCTGTATAAATGCAATTCAAACAGCTGGTTTGCTTCTCATTCCCCTCAGTGTGTTGAAGGTATTTAGCTTTGCTTCCCGGAAGTGACGGCACTCTGTTGGTATAGGCACCGCAGTAGCTGTTTATTCGTTTCCTATGTTTTTTCGGGTCACAGCTATTGGGGCTCCCGTGAACAAGGGGACAGGGCCTTCACAAATTACAGCGTAAACACTCAAGGAGAAACCTTCTCTTAAAATATAAAATTTTCAGAATAAAAGAGATGGTCCCCAGTGTTTCCCACTCGCCTCTCCCACCCCCACCCAAAGCGCTTACTCTTTTTTCTGCTCAGCAATCTGCTTTCATTGGGTCCGCTCTTTGAGCTGGCTCTTGCTTCTTTTGTCCATTACTCTACACTTCTTGTCTCTTTATCTCACTCTTGCACATACTTTTTAAGTCTTGCCTTAGACATGCGTTGTCTGTTGAGAGATATTTTGTTACCTTACAGTGGCCTTAGAGCCTGCCCATGACTTAACCTTACTTGGCTTCATTATTGCTCATTTCCTTGTTTCTAATTCTTAAGCTACCATAGGCTTTCCTTCCTCTTCTTGTGTTTGTCCCTCCCGTGGAGGATGGACGCATTACTGTGTCCTTCCACTGCTCGCTTTTTCAGGTGCAATTTTAGTCTTTTTGTTTAAGCACTCTACAAGAGAGCGTCCGTTTTCGGGCTGTCTCCCTCATGTACTACTCACCACCCTCCATGTTCCTCCCTATTCCCCTCCATTGTCCATGCCCTCTCTGTGTTGTCCCTGTGCTTTCCTCAGCCCTTCTCATCCTCTGTTGTTAGTGTCCTTCTCCATGTGCTTCCCCAGATCATCCAACCCACGCTCCATTTTATGTGTGCTCGCCAGCCCATCCTCCATTGTACATGTTCTTCCAGCAGTCCCTCCTAGCCTACCTCCCTTGTCTGTGTGTTTGCCCCAGGCACTCCCGCTGACCCTCCGTTGCTCCGTGCGCTTGCCCAGGTAGCGCTGCTGTGCAATATGGCTACAAATCCTCACTAAAGTCAATAGCTCTCATAGGAGAGATCTACTGGCATTCCAATGCTTGTGTATTTCGGCCTTTTCTCTTAACCACTGTTTTCCCATCTTTCTCTTCCCCTCTCCCTTTCCTAAGTGTCTCTCTCTTGCTGTGGGTCAAATTCTTATGATGAAAAATGTGTCCCTGTCCCCATAAATGAGGGCCAGTGCTCTCCACCTACAGCCACCTGCATAAATTAAGCACTGAAGATCACTGTACTTAGAATCAAACTACATCACAAGCTGCTTCACACTAGAGAGACATGGAGCAGGAAAATACACAACAGACATCTCGCTCTCCCCAAAAGTGACAAAGAATACATTTCATGTATTATCTGCGATCTCCCTGCTCCACTTTAGAGGCTTCAGATGACTCCAAAGACGTTTGCCACTCTCAGCAAAAAAAGTGCCCCAAACCCCTGGGGGATTCCCAGGTGGGAGCCTTTGGGGCGATGCTGGCATTCACTGGTTTATGCATTTGCGCCTTTTTAGGTCTCGCCTGACCCAGCGCATGCGCTGGTCTGGCAAGACTTATTGAGAGGGCTCCAAAAAGTGCTACCAGGCCAGCCTAGAGCTACAGTGCATGTGCGCAGGCGCGCGCGCCGCGCTTTACCGCTATTATTTTCACTTTCGCGGCCGCTTTGATGTTTGATTGTGATCGTGATCACTTTCACTTTCGCGGCGGCACGGCCGCTTTGCATAGCCAATAGGTCTCGCTTTTGGGACCTCATAAGCATTTAGTTATGCACCTGTTGCATGGATAAACACTTACAAGGTCCCAAAGGCGAGACCTATTGGCTATGCCAATGCTTGTTTGCTTTGGTGGGTAGGCTTGGTGTTTAACTGCAGAAGGGACTTTATAGTTCACAGTTCCAAAACTCAGCAACTAAAGGCTTACCCTCCAGTGCTTAATTTGTAAAAGAAAGAGTGCCGGGGCCTGAAGCTCTACTCAGAAGCAGGTGGGTGGTGCAATTAAATGTCGACGCAGCAAATACCAAGGCTGGTAGTCTTTAGTCCACCACAAGACACTTTTTCTTGCTCTTTCAGGTTCTCACTTTTTCCCTTTGTGCCAATTTTGCTGTCTTTCTCTTTCTCTGTCTTCCCAATCTGTGCATGTTTCCCTCTCTTGCACTCAGTAAATATCTGATGTTGGCAAATAAATGTTGGTCACCAAAAATAAGAGCTGATGACCCCCGCCGGCAACCACTGGCTCAAATGAAGCACTGCGTTACCCACTTCTTGCTAGTGACAACAACCAGAGTGTCAGCCATTACATTCTAGCAGTCATGATCTGTGAATCCACAGTCAATGTATCTTTAATTATTTGTCGCTTTGGGCATGTTTTGTTTTTGATCTTTGTGTAGTTGTTTAGTGGTTCCTGAATCCGGTTCAGCGTAGTTTTAGATGCTGGTCTCTGTTCTGCTGCTCACCATATTGTGCTTTCCCCTAAATCAGAGGCGTATCTAGAGCTTGTGGCGCCCGGGGCTATCCCTCAGATTGCCGCCCCGGGGGGGGGGGGGTGCTGGGGAAAAAGGACTGCGAGCACTTGAAAGAGGTCCGAGAGACACGTAGTATCGCCGCTAATAGTTACCTCGATCATGCAAGTTGCGTGCATATACATGACACGGTCCAAGGCTACACAGTTAAATACACCGGTGACATCAGGCGTTAGACTAACACATTTCATTGTGGTGCTCCGCATCACCTCACTGAAATGCATAGTCACACATTTGATTCCACTCTCTCTGCTGTCACACAAAGCGCTATTCCAGTACACTACTGGCCACTCCAGGCTGCTAGCTTGCGTGAGTGCCTGTGTGGCTGGCCTGCGCCGGGGCTGCTCCCTCAGATGTCACTTGCCGGCCTGGGCGCGCGCTGCCAGTACCACACAGCACAGCAGTGAGGCTGCTACAATGTATTCTTTTTTAAAAGCCGTAGTGCATTCCCGTCCGGCGCTGCGCCACTATCATAGCCTGACCTCACGACCCGGCCGACTAAGGCAGTTCATTAACGCAACGTTCTGCTGCCACCTGTGGCGCAAGCGGGGGTGGCTGTGTAGGCAGTCGAGTGGAACTGCGGCAAATGGCAGTGCTACTTGCACCGCCACGGTTAAATTTTTTAAACGCACATGATTTTTCTCGCGCAAATGGGAGCCAACCCACGGACCACGGTGGCTGCTGGAGCCCGGAGCAGCAGTCACAGCACTGACTGTGTTCAGCTGCTGCTGTTTGGTGAGCCTGAATCTATAGAATCAAGCCCGAGCACCGTGTTTGCCGCGGGATGATTCGTTGCGGCCACTCCACTGCCAGGGCTGTAGGTGGCCCAAAAACCGAAATGTCCGGGCTGGCCCACCCTCCGCCTTGCTGCAAATAAAAGTAAGTGAGACTGTGAATGAGAGCGCACTAATCATGTCACTGATTGTTATTAAAACTGCTTTATAAATTTAGCGCGCAGTCTGCATCAGCTGCCTGCCCTTCTGTGATACACTGAAGTTCTCTGCAGTCACACACAGTGAGACAGCGAGAGTCTCTTTCTGTCTGGACTCAGGTCACACATTGTGTGGTTCAGGGACGAGCCACGCGAAAACTTACTTTCTGAAATATTACAGCACTTGCTGCGCTGTAGTGCCTTATCCTGAGGCTTGCCCAATCAATGCAGCCCAGTAGTGCTGCTGTCGAGTCAGTCAGCGGGTAGTACTGACTCTGTGTGCTGACAGCTAGACTCTTAAAACTTACTATACTTAGGCAGCTGAGTTGAGAGCTCATCTGTGCCTCTGACTGCAGGGCTGGAGCCAGAATGTGGCACACCGACCGTAACCACTTCATGTTAATAATTTGGTTGAGAGCACTACATCGAGCTGGCTGCCGGTTGTGAGCTATGTGACATGACTGTATGGCTTAGCCCGAGGCTTGCCCAATGGTCATTGTCCCCGACTAGTCAGCTGACTGTGTTGACCAACTTGTAATTTTAATTAGGCACTGCAGCTGTGAAGGCAGAGAGATCCGTGCTGTTGAGGGCTCACATCCTGTGCTGCGTCGCACTTGGGACAGAGTGGCCTGGAGTCCACTGAGTGATGCTCTGCAGCATCTGATTTGATTGATTGCCATTAGGAGGATCCAGGGGGCCAGTAGGCAAAGGCAGGAATCAATGTTATTGTTTTTCTGCCAGTCTGCCCTGCAACACTACTAGGAGACTGACAAAAGAATGTTGTTGGGGCCTCAAATACTGTTTGGGCTGGGTCCCACGTGGGACAGAGAGGCCCTGGAGTCCACACAGTCGCTGTGATGCTCTGCAGTTTTCAGAACATCTAAGAGTTTCTTGTTTCTCAAATGGGTGTAATTTCTGATATTTGTATGTTTCCCTCATCTTCAGTGCTTGATTTTGCTTGTGAGAAAGTATCACTCATAGTCGTTGAAATGTCAATCATAATTACACTGAAGTTATGAGAAAATGTCACACATCTGAAACCTTGGCAGCTATGCTGCCACTCTGCCACTCACTAAATATCCCCTCTGAAAACATTTAGCTCTTACCTCACTCAGCCTCCAGCAGCACTCCACAGTGGTAGCAGCCAAAGCCAGGGTCTGTATGGCAGGGGTTGGTTCACTTCTGCTGCAGTGGCCAGCAAATCCCCCAGCACTGCCACTGCCCCAGTATCGACTCCTCACAAGAGCGCGTAGTGGTGAAGCGCGTGACGCGTCACACCTACGTTCTCATAGCGAGGGCTGGTCAAAATGATGCCCAGGGCCAGTGTTGCCAGATTTTGAGACCCGTCCCAAGCCCAAAGCCGCTCAAGTATAAGCCCAAAATAAGCCCAACGCAGACCAGCATCAGCCCAAAAACAGCCCAAAGTCGCAACTTTCATTATGCAGAAATAGTCCTCAGAAACCATTTTAAGGATGAATGTAAATTCAATTCGATATACAGATAGAGGGAGGGGGTTAACTGGGCACCTGTGGAAAGAGACTAGCCTGCCCCAAGTCTTTTCAACAGCTTTTTTAACATGTGTGTGTCCCTTTCCTCTTAAGATGATTTATTTCAAGTGTTTTCTTCATGCAGGTTTCTTTTTCCTTAACCCCTTTTAACCAGCCTTTCTCCTAACCCAATGGCTGCAGTGTAATAGAAGAATCATTTTCAAAATAACTTTAGTTGATTCTCTTTTTCGATGCATAAATGGCCAAAGCTTAAGCAATTGCTATTTATTAAGACAAAGAATATATCCTGTTTGCGCTAAGAACACCATTCAAGATAATTATTTGGACAAAGGAAGAATATACATCAAAATAAAAGCACAGTGCTACTCTTCGATTACTTTTTTAAAGACCTGTTCGTTACTACGGCCACAGTGTGTCAGCTGTTCTCAGCGCCGCGGTTCACACTTCTGCTGCTGGCAACGCAAATGATAGCATGTAAGCAGTATGTAGACGGTGCCTCCCTGCTCCTGTGTATGGCCATTGCTCACCTGAAACGGCTTAATAACAGGCCAGAGACAGGCTTCAAGAGTCAACCCATGCATTGAGCAGCACTGGGACATTCCAAATGCTGCTCAGACGCTACTACAGCCAGGCTGTCCGCTCTGCCCCCCACAACACATGTGGAGGGCAGCAAAGATGTTTTCCATCCAGGGGAGTGGTAATGTCTGCTTAGGGGCAGAGCATGGGTGGGGGGAGAGGGATGGAAGGGGGCAAAGGTGTTCCGGAATGTGCAAAAATACCTTGCCTAGAGCCAGCCAAGCGTGAAAAGCTCTGCCACAGAGCAGCAATGAAGGGTTGCGCCTCGACCAGAGGAGGTGCCACTCTGGTAAGGAAAAGTAAAGATGTTGCTAAATGGTCAATCAAACATACCCCATTGTCACAGTGAGATGGCGCCCTACATTATTCTATACAATGACGTGAATACTGTAACAGGAAATACTAATCTGTATATACACCTAAATAAAGCACTGCATTACCTCGCGGTCTAGTCAGCATGATAAAAAACAGCCTAATAAATAGAGCTCACAGCATCTTCACATGATAACAAAAGTGGCCTCTGTATATTTCCCATCTTTCATTTAACGAAAAGCATCTGTAAAAAAAAATCCCTAAACACCTGGCTCATGGAAGAATCTTTCTTTTAGCTTACACTCTGAAGCAATGCTGGCACAGTTCCTACCAAAGAGAGACATATGCATTTCATGCCAAAGTGTACTGGAGACCAACATGTGGATTTGTTCCAAAGATGTTTATTCATAACACATCAACCTATTGTATGATCATAGTGTACTGTTTGCATATATACAGAAATAACAAGCCTGCAGACTAGGATTGAATATGGTCCTTGAGTGGAACTGTACGTGTAGTAAACCACTAAGATGCCCTCGGGCAAGCAACCCCCTGGCTGCCCAGTGCATTCTTTTTTAAGAAATTCAGAGGAACGTCACAGGGTAATCATTGGTAGGAGAGGGCTACACACAAGGTATATTTAATTAAGTATAGCGACATATTAAGGTTATCATAAGAGTCCATATCAAAAGCACACATTTTCTGGCTTTGTACTTAATTTACCTAGTTTGTTAATATTAGGACTTGTAGTCTTGGTGTAGTTCAGTTTGATCATTTGGATTAACACCCCAGAAAACAGTGATTAGTAAATAATGTGCAGAAACTGAAAAGTTGTATCCACTGTAGGGATTAAAGTGATAAACGTAGAGACTTTGGGGACGGTTGGCATTGAATTTAGGAGCGGGAGGGGGGGGATCACACTGGGTGACAGAGAATGCACAGTGACTTTGCTCAGTATTAGGAAGGGGCTCATGCATGCAGGCCTTCGTGTAATTTAGGTGGAGCATGCAGTATTCAGGCTGGCTTCTCGCAGTATCCATGAGAGGCCTGCGTTGCATTTAGAGGGATTCACAATATTCAAATAGTCTTTGGTGGGATCATAGCACTGGGGGGTTGACAATATTTAGGAGCAGTTACGTCTTTCTCCCACATAATATTCCTCAATTAGTGCTCCTCCCTCTTCATTCACAGCCCTCCTCCACCCTCGTCAACATCCTCTACCTTTCCTTTCTGCCTGTCTGCTTACCGGGGCTGATTTCGAATTTCAATCTGTCTCCCGAAGCGGGACTCTTGAAGTCCATTGCCGCGTTGGTTTCACTCAGTGACTCACTGTACTTCTAGTACAGTGATGAGACAGTGACAGTGTGAAATAGCAAATCCCGACACACTTCACCACCGCCTGCGCCGAGAGACCTACATGAATAGCGCGTGACCCGGGTGACCGCTACTTCTGAGGGTGCCGCAGGCGTTGGGCAAAAGTTATTGCCAGGGCCGTCATTGGTAGCACTTTCACAGCTACAAATTTGACGGCCCAGTGACCCACAGACTGAACACTCACAGCACTATAGTGGCTGGCAACACGTTGCAACAGGTGTGCTTGCAGACACACACTTATACGTGCTGCTGCATTACTGCCACGGGCGCGCTCTGTACAATAACATTTGCAGGGCCGTCATTGGTAGCGCTTTCGCGCGTTACCAGATTGACGGCCCTGAAACCCAAACATCAAGCCCAGTCATGCTGCGCGAGTGCGCCTCCTGTCCCCATTCGCTCAGGGCTGGCAGCCAAGGATGATAAAATGTTCGGCACTGCTGAGGCGCCGCCCCAGCTCAAAAAAATGCGCACAACAGGCCAAACTCGGTACGACTGTCGCGGCCGCAATTAATTGGCAGCACCACTGCTGCAGTCACAACAAGCAGGTCAGGTGCGACCGTGTGCTTGCACGTCTTCAAAGGGGCCGCGCGCGCGGCACTGGTGGCCCGTTGCGGCGGCCTTTATAATTTCTTTGGGGACACTGACACTACTGGTACTGACAGTAGTGTCAGTGAGTGTCCCCAAATAAATTGTAAAGGCCGCCGCAACGGGCCACCAGTGCAGCGCGGCCGCCCCCAAAATAGTGCCGCCTGGGGCGGACCGCCCCCACCGCCCCCCCCTAGCTACGCCGCTGCCCTAAATACCAGAATCCCCTGTTCATTTAGTTTTATTTGTGGATTCTGTTTCCCCTTGAGCTGCTAAATCTGCATTGTCTCAACCGAAGATTTAGCCTATTGTATCACATGGCCTTCAACTGAAATGCGGAACCTGTTGCTATTTACTTCCAGATCCCACCTGAACTTTGGTTCCAGGTCCCTTCATTGAATTTTGCTTCAGCAACTAATTTCACGTCCGTCTTCCATTTCTACACCTGCCACCTTCACTGCAGGGAATGTACTTAGTTGTGTTTTTCTTTTTTAGGCCAGTTCAGGCCATGGAGACCTGTATAGTTTTTGCTTCTAAATACTTCTCTGCTTTAGACAGCGAGCTCATTAAATATAGTGGCGCCCTAGGTAAGCACAGTTGTTGATCTTACAGAAGCGTGCACTTTTTTCCTGCAGAAACATCCAGGCGCAAGAGACCGAGACCATATCAATGCGAATCAACTCACGTCTGAGGTCCGGCAGTGTGTCCAGGGCATGTTCCAGCTGAAGCACAGAAGACAATTTCACGCCATTCCTGATCTAAGGCATATTTACAGACTGAACATGCCTATGCCACTGGTTCTATGTTATGTTCACTGTTTCTATGTATTGTGAGCGCCTTGAGGATGTGGAAAGAAGAAAACATCCCATTTGCATCTGGTAATTCTGAACATCATAAGAATTGATACGCGCATTTAAGTGCGCCAGGGGGATAAATTAACAAGATCGGTTCCTAGTGTTAGCGTCTTTTTTTTTCCAAATGAATATAAATCAAGCCGGAGAAACATAGGGAACATAAGGACTGCATATGTACTGTAGACCCTATCGGAATCTATAGGTTTTATTTATTAGGTAAACATTACACAGCATCTTTGGTATATTGCATATGCAAAAACCATCTTGTTGACAATATGAGCACTCTTCTTAAGCAGCCCGCCATCTGCCTGGTTCCTGTCGCATGTCACTAAGTATGCTTAGGCTTGATTGTAGTCTAGTTTCGTGGTGTGTAATAAATCGCCCTTATTTCCCTGTCCCTAGTCACCCTGTCCTCTAATTAATTGCAGGCTGTTGCTGCTGCAGTGGCTTGACATCCATCCAATGCATGATTTTCACTTTCATTCTGAGCTTAGCTTTCTTCTGTAGGTGTCTGATTGTAGTTTGCTCACTGTATTTCTTAATTTAACATTATTGCATGCCGCTGAGTGCAATAAGAGAGGTTAACGGCCTTCCCTGAACCGCACGTGACCGGCTACGAAGGAGGAGTGGGTTATTTAATCCTTTATTGAGCCGCAGCTACGGGTAAGGAGCCCGTCAGCCCCCAGCCTATCCCTTCTGAGGAGGCGGTCGCCTCCATGCAATAATGCGCCATCCTTTATCACATGCGTAAGTGGCGAATGTTGTTGTTGTGCAAGTGATTGCTGCCGTTACCTTCATCAATAAGGGCTTCCGAACATCTGTAGAGACTGGCCAGCCTTAAAATCCATCCGATGCTGGCCTTTCATAATAAATGTTGGTCATTCAGGAAGCCTTTTGATTGGCTGGCCAGATCCAAACGTTCGAATCCAGGTGCTGATAGAACCTGTCTGAAATGAATATGCCTTTCTAATAGGTTCTGGGGTAATCAACCAGCTTTCAAGGCACTTTGGCCTTTTTGTCCACGTGCTAATTACTGTTGTGTTCCTGTCTCTTGTAAGTGTTTAATAGTTTATAGAAAAAGTTACCGGGGTGTGTGTGTGTGTGGGGGGGGGAGGGCGGGGGTTGCATCTCAGTCTTGGCTAGTCATCCATCTATACCTTACAACAACATCTCTTCATTGTCTGCTAATACTCATGAGCACATTGGCTATTTATTTATGTGTACTTTTATTACATACCTTTATTACTTTGCTGTTTACAATGTTTCCAGATTTGTTCTGGTTTTGGCTTGATTAAATCCTCGCTGAACTGCTTCTATTATTTAAACCACAAGGCAGTCTTGAGGAATTCTTATCTTTCCACAAAAGGGCACTGTGCCCGTAGAGAACATGGTTTGTTGTTCAACTCCTTATTGACATGGTCAATAGCTTCCCCAAACGATCTTAAATACCATCTAACAGCGGGCGTTCAATAACATTCTGAGCTGGAGACTTGGTTTTTCAATCTACGGTACTTTCCTTTTTTTGGGTCAGATCATCTTTCTGCTTCGCCTCCAATCACTTAATGAAGCGGCAGTACTTCTACTGGTAAACGGTCAGGTCTAGAGGACTAGAACATAAAGGCGTCCCGTTAAAGGGTGTTATTGATGGACACTTACAATGCTGAGGGCTGTGACATTTTCTATGCATTCATAAGTATTTGTAAAGTGCCAGACATGTAGCTTTGTGGAGGCCACAAAGCACTGGCAGAACAGCCAAAGTCTGAAACTTGGTTGCAAGAAGGAGGTGGAGGCCATCTCAATGCAATATGGAGCATCTCGCTTCGGTTTTCCTGTAACGCTGCTCTTGTCAAGACTGGATTGACTTAATTTCTGTCCAAAGAATCTGATAGAGACTTCTATCTGCAGATTCCTTACCTTTGAATTTCCCTGGTCTTAGGCTGGATCCGGAAACTTTGGTTGAGCAATACACCTTGCGCGCGGCATTGGGTGGCACCATTCGGCTCCGCGTGACGTCGTCGGTTATGACACCGCGGTGCCTAGATAGGTGCCACCCAGGCGCCCAGTCGTCAGTTCTTTTCTTTCCCCGCCAGTTAAGCGCCGATCTGGGAAGAGCAACCCCTCTGCCGCTTTTTCTCAACTTTTGTTGACATTTTTGGGACTTTATGTGCGAGGAATGTTTTCAAGGAAGACACGTTTCAAACCATGCGTGACTTGTTCCCGCATGAAGTTGGTTACCGATCGCCACTACGTATGTCTGTGGTGTCTCGAGCGCGACAACGATACAAAGTCGTGTTTGGACTGTCAGGCGATGACGCCGAAGAGCTTGAGGGAGCGAGCAATGAAGTTACTTGCAGCATGGCAGTCATCAAGCGATACTCCGAGGAGGTCACGGTCCCGTTCGAAGAAGAAGAGGTCGCGGGACCGCTCACAGAGCCCTAAGTCCTTTTCCTCCCATTCAAGGTCCTCTGGACACTCGG
Organism: Triturus cristatus; assembly: GCF_964204655.1. Classification (NCBI taxonomy): domain Eukaryota; kingdom Metazoa; phylum Chordata; class Amphibia; order Caudata; family Salamandridae; genus Triturus; species Triturus cristatus. The sequence continues at coordinate 60,653,476 of NC_140595.1, forward strand.
GTAAGAGGCACAAGAAGAGGTCCAAGCAGACTTCGTCCTTACCTCAACTGGCGTCCGTCGTCGAGAGAGGTAAGGAACACTGACACTCTAGGCACGGTTCCACGGAGCCGGAGCCAGAGTCAACTTCGCGCCTCCCCCCCTTTCCGGGAGCCGGAGCAACTTCCGCTCAAATTAAAGAGTTTTATGAGGCCATGCGCTGCACATTTGAGTGGAACAACCCCGCTGGAGAGCCTTAAGGCCCCCCCCCCGGGTCGGAAGGGGCCCCACTGGGTTTGACGCCGTCGGCTCCAGCCATGACACCGGTGGGGCCTCAGGGATCCGGTCCCAGCTCCGGTTCAACGCCAGACGTGCCAAAGCGACCTTGCCCGGCATCAAACCCGAAGTCGGTGCCTGCAACTTCGCCGATGCCTGTTGGTGGCGCAAGCCCCAAACTCATCCCAGATGACACAAAGCCGGAACGACATCGATCTACGCCGATTCTGACATTGACAGAACCCAGAGGTTCTATGTTGTCGCTTGAGCACTTTGAATACATGCTAGGCTCAGGAGAGGAATGGGGGGGGGGGGTCTGGGGACCCTCTTGAGAACTTGAGAGGATGTCCCTGAGGAGAATTTGAACTGGTATGGGGAATTTGGGGAGGCCAGTGGTCTGGATACTTCCCCAGATACTGGCATGCTCTCACCTCCTACGGTGGCTCTGGAGGAGGGGGTGTCCTATGCCATGGTGGTAAAGAGGGCAGCTGAGTTCCTCAGACTGGTGCTGCCTTCGATGCAGGTCAGGACTAATCTCCTCACTGAGGTGCTTCAACCTGGGGCTTCCACTGCCGAACCCCTGTTGCCCTTTAATGAGGCACTTACGGATGTCCTTCTAGGAACTTGGTCCAAACCTAGCACAGGGGCTCCTGTGAATAGGACGATTGCACACCGCCATCGCCCAGCTCCGGGCGACCCAAAGTTCCTCAGCCAACACCTCACCCCTGAGAGTTTGGTGGTGCAGGCCTCTACATCCCGATGCGCATTCTCTTCTGCCCCTCTGGATAGGGAATCCAAGATGCTAGATTCAGTTGGTGTAATGAATGTGCTTTTCACTAAAAGGACACACCCAAACCCTGCACTCCCATCTGGGAGGTAAATTTACCACTGCACCTTTAAATAATACACGTTTGCACAGCGCTCCCACTCTGAAGGCAAAAAGACAGATTCAGGTGCTTTTTAAAATAACACACACAAGTTTATTAATGCAATGTTTAAAAATGGTAGGCCAAATCTATCAATAAATGCAGATTCCCAAATGCCAATTGATTACAATAAACAATTAGAATACAATGCAGTATGTACAGGTAGCAAAGAGTAGAAAATATATACAAAATGGTTAGGAACACCTCACCGATTGAATTTGCATCATCCTTGCCAACTCAAGCTTGGGAAGCCCGTCAAAAGCCCAGGAAGGAGTTTCAATCAGGACTCACGTTCTGTCACCTCCACAGCAATACATCTATTCTGTGGTGAACTTACACCTGGCCCCCGAATGCTCCCAGCTTAAATATCATTACTCAACGTGAGGCAAAGCTTCTAGAAAACCTCGCCCCCTTCTCATTAGAAAAAAACGAGCTGGCTGTACCAGTCTGCGTCAAGGCCAAGACGGAGGCTGGCCAAGCTCCGGTATTTTCACTCTGAGGCAGATTGTACATTCTACAGACACTTCCCACAACATATTCTAGTTCACTCTGGTCAGTGAGGAGCGAAAAACAAGTGAAGAGCAGAAACCCGCCCTCTCCACTTTGCAGCTACGTGCGAGCAGCAAGGCAAAGTCAGACATGAGGCCATGTCAAAGCCAATAGTCAAAGTCAGAAAACAAGATGACATAAGGCCATGTCCAAGCCAATAGTCAAAGTCAGAAAACAAGATGACATGAGGCCATGTCAAAGCCAATAGTAAGCATTTATAATTCTCATAACCCAAACAACTTGCAAGCACTGCTGTGCACGCAGAAGCAAAGCAAAGTCAGAAAACAAGATGACATGAAGCCATGTCAAAGTTAATAGTCAAAGTCAGAAAACAAGATGACATGAGACCATGTCAAAGCCAATAGAAAGCACTTATAATATAAATGTACTGTTCTACTCCATGACAGCTCCCACTGAAAGTCAGCAAGATTACAAGAAAGAAGAGAGGCAGGTATATGCAAGACGACCTCATATATCCAGGCTAGGGTAAAATAACACACTAAAGTCAGTTAAAATGATGGTAGTTGAAGGTCATCATAGGGTGCCAAACCACAAGAGTGGCTCTTTCACTACAGTTGGGAAGAAGATCTTTTCTTCCTCCAGCCTGGCATTGCGGTCGGCGAATACTGCATGCTTATTGGACAGTTTCTTCCATTCCCTTTGGGAGATGGTTGTGCAAGTGCTGCCACAAATCCCAGCGGAGGCCCGGGCTGTGCTCTCCCAAGCTATCAAAGACAGGAGGGATGCAGCAAAATTCGCCATATGGTGTGGGTCAGATACGACCGATTCGCTGAGGAGATCGATTTCAACGACGGTGGCCCTGAGACGCCATGCCTGTCTTCATACCACTGGCTTCTCTGGCGATGTCCAAGGTAATTTGATGGACACGCCCTTTGATGGAAACCTCCTTTTTGGGGAAAAGGCAGACTCGGCCCTGCTCAGGTTCAAGGATTCTCGTGCTACGGCCATATCCTTGGGCCTATCCTCAACTCCTCGTGGCCAGTCTTTCTTTTGCCCCTTTCATGGCAACAGAAGGGGTTTACAGCTGCGTCAGCCCTATCTCAGCCACTGTCCCGCACAGACTGCCCAAGCTGTGTGTGGACTTGGACACGGTGCATTCCGATCTCGGAATGGAGGCCAGAAGTCATCCCCCACACTGCCCCCAGCAGCCGCAGCCTCCAAAAACTCATAGGCTGTTTCTGCGGGACCACACTACTGCAGTTGGTGGAAGAATTTGCCATCATCTACCCCACTGGTGATCCATAACATCGGACAAGTGGGTCTTGCAGATCGTCTAGTAGGGCTATTCTCTACCTCTCCTTTCTTTTCCTCCTACTATTCCGCCAAGTCAGGAACGGCTGGCGGAGGATCATTTAAAGTTGCTCCAAGAGGAAGTTTCAGCTCTTTTGGCCAAGGGAGCTATAGAAAGGGTCCCAGTTTCAGAAGTAGGCAGTGGCTGTTATTCTCGCTACTTTCTGATTCCAAAGAAGAACAAGGGGCTATGGCCCATTTTAAATCTTCGAACCGTCAATCTCTTCCTCAAAAAGGAGAAATTCAAAATGCCTGCTATGGTTCAGGTATTGTCTGCCTTAGACCAGGAAGACTAGATGGTAGCGTTGAACCTGCAGGGTGAGTATTTTCACATTCCCATCCTGCCAGGCCACAGGCGTTACCTGCTTTTCAAGGTAGGCAGTGAGCACTTTCAGTTTACCGTGCTCCCCTTCGGCCTTACCATTGCCCCTTGGGTGTTCACCAAGGTGATGGCGGTGGTCACAGCACATCTGCGCAGGTTAGGGGTGTCGGTCTTCCCCTACCTCGACGACTGGCTGTTAAAGGCGTACTTATCCCAGGCAGTCGTCTCCCAACTTCAGAATACGGCGAACCTCCTGCATTCGCTGGGGTTTTCTATAAATGTGCCGAAGTCACACCTGACTCCTTTTCAGACGCTCCCTTTCATCAGAGCTGTTCTGGACATAGTGCAGTTTCGGGCTTACCCTTCCGAGCAGCGAGTCCAGGATATTCAGGCTATGATTCCGATATTTCCGCCTCTATCCTGGATTTCAGTGAGACTGACTCTGAGGCTGTTGGGTCTCATGGCCTCCTCCATCCTGTTGGTAAGACACGCAACTCTGCGGACTCTGCAGTGGGACTTCAAGTTTTGGGGAAATCTCAATGACATGGTTCAGATCTTGGAAGGAACTGCAAAAGATCTGCAGTGGTAGTTAACGAACCGCGATTGGGTCAATGGCAGACTGCTCTCCCTTCCCCAACCAGATCTCACAGTCGTGACAGATGCGTCACTTCTGGGATGGGGCAGCCATCTGGGAGAGTTGCAGATCAGGGGAAACTGGTCTCCGGTGGAGTCGGAGCTCCACATACATTTATTGGATCTCCGAGCGATTCAGTTGGCATTGAAAGCATTTCTTCCCTCTGTCAAGGGGAAGCCTGTGCAGTTGTTCACGGACAACACCACCACCATGTGGTACTGCAACAAGCAGGGCAGGGTGGGGTCATGGACCCTTTGTCTAGAGGCCCTGTGTCTCTAAACATGGCTGGAACAGTAGGGCGTAACCCTGGTGGTTGAACACCTGGCAGGTTCTCTGAACGCCAGGGCGGACAAACTCAGCCGTCGATGCCTAGCACATCACGAGTGGCGTCTCCTGTCGGAGGTGGCGCATGGTCTCTCTCAGCAGTGGGGAGAACCTTAGTTAGATTTGTTTACCTCCGAAGAGAAAGCGCAGTGTCAGCAGTACTGTGCGCCAGAGTTTCCAAGGCGCCTATCGCTCAGTGACGCCTTTCGTTGCGAGTGGAGCTCAGGCCTGTTGTGCACCTTTCTGCCAATACCACTCCTGCCCAGGGTTCTGCAGAAGATAGGACCGATCGGGCCCAAGTCTATCTTGTAGCTTCAGACTGGGCAAGGAGAGTCTGGTATCTAGAGCTTCTGAGTATGAGTATTGATCCTCCAATCAGGCTGCCCCTTCGGGAGGATCTTCTGTCGCAGCAGCAGGTGAGGGTTTTCCACCTGAACCTGTCAACTCTGCGCCTCCATGCATGGAGGTTGAGCGGCGACAGTTGATAGCCTTTGACCTACCTTCCAAAGACTAACGTTATTTTGGCAGCCAGGCGGCCCTCCACTAAGACGGTATACGCCTGCTGTTGGCAGAAATGTGTATTATACTGTACAGAAAGGTCCATTGACCCTCTTTCTGCTTCTCTTTCTACTGTCCTTTTATTCAGTCTAACCCTTGCCCAGCTGGGCTCTGTCTTGGGAATTCTCAAGGTTTTCCTTTCTGCTCGGTCTGCTTTTTCGCAGCTGCCAGACCAACCATCTTTCTTCAAGTCTCCTATTGTAAATAGATTTCTAAAGGGGCTGGCTCACTTAATTCCACCCATGCCCTTTATTATGCCATATTGGGACCTTAATTTGGTCCTCACCTACCTGATGTGTGCTCCTATTGAGCCTTTGCACAATTGTCCCCTCAGTCTGTTGACCATCAAAAGCCTTCTTAGAGGCGATTACGTCGGACCGGAGGGTGAGTGAGTTACAGACATTATCCAGCTTGCTTCCTTACATTATGTCCATTGCGGACAAGGTGGTGCTTCGCACCAGGGCATCTTTTTTGTCAAAGGTTGTGACCCTACTCTAACTGGGCCAGTCCATCACTTTGCCCACCTTCTTTGCTCCTCCGCATCCCTCTAAGGAAGAGGAGCGTCTGCACCGACTGGACACAAAAAGAGCGTTGTCGTTCTACCTTGACCACACAAAAGAGTTCCGGTTGGATGACCAACTATCTGTGGGGTACGTGGGAGCAAAGAAGGGAAGGACAGTGCAGGAAAGGACCATCTCTTGCAGGGACCTTCTCTGCATCAAGATTTGTTATGCCTTGACAAAGAAGCAGCCCCCTGAGGGATTAAGAGCCCATTCCACTAGGGGAAAGGCTGCGACTACGGCCTTGGCTCAGGGTGTCCCCGTCCAAGACATCTGTCAGGCAGCGACGTGGGCATCTTTGCACACGTTCGCAAAACATTACTGCCTTGATGGGCGAGTACGCAGGGATGGACATTTTGCCAGTTAAGTCCTGCAAGTCTAGGATGTGAGTCCGCAACCCACCGCCGGGATGGTATGGCTCGGGTATCTTATTCAAAGGTTAGGAATCTGCAGCTCGAAGTCTCTATCAGATGAACAAATTACTTACCTTCGGTAACACATTATCTGGTAGAGACTCTATCTAGCTGCAGATTCCTTACAGCCCCACCCATGCCTCCCCGCTTTGGGACTAATATTGTAGGGCTAGGGTTGTTCCCCTTTTCAGGGCCCTAGTTTTGCACACAACTGCGTCAGTTACTTCGTGGCTCTGCGCTTCTGGCGTGGAAAGTACAAAAAGTAAAGATGCCTGCGAGCCTGGGTGATGCCTATTTAGGCACCGCAACGCCATAACCGACTCTGCCGACGACGTCACACGGAGCCAAATGGAGCTACTCGACGCCGCACGCAAGGGGTATTGCTCAGCAAAAGTTTCCAGATCCAGCCTAACGCATGGGAAATTCAAAGGTGAGGAATCTGCAGCTAGATAGAGTTTTTACCAGATAATGCATTACCGAAGGTAAGTAACTAGTTCGTTTTGTTGTGAGGTGCTTTCTGGACAATGGGAAGTTTTGGAGCCGAGCCCAGCTAGGTCGTCCCGCACACCATCACGACGGACACTCACGGACATAGTTAGCATGCAGCCCGCTCTGACTAGTTGAATCGCAACTGCACCATATTAGGGTCGGTTTTTATCTACCCTGAAAGATATCTATACACTTTTGGATAGTTTCCAGGTGATTGAAAATCGCATTACATGGAACTTCATGATTCCAGCCACTGTGTAGATTAGGGTACACAGGTCCTGACGAATTGCCACCAGATCCTTTGCTGACTGATTAGGGCATTAAACGGGTTGACCCACCAGCTATCATAGACCATCAGTTTCTGATGATAGCTAGCACTTTTTTTTAACATATTAAAACTTTTTGAGCAACTCCTGACTTATTTTAACCTGCACTTTCTTAATAAACATATTCATTATTCACACCAATGTACACTTCTTTAACCCCACACCTAAGCTTCATAAAACACTAAAGGCAAACCGAAAAGATCTCTGGTAAAGAGCCCCCTTGTGGATGCCCGTCTATCATTGTAACGCCAGCCTGACGTGGAGCTCGCCTGATAATGAAGCATGGCACCCATCTGGGTGTGTGAGGACTCTTGCGTCTGGGGAGTCGCACTCCCTGCTGACTCCCCAGGATTCTACTGACCTGTTCATAAGAGACTCTCTTGTTGTTTGTTTTTGGAACTGCATATCCTCATTCTTATGTTCCTGTGTTTTGGTTCCACTCATAGGCTGTGGCTAAGATGTTCAATAGACTGGGATCTTGGACATTGAGTGAGCTGCCTCCATGTTTTTTGTCTGAATGATTTTTTTGTTCGACGAGGTATGGGTTTGTTGATCAAAGGGTCTTATATGGAAAGGAATATGGGGCTAAGTGTTTTGAGGGTTGCAAGGTCCTTTATTCCAGCAGGCCTCGGTGGTGATGCACAGAATTTTGAACTTAATTCTGGCTTCCAATGGGAGCTAGTGAACCTTTGATCCAGCTGTTTCTGTGTCATATTTTCAGCGGTTGAGACGCATTTTGGCTTTCTGAATGTTTAGTCTTGCAGCCTGTCAGTAATATTCTGGGCAGAGGTGTAATACAAGCCCCCCTGTTGTGCAGGGGCCCCTCACTCCTTCACGGTGCCCAAATCAGGCCAAGGTCAATCAGTATTGGTTAGTTATGGAAGAATCCGGGATCTGTCATCACATTCTGCAGGGGTAGGGACATCATTTGGTGTTACACCATTACTTTGTGTGAGCACATTGTAGAATTGTATGGGACTCTATTATCAGTGCTTTACTCGGTCACTGATTTATAAAAGCAGTGGGTTCTTCCTGAGAAAGGACAGCTGAAGGTTAACTCCAACAACTGCAGCAGTAACTTTTGCAGGCAAAGCATCAAAAATTATACTCAGGTTTTACTTTCCTGAACTATGGATTGTGGAGAATATAGGCTCCTGGTCCCATCTAAAGGAGGTTTGTAATTTTCACACTCTCGTACCAGGACCGTTTTAGTTTATCCAATAGAAAGCGTGGCCTAAACATTCTATAATGTTTGTACGATAATCTGAGTTGTCAAATCAGAAATGGGTTTGGGTATCATTAGCGTACATCTGGAAATGTGTCTGAAATACCTCTGAGGACGCCATAGCATGAGTGCTAGATACATCATGTAAATGTTAAATAGTAGTGAGTGGGAAGCATCCTTTGGAAGACCACAAGTCACAATTTGTATAGAGGATTGTTTTGTTTTGATTTGTACTTGTTGGCTTGTGTTATGAAAGAGAGAACAAATTTATTGTAAAACTATGGCAGATAAAATGGCTGATTTGACTTTTCAAAAGAACCTGGTGGTCCACAGTAACGTGCTGCAGAGAATACTAAGAGCCTTACTGCCGCTTGCTTCCCTTTGCTCAGCAGCTAAAATGAATATGGGTGTCTGTATTGCGTCAAACTAAGCTAAGCAGAGCACTGTACAGGGTCAAAAGAAAGGATAAAGTCAACAAACGATTGAAGAGGTAGTAGCTGGTTTGTGGATTGTTACTGGATTGTGATAAAATATTCTTTAAAGAAATGCTTCTTTAACTCTTTCCTAAATTGGAGCAGGGTTGGGGGAGAACTTAATAGAAATGGTGAAGTTGTTCCATGTATTGTATATGCCTGTCGCCTTGTTTTTTCTTTTTTACACTACTTTTTCTACCATCTGATGGTGTACTTGCTGCAGTCTGCTGTAAAAAGCCATGCAAGTGGGTTTGCTTGTCAGCCGGATAGACAGGGTACATGTCATGATGGCTTTGTAAACATGGAGCTGGTTTTAAAAATGGTGCTGACTGGCAAGAGGAGCCAGTGAAGAAGCCCTGAGTGAGATATGCTGCAGCATGCCGGATGCCATTACGGAGGACCAGTGTGGATTATGGAAGGCCAGGCAACTGGGTGTTTTTACTATCCACTGTGAGGGTATAAGGGCTTGAACAGCAGTTCTGAAGTGGCCCTGAAGCTGATCTAATTTGTTCTCTTAGTTGGAGATAGCAGGTAATAACAGAATACACCAAACTCAGTTCAAACCAGGAGCTCGCATCCAAACACTTCACCATCTGCCAACATAAACAGGGCACACCCAATCTGTGCAAAGTCCACATTCCACAGCATCATCATTTGCTCACTGAGACATAACATTGGAAAACACTAAGATAAAAAACATCAACCTCTGACATAAACACATCACACCTTCCTGTATAAGGAAAACCAGACAGCAGAAACATCCAAGAACAATCATAATACAGACATCGCCCCACAATCACATTACCTCTACGTCCCTCGTCCTCGACCCAGTCATCACTAATGAGGTATTCCACAAGACAGGAAACAAAACAGGAAACGCTTTTTAGGCTCCACCCACCCTCCCGTCAGGGGCTTTAAGAACCCAGCCAACCAAAAGCACATCCTGTTTTGTTTCCTGTCGGTGGACCTGACGGGGACGCTGGGGTAGGTGCCGGGCACTTACCTGCTTCGTGGTGTCTTGTGGTGTCCTCCTCTGCTGGGCTTTGGGGGCGCTGCTGGGCCTCCGTGGGACGTCGTTGAGTCGGGCTGCTGGGCTTCCTGGACTCTGCAGGTTCCTGGTTGCTGGTCCTGCTGGGCTGTGCTGGCTTCCTGGGTGCCTGTTCTGCTGGTCACGTGAGTTTTTCCCTTGCCTTTGAGGAGCGCCTGGGGTCTCTGTGTTCCGGTTTTTCTTCCCAGGTTTGGGGCTCTGTCCTCTGCTCTGTTCTGGCAGTCATGGCGGTTGGTTGGGAGCGCCCGGGTTTGTGAGGCCGGGCGCTCCGTTTCCTGTCTTTCCCTGCCTTCTGTGTGGAGCGCCCGGGGTGGGGTCCGAGCGCTCCATTCTCCGCTGCTTCTGGCGCACTCGGGTTGGGGTGCCGAGCGCTTCCTGATTTCTGGGGCAGTTCTGGCACGCCCGGGTGAGCTCCGGTTGCGATGCTCGCCTCGGTCCTGGGAGCGCTCGGGTTGGGGACCGAGTGCTCCTTCGTTTTATGGAACTGTCGACAGCGCCCGGGTGAGCTCCGGTTGCGCTGCTCGTCTCCGGCCTGGGAGCGCTCGGGTTGGGGCCCGAGTGCTCCTTCGTTTTTCCACCTGTATGGTCAGCGCCGGGTGGGCTCCGGTTGCGCTGTTTTTTTCTTCTTGGCTTTGCAGCACCCGGGTGGACTCCGGTTGCGCTGCTACAGTTCGTGGTTTCTCTGCCTTCGGCGGCCGCGCGCTGCCTTATTTTCTAAGTTCCGATTTTGGCCACGCCCCCTTTTGCCTCGGTTTCGGGTTTCTGCCGGGTTGTTGGGGGCGGGGTTTTTCTGATGTTCCTCTTCTTGAAAAGGAGGTTGGTCGTCTGTTCTCTAAACTTCGCTGCTCCTGGTTGGTCTTGCTGTTTTGCTCTTCTGATTTCTTTGGCTGCTGCTTTGATGGGGAAGCATCATAGGAAGAGGAGGCATGTGTCTCCTGTGTCTTCTTCCTCTTCTCCTCTGGACAGTGCGGATCCTGTACCCCCTGGGAAGCGTCCCGAGCTGGATGATGTCCATTTGAAGCGTCTTATTTTGGAGACCTTATCTGACCTGAAGTCCTCCAAACAGTCTGCTGGGGGTCGTTCTGGTGGAAACGCGGCCCTTTACTCTGACATTTCCTCTTCGGGATCCTCTGATGATGCTTCTTTGAGTGCGGTGGATCTAAAGGGAAAGTATGTCTCCAGGGAACTGTTGCCGGACTTACTTTCTCATGTGCGTGAGAACATGGGGTTCCCAGATGACGCTGTGGCCAGCACTTCTTCGGATGCAGTTCTACCGCAATTTAGGAAGCCTGTTACGTCTTCGCTTCCTGTACATCCATTTGAATGAGTGGAAAGACCCTGATCACATTATGTTGCAGCGCTTCATGTCGAAGCTCTACATGGAGGAGTCCTTTCCTGAGTCTGTGCGTGTGGACTCCATTGTCGCTAGTTTGGTTGGTCGTCCTTCCATGGCTGATGATAACATTCTTCGCGATGGAGTGGATAAAAAGATTGACACTGCTTTGCGCAAATCCTATGCTGGTTCTCACCTTGCCATCCGTGCAGGTATTTACGGTGCTTATGTGGCGCAATCACTCTTGACTGACTTTAAGACTTTGTTCTCGACTATGCAGGAGGGTGGTTGCTGTCCGGATTTACTGGAATCGATGGAACGTCAGGCTGAGTTCCTATCGGATATTGCCTTTGATTCCGTACGTGCTTCTGCTCTGTCTTGTGGTTCCTCTATCGCGGCTCGTAGGAATCTGTTGTTGAAAGGTTGGAATACTGATGCCGCCCAGAGGTCCATGGCCTTACGTTTACCTTTTACTGGCCCTCGTCTCTTTGGGGATGTCTTGGAAGACAATCTGCATAAAGTGTTTAAAGAACGTAAACATTCCTTTTCGAGGCAACCTTCCCGTAAAGATTTTTCCTCTTCGCAGGCCAAGTCTTTTCGTCAACCTTCCCGGTTTCAGCAATTCTCCTTTAAAGGTTCTCGTGGAGCTGGTCGTGGTTTCCCTCGGAAGTTCCAGAAGAAGCCTCCTCGTGATGCTGGTCCTGGGCCGCAGCGTTCCTGACTATGCCCCTCCGTTCATGGATCCCACTGGAGTGACGCCCATGGTTGGTGGGAGATTGAGGTTGTTCCTTCCAGCCTGGCGTCTGTCAACCTCGGATCAGTGGGTGCTGGATGTCCTGGACCGGGGGTATCAGATCGAGTTTCTGTCCCCTCCACCTCCCTCGGGTGTAGTGCGGACTCCGACTCCCTTGTGCCACTCCCGTCGCCAATCCTTGAGGGACGGTGATCAGGCCCTGTTTTTCAAGAACGCTATTGTTCCCGTTCCCAGGTTGGAGTGGGGTCTGGGGACCTATTCGATTGTTTTCCTGGTGCCGAAAGTGTCACGTTGGCCGGAAAATTCTCTCCTCAGGATGACGCTGAAGATAATGGGGTCCACCTCCCATCCGTCCCCAGTCCGGAGAACGTGTAACACACACGGACTATGGAGACAGGTGGGCGAGGGAAGGAAGGGAAGGAACAGCTGGGAGAGGGATCTGGAACGAAACAAGCACACCGTCAGACACCCGTCAAAATAGTGACCCACGTGTTGCCTCCTCCCTCCCGCTTTGCAGTGGTTTCTCACCTGTCACCTTCCCACCCGGGGTTTTTGAGGGTTCTCTGGCCTGGCCTGCGTGTCGTTCAGTTGAGGTTCGCACTGACGAGTCACCGCAGAGCCAGGGCGGATTCGTGGGATGAATCCGGAAGGGCAGAGGGACGCTGCCCACTGGGAGCAAAGGCCAGCACTTGAAGGTCAGTGCTTGATGCCCCCCAGAGCGCGTCCTGGATCAGGGTCACTCCTAAAAGAACGAGGAAATCGCCTCCCTGAAGGCTAAAGGAAAGAACAGGAACGGGCGCTGCTACTCTAAGCCCGGAACTCCATGGGCCGAGGAGCGCCCCAGTTCGCGCTTCCACTCTGGACCCGGTTCTCCGTGGGCAGAGGAGCGCAACAGTCCGCGCTACAACTCTGTACCCGGAACTCCGTGGGCAGAGGAGCGCGTGGAATGGATGAGGGAAGAAAACAGGAACGTGGAAGCGTCGGAGCTCACCGACGAGGTTTTCACCTTCGCGCTACCACTCTGGACCCGGTATCCTTGGGCAGAGGAGCGCTGATGTAGTGTTTCCTGGAGACTGGATACACGGACTAGGGCAAGGCCGAGGATGCAGGGCTGGAACGTTGTTTCTGGAACAAGAGTACGAACAGGACTGGCTGGAATCATCGGCACCGCTTGGTGTTTGTTGGCGGTTTTAACCGCTGTCGCGCTCGGCGCCGAACACGTGGGGCGTGTTCTGCCGGGCGTTCTGGGAAACGTAGTTCCCCCACATGGCGGGGATGCGAGCGGTGTACTACCGGTTCTCGCCACCTGACAGTACACCCCCCTCCCCACCGAGTCAAGCGCCGCGAGGAGCCCCAGGCTTCCCGGGGCAGCGGCGGTGGAAGGCAGCCACCAGGCGGGGGGCGTGGATCGCCGACGCCGGCTCCCAGGAATGTTCCTCCGGCCCATACCCCTTCCACGCCAGGAGGTACCACACCCTGCCCCGCACCAGCTTGGAGTCCAGCACCTTCTCCACCACGTACTCCCGCTCATGCTGCACCCACACTGGAGGAGGGACACGTTTCACAGGACACAAAGAGGGTTTGAGCAACGAGACGTGGAACACGGGGTGTATGCGCATGTGAGGTGGGAGACGGAGCTGTACGGCCACGGGGTTGACGTGGCGAACTACCGCATAGGGGCCTATAAACTTGGGATTGAACACACTGGGTTTCTTGAAGGAAATGTGTTTTGTGGACAACCATACTTTATCCCCCTTACGGTACACGGGATTGGGCCTACGGTGCTTGTCGGCCTGCGCCTTGTACCTGTTCTTTGCTATGCGGAGGTTTTCGCGGGCCGTTGTGAGGGTCGAGCGTATCAGCGCGAGTCGGTGTTGGAGATCGGGCAGAGTGACGCCAGAACGTGGGAGCAAAAAAGGGGTGAAACGAGGGTGATACCCAGAGGAGAGGTAGAAGGGAGTGTGTTTTGTGGATGCATGAACGGTGCTATTATAAGCTATCTCCGCCACCCATAACCACTCCACCCAGGCTTCTGAGGCTTTGTCCACATAGCAACGGAGGTACTGCTTCAGGGTTTGGTTGAGGCGCTCGGTTTGACCATCGGATTGGGGATGGAAGCTGGTGGACAGGGATGATTGAATCCCCAGCTCGGTGCACCAGACCTTCCAGAAGCGGGCTGTGAATTGGGACCCCCTATCAGACACGATCTCCAACGGAAGGCCGTGGAGCCGTACGATGTCCTTCAACATGAGCTTCGCCAAGGTCCCCGCCGTGGGTATCTGCCTGCACGGGATGAAGTGCCCCATCTTGGTGAGGTAATCGATGACGACCACAATAGCCGTGCAGTTCTGATCTTTCGGCAGTCCCACTATGAAATCGACGGAGATCTTTTCCCACGGAGTCATAGGGGTCGGTAGTGGACGCAGGAGGCCTTGTTGCTTGCAGTGGTCCGTTTTCATCTGGGCGCAGACGGTGCATTGCTTGACCCATCGTAGGACATCCGGTCGAACCGACGGCCACCAGAATTGTCGCAGTACTTTTTCCAGGGTCTTGGAGCCACCCATGTGACCGGCGCAGGGGGCGTCGTGGCACCAGCTGAACACGAGCTTTCGGAGGCGGAGTGTAGGAACCAGAACTCGGGAGCCACACAAGGGGATGCCTTGCAACAAACGCCACTCCTTGTGGCTGCGCAACCAGGACGACCAGGCGAACGATTTGATACCCCGTTTCACTCCGTCGAGGAACGATCCGGTTTCCACTCTCCCCACCACGTTGTCGGGGGTAATGATGGCTCGTTCGGCATCTGCTAAGGGGAGACAGGTCATACCCTGGCGGGATAAGGTATCCGCCTTTTGGTTCTGGGTTCCTGGTCGGAACGTGACGAGGAAGTGGTACTCCGCGAAGAAGAGCATCCACCGTTGTTGTCTGGGGGTGAGATGCCTAGCAGATCGCAAAAACTGGAGGTTGCGATGGTCGGTATAGACCGTGACCTGGTGTTGTGCCCCCTTCAGCCAGTGTCTCCATTCCAGGAAGGCTTCCCGAATCGCTAGCAGCTCCTTCTCGGCGATCGTGTAGTTCTTTTCGGCGGGGTTGAGTTTCCTGGACAAGTAGGCCACTGGATGGAGGTGGCCGGTGTCTGGATGCCGCTGTGACAGAACCGCCCCAACTGCGATGTCCGAAGCGTCCGCCTCCACTATGAACGGGAGTTCAGGTTTGGCATGGCGTAGGACCGGAGCGGTGGTGAAAGCGGTCTTGAGCTGCTCGAACGCCCTCTGTGTTTCGGGTTGCCAGGAAAACGGAACGCCTTTGCGAGTTAGTTTCGTAAGAGGTGCCACCAGTTGGGAGAAATGATGGATAAAGCGCCGGTAGAAATTGGAGAAGCCGAGGAAGCTTTGCACTTCCTTGACAGTCGTAGGAGGCGGCCACTTCACCACGGCTTGCACCTTCCGATCCGACATGACTTGTCCGGCGGGAGTCAGGAGAACACCCAGGAATTCCACTGTCGTCACGTGGAATTCGCACTTCGTGAGCTTGCAGTATAAACGGTGCGCGTGGAGGGCTTGTAAGACCTGTCTCACGTGGACGACGTGCTCCTTCGCGTTGGCCGAATAGATCAGGATGTCGTCGATGTAGACTATAACGGACTTATCCAGGTAATCCCTTAAGGCCTCGTTGAGGAAGAACTGGAAGGCGGCGGGGGCGTTGCAGAGCCCAAAGGGCATCACGAGGTACTCGAATAACCCATACCGCGTCTTGAACGCCGTCTTCCATTCGTCCCCTTCTCTCATTCGAACCAGGTGGTATGCCCCACGGAGGTCCAGCTTGGTGTACAGGGCTGCCTCCCGGACCTGCTCGAGCAGCACGGGGATCAATGGCAAGGGGTATTGGTTCTTTACTGTCACTGCGTTGAGCGCGCGATAGTCAATGCAGCAACGCAACTCGCCGTTGGCCTTTGGGATGAAGAAGAGCGGAGAGGCTGCGGGCGAACGAGAGGGGCGAATGAAGCCCAATGCGAGGTATGTGTCCAGATACTCTCGGAGGTGACTCGTTTCGGGTCCTGTGAGAGCATAGACACGGCAACAGGGGATGACAGCTCCAGGTTCCAGGTCGATGCGGCAGTCATATGTCCGATGGGGTGGCAGCTCTTCGGCCTTCCGTTTGTCGAAGACGTCCGCATAGGCGCTATACCAAGCCGGGAGCACTACGTCTTTCTCCGCCGCCGTGGCGATATGTTGCTGAGAGACCAACGGAGGGGGTGGAGGTGAGTCAGGCACCGTACAGTGTTGACGGCAAAAGGTGGAGCAAAAGGAAATGGTGTTCGCGGACCACTCTATGGTTGGTTCGTGTTTCCTTAACCAGGGTAGCCCCAGAATGAGTTTGCACCGGGGAGCTTTGATGATGTTTAAGGCCAACCATTCGCCGTGGGTCTTCCCTATGGTCATCCAGAGGGCTGGGGTGACATAACGGATGGGCCCCGAGTCCAACTCCTTCCCATCTACCGCATAGACGAGTTCAGGTGTATGTTTGGGGAGGAGAGTGACCCCCAGCTTCTGGGCTTCGGTCTCGTCCAGAAAGCATCCTGTGGCCCCAGAATCAATCATGGCCCGAATGGTCCGAGTGGTATGGTCTATCACGACTTGAAGCGTGAGGAAGAAGTGGTCCGGCTCTGCCTCAGCATCGGCTTCTACCGAAGGGATAGAGTGGTAGCTTGAAGGCTTCCCTTCGAGGTCCTTCAAGCCTGGGCGTTTCCCGCCTCCCCTTCTCCCGTCACTGCCGCGGCTTGGCCTGCGCGAGGCCTCCCGACCTTAGGACGGACGGGACATTCTCTGAGGTAATGGCCTTTCTTGCCGCAGTACAGACAGAGGCCCTGCTTCCGGCGGTAATCCTTCTCACTCGAGGTGAGGGACGCTCTCACGGCCCCTATCTCCATGGGTTCGGGCCGGGCCGGTCCGTGATCGGGTGCTCGTGCCAGATCCGAGGACGGAGGGGGTCTTTCCTTTTTTCTATGGTCTCCTTTCCTTTCTCGGAGGCGGTATTCCAACCGCGAGGCAAGTTCCATCATCGCGACACAGGAGCGTGGTTGGGGATCTATTTGTGCTATGACGTCTTTCAACTCTTCCGTCAGCCCCCGGTAAAATATGGCTGACTGCTTTGCTTCAGGCCAGTCAGTTTCCGCTACCAGCCTCCTGAAACTGTTGAGGTATCCGAGAAAATCGGAACTGCTCTGTTTGAGGTCGAGGAGATCACGATCCGCGGAGAAGGTATCGGCTCTTCGGTCGAAGGTTTTCTCGAACTCTTCGCGGAACGTATCCCAATCATAGAGCAGGGCGTCGTCTCTCCTGACGATAGGCACCGCCCATTGGGCTGCGTCTCCTGACAGGTACGAGATGAGGAAAGCTACCCTAGCCTGGTTAGTAGCGAACAGCTTGGGTTTACAATGGAAGTTGAGGAGGACCTGAGTCATGAAGACCTGTACTTTCTGCATATCCCAATGGAATCGTTCAGGAGGGGCCAGGGGAACATGCGCGGGCATCTCTACCACTACCTGGGGCGTGGAGGCTGGGCCAATACTCCCGGCATCAAAGGGATTCCGTTGGATACGGTCCATCCGGGAGTGGAGGGCAGCGGTTTCTTGACGTGAGGCGGCTAGTTCCCCTTGGACAAGAGCCAGGGCTGCCACCACGTCCTCTAAGGAGGTCATTCCCTATGACAGCGTGATCGGGAGGAGCGATAATTCGTGGGCCGATGATTCTGTCACGTTGGCCGGAAAATTCTCTCCTCAGGATGACGCTGAAGATAATGGGGTCCACCTCCCATCCGTCCCCAGTCCGGAGAACGTGTAACACACACGGACTATGGAGACAGGTGGGCGAGGGAAGGAAGGGAAGGAACAGCTGGGAGAGGGATCTGGAACGAAACAAGCACACCGTCAGACACCCGTCAAAATAGTGACCCACGTGTTGCCTCCTCCCTCCCGCTTTGCAGTGGTTTCTCACCTGTCACCTTCCCACCCGGGGTTTTTGAGGGTTCTCTGGCCTGGCCTGCGTGTCGTTCAGTTGAGGTTCGCACTGACGAGTCACCGCAGAGCCAGGGCGGATTCGTGGGATGAATCCGGAAGGGCAGAGGGACGCTGCCCACTGGGAGCAAAGGCCAGCACTTGAAGGTCAGTGCTTGATGCCCCCCAGAGCGCGTCCTGGATCAGGGTCACTCCTAAAAGAACGAGGAAATCGCCTCCCTGAAGGCTAAAGGAAAGAACAGGAATGGGCGCTGCTACTCTAAGCCCGGAACTCCATGGGCCGAGGAGCGCCCCAGTTCGCGCTTCCACTCTGGACCCGGTTCTCCGTGGGCAGAGGAGCGCAACAGTCCGCGCTACAACTCTGTACCCGGAACTCCGTGGGCAGAGGAGCGCGTGGAATGGATGAGGGAAGAAAACAGGAACGTGGAAGCGTCGGAGCTCACCGACGAGGTTTTCACCTTCGCGCTACCACTCTGGACCCGGTATCCTTGGGCAGAGGAGCGCTGATGTAGTGTTTCCTGGAGACTGGATACACGGACTAGGGCAAGGCCGAGGATGCAGGGCTGGAACGTTGTTTCTGGAACAAGAGTACGAACAGGACTGGCTGGAATCATCGGCACCGCTTGGTGTTTGTTGGCGGTTTTAACCGCTGTCGCGCTCGGTGCCGAACATGTGGGGCGTGTTCTGCCGGGCGTTCTGGGAAACGTAGTTCCCCCACATGGCGGGGATGCGAGCGGTGTACTACCGGTTCTCGCCACCTGACAGAAAGTCACGGGGGGGTTCCGGCTTGTCATCAATCTCCGGAGTCTGAACCTATTTGTGAAGAAGATCCCGTTCAAGATGGAGACCTTGCAGCGAGTGGTCCCGCTGATTCAGGCCGGATGGGTGTTTACTACTCTGGATCTCCAGGACGCCTACCTTCATGTGCCGGTGGCCCGGGAGGATCAGGTGTTCCTGCGTTTCTGCCTGGAGGGTAATCATTGGCAGTTCTGTGTCCTTCCGTTTGGTCTCCGGTCCGCTCCCCGAGTGTTCACCAAGGTGGTTGCTCCTTTGGTGGCCCTTCTTCACCTCCGGGGGGTGTCTGTGTTCCCCTACCTGGACGATTGGCTGCTCCAGGCTCCCTCCCCAGAGGTCATGTCTCAGCACCTTTCATTGACCATCCTTACGCTAGAAAGTCATGGTTTTCTGGTGAACTTTCCAAAGTGCCAGCTTCTTCCTGCCACTCGACGGACTTTCATTGGGGCCATCTTCGACTCCGTCCTGGGAAAGGTGTTCCTGCCGGATTCTCGGATGCGGCGTCTTCAGTCCCTGTTGCGGATCTTGTTGTCCCAGGCTGCGGCCCCCCTTCTTCAGTGGCTCGAGGTTCAGGGTCATATGGCCGCTACTGTCTTCACGGTGCCCTGGGCCAGGGTTCATCTGCGGCCTCTGCTGTGGCATGTTCAGCGTTGGGTGCCGTTTCCGGTTCAGGACTATGCTCTGTCTGTCCCTGTGTCCTTGGGGGTGGTGTCGGATCTCCAGTGGTGGCTGGATTCCGCGATTCTCTCGAAGGGGATGTGGATTCACCTGCCACCCCCTTTGGTGTTGACGACGGATGCCAGTGCGGCCGGTTGGGGGGCCACGTTGGGACGGTGGTCTGTTCAGGCTCGCTGGCTCCGGATGGAGTCCCGTCGCTCGTCCAATTGGAGGGAACTGTCTGCTGTGGCCAGGGCTCTTCGTTTCTTCCATTCCCGTCTGCTGGGGTGCAATGTCCTGGTGAGGTCGGACAACACCGTGACTGTGGCTTACATCAACCACCAGGGCAGTACTCGCAGCCCTTCCTTGATTTTGGTGGCTTGTGCGATTGCGGGTTGGGCGGAGCGTCATCTTCTGGCTCTCTCGGCTCAGCATATCCGGAGGGTAGACAATGTGGTGGCGGATGCCTTGAGTCGCGGGTTTCCGTCTTCCCTCTCCCTGTGTCTCTCCCCCAGGGTGTTCCGGTTGATCTGTCGGAGGTTCGGGACTCCCCTGCTGGACTTGTTTGCCTCCCGGGCGGATGCTCAACTCCCCCTGTTTTGTTCTCGGGCCCCGGAGTTGGGTGCTTGGGGGGTGGAGGCGTTGTCTCTTCGGTGGCCCCCTTGGTTGCTGTACGCCTTCCCCCCCTTCCCCCTGATTCCTGCCTTCTTGCTGAAGGTCCAGAGGTTGGGTGCCCAGGTGGTAGCGGTCTTACCTCACTGGCCGCGGAGGTCCTGGTTCCCTTTGTTGTTGGGCCTGGCGGTGGGCCCTCCTTGGATTCTGCCACGTTATCCATCTCCCCTGAGGTCCCCCTCCCCTTCCCTCCTGGTCCCTCTCACCTTGGCGGTTTGGAGGTTGAACTGCTGTCGCTTGGGGTCCGGGGTTTGCCTGATCGCCTCATCACTGTGATGCAAGGGTCTCGTAGGGGTTCCACTTTGTCCTCCTACTCTAAACATTGGGCTTCTTTCTCCTCTTGGTGTGCGGGGCTTGGTCTCTCTCCTGTCTCTTGTCCTATCGCTTCCATTCTGCAGTTTTTCTTGGATGGGTTTCAGAAGAAATATGCCTTGTCTACTCTGAGGGGCCAGTGGGCTGCTCTTCGGGCTTTCCGGGATCCGGCTTCTCTTCCTACTGCGGATGGTTTGTTGGTTTCCCGTTTGTTCCGGAGTTTCTCTCTGTCATCTCCTTCTTCACGCTCTCCGGTTCCTCCTTGGGATCTCTCTTTGGTCTTGGGTGCTCTGCAGTCTGCTCCTTTTGAGCCATTGGAGTCGGTAGACCTTAAGTTTCTCTCTTTTAAAGTGGCGTTTTTGGTTGCTGTGACTTCTGCCAGGCGGTTGGGTGAACTCACTGCTTTGCGTTGTTCTCCTCCCTTTTTGCGTTTCTTGGATGACGCGGTGGTCCTTTCTTTGGATTCTGGTTTTGTTCCCAAGATTCGTTCTAGGTTTCATTGCTCTCAGGAGTTGATTCTTCCTTCTTTCTGTCCTTCTCCTTCTTCCCCTGCTGAGTTGTTGCTTCACTCTTTGGATGTGCGGCGTGCTTTATCCCTTTATGTTGCACGGTCTGCCGGGGTTCCGTTCCTCGGACTCCCTTTTTGTGACTTTTGGTTTGGCTGGTCAGGGTAAAGCTGCGTCTCGGCTTACTCTTGGTCGCTGGATCAAGTCTGTTATTTCTTTGGCTTATCAGGGATCTGGTTTGCCTTGCCCTTCTGGTGTTCAGGCCCGTTCCACTAGGGGTGTTTCTGCTTCCTGGGCTGCTTTTCATGGGGTTTCCCTTGATGAAATCTGTCGGGCTGGGACTTGGGCCTCTGGGTCTACTTTTGTGAGGCACTATCGCTTGAATTGTGCTCTGTCTGACCGGACCAATTTCGGTAGTGGTGTGTTGCGTGCTGTGGAGGTTGTTCCGCCTCCCTGATTCTGTGTTTTTTTCATTAAACTGTTTTTTACTGCACGCCTCTTTGTGTTCGGTCTCTGTTTTCTGTGTGGTTTGCCAAAGGCCTGTTGTTGGGGGTGCTTTGGTATGCCTCATTAGTGATGACTGGGTCGAGGACGAGGGACGTAGAGGTAATGCTATGATTACTTACCGGTAATCCCCATTACTCTTAGTCCTACTCGTCCTCGACCCAGTCATACTTCCCGCCCGCCCTCCCTGTCCAGGCCTTTGTTGCTTGGTATGTCAGGATGTGCTTTTGGTTGGCTGGGTTCTTATAGCCCCTGACGGGAGGGTGGGTGGAGCCTAAAAAGCGTTTCCTGTTTTGTTTCCTGTCTTGTGGAATACCTCATTAGTGATGACTGGGTCGAGGACGAGTAGGACTAAGAGTAATGGGGATTACCGGTAAGTAATCATAGCAATACTCTGCAGGAGACACACACACACAGTTGTGCACAAACAGATAGTCACACACACACCTCCGAACACCAGGATACTTTAAATCTAATGCGAAGCACACATATCAATAGAAATCCATCTTTCAATACCTCATTTCAGGTGTCAGCTCATGCACGTATCATTTCAGTAGCGCATCATCTCCAGTTCAGTAAATAAATCAGTAAGGGGGAATCACACCCCCTCACATGGGACCACACACTTGTGGCAGCAGGAAGGATAAGCTCACATCCTGACACAGGAACAACATATCCCGTCCACTGTCTAACCGTTTGTTATGTTATGATGTTTTTTCTGATAAGGTCCATGGTGTTGTTAGGATACAGGCGTGTGGGGAGGGTTTTAGATAGGAACAATAACTTTTCAGGTAGATGTAGATTATTTGTTGCTCTCCCTTCGCAGCGGTGCTCGATGGTGGCTTGTGCACACCAAGGCGATAATTTAAAAGGTTCAATCCGTGCCGACAGTAATACTGAATATTATTAACGGCGGTGGTAGCGGTATTCATGTGGTACATTCCCATTCATATTTTTTTGTCCTTTGGTCCTTTAAACTAGTTCACATAGCCAGTGCCTAATTTGTGTCTGTGGTTACCAATGATGGGACTGGTGCTCATTGGCGGGGACCAAGAGGAGCTTTTTATCATCAGACTTCGCCCTAGAATAAGAGCGAAAAAGCAGTAAACACAAAGATGGCGGAAGAGAAAAGTAGGAAATCCGTAACAAAGGCGAGAATGCAGGGGTGAAAAAGAACCTACAAGAGCACGATAAAGGCACAAAAATTGTATGGTGTGCTAAGGAAAAAGATTTAGATGCCATCAATACTGGTACCCTCGGGATACAGCAACCCCATCATTTTATTGCGTCAGCGCGCAGACTCATAGGAAAAGCTTTCGACCACCGCACTGAGTTTTATTTGTAATGCTAAGCACCGCGCACAGCCCTTCTGGCGACCCTTATCACGGGGTTGTGCACTTTTTAAACTGTTCTCAAAAGTGAATTAAATAAGAGGAGACAAGTTCAAGGGTTCACGCCATCTTCGTTTTACCCCCTATGCTTTTCTACGCTGCCGACGTAACGCGCAGCCTCACGCTGGCAGACGTGGCTCCTCGTGGCCGCCACTTCCGCCTTTTGACAACACTTTCTACCCGGAGGCAACTGGAGGCAGACAATAGGAGCCCCGGCACGGTGGCCCCCGCCCCCTCTTCTTCATTAGCCGCCTGAATCAGCCTGTGCCCCCAGGCCGGCTCAGCCCTTTTAAGCATCGGCAGAGAGTATTTAAATGTCAGTCTGCAGCCGGAAGATGGAGGCCGGGGTGGGGTGGGGGGAGCCAGGCAAGCATTATCGATCCCTCGTCTAATTATCGAAGGGGCCCAATTAAAAGGAAGGACTTCCAGGGAGCAAAGGAAAACGCGGGGGAGGGAGAAGGGTGGCTTCCTTGGTTTCTTCTACTGTTGCCTTTTTCTCGTTTTCACCTTTTTCATGCCTGACTCAGCTGGCTTTAATTAGGTTGTTTTGTCCAACAACTAGTTTTCCATTTTCTCCATCAACCGGGCTCCTTTTCTCCTCGATGGAAAAAATATTAACACAAAGACGCGCTTTGCGTCTGTATTTTTTCGTGTAGAGGAAGAAAAACCACTTAAGGTGCAGAGAGGCGCGATCCGTTGTCTATGCTTGATGAAAATGGGACTATATGGGTTTTCTGCACGTTGTCAACAACACGTAGGCTTCCATGTCTTGCCTTGTCAAGGCCAAGCAGAGAGGAGGTTCGATTCAATTGCCTATGTGGAGATGTGGGAGGTCCCATGCACTGACGTATAAGGATTTTTACATTGTGTCTAGTAATGGGACATTTTTCAAAACAAGAAGGTTCTACCCACCCTTCTTTTTCAATACCCATCTCATCTCCCTGGCTGAGGTATGTAGTGTTTTTTCGATGGTGGAGACACCGGCTTCTCAGCCATCATAAACACTCTTACTCCAGGGCTCGTGTCAGTTAAAATGGAGTGCTCTCTGTATGCGCCAACCTTTTAAACTGTGGCATTCTTGGACAGAAAAACTCCAGAAATTGTCGACCCTGGCAGACAGGAACTACCCTGACATTTCTGAAGATGGACCCACAAAACCGGTGGCGGGGGGTGATGGGTCAATCTTTGGGAATAATGTAAGTGCCAACGGGCCTACCATGCAGGTAAGGCTCTGCGGACCTGCCTTCAGGTGCCATTTTACCCCAAAGTAGCTCCTGCCATGTATGTGTAAGGTGCTTTGAGGGGAAAATGTCTGCATGTGGGCAGCCATGTTTAAACTAGCTACCACAGCTGTGGCTGGTTGGGGCTTATTGCTCCCTACTGACGTGTGAGCCGTGGGCTGATGTTCTATTCCTCTTAGGGGTTCAATTGAGGGAACTGATGATTTGGCAAATTTTGCTTTCTGGTTGGCTGTCTCTTTGTGTGATAGCTGGGTGGCTTGACTTAGAGTTTTATACAACACTTGTTTAGTTCCGTCCTGCTGAGATGATCCACGGCTGTTTTTTGAGATGTCCTTCTTGGTGTTCTTTGGTCATTGTCCAATATTGGCTTCCTATTCCTGGTGACTTTGGCCTTTTTTGGATAGGATCTTGCATTTGGCTGTAGTTCTTTGTGATATTGTTTCTTTACTCATGCAAATCCTCCGTTCATTCCAGTCCTCGGCCGGTTGTTCTGGACTCACTCTTCCCATTTATACTTGGGGTATGATGGTTACAATGATTTGACAAGGTGAGGTTTCTGCCCTGGTGTGCTGGTCTGTTCTTTATGATTCTGAATACGCAGTGATCACTCTGTGATTTTGGGTACTGCCACTGTTTTGTCCCTTCTAACATTACTTTTGGTGATACTATTTTGTGGATAGGGGATTCATATTTGGTAGTTGATTGGGTTATGACATTACTGGTCTGGTGTATTCTCTTTTTTGTGTTGCAATAAAAATGCTTTGGTATCATGAACTTCAAAAAATAACAATGGTGATAATGTCATGCATATCCATCATGGGTACTGACAAGATGAATGATTATCAATGGCAAGACATGCATACCCAACAACGGGGAGCGCAACAAATCTAACCATGTGCGGACGACATGGGGGAGGGATGGGAAAGGGAGAGAACAGAACCAGAGAGGGCGAGAGAGAGAAAGAGGAATGATAGAGAAGAGAAGAAAGTAAGAAAGTGGTGTGAGATAATTGGAGAGAGGGGGAAGGGGGAAGCCGGGGCACAGAGGAGGGTGAGCTGTGCGAGCAGGCGGCATCCGCAGGCGCCCTGGTGGCGAGTAGAGGACCAGGAAGGGAGAGGGAAGAAGGGGCGTGGAGAGGTCAAATTAACCGAGGGTATGGTCGGGGCTCGGTCAGTCCTCCCTCAGGAAAGAGGACCATATAAGGAGAAACAGGTCAGCTTTCTCCAGCAAGTTGTAGGTTATTCTTTTATATGAGGCAGTTTTATACATGGCCCTGAGCCATTCCTTGAGCGTTGGCAGCTGCGGGGAACACCAGTGTCGCAGGATGCATATCTTGGCCGCCCCAAGGGCAGTGGTGAGTAAGCGGCGAGTATGGCATTCCAGCTGGGTAAGAGCCTCCTGGTCGTGAAGGAGGATTAGTGGCCCGGGAGGGTGTGAGTATGTCAATGGATTCTCGTAGCATGGATCCCACTGTAATCAAAAAGAGGCGGATGGTGGGGCAGTCGAAGAGAATATGGACTATGTCACAGTATGTGCGGTTGTACTACCAGCATGAAGAGTGGGGCAACAGTTCTGTGGAATGGAGCTGTGTTGGTGTACAGTGCCAGCACTGGAGTATCTTAAAGAGGCTAAACTACACCCAGGCCT
This sequence comes from Triturus cristatus, assembly GCF_964204655.1. NCBI lineage: Eukaryota > Metazoa > Chordata > Amphibia > Caudata > Salamandridae > Triturus > Triturus cristatus. Next base: position 60,678,714 of record NC_140595.1, read on the forward strand.
CCCGGACCCCCCTGCCCACGTTCTCCAAAAGCACCATCCAGTCCTCCTCATCGTACTCCACCTGCAAACGGACCTGCCAGGTTGTCCTGAGGCTCTCTGTTTGTGGTTCGGAGTATAGATGGAGAATCAGGAGGCTGCAGAGCCCTGACATCATGCTCTTGAATTGATCCCAGGTATTGAGGTATACGAGTACCCGGTTGTGGGGATGGGCCAGCGCTGCGGGTCAAGTTTGCAAAGGTGCAGTTGTGTGTAGCAGCAGACAAAATTTGTCCTGCTGCTTCGCAAGGTTTTAAAGCGCAACGAGGGACAGCAGATGAGCAAGGGTGTGGAACCCTGCCGCATGCCAGGAACCCCAGATGAGCATGTCCCCCCTACGCAGATGGCATGATTGTTTCAAATAGGTGCTTTGTCATGGAGACGTGCGTCCATCGAGAGGAGCTTGTGGGCTCGTGCCCAAGTTTTGTACAAAGCAACATAGGGTCCGAAGTCCCAGCGCTGGAGGGGTCGGGAATATAGAGGGAATGGAATCCTGGCGGGCCACCCATCAGACGTTTCTCAATCATGATCTAAAATGGGGGGGGGGGTCTTGGACCCGAATATGCATTTATGCCAGCTGTTCTAGGTGGAGGGCCATGCAATAATGTTTTACAGATGGGAGGCTTAGGCTCCTGGCGGACCTATGGACAAGAAGCTTCCTGACCGCCAGACAAGGCCTCAATAACCCCTACATGAAGTCTTTGATAGCTCTTTCCACCCAGCGGAGTACTGAGAGGCGTCAACAAGGGAAGAATGCCCAACACATAGGTGAACTGCGGATGGATCACTATCTTCGCTGCCTGAGTCTGACCCAACAGTGAAATGTCCTGATGGGACCACTTCTCAAAGTCCAGCCGCATGCGCTCAATGAGTGGGTCCAAATTGTCCGCCACTGTGTGCTCAAGGCCCTTGTTAATGAGGATGCTCAGGTATTTGAGACAAGTAGTTTTCCACTAAAATAGGTACCCGGCTATGTCACGCACCTGGTGACCCTTGATAGCGAGAGTGTCTCACTCTTTCCCCAGTTGACTTTGTAGCCAGATATGGCTGCAAAAGCATCAATGACCCTCAGTACAGCTGGGATGGAAGAGGACAGGGCCAAGGGAGTAGGCAATACATTGTCCGTGTATAGGTGCAACGCCAAGAGTCCCCTGGGCGTGGTGATGCCCACGATCTGGTCTGACTGGCACAAGACTGCTGCCAGGGGCTCCATGGCAAGTTGAGAGAGCTGGGGGGAGTGTGAACATCCCTGGTGCATTCTCCCTGCGGACCGGGAAAGGTTCACAGAGGAAGTCACCACCGTTAACCTGCGCCAAGAGCAAATCATAGAGCCAGCGTACTCTGGAAATGAACTCTTAACCAAGACCAAATCTCTGGAGCACGACAAACAGGTAGTCCCATTCTATCCTATTGAAGGCATTCTCAGTGTCCAATGGCAGGGCCAAGGTTTCGTCCGGCAGGTCTGTCGTCAAACAGAGCGCGTGAGCCAGTGTCCGGAGGTGATTATGTGACGAGCGGCCCAGGATGAACCCCACTTGTGTGGTGTGGATTAGGAAGGGGTGGACCCGCTGGAGACGAGTCGCAAGGATGCAGGCCAGGATCTTACCATTCTTGTTAAGCAGGGAAATGGGGTGGTAACTACTGCACATGAAGGGATCTTTCCCCGATTTGGGGAGGACTGATATCAGGGCCCTTTTGGAGAGTAGGCCAAGGGAGCCTGACTGGTCTGCAGCCGCGAAGGCATCGTGAAGGAGATCCACAACCTCGGATTTAGTCCACCTGTAAAATTCAGCCAGAAGCTGTCTTTTCCCAAAATTTTGTGGTACGGCAAGTTTGAGATGGCTTGCGCGATCTCCTCTTTGGTTATTGCACCCTCAAGCAGTGCCCGACCCTTGTCCGTGAGACAGGGCAATCGAACGGTTTCCAGGAAGGTGGCAGTCTGTGCCACCTCAGAGGTTATTTTGGGGGAGTAAAGGGCCTTATAATAGGAGGCAAATGTGTCAGTGATTTACTGCGATTAGGTGACCAGGAACCCCAAAATCAGTGGTGATGGCCGGTATTGCCATCCCCGCGTCACGCTGCCTCAGCTGCACCGCTAAGACATAGTGACTAGGGGTGAGTGTCTGAAAAGTTTCAGTGCTCCGTCCATCATCTCCATGTGTTTGCTTTTTGCCCTTAGTTGGCAGGGTATGCCCAGACGTGGGTCCCTTGCTCACTTTGCCACTTGATTCAAGTTAGCCTGGCTGATGAGGGGTGTTACCCCGATACCGGTCCCAGGATGCTTGTTTCCGGACCAGGGAAGACTTGGCTTGGCAGTTCATGCTGGACTGTTCCCATTAGGAACAGGGTCAAGACTGATTTGCATATGGCTGGGTCTGAACTGCGGTGGCAAAGGGAGCCAAAGAACAACAATGGTTTCAACCCAGATCTAATAGTGACTGGGGGTGAGTGTCCGAAAGGTTACAGCGCTTCTCCATCATCTCCTTGTGTTTGCACTGTGATGGCGGGTATTGCCATCCCTGCCTCACGCTGTCTCAGCTGCACCACTAAGAGCCTGCCCGCTTTTTCCCTTTGTTCGTAGTGCCTGTACCTCAGTTGCTGAAGTGAGTATTCTGCCTTGCAGGTAAAGAGGGAGTTAAGAGCCATGTGCGCCTTCTCCAGGCTACGCCTAGCAGCATCAGTTGGGTTGTACGTGTATGCATGCATACGACAGGCTATGTCCCCTTCCAATACATTTTGCTGTTTCTCCTTTGCCTGTCTGGCTTCTGATAGTTGCCTTCGCCACCGCACGAAGGGTCAGGGTCGAGTCTACCGAAACCTTATTATGCTCACAGTATCAATGGCCTTGGGATTTGATCGATTCTTTGCCCATTGGGTGGTTGTAACAGGATATGTTAAGGTGCCAGGCTTTCCCGATTGACCGTGCTAATCCCAGGTCCATCCGTAGGTCGACCAGGGAGTGGAGAGTGGTCCGAGAAGGTTCCCTCCAGGATGGAGGCCTCACAAACGGGGGATCAGTTGATTGGTCATTAGGAAGGAGCTCAGCCGCGTCTGCATGCCATGGACCGAGAACAGGTAAATGTACTTCCTCCGTTGGGTGCAGGAGTCTCCAGAGGCCGTGGTTGGTTCTAATATCACCCAAAAGAGCCCAATCTGCATTATGGATCATGTCAATAGAGTGCATGCAGTCCAAGATCACATCCCAAGCCAGGTTCCAGTCGCCCGCAACCAGAAGATGTGCCGTATTTACCTCCATCAGGATCCAGGCCAACTGCAGACAGAAGGCGCATTTTGGGCCTGTTGGAGTGTATACAGAGCCGACCCAAATCACCTTCCCACCGACCTTCAGTTTTGCAGAGATGTTTCGCCCCTCAGTTTTGAGCATCATATGAGGCAGGGACCTGTAAATCAGCATGGACACTCTGCATGTCTGGGAGGCTGTTGAGTCGTCTTCCACTCGTGGAGGACAGCAACTATGAATATCTTGCCCACCCAGTCCCTCCTGAGCTTCTTGCCTCTGCTTCTGTGAGGTGTGTCTTCTGGTGTAGGGCTATGCCTGAATGTTTGGAGTTGAGCTAAGTTAGTAATGTTTTGTGCTTCACATAGTCGTGAGGCCATTAACGTTACAGGAGATGAGGTGGAGGGCAGAGTTGGAGGGCATCACCAGCTTCAGGGCCCTGAGGAGGGGAGGCAAGGAACTATGGGGAGATGTGAGGTGTTGAAGCGGCCTGTGGGCTGGCTCTATAGGAGAGAAACAAGGGACACCAAGGGAGTGAAGGGAAGGGCTCTCACAGGGTTCAGGGAGGGGAGAAACGGCCGATGTTGGAGGCCCACGAGGGGGGCGAGATACCAAACAAGGAGAAGGGACTTAGAAAGAGAAAGGAGAGAAGAGGTGGGGAGAAGTAAAAATAAAATAAAGTTAGTCACACAGAGGCACAAAAATTATGATCAAAACCAAGAACACTGTTATGGTGTACTTTCGTTTAGTAAGTTATGGGATGAGGAAGGGCTGAGGAGGTAATGTGCTTTTTACTTCTTTTTAATCTTTTTTACTCTAATTGCCTTTCCTTGTCTCAGTACTTACCACCCACGTTCCGTCCTGGGATCACAACCTCAATCCTCAGTGCTTGGGGACTGCACGAAGATCTGGGTGTCTCCCCTTTTATGGCCATTGTGAGAAGAGGAGCCTAAAGGAAGGAGCAGAAAGTGAGTGGAAGGAAGCCAGTTTCTAGTTTGTTAGGTCATCTGGTATCTGGGAGGCTTAGTAGGTTAGTACTAGTATGGGGACAGTTAATCGAAGTACCTAATTTTACCAGTAAGTAATAGGAGCATATGAGTAAAAAACGCACACAAAACAAGAATAGCTTGCAAGGGGGCATGGCTGGCAGCCGACAAGAATGGCCGCTGCCTAAGAGTGCTCCCGCTTCCCCGTACAAATCTGGCGTTATCCTGTGCCATCCCATTGATTAACCCGGCTATTAAAGGGCAAGAAGACGTAGCTGGGGCTGTGGTGGCGGTCCCGTGGATTTTGGCGGCTCGAGGGGGGAGCCCCGGTCCCGGAGTTGAATGTGTTGGATCCGTAATGGCGGCCTCCCGGAGATTGCTGCCGCTGATCGAGGCTCCATGACACAGAAGGAGCAGCTGTCCGGCGGTGACCAGTAACACGCGGCGCACGGACCCCGGGAGACACGGGCTGACCTGGTGCTGGAAGTGAGTCTCGGCGCGTGTCTGCGGAGCTCCAGAGCCGGGGAGAGGAGCGTCCCGCATCTCGCGGGTGAGGCCCATACGAGGCCCCGGTCCTGGGACCCGGATCTATTTACTACTGGGCCCACTCAGTGGTGGGAGGGATCGGGCGGCCCTGGCGGGAGACGGGCCAGCCCACAATCTTCTGGATTGGTGCCGGGAGCGGTGGTGCAGCCCCGCGGTCGGGGGCGGCGCCCAGGAGAGGAGGCGGCGCCTCTTCGGCGGTGGGGCTTGGTGCGCGAGTCCCCGGCCTCGTTGATTCCAGAGGGCATCAGCTTGCATGTTAGGCACGCAGGTGCACATACAGGCAGCGAAAGGTGGAGGACAAGCCTGAATGGGACAGAAGAAGCCAGCGTGGGCGCTGTCTGAATGAGCAGCAGACACAAGGCATCCTTTGCAGGAAAGTTGCAGCGACCAAGACACCTATATAAACTTTATGAGGACGTGTGCATAAGAACATCAGATGGGCCTAAAATAAAGGGACAGCACCTGGGACTGTGGAAGACACTGATACTTGGCCAAGAGTGGGTTAAACAGCGGCAGTGAAGATCTTCAGGGGGTCGAGGCTGAGCTGAGGCTTTGAATCTTGGGCTCAATTGTGTGTGTGCGGCCCCCTTCCCCGGTGCTCTCAAGCAAGGGGAATTTGTTTTCTCCCAGACCCCATCCGGGGCGCCCATGGTCTCCCACTGGGGGAGACCTTCACTCCCACACTCCTGGGTGGGGAACGTCGCTGGCACACCAGGGTAGGTGGCATACCTGGCCCTCCAGGAATCCCAACTGGCATTGAGCGGACTCTGGGCCTTTCACCGAAGAGGAGGAGGTGCGCTCAGCGATAGCCCTCAGGACGGACAGGGGTTGGTCCAGGACTTATCGAAGCAGTGGTCTCGAGGGAAACCCGACAGGCCAGCAGCGACAGTGCTATACTCGCTGGGCAGGCGGCGGGAACTACCCGGGATCATCCTGGCCCGGTTCTTCGACTCCTGGGACTCTTCGGGACAAGAGTGGTACCGGGCGAGAGACATAGAGACCCCTGGGACCGCAATTGGTGGAGTGTTCCAACCTGCAGTATTTGGCAACGTATATGAAACGGGATGTTGAGAATCCTGGGAGGAACATTTGCGTGCTCTGGTACCTGCCGCAGGGCGGCCGGTGTCCCCCGGTGCTGTCCCGGATTTTCACCTCGTGCTAGCGTTGTCGACCTGCATTCATGGCGACTGGAGGAAGGGGCCCTAAGGCTAACGCCCAGAAGCAATTGGCCAAGTTCGCCAGGTCCAAGACGGGAGACAAAAGTGGATCGCCACGGATGGAGTCGGACGAGGTCACTGCTGCCCCCATGCAGGGAACAGAGCCCACCCTACATGATGTAATGGCGGCAATTAACGGTGTGCGCGCCTCCATAGATTCGGTTACGGTGAAGGTCTCCCTCATTAGGGCGGACTTTCGGAAGATGGATGAGAAGGTAAAGGAGCTCAAGATAGTCACCAGTGCTTTACAGACCGATACCACAGAGCTGCAGGTACAGTTGGCGGACTTGAAAAAGACACAGGAGCGAATAGCCCAACAGCTCGATGACTATGAAGGCCGTGCTCGCTGCAACAATATCCGCATTTTAGGAGTTCCGGAGCGGGCCGAGGAGCCATCAGCGGATCTGTATGTGGAGGAACTCATCCTTAAACACCTCAGGCCTAAGACTCTGTCCAGCTACTTCTCCATTGAAAGGGCCCATAGAGAGCCCGGGGGCAGGCCTAAACCTGGGGCACCCCCGAGGCCCCTCATCGCCCGAGTGTTCAACTATCGGGACAGAGACATAATCTTACAAACCGTGAGGTCCAATCCTCCGCTGAAAATAGAGGACAACGAGGTGGCCTTCTTTCCTGACTTCACGGCCAAGGTCCAGGCCCAACGTCGTAGCTTCCAGGCAGTGAAACGTGAACTGCGGGACAGAGAGCTTAAATATGCTATGCTGTTTCCAGCAAGGTTAAGAGCGGAATCGGACGTTAAAACCTGGTTTTTTGAATCGCCTGAGGAAGTGTGGGACTGGATGGAGGGATGGAATCGAGTGGGAAGACAAAGAAGAGATCATACTGGCAGACCGGGCCTGCAGAAAGGTGACCAAACTGCAGCTCAAAGTGATGATGCAGCGGAGCTAGTTGATCAGACGCGGAAGGATAGAGTGACAATCCCCTGAGGATGCCATGGAGGGCTGGTGCCCTGCTAAGTGAGTATACAAAAGGGGAGTGAGCTGTGTTGCGGGTAACAGGTTTACAAACACTGCAGTGGGTAATTGGGGATTGGGCAATGGTAACTGAAACTATTAGACAAGACTCTAGCCGGATTTGAAACGAAGGTACTACTGGGATGGCAAAACCTAATCAACTGTGATAAGAAAATGCGGGGACAGGAGTGGTCTAACCCCGTGCTTTTTCAGCATTTCAGGGTGGGATAGAGGCACTCTGCCAGGTTGGGGTGTGGGTAGTTCTAAATCCAAGGGCAGTGGGGCAGGGGAAGGGGGAGAAGTATATTTGTTCGTTGTTTTATTGGTAAGCACTGTTGGTATGTGATCCTCATACACAAAGGGGCCGAGTTGGAGAGTGGACAGGCACTAATGAGGTGGGCGTTCCAAGCTCTTTATCCGTTCGAATTGATCCGTAAACCTTGGAGATGGGTACCAGATAGCTATGGGGTGGGATATAGACCGAGTTCTCTCTGTCCGAACCTGAAATGTGAATGGTTTAGGCGACAAGATAAAAATGGGTATAGTGCAACAACATTTAAAACGGCATTCCCCCGACGTGGTTCTGTTACAAGAAACACATCTTGTGGGACAGAAGACTAAAGCCCTCACTAGGTGGGGGTACAAACTCCTGGTCCACTCACATTACACCACGGGTTCGCGGGGGACGGCGATCCTGGTAAAGAGAAGCATACCCCTTATTGTCCACAAGACTTGGACTGACCAGGCGGGTAGGTTCGCAGGGGCAGAGGCCCAGTGGGAGAGGAGGGACATTAACATAATTTCAGTCTACAAACCGCCTGCTTTGGGCAGGGCAGCCCTGTTCGAACTAGGATGTAAGTTGACAGGACTTCGAGAGGGTCCGTTGAGCATGGGGGGGGGGATTATAACATGACTCTGGACGACACGATTGATCGCAACCCACCGAGATCAAGAGTAACCTCTAGCAGGCTGATGGCTGAATTCACGAAGGCGCTAGACCTTATTGATGTGGGCCGAGTGCTCCACCCCACTAGTAATACATTCACATATTTTTCCAACGTGCACCAGAGCTCATCCCGTATTGACTACTTCCTCACACATTCGACATCTATAGGAAATTTCGCTCAGATCCGAGTTCTTCCCAGAGGTATATCAGATCATTCCCCAGTTTGGGTAGACTTCACGCACTGGGAGAAACAAGCACGCTCTACTATAGTCCTGCACCCATGGCTTTTACAAATACCTGACATAAGGGAGGAACTCCGGGTACAAACAGATAACTACTTCACAGAAAACGTGGGTTCTGTTGAATCCGCACAAATAATCTGGGAAGCATATAAAGCAATTTTGAAGGGACAAGCTTTGTCTTTGAAGACAGGCTATGTCAACAAGAAACGGGAGCTTCTGGCCCAGGTGGAGATGGACCTCCTTGAGCTGGAAAGGGAGCATGCACGTGATCCGTCAGCTGACAGATGCCACAGACTTTTAATGAAACAAGAAGAGTACCGGATGAAAACCAGAGAGCACATGATAGCTAGGTATCGCAGCACCCAACATAGAATCGGGGGATAGGACAGGCAGGACTCTGGCATGGTTGGAAGGGTGAGAGCAAGGCACGCGGTGGGTGCACAGGCTGATGAAGTCGGAGGGAACGAGTGTTACACACCCTCGAGAGATTGCAGAGGAATTTGCGGTCCACCTGGAACGAGTGTACTCTCCCTCTACCCGTTACACGGCCGACGACTCGCATCAGCTCCTCCGGGACTGTGCGGTGCCGGTCCTCTCAGACGATGACAGGGACACTTTAGACCGGGACCTGTCGGATGACGAGATTAGTAAGGCCATTGGACAGATCAAATCTGGGAAAGCGATGGGGCCCAACGGTATACCGGTTGAGCTCCTAAAAGCCACTGCCTCTCGAACCGTGCCGCACCTAACGGCCATGTACGAAGAAAGTCTGGAGATGGGCAGGTTACCTGTGGACCAACGGCTAGCTACCATTTTAGTTATTCCCAAGCCGGGAAAACCAGCAGATAGGTGTAGCTCCTACAGGCCGATTTCGTTGATTAACGCAGAGGCGAACATTTTGGCAAAAGTTCTAGCAAATCGGCTGGTGATGGTCATCACTTCCCTGATACATCCGGATCAATCCGGTTTTATGCCAGGGAGGAATACGGCCCTCAATATAAGACGATTACATAATGTGATGGCCCGCAGGAACTTTATCGCAGAAGATGCGGCAGTGCTGTTTCTCGATGCCTCAATGGCATTTGATTCAATAAAATGGCCGTACCTGTTTGCAGTCCTAGAAAAGGTGGGACTCGGCCCTAAATTTATAGCCTGGGTGAAGCTCCTCTACACTGACCTGATGGGGCAAGTAAGGGTCAACAGCTATACGTCCCGGACATTTGGCCTACAAAGAGGTACCAGACATGTCCCCGCTGATATTTTCTCTCCTTTTGGAACCCCTGGCGGCGTGGGTGCGCCGTGATGGTATGGTGAGGGGATTGAGATGGGCAGATGGAGTGGAGAATCGCATATCCCTTTATGCGGATGATATACTGCTATATCTAGCTTCCCCATACAAGTCTATACGAGTAGTGTTGGAAATCTTCACTAATTTCGGGAAATACTCTGGGTATGCGATTAACTGGCATAAATCTACTTTGTTCATGTTGCGGGGCCAGAGGTGGCGGACGAAGGGTTTCGATACCTGGGTTTTTTTTTCACCTCGGATCCGGTTCTTTTTTACAGTTCCAACTTGGCTCCACCACTGGTGAAATTGCGCGCCGACGTTAAGCACTGGCGGTCCCTTCCTCTGTCACTGGTGGGTCGGGCTGCCCTCTTTAAAATGCTGGCCCTTCCCCTGTTTCTATATATACTCCATAATTGCCCACACAAAGTCCCAGACTCCTATTGTAAAGCAGTGGAGGGCGAACTCCGCACTTTGCTGTGAGATGGGAAAGCTCCTAGGGTGGCGATGAAGAAATTGACGAAGAGCTGGTATGACAGAGGCATAGCGCTGCCGGACCTGCAACTTTACTACTGGGCGGCCCAGTTGGTGACTGTCAACCATTGGATATACCATCCCCCCGATGTCCCGGCGTTCGGCTTAGATAGATATCAGTTGGATCGATCTGGTTACCTGGGGGTCCTATACTCCATAGATAGGAAGACTAAGCAGCAACTTTTCGGGCCCACCCAACACTCGAAATATGGCGCACAGCAAATTCTCGTTTGGGGTGGGCGGGTATCCTATCTAGGGCAGCGCCACTATGGTATACGCAGAAGCTGGCCATGCTGTTCTATCAGCCTGGGTTTGACAAGTGGGACCTAATAGGAATTTCAACAGTAAAAGATCTGGTCAAACAGGGGTCGATACTCACATTTGCAGACCTGCAGAGCCAATACCACCTGGCCCAGGGAGAATTGTATAGATATTTGCAAATAAGGCACGCACTCCATTCGGCGTTCCCGACCCTAGCAGATATACCGGAATCGTCCCCTTTGGAAGACCGCTTGCTGGATGGACCCCTTCAATCTAAAGCGATATCTCTCACATATAAAAGGCTGATCAATAATTTGCCAGACACCTTCTCAAGGCTTAGAGAGAAATGGCAGGACGACCTAGGCCCGATAAGTGATGAAGATTGGCAACTGGCTCTTATGTCCCCCAGGGTGGCGGCTATCCCGCTTAAATTTAGGCTTATCCAGCTAAGGATACTTCATCGATCATACATGACCGGGATAACCCTAGCAAAAATAGGATCCAGACCTGATGACCTTTGTTTGAGGGGATGTGGTCATCAAGACACCTTCTATCATATTCTATGGAGCTGCCCTGCCTTGAGGGTTCTGTGGGAGGGTGTAACGGACTGTATGCAGACAGCCTTAGGAAAGGAGATAGTGTTGACTCCACAACTGGGGCTGCTGAATATATGGGACGCCACTGATATTGATGAAGTAGAACAACAATTCACCACACTGGGATACGCTTTGGTTAAATGGGAACTGGCAAGAGGTTGGGGTGGAGCGAACCCGCCATCCATCTCGGCGTGGGCAAAGGAGCTTGACAGATGCATGTTGGCAGAGTCAGAAGTTTTTGTGGCTAGGGGGTGCCCCCAAAAATGGGATCGGAAATGGTCTAAATGGAACAAATACCGGGGAGATATCTGTGTGTCCCCTATGAAAGATTTAGAGATGTGTAGAACGTCGGAGAGGGTGGGGAATCTGTGATATTCACCTCACGTAATGTATTCACATGCAATGTATTGATTGACTTGATAAAGTGTTGTCTACTTATTTCATATTGCTGTCAATGAAAACAATAAACAGTTTAATAAAAAATAAAAAAAAAGAATATCTTGCATAAATTGATGTTTTCATGTCATGCATATTTGTTTGCATAAGGTTGTCCCAGACTTCCACTTGTGGTGACTGGTCACAGTATTATTGTGCTGTTTTTTAATGTTTACTCTGTCACTAATCCAATAAAACACCACCACACATAGCAGTTGTATCACAAAACTACAAATGTATGCAGATGTGATCAATATACATTAAACACAAGTTACACTCTCAGCATTTTATGCTCACCACCTCATAGGAAGAAAGGCACTTTTGTGTCTCTTCAGCTTACAAGGGTCCCAGTACCTCATTTCGCGTGTTTGCACTGTGCTACGTGCAATTCGCGTAGTCCGAAGTAGCGCAAACTTCGCAAACTACGCGAGCGTAGCGTAGTGCTTTGCCCAGGCTTACACATTACTGTATTTTCTTGTAACATTATGGAATCCAACAGTAAATAAATAATGTTGGCAAGCAGCCCACTTCCCCACAAATGCTAAATGTGTTTGTTCTTGTATTTTATTTTTCAAAACGTATGCTTACCTTGTTATAATAGTGGTCGTGGAATTATTTTTACATTCTTTGTTTATGAGTTTGAGTCATTCAATTAAAGTTGCTTAAAGTCATGACTGACTGTTCAGAAACATTTGAAAATGGAATCAAGTCTAGCTAGTGAAAAAACAAGCACAAGGTCGGGCTTTTATTTATGTCCTATACAATAGTTGTTAGTCTTGTTGAAAATATTGTTGAAGGAGAAGGATATGGTGTTATATTTTATATGAAATCGTAAGACTATTAAAGGGAATTTAAAGTAACTTAAATGATATTGTTTTATCTAGCGTGATGGGTGCAAGCAGAATGCGGAGTGAGACATGGATTGGTGTATAGTGGGGCTGACCGGGGGAGGGGGGGGGGGGGGGGGGGGTTGAATGCAGTGGGACCTGGAGGAGGTTTGACTGCAGCAGGAACTCGAGGGCCCTGCTGTGGAGCAGGAAGTGTGTTTGGGAGATGAATGACATGTGAATACACTGGGAGGCTTATGGGGGTGTGCGATGATTAAGCATGTATACTGCATGTAGTCTATTTATGCTGCATGAGTTCCATGTACTGCTTCTTAGCGAAATATGTCTGCGGGTATCGCCTCTGTCTGAATCTGTGCGCGGTGGGGTGCTGGACCGAGGGGTGTTAGTATTTTGTAATGTTGTTTGATTTAAAAATCAATAAAAGAAATATGAGGAAGAAATATATATTTTTATTTAGTTATTACTTGGAAATGTATTTGTTTAGTTTAATAGTGAACTTCTTGTAGTTGCACAGTAGTATAATGTTACCTATGTTTAACCAGTGTGGACGCGTGCTAGTGGAAATGTGGGATTTTTAAATATTTATTTTTAATTAAGGTTTATGTTTTGATAGGTGCTGGAATTGGTAGACCTTTAGCTTAATTTGTTTGTGTTAATGTATAGAGGTACTATGTCGTTGTTCTGAGAGTGTTGATATTTTGTTAGCTTCATTGTATTGTAAACTGCATTGTGAATGTTTATAAAGTATTACGCTTGGGCCTGTTGATTTGTAAGATGTTTCATAGTTTGAGTTTGTTATTGTGTATAAGGTTGGGTTGTGAGAAGTATGTCAATAATATGTATGGGATGTGTTAGTCTATTCTCCGTGTTTAATAATTTTCAAGAGACAGCCATGGTAAAAGATTATGCTTAGATTTAATAGGGAAGTGTTTGATGACCTATTGCAGGTTTTCACATTTAACATGAACATAGTTTGCCCTATTTCACAAATCTGCCACCTCAGTGCACGTCTGCCTTTTACAAAGTGCAGAGTTAGAGGTATGGTACGTTAGGTATGTAATGGTAAGCTGATGCGAATGAAAGTTATGGTATGCAGTTATGGTTTGATATAAGAGGTACGGGGTGTACATTAGGTCAGGGATAGTAGGTTAGGTAAGTATGATACATAGGTTAGATCTCACAGGTTAGCCATGTTAGGTGCATTCACTAAGCAAATTTGATGGATAAAGTAGGTCAGTTGGTGTGTTAGGTTGGGTATGGTAGATAGATTAGGTATGGGAGGCATGAGTGACCAGTATAGCAGGTAGGCTAGTTGTAGTAAGTATGGGAGGTAGTTTTGATAGGTGTGGGAAGTAGGTATGGTAGGTATAGTATTAGTTCTTGGGTCGGCTACATATAGTAGGTTAGGTTTGGTAGGTAGGTGTGGTGGGATTAGATACGGTCCGTGCATACGTAGGTATGTTAGATGGTTATGGATTGTTAGGTATTGAAGGTTAGGTAGTACAAACAAGCCAGTGCATAAAGAGGGTTGACCCAAAGCCTCTTAACAAAGTTTATATTTTATAGGTTGTTTTGTGTAGTGTGTAGTGGCAATTTGGCGTCTTGCCAGACAGCTGAAGCCGCCAATAGCTGAAGCTGTACCCTCAAAGAAAACTGCTATGCAAATACTTGAAAAGATGAAGCATGTGTTGTAAGTGGTGAATTTAAAAAGCATCTACAGAAAAATATTGCACAGCAGAGACTTGTGATGAAGGGCCATTATTCTGTTTGTGACTTCTACAAGGAAGCCTGTGTGTGCTCTTTTTTTCGTGGTGAGCAAACAAGCTGCAATTCTAACAACATGATAGTAAAGCAGAGCAAAATCAAATCAATCTGCACGGGTGATTAGTGAAGAGCTTTATGTGTCTATGCGAGGGCTCGTCCTAAAAAAGTCATAAATGACAAATGTTGTCATCTCAGCAAAGTAAAGGACATCACCCCTTGTCAAGAGCCTTGGCTATCTTGAATACAGGACGGCGAGGTCAGTCCCGCCTTCTGCCTTTTTTAGTTGACCCACCTCCTGTGTTTAACTCCATGAAAGATGAGGAAACCTAGTCTAAAGGGAGGGAGAGAGCACTCATTTCAGCTGGTTTGGTGTGGAAGACCCTGGACTGATGTTTGGGGTCACAGAACGGCACAGCATCGCAGACGAGATCTCAGAAACATAACATATATCAGAATGGAGTCAGAAGCTAGTAAGACTGAGGAGAAGCAAGTATCTTGCAAGACATCCAGTTGTAAACAACCACAATGAGTTCTGATCTGGTTCAACGGGGTGTCCCACTCTTATTAGCCCCCGGGAAAACCTGGAACATTGTCCGAGAAATTAAGAAGGGAGGAACTCCGTATTTCAAAGAAACCTTGATATGGCTCTGCCTCACTTGACCTGGAAGTCAAACCCCGCCCGTAGTGTCTGGGGCAATGTGATTCTGATCTAACCCTGGAACTGACTGTCCTCCCTATATGCGCTTCCATTGTCCGATCGTCCACATCTTCCACATGTGATGTTTCCTAACCCTTGTATGACGTGTTTTCCCCAGAGACCTGACCGCCATGAGCTTGATTACATTCTATATATTGTAACCATAAACTAACAAAGAACTACCTTGTGTCCCAACACCAAACCCTAATGGGACCACAAATGGGACAATGTAACCGTCCAAGAAATGGTCTTGATGGGGTACATCACAAATGCACGTAAGAGGATGGCCACAGTGCAATTTTTGCATTTCGCTTCAACCAGCCTTTTACTTTTGTGGTAGAAGGTATGCTCGAAGCCCCTGCACTGCAAAGACTATTTTCAGAATACAGCAATCCGCCTGCTTCGTTACCATTAATAGCGCACAAATTGGATTGGGAGACTTTACAAAAACTAGAAAATGCTGGTGCGGAGGCCCACACGGGACAGCGAGCACCATCCCAGGGTGCGTAGTCACAATCTCTGCATTATGACCCATGTTGCTCAAATGGACAAGAATCACAACACCACAATCAGTGCACATTGTAGATTCGACATCAGAAAGTGAATGCTCTCATATCAATTATTGCTGCCTGCAGAAGCGTAAACTCTGCCAAGGTTACCACTGCCATTGGCAAGTTCTAACAACTCTACGCTTTATGGCCACAGAAAGGGGTGCAGAGCATTTATGTACCCCCGTGCAGTTCAGAAAGGAGAAGGAATACATGTTGTCTGTCCTCTTTCCCCTTCAAATGGCAATGATTCCCAATGATTGTATTGTGATTCGTAGTTTAGAACATGAATCGCAATGTACTTTTGTGCACTGTGAATCATCGAGACTTTAGATTCACAAAGTCAGTTGTACTTTGTATTACAAAGCCTTTTGTGCATCAGGATCTTGTCTTGACTCACTGTTCGGCAACTCACTGTATAAATATAACCAACTCCTGGTATAAAAATAATGAATTTAAGGTCAAGAAGGGAAACATTAGTAGAACAAAACTCGTCTCGCCATAAGCAAGGGATACAGACTATCTCCATGGCCCACGATTATATGCCTTAGTCCAAGAGAGCTCTCGGATGGAATTTTCTCTCAAGGCAGCCAGCCACTGGGAGAACGGCCGCTTTAGCGATCATCATTAGCGATTCTAGAACTGGGTGCCAGTATGGCCATTGAAACTTACGTAGGTCTTTGAATTGACAAAGCTAGCTTCCTTGCCTTAGGTCTCTACTATACAGACGTTGATCATGCTTTTTGTGCATTTGAACAATAAACAACAGCAAACCTAACGACACCAAAAAGACCTTAACCAAAGATCTGTGAGTCCCCATCTTTGCAGTTTTAAGTGTGACTGCAGACCGCCTTAAATTGTTACGCAGAAATATACCCATTTGCAATCTCTTGATGTGGAGATCGCTTCGACTGATGTTCTAACTTTGGTTTCAGGCTTGCACAGAACGCTTAAGCAGGCCTTCCTCAGACTTCGATGAGTGTCAAAGCATATTTTCAACCAAACAATTAGTTGTGCAACCGTCTCGGCGTAGCCTCAATACCCTGCCATTATTTAACACTCCACTTTTCTGAAGCATGATTTAAAAGGCAAATCAGATCCTGTCCAGCCATGCATCACTGTGTTGCCTTCTATACATATGGATAAGTTGACATACACGTGATGTGTTAAATACCTTGTTACTTGTTATGTTGGCCAATCAAAGCAACTCAAATGTGGGCTAGTGACTGTAAACTGCACTTAGCTATCATCCTCTAGACATTACAGAAGAACGTGACATTTTAGCTACCCCCTTAACTTTCCAGCTGTTGCAGCTGACGTGGATCAGAGATTTCCGAACATTTCATTTATATGATCTAATTTTGCTTTGGTTACACGGGTGTGACATTGTCCTTACCATATGACCTCCAATTAGTTGACATCACCAAGTTGGTGTTGAGGTACAATGGCCAGATATTGTTATATCAATTTAATTCAAGTAACTGGCCCTGGCAAAAGGTGTCTTAAAAAAATAATAATAATAAAAGCATAATTTGAACGTTTTTTTGTTTAGGTAGAAGCATCATTCGGTTTTCATGTCTAAACAAATGACTTAATCAGTGGATTAACATTCAGAAATGGAATTAAGTTGTTTGTAATTAAAGCTCACGGTTTTCCATTTATACTGACAAATAGCTGCAGATATGAATGTGTGTGAGCTACAATTCACCAGTCTGTTGACACAGCTCACTTGGGTACATGCGTCATCAAAACCCAGCAGCCATTCAAGTATGAATGTATTTGGTCAATATATCAATCAATCAATCAGGGAATTATAAGCGTGCTACTCACCCGTGAGGGTCTCAAGGCACGGCGGGGGGGGGTATGCCGCTCCGTTCAGCCGAAGAGCCAGGTCTTGACGGTCTTCTTGAAAGTGTTCAGGGAGGGGGTGCTTTTGATGTCTGCCGGTAGCTCGTTCCAGGTCTTGACTGCAATGTGAGAGAACGATCTTCCGCCTGCTCTGTGGATGCATGGGTTTTCAGCCAGTGGGAGGTTGGACTATCGCAGGTTTCTTTTGGGTACGTGGAAGTTTATTCTGTCATTGAGGTATTTGGGTCTGTTGTTGTGTAGGCATTTGTAGGCGTGAGTGAGGATTTTGAAGGTGACTCTCTTCTCCATGGGGAGCCAGTGGAGTCGCCGCAGGTGTTGGCTGATGTGTTCGTGCCGGGGAATGCCGAGGACGAGTCGCCGCGGTGTTCTGTATTGTTTGGAGTTTGCGGAGTAGGGACTTGTTGATGCCGGCGTAGAGTGTGTTGCCATAGTCCAGTCTGCTGATGATGAGTGCGTGGGTGACTGTTTTCCTCGACTCGGGGGGGATCCATTTGAAGGTCTTGCGGAGATTGCAGAGGGTGTTGAAGCAGCTGGAGGTGACAGCGTTGACCTATCTGATAGAGACTACTAGCCGCAGATTCCTTCAAGGAGAATTATCCCCAGGCGTGGGACTGGATCCGGAAACTTTTGCCACAGCATCCCTGTGCATTGGGGCGGGGCAACATCACGCGACTCCGCCCAGGCGTCGTCCGCGTATGTGACGTCAGCGGGGTCACATAAGACCCGCCTGGCGCGCCTACATCAGTTTTTTCCTTTTCCGCGTGCAACGCGGATCCGTTCCTTGCTGTGGGCCTGTTTAAGGCCCCCCTTTCTTCCATTCTTTTTTGGTGGGAGCAGTGTGCGAATGCCTTCGGGCTTTAAAACTTGCATGTTTTGTGGGCGTCTTATGTCGGCGATGGACCCTCACCTCATTTGCATGTGGTGTTTGGGGGAGGATCACGGCACCTCGGATTGTGCGGCGTGCCAAAAGTTGAAGCTGAAGTCGCGGCGGGAGCGCCAAATGAAACTTCTCTCGGCGTGTCTCTCCATGTCGACGTCCTGCCCTCGGTCTGCTTTGGCGGACGGCTTCAGGTCCGGCCATGGTCGTCGTCCTCGCCTTTCTCCAATGTCACGTGAGCGCCGCTCACCGTTGGGTAAGTGTTGCAGTTCGTCCCCGGGGGCTGGTTCTCGGCCTACCGGGAGCGTGGACTCTCCGCGGGTGATGCGGCCCCGCGTGTCGTCCTATCCACCATTTCCCGGTGTTGGGGCATCGAGAGTCCAGATGGAGACTTACGCAGCGGCTTTGCAGGCCTCGCTGGCGTCTCCTCCTCCTTCCCCTCCTGGGGCGTCGGCGGATCCCTTGCCTTGCGCAGGGCTCTCCGCGGCGCCGCCGGTGGCTCCGGCGCCGACTGGGTCGGATCCAGGCTTGGAGGATGTGGCGCTGTTGGGGTGCGGCTCCTCTTGGGCACCTCCTTCAGGCCACGGCATCTCTGCCTCGCCGCAAACCCCCGCGGGGGTCCCTGTGGTGTCGCGGGAGGTCGCCGGTGCTCAGGTCGCATCCCCGAGGCCCTCTCGGTCCCTTGGCAGGGTGGTCCTGTCTAAGGCCGAGGTGACGCCGCCACGGCGCCGGCAGCACCTGGACCGTGCGGAGCCACAGGGGTCAGTGGCCCCTCCTAGTCACGCTCCGGGTCGAGGTCGAGGGCTGACCCCTCGTCCTTCTCTGGGCCCCTCTGGTACCTCCTCACAGGCGGCTGCCTCGTTGGAGGGCGAGTTGGAGGTTGTATCGTCCCTGGTGCTGCCACAGGGTTGCCAGGCGACCTTCGCCTCCTTCTGGGCCGCAGCCGGCGGAGGGCTTCGGGCCCCTCCCTGGGCCCATCCTGTTCCCCCATGCAGGTGGTTGCCGCTCCGGGGTCAGTGCGGCTCTAGTTCTACTCCGGTCCCCGCTCCGGTCTCCGGTCTCCGGTGCGGGGTGAATTGGAGGTCCCTTGCCCGTCGACTCCGGATGGCGCCGGTGTCCTGCCTCAAGCTGCGGACTCAACTGCTCCACAGAGTGGTCGTACGGCGGATTAGTCTTCGGACGCTCCTTCTTCTCCGGAGGCAGGCTGCATTTTGGTGTCCTCCCCGGAGACTGGTCGCCGTGTGGTGTCTTTTTTTACCGGCGTCGAAGGGTGGCTCCCCGCCTTTTCTGCGGCAGGGGTGCCCGTCGGAGGAGCGGCAGGTCCCTCATTCTTCGGCACCTCCTGACTTCCAGGTCTGGCCCTTGCCCGCCCCACTTGGCCTCGGGGACGGCCGCCTTAGTTTGCAACTGTCGCCCACAGAGGAGTTGCTTTCTCCACCGCGGGGCCCTACGGATGCGGGTGCGGTCTTCACTCATGCGGTGTCCATGGCTGTGGGCATCATACGCATGGGTGACCCGGTGGCTCACTTTCCGGCGGACCATCTGTTGGAGGTCCTCCACCAGGGCTCTGGTGGGAGGGAAATCTTGCTTCCCTTTGAAGGTTCGCTCCTTTCTGCCTTGACAGGGGCTTGGAGGCGTCCTGCCTCCGGGGACCCGGTGCCTCCGCATCTTCTGCATCGGCACCTTCCGACGCCGCGTGACCCGGCGTGCCTGTCCATTCACCCCTCAGCCGCCAGTCCTCTTCTGCGGACTGCTTTTCCCTCCCTCCCTCCCATGTAGGCTCCGCCATCCAGGGAGGCCAGCTGGCTGGACACTTGGGGACGCAACATTTTCGCCTCGACCAGCGCCGCCTTGCGGGCCCTTAACACCGTGTGTGTGCTGGCTGGGGCCTCCTCCTGTTTGTGGTACTCGGCTAAGTCTCTGGGGTCTGCAGCGTCCCAGGAGTCTGCTCAAGTGGATTTGCGGCACCAGTCGTTGGATGGCCGGGAGCTTGCGGCATTTATTCTCCGCTCCGCTCTAGACGTCTCTGACGCGCTGGGCCGGGCCATGGGTTCCTCAGTCGCTCTCTGTTGCCATGCTTGGCTTCGGGACGGCGTCTTCCCCGAAAACATTCGGGAGAGGCTCATTGATCTCCCATTTGATGGCAGTCGGTTGTTTCATGCCCCGGCCGACTCCGCCATCCAGAGGCTCTTGGCAGGGCTCCGTCCTCCTCCTCCTCCATCCCCTCCTCAGTGACTTCTGAGTTAGGGTTGCCTTTCGGTCTTCTTAGGCCGGCGGTTATGGTTGTGGACAATGTTCCCTCTAATTATTTTCCTCTATATGTGGCAAAGTAAGGTCTCTGTGCGCTGCAGCCAAGGCTATGTGCGCCAAGAACCCGACCGCGCGTGTAGACCCGGGCTTTAAGTTGAATGAAAAAAACTAGGGGGGTTTATCAAAGGGGCGTGACCGATGCAATTAAGGGCATGGCTTAAAAGCAATTAAGCGAAAAATCTGTGCTTAGAATAGTGTGCCACCCGACTGATATTTTGCTTCTTCTGTCATTGCATCCAGATCAGTGGTCGAAGTGGGGAAAAAAAAGTAGGGGAACTGTGGGCGGAGAATCAGAAGGCGGGAATAACCTGATGATTGGATCAGTGGGCGGAGTTAGAGGTGTGGCCAGGATTGCAAAACATCCCAATCTTTAGTATTTGTTTGGCATTTCACTGACCAGTTACAGCTTATTATGCTATGTAATTCAACCAATGGATACACATGATTATTTAACGATTAATATGAGTTATTGACATTAAAATAAATTGACAAAGTGGTATATGTTTCTAATCACAGAATGTCACAAATATGCTTAAAAGTGGAGGCACAAGCCATTTGTTTCCGAGCCATGGATTTTCTGTTGTCAGCAATATACACAGAGACAATCAATTTTACGTGTGTAAATCACTGTATGGGAAATGTTACATAAGACAAAGGACTACAAGGTGTAGGAGTCACATGACAACCATATTAGTAGGCAGTATAGTTTAATAGTGATTGATCCGGAGAAACACAAACTCAGAATTTAAAACTTAATACCATGATTGGGGGTCACTTTAATAATCGTTATTGATTTCTATCCAAATGAACACTTTTTGCAACATTAGGATAATCAAAGGCTTAGGGGAAAAAAACCATAAAGCTCTAGTTTATACCTTGCAGTCTGTATGCAGCTCAAAGATGAAAGTTAATAGCTCACTGTTC
Source organism: Triturus cristatus (assembly GCF_964204655.1). Lineage (NCBI taxonomy): Eukaryota > Metazoa > Chordata > Amphibia > Caudata > Salamandridae > Triturus > Triturus cristatus. The sequence continues at coordinate 60,699,844 of NC_140595.1, forward strand.
TTTGTTAGGATTTTAACTTATAAACTTCAAGTAGCAAAAGAATCTTACTGACAAAAGCAGTAACCCACTGACCTATTTACAATATGTGCGCTTTGTGATGGGCATGGTACATGTTCTTAGCAGCAGGCACATTAACCCTCTGCGCTATCTATGCTGAGGAATTACCTAGCACTTCCAAACCTCGTGATATTTGGGGCCCGCTAACTGCATACCTGTTGACTGTCACTGATGTCTGATTGCTCATGTCATTAATGTACTGTAATCCTCCACTGCCACATTGTATACCTGATTGATTACTATCAAGTGTTTGTGTGTCTACGATTGTCATCTAATTCATTGTCGATGTCTCCTGCCACCCCGAGTGTACGAACTGTTAATGTGTCATCAATTGCTACAGCATAACCATCTGTATGTGTTCTTTTTGAATCTGAAATTGAAATAAATTAATTTAAAAAAAATTAAAAAACCTCTGCGCTATCTTTCCATGAGTCAAAACTTCCACTAGACAAAACTCCAAACTCGCTCTAGGAAGACTTTTATTCACCGGAGTTATCATGACATTTTTATTATTGCCGAAAATTGCTGTAGGCCAGGAAGGAGGCAGCAAGTGCTTTTAAAACCACAATATACAACGCCCCCACTCAAAGTCAGCACCTGTTGCGGTCACACCGGTCGTACTGCCCTAGAGCCAGCTCTTCTCCGGGGATCCTGTGACCTCAGTGACAGAGTCACTGTTGCTCTAGGGTCCGCTACTTCGCAGGCCTGCCTGCAAGACTGGAGGTGAACTTCAGTATGGATTGTGGTGGGTAAACCTTCAAGGTGAACCCACACTTGCCACTGCTAGGGTCCACCTGCTGGTGTTAAGACACCAGGGCGTTTCCGGATTTGCAGGGCCTTCTAAGGTCTAGCGTGGGAATGTGCTCCCTCAGGAGAGTGGTCTGGGGGACTGCTCATGAAGGCTGAACCTGGTTCCCCAGTTCTAAATGTGGCAGCTCTGCCCCCAGTACTACATCCGCTCCCTCTCTGAACACCATAGTGCCCCACTGAGAGAAATTCACACTGCCTTCAACTACAATCCAATTTGACCTGCTATAAACAACTGGATGCGACTCAATTCAAATTACGCACTAGGCAAGAGCAATATACTCCCTAAAGGAAAAAGTAACAACGTCCTGGAAAAAGCAAACACTCATAGGGAATGAAAGATTAAATAAAGCATGCGAAATGTAAGCAGGAACAACATGGTGAACTTAACGCTTTTACACTCACTATTCAGAAATCAGTGAGTGCTTCTGCCTGAAAACTACAGGGCCCAGAAAGGACCCATTTCAATGTCCACTGCTTATATGCTCACAAAACATAAGCAGTATGGTTTAAAAAGACCACATTCGTGAATACAAAGCCGCCGTACACATTTTGTTTTCCAATCCACCCATCAACCAGGTATTGCAGTACCTCCAGGTTTGGAGCACTTCCCCACCGAGGGGAAAACAGCACTTGACTGGCAAACTCAGTAAAGTGACGCTAATGTTTTTGGGGTTTGAATAAAACCGATCTGGCCACTTTAAGAACACTCCGTCTTGCTTTGTTTAGTTATTGATTTTTCATATTTTGAACCTTTTATTTCCGAGGCTGCACTTTGGAAAAGAAAAATGTCAAAACGGCATTTCCAGCAAAAGTGGTTTTTCTTTTTTGCATCCATTTCACAGGGGAACAAATGAACGACAGGAAGAAAGAGGGTGAGAACCATTTCTTGAGTCATGGTTTTCGGTAAGTGAGGAGGAGCTAGACAGACAGAGAGGGAATAAGAGTAAGAAAGAGGTGGCGCAGCTGCCAACGTCAGTGCAGAAGCGGACATCTTCCTTGTCTCGTCTGGGCAGGAAGCAAGAGACCTTCACAATGGCCTACAATCAGCCCGCAGTCGTGTTTCATTAAGACAAGACATGCATCAAGTCCAAAAGCACGACGTGTAAAGCACACGTCGTGCTTTTGAACTTGTTGCATTTCTTCTCTTAATAGATGCGCGGCTGGGGGCTGATTGTGGGCCATTGTGAAAATATTTGTTAATTGCAGCGCATGACGGTGTTGCAATTAACAAATATTTTCACAAAGGCCTACAAAGAGCCCTCAGCAGCGCTCCATTAATAAAGAAATGTGGCAAGTGCAGCGGGCATAGGCTTCCCGCAATCAGCAAATTACCGTTTTTTGCGCCGCTCGCTATTTAAAAGCGTGCGGCGCGAATGCTCACCCAGGATGAGCGCACTTCAGACTGGACACTGCGCGCTTGGCGGCACAGAGGTGCGCGCGCGCGCACAACTTTCAGGGAACACTGGTTATGGAGTATGTTTTTTCTGGCCGATTACGTCCTTCCTTGGGACTTTGGCACTGTTGGCTGCTGGACAGCCCATTGTTGTTGTTGTTGTGTGTGAGTTCTGCAGGAGTTGTTGCACAGACTTGGCCCTGAGATTGGGCCTTCTGCTTTGCTTTGGCTGCTGTCAAGCCTGTTGCGGGGATGTATTTTTCCCCGTGGTTCTTTTGTTTCTTCCTCTGCTGTGGAAGTTCTTCCAAAGAGGGTTCCCATATATTTTGGGACGTGCCCTATGTGGGGTTATGGTAGCTGTCATATGGCTTGTGCTCTGCTGGGGGGTTCTGGTCGCCTTCGGGTACCTGTTCTCCTTGGTGTTTCCGTAGGTTGATTTGCTTCCTGAGGTCGTGTGCGCGGCCACTCATGGTGGTGGCCCGGGCCTCTCCTCCTCTCCCTGCTTCCGTTCTGCGGTCTGGGATGTCCCTTACTAGGCGTTGCCTACTTGGTCTTCCTGGGGCCTCAAACTGTTTTTCTTGCTTCTGGCCTTGACTGCCGGCATTGTTCTGGCTGACAGGCTGCTCTCCATCTGGAGTTGGCTCGCCTTCTTCTCCCTAGTTTCCTTGTGCTCTCTAGGCTTCTTCTTCTTCTTCTGTCTTCCTGTCTTGGCATTCGACGGAAGCTATGCTGCCTTGTGGGGGAGTGAGGTGCTTCGGCCTCTCAGCCCTTGCCCTTGGTTCCTCTGCTGTGGGTGTATGAGCCTCTTCAGCCTCCTTTCCCCCTACCTCCCCTTGGAGTCGGTGTTATGCTGCCCTGGGATCCTCTCCTCGGGATGACGATGATGCTAGTTATGGGTCCACCTCCCATCCGTCCCCAGTCCGGTGTATGTATAGCACTCTCGGACTTGGGAGACAGGTGGGCGAGGGAAGGAAGGGTAGGGACCGCGGGGAAGGAGATCTGAAAAGAGAGAAGAAGAAGACCGGTTACTCCAAGGCGGTCTTTTCGGGTACAGTTCCCCCCACCCTGTGCCTGAGGCCACGGCTCACCTGAGCTCTATTTTCCCCCTGCGTGGTATTTAAGTTTCACCCCAGGACTGCTCAGTCCCGTGCGTGGATAGGGGAATGTCTCCAGGCCTTCCGTGGAACGCGGAACTGGGTCCGGTGTCTACCTCGTTCCTTCACGGGTAGCCGGGTGGTGGGTCAAGGGTCTCGAAAAGGAGTTCGAAGGATTCGAGGTAGGCGCTTCCACTCTACGCCTCTCTGAGGTCCAAGGGCGGAGGAGCGCTGGAAGTGCTCTGGCTTTCTACCGTTCCGTCACGGAGAAGCCCAGAGCGCACTATGTCTATTCCTAGCGCTACGACGTCACACCCTCAATCCTTGGGCGGAGGAGCGCTAGGAGCCGGATCGGGATTCTCCCGAGCAGGGAGCGAAGGAATAAGCAGGGAATACGGTGAGGAAACCCGGCGCTACTACGTCACGCCCGGAATCCAGGGGCGGAGGAGCGCTGAGAGGGCTTCTCACCTGAAAGCTGGAGGAGGTCTCGGTCACAGCACTGGAAGCCTCGCAGAGACAGGTCTTCGGTAGAGCCTACAGCGACAGCGGCGAGGGAGGGCCACGAGGCGCTGCACTTTCCGAACACTGCTAACGTTACCTGATTCACTAGGAAGCGGGAAGTCCCTCTGGAAACGGAGGAAAGCGGGTAGCCAAGAAAGCGTCCGTGTTCAAAACGTTCAGCCTCGATGAATGGAATCATTGGCCCCGCCTCCTGGGAGGAGCCGCGTTATGTGCATTCTGGAGACCACGTGTGTCGGCGGTCTCCGGGGACTCTGGATGTTGGTGTCCTAGCGCCGCTTGGGTGCGGGGCGCGATTCGAATCATGACAGCACACCCCTCCTCACACCAGCGCCCCAGCGACCGCCAGGGCCCCCCGGCCTAGAGGGCTCGCGGCGGTGGAAAGCCGCGACCAGACGAGGAGCATGCACGTCCGAAGCTGGTTCCCAGGAGTCCTCCTCCGGGCCATACCCCTTCCAGGCCAAGAGATACCACAGCTTGCCCCGCACCACCTTGGAGTCCAAGACACGTCGCACCACGTACTCCTGGTCCTGGTGGACCCACACAGGAGCCGGCGCCTTCCGAACGGGACACAGTGATGGTTTGAGCAAGGACACGTGAAACACCGGGTGGATGCGCAGATGAGGAGGCAATCAGAGCTGCACCGCCACCGGGTTCACGTGTCGCACCACAGGGTAGGGACCGATGAATTTAGGATTGAAAACGCTGGGCCTCCGGAATCGGATGTTCCTGGTGGACAACCACACTCTGTCCCCTCTGTGGTAAACCGGAGCAGGTCGGCGATGTTTGTCGGCTTGGGCCTTATACCTCCCTTTTGCCACAAGGAGGTGAGACCGAGCTTGTCGGAGAGCAGTGCGGATGGTACCAAGTCGTTCCTGGAGATCAGGAAGGGACGTGCTCTCCCGAGGGAGTAGGAAAGGAATGAAGCGAGGGTGGAACCCTGAGGCTAGGAAGAAGGGGGTGTGACGTGTAGCGGAGTGTTGTGCGTTGTTGTATGCCACTTCCGCCACCCAAAGCAAATCCACCCATGAGTTCGCCGCCCGGTCCACATAACAGCGCAAGTATTGTTTCAGCGTTTGGTTAAGCCGCTCGGTTTGGCCATCCGTCTGCGGGTGGAAGCTTGTGGAGAGGGAAGAGCGGATGCCGAGCTGTTCACACCACACCTTCCAGAATCTAGCCGTGAACTGGGAGCCTCGGTCAGACACTATTCCTAACGGGAGTCCATGCAGTCTCACCACGTGTCTCAAGAGAAGAGACGCCAACCCCCCGGCTGACGGTACTCGTTTACAAGCGATGAAGTGGCCCATTTTGGTGAGGTAATCCACCACCACTATGATGGCGGTGCATCCCTGGTCTTTGGGTAGCCCCACCACGAAGTCTATCGAAATCCTTTCCCAGGGGTTCATCGGCGTGGGGAGAGGCATCAGGAGTCCTTGCTTCCTCAGGTGGTCGGATTTCATTTGCGCACATATTGTGCATTGCTGGACCCATCGCAGCATGTCAGGTCTAACAGAGGGCCACCAGAATTGTCTTAGCACTCTTTCCAGGGTCTTGGTCCCTCCCATGTGCCCCGCACAGGGCTGTTCGTGGCACCAGGAGAAAACGGTCTTGCGAAGCTGGGGCGTGGGTACCAAGAGTTTGGATCCGCACAGGGGAAGACCCTGATGGAGGCGCCATTCCTTATGGCTCTTCAGCCATGTGGTCCAGGCGAAGGTGCGGAGTCCTTGTTTCACCTTCTGGAGGAAGGAGTCGGTCTCTATCCGACCTATGACCAGGTCAGGAGAGACAAGGGACTGTTCGGGGTTGCTCCTGGGAAGGTCCCGGGTGTTTAGGCGGGATAGGGCATTGGCCTTTCGATTGAGCGCTCCAGGACGATAGGTGACCAAGAAGTGGTACTCAGCAAAGAAGAGCATCCACCTCTGTTGCCTGGGGGAGAGGTGTCGGGCCGATCGTAGGAATTGCAGATTCCGATGGTCCGTATACACCGTCACTTGATGTCGGGCCCCCAGCAGCCAGTGTCGCCATTCCAGAAATGCCTCCCTGATGGCGAGGAGCTCCTTCTCCGCGATGTTGTAGTTGAGTTCGGCTGGACTCAGCTTCTTGGACATGTAGGCGACCGGGTGGAGCGCTCCTGTGTCGGGTTGTCGTTGAGACAGGATGGCTCCGACTGCCTCGTCCGAAGCGTCCGCCTCGACCAGGAAAGGCAGATCAGGGTCCGCGTGTCGCAATAGGGGAGCGCTGGTGAAGGCTCTCTTCAGATGATCAAACGCTCTTTGGGCTTCTACCGACCATATAAAGGGAACTCCCTTCCGCGTTAGCTTGGTGAGTGGCGTTACCACGTGCGAAAACTGATGTATAAATCTTCGATAGAAGTTTGAGAAACCCAGGAAGCTTTGAACGTCTTTCACTGTTGTGGGCCGGGGCCATTCGGCTACCGCCTGTACTTTACGCTCCGTCATGACCTGCCCCTCTGGCGTAAGGAGGACCCAAGGAATTCCACCGAGGTGACATGGAACTCACACTTGGTGAGCTTGCAAAACAGGCGGTGTCTTTCCAGAGCCGTCAACACCTTTTGGACGTGACCGACGTGTTCTTCCTGATTAGATGAAAAAATCAGGATGTCGTCGATGTAAACTACGACATATCGGTCCAAGAATTCCCTCAATACTTCGTTGAGGAAGTATTGGAATGCGGCCGGGGCGTTACACAGCCCAAAAGGCATCACTAGGTATTCGTACAGGCCGAACCGTGTTTTAAAGGCAGTCTTCCATTCGTCGCCCGCACGAATCCTAACCAGGTGGTACGCCCCCCGGAGGTCCAACCGCGTGTAGATCTTCGCCCCCCGTACTTGTTCCAGTAGTACCGGTATGAGGGGCAAGGGGTATTGGTTCTTGACGGTCTGGGCGTTGAGCGAGCGGTAATCGATACAGCATCGCCGTTCGCCGTTCGCCTTGGGAATAAAGAACAGGGGTGAAGCCGCTGGTGAGCTTGAGGGGCGAATGAACCCCAGTCGGAGATACTCGTCCAGGTATGCTCTTAGGTGGTCGGTTTCCGGGCCCGTTAAGGCATATACTCGGCTGCTGGGCAGTTCGGCTCCGGGAACCAGGTCGATGCGGCAGTCATACTCCCGGTGGGGTGGTAGCTCCTCGGCCTTTACTTTATCAAAGACCGCCGCGTACCTGGCATAGCACTCTGGGAGAGCCACCTCCTTCTCTGCCGCTGTGGCCACGACTTGGGAGACCCTGGTTGTTTCTTCTTCCGGGGTTCCTCGGAAGCGGCACTGGGTCTGACAATAAGAGGAGTCGAAAGCGATGGAGTTGGAGGACCAGTGGATGGTTGGTTCATGTCGCCGCAGCCAAGGTAACCCTAGGATGAGCTTGCATCTAGGTGCATGGATGATGTTGAGGGCCATCCATTCGCCATGGTCTTCTCCTATGGTAATCCATAACAACGGGGTTATTTGTCGAATGGGACCGGAGTCCAGCTCCTTGCCGTCTACCGCATATACCATTTCGGGCACAGGTTTCTTGCGCAAAGGTATTCCCAACCGTCCTGCCTCGGTTATGTCCATGAAGCATCCCGTAGCTCCCGAATCGATCATGGCCCTTACCGCCATAGGATCCTTGTCTAGGGTTACCTGTATGGTGAGAAACAGGTGATCGGGTTCTTTGGTACTGTCTGCTTCCAGGGAAGGAATGAAGTGACAGCTTGAAGGCTTCCTTCCCAGATCCTTCAAGCACGTAGGTTTCCCGACGTCGTTTCTCCCGCTCCGACTGTAGCTAGGCTGGCTTTAGGCCTGTTGTTCTTGGGACGAACCGGACATTCACGCAAGAAATGACCCTTCTTGCCGCAGTAGAGGCAGAGGCCTTGCTTTCGGCGGTGATCACGCTCGGTCAGGGTCAGGGACGCTCTCACCGTTCCGATCTCCATGGGATCACCTCGGGACACTGGTGACTCCGACATCCGAGGAGTCTCACGTTGCAAGGGGTGCTTGTCCCTTCGCGTATTCTCCCCTTTTCTCTCCCGAAGCCGGTATTCCAGGCGGGAGGCCAGCTCTATCATGGCAGCACAATGGACTGGTTGTGGGTCGATCTGGGCGATGACGTCCTTGAGGTCCTCCGTCAACCCGCGGTAGAAAATCGCGGTCTGTTTGGACTCCGGCCAGTCGGTTTCTGCCACCAACCGACGAAAGCTGTTCACGTACCCCAAATAGTCCGAGCTGGTTTGTCGTAGGTTAAGGAGGTCCCGATCAGCCGAGAAGGTGTCTGCCCGGCGGTCGAAGGTTTTTTCAAACTCCTGCCGGAAAGACTCCCAGTCGTAGAGGAGTGCATCATCTCTTCTTACTAGAGGTACTGCCCACTGGGCTGCCTCTCCGGTTAGGTACGATATCAAGAAGGCCACTCGAGCCTGGTTGGTGACGAATAGTTTCGGTTTACAATGAAAGTGCAGTTGTATTTGGGTCAGGAAGACCTGCACCTTCTGTATATCCCCTTGAAACCTTTCCGGTGGGGCCAGGGGTATTTGTGTGGGCATCTCTACCACTACCGGAGGGACAGGGGCCGTTTGGATTGGACCGGCGTCGAAAGGGTTGCGCTGAAAGCGGTCCAATCGTGAATGTAAGGCTACGGAATCAGCTCTGGAAGCTGCTAACTCCAGCTGCACTTGGGCCAACGCGGCTAACACGTCATCCAAGGTAGCCGCCATGACCAACACCACCGAAATCAGGAGGAGGATATTTCGTGGGCCAATGATTCTGTTATGCTGCCCTGGGATCCTCTCCTCGGGATGACGATGATGCTAGTTATGGGTCCACCTCCCATCCGTCCCCAGTCCGGTGTATGTATAGCACTCTCGGACTTGGGAGACAGGTGGGCGAGGGAAGGAAGGGTAGGGACCGCGGGGAAGGAGATCTGAAAAGAGAGAAGAAGAAGACCGGTTACTCCAAGGCGGTCTTTTCGGGTACAGTTCCCCCCACCCTGTGCCTGAGGCCACGGCTCACCTGAGCTCTATTTTCCCCCTGCGTGGTATTTAAGTTTCACCCCAGGACTGCTCAGTCCCGTGCGTGGATAGGGGAATGTCTCCAGGCCTTCCGTGGAACGCGGAACTGGGTCCGGTGTCTACCTCGTTCCTTCGCGGGTAGCCGGGTGGTGGGTCAAGGGTCTCGAGAAGGAGTTCGAAGGATTCGAGGTAGGCGCTTCCACTCTACGCCTCTCTGAGGTCCAAGGGCGGAGGAGCGCTGGAAGTGCTCTGGCTTTCTACCGTTCCGTCACGGAGAAGCCCAGAGCGCACTATGTCTATTCCTAGCGCTACGACGTCACACCCTCAATCCTTGGGCGGAGGAGTGCTAGGAGCCGGATCGGGATTCTCCCGAGCAGGGAGCGAAGGAATAAGCAGGGAATACGGTGAGGAAACCCGGCGCTACTACGTCACGCCCGGAATCCAGGGGCGGAGGAGCGCTGAGAGGGCTTCTCACCTGAAAGCTGGAGGAGGTCTCGGTCACAGCACTGGAAGCCTCGCAGAGACAGGTCTTCGGTAGAGCCTACAGCGACAGCGGCGAGGGAGGGCCACGAGGCGCTGCACTTTCCGAACACTGCTAACGTTACCTGATTCACTAGGAAGCGGGAAGTCCCTCTGGAAACGGAGGAAAGCGGGTAGCCAAGAAAGCGTCCGTGTTCAAAACGTTCAGCCTCGATGAATGGAATCATTGGCCCCGCCTCCTGGGAGGAGCCGCGTTATGTGCATTCTGGAGACCACGTGTGTCGGCGGTCTCCGGGGACTCTGGATGTTGGTGTCCTAGCGCCGCTTGGGTGCGGGGCGCGATTCGAATCATGACAGTCGGTGGGGTTCTGCTTGTGGGGGTTCCCTTAGCCTGGCAGGGGCGAGGTTCTACCTAGTCCACAGATGTGGTCCCCTGTGGGGCCCTCTGCTCTGCATTGGCTGGTGGGGTCCTTTCGCAGACCCTCCTTCCCCAGGGGTATTGCTAGGGTATCTATTCTACGTGAAGGAATCTGCGGCTAGTAGTCTCTATCAGATGTACGAGTTACTTACCTTCGGTAACGATGTATCTGGTAGAGACGATTCTAGCCGCAGATTCCTTCACGACCCGCCCTTCCTCCCCTATTCAGCGAGGACCCTTGGGTTGGGCTTTGGTACTCGCCTCCCGGGGGGGCTGTGTTTCCTGTGAGTGCCTTCCTTGTTCTTGTCGGGTGGCTCCGGCTGGGGGCGGTTCCTTCCTCCCTTGATTCTTTGGAGGATGGGGTTTCAGTGCGCTGGTGCCCTGCTGCTCTGGCTACTCCAGGTTGGGGGGGGGGGGTTGCTTCTATCCTTGTCCTCCCTCCCCTCCCTCCCTTCCATTGCTGTCCTCTGGTTTGAGGGTCCTCTGGCCATGTCTTGCCCTTGTCCTTGTGGGTGGTTGCCCTCTAGGTTGGGGTGGCTTGGTGGTTTGTTGTCCCTGTCTGTCTTGGGGCTGGTCCCCTTCATTGCTCAGGATGAGGGGGTGGGCTTCCTCCATGCGCCATGACTGTGCCATGACTTATGCCTGTTTTTCCCTTCGGGGCACAGGGATGGGAGGTTGTCTATGTGTGGGCAGGGTGGCTGCACTGGTTTCTGCTTGTTCTTCTTTCTCCTTTCCCTGCCCTTGGGGTCTGCGGTGTTGGCACTACCCTGGTGGTGTTGTTAGTCACTATTTCTTTCCAACTTTTCTGCTCTCGCATACTGTTGCCATGCTCCCACAGTTTTTTATCTGGTGATTCCGCATTGTGGTGCGGAAAAGTTCTCTGAAAAAAACTGACGTAGGCGCGCCAGGGTGGGTCTTAAGTGACCTCGCTGACGTTACGTACGCGGACGACGCCTGGGCGGAGTCGTGTGATGTCGCCCCGCCCCCGGCGCGCAGGGATGCTGTGGCAAAAGTTTCTGGATCCAGTCTCACGCCTGGGGATAATTCTCCGTGAAGGAATCTGCGGCTAGAATCGTCTCTACCAGATACATTGTTACCGAAGGTAAGTAACTCGTACGTCGGTTCATGGAGAGTGAAGAATCAAGTAAAAAGATGAGGTTTTTGGCGTGGTCTGAGGGGGTGGAGGTGTTTCTGAGGGCGGTGGGCCACCGGTTGTTGTCCCATGCTGAAGGGGTGGTTCCAAGGACGAGGACTTCTGTCTTCTCTGCGTTGAGATTTAGGCAGCTGTTGGTCATCCAAACTGCGACTTCTTGCATTCCTCTCTGGAAGTTGATTTTTGCTGTGGTGGGGTCTTTGGTGAGGGAGAGGATGAGCAGGGTGTCGTCGGCATAGGATACGATGTTAAGGCTGTGTTGTCGAACGATGTCTGAAAGGGTGGCCATGTAGATGTTGAAGTGGGTCGGGCTCAGAGATGACCCCTGTGGGACTCCGCAGGTGATTTCTGTGGGGGCGGAGAGAAAGGGCGGTAGTCTGATCCTTTGGCTTCTTCCGGTGAGGAACGAGCGGATCCAGTGTAGGGCAGTTCATTGTATGCCGGCGTCGTGTTGTCTGGCGGCTAGTGTGCGGTGAGAGACGGTGTTGAAGGCTGCAGACAGGCCGAGGAGGATGAGGGCTGCGGTGTGGCCCTGGTGCAGGAGGGTGTGGATGTCATCTGTGGCGGCAAGTAGAGCAGACTAGGTGCTATGGTTGCTTCTGAATCCGGATTGGGACTGGTCGAGGACGGTGTGCTCTTTGATGAAAAGTGTCAGTGTCCTGTTGACTGTTTTCTCTGCCACTTTTGTCTGCGAAGGGGAGAAGCAAGATGGGCTGGTAGTTTTTGAGGTCGTGGGGTCGGCCGTGGGCTTCTTGAGCAGGGCCCTGACTTCGGCACGCTTTCAGTCATCTGGGAAGTTGCCTGTTTTGAAGGTGGTGTTGATGGTGTGTTGCAGTTGGGGTGCGATGGTGTCTGCGGCTCTGTGGTAGATGTGTGGGGAGCAGGGGTCAGTGTAGGCCCCCGAGTGGATGCCTTTCATGGCCGCGGTGGTGTCCTCGGTTGTGATTGGTGTCCAGTTGGAGATGGTGGGCTGGCTGGTGCCTTGGGGAGGTGGGGGGCTGGCTGAGGTGTCTTGGGGGTGGTCGATGAAGTTGTCGTAGAGTGTTCTGATCTTGTGGTGGAAGTAGGTTCCAAGCTTGTCGCAGAGGTCTTAGGACGGGGTAATGTCTGTGGCTTCGCTGCGTGGGTTGGTGAACTCCTGAATGACTTTAAAGAGTTCCTTGGAGTTGGTGGAGTCGGTGAAATATACTAATTGCAGCTTCATTTACTCACAACAGCCGAATTAAATATAGATGTATGCAGATAAAATAAGCAAAAAGTAAATATGGATAAGTACCTAAGGAAATGCTTAAAAAACTAAATAAATACTGTAAAACCAGGAACACTGTTCTTTTAATTAAAAAAATTACAACACCAGAATATTCATCAATACATACAACAGAACTACGTTGAAATAACAAGATGTGCACATGAATGGGCTATCTTATTAAAAAATTTGGATACATTCTGGAAAATCTGACTTCTTTGGAAATGAGGAGAAATGCAGAATGGGCTCCGGTGAAGGTACAGGGTATACATTCTCCAGCAGGGCAAGGGTACAGTTTCACTTGACCTGAAATGGTCCCGGAAGCTTTCAGCTTTTTCGTCATCAGTGATGTAGTCAGGAGCTCGCTATGTCGCTGAAAGACTTCGGCGACGAGCATGCGTCATCCTTCTCCGCGCCTCACACTATACACAGTGTTGGGGCCAATTTACCGCTGTACGTAGCATATCTCTTATTATAGCTATTTAACAGTCAGGAACACTAGCTCAGCAGGGAAATAATGGTGCAAGGGAATACAAACTAAGTTAAACTAATCCAAAGTCACTGTGGGAAGCCAATCTTTGCCCAATTACCACTTTTCTCGCCTTCGATTGGCACAAAGAGCCCTGAGTGGCTCCGGCCTACTTCCAGGCAAAGACGCCGGCGCCTGCCTACAAGCCTACAACTGTGCACTAACCCTTAAAACTTCATTATCTGGATTTAAACTGCTTTTATGCCAACAACAAAAAATGTGTCTGTGTGTGAGTGTTCGTGGAAGAGTCATTTTAAGGGAGTGGGGCTGAAAGAGGGAGGGATTGTGGTCCAACGCGGAGGCCATTCAGCGATCACCGTGGAAACCGGTGGCTGTGAATGGACACCGAAGATTACCACCGATTAGACGCAATATGTAAAAAGTGGAGGCCGTTGCGGAGGCTTTTTGTGTGCGTTTGTGCGACATTGAACGGAAGAAAGGGAAGCACGGGGAGGCGGGGGGAAAAAAGCCCGGGCAAAAAAAAAAGTTCATCACCTTCGAAATTGCTGTCATTATTTCGTTTGACTGTTCTCTCCCTTCTGTTCGCTCGCAGAGAATACCCGTGGTTACATAAGCAGGCGTTGGTGTAAACAGAGAGAGGTCAGGCTAGCTGCTCCGGGATAAAATGGCGTCCAGCCCTTGTTTTCAATGGAGGCTGCGAGACCCCTCTCTGACAGGAAATGCTGCAGGAGAGGAGAGGCGCGTGTTCATCCCATCGCAAGGAGCTGCAGGGAACTCTGGAGCGCCTGGCCCTTGTTTTAGGAATGCAGAGATTTGTATTACTAATGCATTGAGTTGTAAACGTAGGCACCAGGGACTCGAACCACAGGTGCAGGACCTATTATTTGCCCCGGTTTGGTCTCTAATTGGAGCTGTCCTTCAAGTGGGTGTCTGAGAAGTGCCAACATTAGACAGAACCCCTACACCTTCACAGCTATAGAGTTTAAATGTCATTTATATAGCACTTACTACCCCTGATGAGGCGTTGAAGTGCTTTACTTTACTACTAGTGCATGCTAGCCGGGAGCCCAAAGTTTTTTTTTTTAAACTATTTTTATTCATTTTCAGAAAATAAAGGACCACATGAGCGAATACGCGAGGCAACATCAAATACAAAGTGTGCAACTGTAAGCCATGTATAATTCAATGAACAACAAATCGAAGGAGGGGTCATAGCAGCCAAAATACATCATCCAGTTATATCAAGTCAACCCACATAACATACAAAGGATTTTAAAAAAAGAAGGAAAAGAAAGACCAGAAATACAGGACTAATACGTAACTGAATCATTAGTATATAGAAAGTAAGGTCGCTAGACCTTGATGGTTCGTAATCGTAAAAGGAAAATATGATGACTTCCACCGTCCCGTGAGTGTCGCCCAACAATGTGGATGGAGCAGTAGGGGAGAAGGCGCGATCTGGTCAAGGGAAATAGAGGGGGGAGGGGGACGCAGGAATCAGAGGGAGTCTGCTTTCCCGTATGTCGCAGATAAGGGAAATACCAGAGGGAGTTATAAGTGTGGGGGAACATTTAGGGGAGTCCATATTTTTCATGTATTACCTAGGGAATAGTGGAGGGTGGTCATGAGGGATGTAAGGAGGAGTTATGAGACTGATCTGTAAGAGTCAATAAATAGGCGCATAATGGTTGCCAAATGTCTTTCATTCCAGAGGTCGGTGGTTGAAGAGGTGCATATAGTTCGCTGGTGGTGTCACAGTGTGTCAACCTGGGGAGCCAGTCCGTGATGGTGGGGCTATTAATGTGCCCCAGTAAATTGCAACTTCACGTTTGGCCAGTAGAAGGTCGATTGACGAGAAGCACCTAATGGTTTTTAGGAGATCCAATACATATCCCAGTAGAGCCCGCAGAGGGTCTGGAGCCAGATCAGTCCCCAGCATTCGGGATAGCTTATCGAAGATCTCACCCCAGTAGTGTTCTACGGTGCTACAACACCTAGCCATGTGGCGGAAATCCGCATCTGGAGTATGAAATTTCAGGCAGTCAGAAGAGCGAGTCCGATCGTATCAGTGTTGATCAAAGGCAGTCACGTAGGCGCGCCACAAACATTTTAAATGCAGGAGTTTTGTGCTGATGGTTGGGTGATACCAGTCTAGTCCGGGTGCAACATGCAGTCCACATTGTATCCGTTATGGGTATTCCCAGGTCGCATTCCCAATGGGATCTGAGCTTCTCGTCGTGTGTAGGAAGCAGTGCCATGCTAGCATGATATATTTTAGGTACCTATCGTAACCCATCCAGATCACTTATAATGAGTGTGAGAGGGGAGAATTCATCCGGAGTAAGTGGACTGGTAGATATGATGGAACACAACGCAGTGTGCATGCAATGCATAATAAAATGGCCCATAAGCAAGCAGCTCTAAAAGGTGGATCTGTGGAGTGTGTCATAGTATGTCCCTCCGGAAAAAGATCGCCAAACGTATGCAGGTTATAGCGTGATAACATGCGCTTCACCAAAGTTTTGCATGTGATGGGGAGCCAAGGGTTATCTGCCAGGATCAGGCCTGGGGAATATGGGAGGGTACCTCCCAAAAGGCGCTGGAGTGTCCGCCACGCCCATCAGGTAGTAAACATAGTTTGAATGTCCATAGGGTCCAAGGGTAGAGAGATGCAAGAGGGGTGGGGGAAGCGAGATCTACCTCTGGTTTTATGTAGCGCAATCGGGCGTAAGTATTTTACCAGTGATGAGCGTACTGGCATTGCACAACCAAATAATAGAACTGGAGATGGGGCACTCCAAACCCGCATTTTTCATAGGAGAGCACTAATGTGTCCCAAGTAGCACGAGGCCGCTGAACTGCCCAAATTAGTTTAAGGAGTAAACTATGCATGGTGGAGAAGAACGTGTTGGTAAGCGGTACGGGAATATTGAGAAACAGGTATAGAAAACGGGGAAGTAGCACCATCTTTACAATCGCAATTCTTCTGGCCATTGAGAGAGGCAACCGGATCCATTTATTGATTTGCGACAACAGTGTGTCAATGGCGGGCCATATTTGAGTCTCTCAACCTGATCTCTACCTGAATGGATAACTACTCCACGCCGTCACCGCTCTCAAAGGTCTTCGCTCACTAAAGTTGAGAGGCTGAGCACCGCTGGGCACAGGTGAGGGGAAGGCTGGGCACAACACGCAATGCCCCATCAATACCCCAGGTGCTACCACTTAGGACCCTGGAGCCCCACCCGTCACCGCAGGTACAGACGTCAGAGAAAATGAGTGCGAACACCCATATAACGTTGTAGGCAGGTGGCGAGGGAGAAAGACAGGTCAACATTATGCAACATTCATGGGGTAGGAGTGCCAGAGACACCACGGGAACCGGCCCAGCAACAGGCATCCCCAATGGGTGCAGTAATGCAGGCGGAAGGCGGCAGCTAGAGGCGGGGCGATGTGTGCCAGGTGGGGTGCAACAAACAAAGCAGGAGAGTATGAATCCCAGGCCACGTAGGGCAATGGAAGCAGCCACACGGCAGAAGTGGAGGCTCCGTACTTGTAAAATTATGCCCAGGGGTCTTTAGTAGCACTGTTGTGGCCTAGGCAGGGACAGGTGCGGCCCAATCCATTTTGTATCAGTGGGTGATCGCAGGCTGCAGTGGCAAATGGGCTGGAAGTCTGAAGCGCCTGCGTGCCGGCATGTGGTCCAACTTCAGTGTGACCGCGGTCTCCATTACAGCTGGCGGCTGCCCCCCGAAGAGTCCAGCAACGGTGAGGAAGAAGGCGGGGACCGCGCAGGGGAGGTGCAGGAGGCGGCGGCCAGCACCTGATTCCCCCCATATGGCTCATGTCACCGCAGGGCCTCGGGATATTCCGGACCAACCTTACCTCCCAATGGGGTAGCTCCAATGAATCAGCGCCTCACCTGCACTCCCCGCCACCGCCCCAGTCAAGTCCAGATTGTGCCTCGGGCAGCAGCCAGTCCAGCGTCGCCACGCCCCCCCTTCCCCCGAGCCCAAAGTTAGCTGTCAGTACATCCATTAGTTATTGGGGTTAGTTTTGCATGCTTATTCCATGCATTGACTCCAGTTTGTTTGTGGTACATTAGTGACACAGATGTGATCATTATAGGGGGCTATAAAAGAAGCAAATGCTTGCATGAAATAGATATTGTTATGGTTTCCAAAAACAGCTTAAGACAATAAGGCGTGGGATTTAGTGTAACTTGATACAGCAGAGGCAGACAGAAGGTAGAAGGAAGAAGAGGTGCATTTAAATAAATAAGGAATGGAAATAAGTTAAAGTTTGATGGAAGGCTAATTTTTCATGCAGGATTTTAAGGAATAAAGCAGGTGGAGAATTTGTACATGCAATTTGTGGATGCAAACCTGTTTTGAAAAAAAACTTTTTAAAATTCTGCTCCTAAGGACTGCAGCTTACAGTCTTTCTAGAGGCACTTAATAAGTGACACGGATACTGCCCACAGTGGAAAAGGAAGCTCAGAATCGGGTGAGGATTGCTGTTCTGGTATCTTCTGGACTACCACTCCTAGGTACAGCCCACCTAATGGGCTCGAAGTGATTATCACTCCTGGCTACAACTCGCCTAATGGTCTGTAGTATCCTTTCACCCTGGGTACAGCCCACCAAAAGATCAACTAGCTGTCGCAACTACAACTCGCCACCAGTTCTACAGGGAGAAGACAGTCACCTTTAGGATATCAACTCTCAGTTCCCACACCAGCACCATACACCAGCACATCAAGCCACTCTGAGTCCTTTTTAAGAAGTCGGGATCTTCTATCACCAGTACACAGATGACACACAGCTGTTTCTAAAGGGCTCCTCACAAGACGATATCTAGCTGCTGGCCACGACCCTAAACTCTGATCACAACTGGATGACCTCTCGTCACCTACAGCTAAACCCTTTTAAAACTTAATTTCTCCTTATCTCCCCTTCAAAATGCACTCCTCTGCTGCAGTCCTGGATGAACACACACAACAACTTCAACAGTAAATCCATCATTGTTGACAGTGCCGAGTCTCTGGGACTCATCCTAGACAAAAGGCTCAACCTATATTCCCAAATCGGCACCATGGCCAAAAGCACTCCCTATCAACTACGTCTTCTGTGGGGAATCTGCCGGTACATCCCAGAACAAGATCTTAAATCTCTTGCTCATACGCTTGTACTCTCCACAAAAGACTATAGTAACTCTCCCCTGACTGGTCTCCCCAAAACCCATCTCACCCCCTCAAAATGATTCTACACTCAGCAGCACGGTTTTTCTATGAGGCCAAAAGAAATGACCACATTACCCCCATGCTGATCGCTCTCCGATGGTTGCCAATAGAAGCAATGACAAACTACAAGACTGCCTGCATCACCCATAAAGCCCTGCACACAGACACTCCCTGTTACCTGACGGACAAACTCAAGCTATCAAGCGGCTGCGGACCACTGTGAAATGCCAAAGCAATGGTCTTTGAATCCCCATCCTTTAAAAGGAAACAACTGATGGCACAATGTTTCTTGGAAGCGCAATCAGAATCCGGAATTCTTTACCTTCAAATCTGCGCACAACGACCACACGGACGACTTCCAAAACGGACCTAAAAGCCCTTCTCTTCCAATGGTATTTTAGTTAAAACAATGCAATCAGGTTTCGGCACAGACCTCTATCCTACCTCAACCTTTTTATAGCTGTATATGACCTCAACCTTTTATAGCTGTCCACGGCCTCAACTTTTGTACAGCTGTATACGGCCTCAACCTTTTTATAGCTGTATACGGCCTCAACCTTTTTACAGCTGTATACAGCCTCAACCTTTTTACAGCTGTATACGGCCTCAACCTTTTTACAGCTGTATACGGCCTCTACCTTTTTATAGCTGTATACAACCTCAACTTTTTTACAGCTGTATACGACCTCAACCTTTTTACAGCTGTATACGGCCTCAACCTTTTTACAGCTGTATACGGCCTCAACCTTTTTACAGCTGTATACGGCCTCAACCTTTTTACAGCTGTATACGAGCTCAAATTTTTTACAGCTGTATACGACCTCAACCTTTTTACAGCTGTATACGGCCTCAACCTTTTTATAACTGTATACGACCTCAACCTTTTTACGGCCATATATAGCATTTGTACACTCTGTTTTACGGCTTTTGTACATTCTGATTTATGTAATGATCTGCCTTGTTGTACTTTCAACCTTTGTATTGTCTATCTTTAACCATCTGTAACTTCCATGTAATTAAATATTTCTCCTGTAAAGCGCTCTAGCACCTTTGAGTAATGTCTGCGCTATATAAATACGCATAAATAAATAAATAATGACAGCAGCGGAGCAGGAACATGCTCACACTCTTACAAAGAGGTTTCTCAGGAGTTTTGTTAATTTTTTGATTAAGAATGTGTTAATGATCAAATCCTAATAAAATGCTGCTAACACTGAGTCAACTAATGATGAAAGAAAGCAAGAAAAGAGTGAACCAGGCGAGCAGATGTGATATCATTCCTTAAATATTTGAAATTACCATTTCAAATGTGTTCCTCTCACCCCGAGTAAACTGCCAGGCATTTGAAGTCTTGCAAACAAAGAACGCAATTAAGATTGTTTTAAATTATTAAAAGATTGTCAATTAGTCAGCTGCTGACTGGTGGAGAAGAACTGCTAAGGCGGCCTCTGCTGACAGGGGTGTCCAGCTTCGGTCCGTGAGGGCCGGGGCAGAGTCATGGGCCTTGGTATTCATAAACCTTTCTTCAACCCATCCCTACCCAGGGTACCGTTGGAGATGTACTTCTGTAGAGTACACAGAACATTAATGTGCCCCAAAGGTTACCAGTTAGAGAAGTCTACAGCATAAAATACAACTACTTTCCGTTTTCACATTCCTGCGCATGTCCTGACTATTTGCTTTTTGAATTTATTTTTCTGTATTTTTAATGCTTGTGGTCGCAGGGTCTTCTGTGCACACCTGGAGGTCAGCAAACGCCCCCTGTCCAGAGTTGTGTTAACGGTGAGGGTGTACAGAGCACGGCAGGGGCCGTTGTGTGACGCGAGGGGGCGGAAGGTGCAGCAGGGGGCGCCACCGGTCGATAGGCGCCGGTAGGTGGGCGGATGATGGATAATTAGTATTGTGCCTGGGGGGGCGGGGGTGGTGGGGGCGGAGGTGGCCGCGGTGAACGAACATACAATGCCCTGTGCCTTGGAACCCTCATGAACTTGGCTTCTGGGAGCAGCGTCAGCACTTGACCCGAAAAGTGACGTGCAAAACATTTAGTCTCACAGTGCATTACATTGTAAATATATATATTGTGGAATGGTGATGTAAATGGTGTGGCTCGCACTGTTCCCATCACTCCTGGTGCCCGTAATCTGGTCTCTGTTGAACCCCCCTACCATTCTGATGTACAGCACCTTATGTATGAGATACCCCTGCCACAATAAAACAGTTCTCAGTTATGTAGCGCTTCGAAATTAGATTGGAGCTATATGAAGATATGGAGGGACAGATTAAGAATTAAACATTTTAGCTTTGGAAGCATGCGTCACCACCAGTGGACAACACTGTAGCATTACATTATGGCCCATGGTCGAGAGCTATACTGGTCGTTGAAGGCCCTGTACATGAGTTAAAGGCCTGACCCATTGGTGAAGGCAGTTGAGGATGGCAAAGGGTCTTTAACAACTACTAGAACATTGGAATGGCGGGAGCTCCATTGAAGACAATGGAGTGATCCCTGCTTCTACGGGCCGGTTAAGGCCCGCAGAGCAACATTCCAATGTTGTCACAAAGGCCTCTCGGAGCTCGAGGGGAGCATCGAGAGGCCCTTGTTTAATTTGTTAGAACATTATGCCTTCTAGTGACAGAATGTTCTAATAACCTTATAGCCCTTCGTAGCAGGACGATACCGGCTATTAAAGTCCCGTTCCCTTGTTAAAGTCCCTCGCCTTCGGCTCGGGCCTTTAACGCGGGAGCGGGCCTTTAATAGCCGGTATAGCCCGCTACAAGGCTATAGTATAGCCCGTCCCAGAAAGAACCCGTGTCTAAAAGGTTGGGGGAGAGGATGTAGCATTACCGCTAGAGCTGCTGACTTTGGAGCTGGGAAACTAGGTTCGAGTCTCGGCATCGGCTCAACATCCTGTGATTCTGGGCAACTCACTTAATCTCCTTGTGCCTATCAAGAATGAATGTGTCCTTGTGTAATGTAACTGGTGCTCATGTAAAGCGCTCAAATACCTTCGGGTCGAGTTTGCGCTATATAAATCTGCAAAAAGGTTATGTCTTAGATGGGACTTCTTGAGCGAATCTAGAGAGGTTAACACGCATGTGCTTTTCAAATTTTATTACATTGCAGCTGGGTGCAACAAGTGTAAGAGTCGGATTGGGCAGGCGTCTGTGCTGAATGATGGTAATATAATCTCTTTAGAGACCAGGACCTTTGTAGGCTTTGTCCGTTTTTATGAATTTTCAAATGTTTTTTCACCCTTAGTGTGAATCAACAGTAGAATTTTATGAAATTATATTATTTTGATAGATAGATAGACGGACAGACAGACAGACAGACAAACAGACAGACGGACGGACGGACGGACGGACGGACGGATGGATGGATAGATAGATAGATAGATAGATAGATAGATAGATAGATAGATAGATAGATAGATAGATAGATAGATAGATAGATAGATAGATAGATAGATAGATAGATAGATAGATAGCTGGGAACGAAAGCACAGCTTTGTATTATTGTGCTCAAATATTTGCACTTTACAGCGACAGCAGGTACAACCAGATTGACAAATTAGAGAATTTAAATTCTTTTAAAAATAAATCCATATTATGCATAGACCTTAGACCGAATCTGCTTTTCTGTAATTCTTGTATATGTATATATATATATATATATATATATATATATATATATTCACTGAAAAAACCATAGGTTTCACACGTTATAGTTAGCGGAAATTTTACTGATAAAAAACCAATGAAATTCCCCCGTTATAGTTAGTGCAGGAAACTATAACTCACGCGACCGCAATCCTCTGCTGATGCTAATACTGTATTTAGACACTTATTTGCCCATGTCTTCTTCCATAAATTTTTAGCGATACATATATTACAAATATTTTTTTTTCATAAAGACACATATGTCATCAGCAGAAGATTGCGGTCGCGTGAGTTATAGTTTCCTGCACTAACTATAACGGGGGAATTTCATTGGTTTTTTATCAGTAAAATTTCCGCTAACTATAACATGTGTGAAACCTATGGTTTTTTCAGTGAATTTGCAAGGTTTTTTAAATGCTAATTCCTAACTATAACGTGTGTGAAACCTATGGTTTTTTCAGTGAATTTGTACGTTTTTTTAAATGCTAAGTTACTTTACGCCATTCGTGGCGTGCGCGCCCACTTAACGCAGTTCGTTCCGTGCGCGCACGGTGCGCTTCGCGCACGCACAGTGAGCACGCGGTGCGCTTCGTGCACCGCGCGCCCACTTTACGCAGTTAGTGCCGTGCACGCACGGTGGGCACGCGGTGCGCTACGCGCACCGCGTGCCCACGTTACGCTAGATGGGCCATGTACGCACGATGCGCTTCGCGCACCGTGCGCACATGGAGGACATATTATGCGCTTCCTTGTGATAGGTAATCTGTTGACATTTTTTTGGGAAATGCTGTGCTCTTATATGCCATGCACAAATGGTGGCCTTCGGCCACCATTTGCACACGGGGTGGAGAGAGTGGGGTTTTTTTTTTTTAATAATTATTTACCGTACGCGTACGGTAAGCGTAATCGGCGAAATTTTCGAAAAATAAAAAATTACCGTTTTTTGCCTTGGGGGATCTTTGAAGACTCAACTAACATGGTTATGTGCATGGGCGCTGTCTATACAGCCCCTTTATATGTTTTTGGCATTTGTTTATCAGCTCCCCCCTCAGAGTGCGAGAGAGAAAATGGCGGCCGCCGCTTCCTGGTTTCGACCGATTCGAATGTTTACTAAGATCTAATGGCCAATCAGAATCGCGCTCGCGCACGCCACCGTACGCGTACGGTAAGCGCACCGTAAGCGCACCGTAAGCTGGCTCAGATATATATATTGATTTAAAGGCTATTTTCTCAGAATCTACTGAACAGATTTACACCAAACCTACAAAAGGCACTTCCTCGACCTGAGGACTACCTCTCTGCCAAATTTCAAGTAATTCTGTTCAGCCGTTCGGGCTGTAGCTGTGTCTAAAGGTCCTATGGAAAAATGCATGGGAAAAACGCGTTTTGGGACCCCCCTTTTATCTCAGCCCCCGCTTGACGAATCCCCCCGAGACTTTCAGGGTAGGAGCGGAGCGTAGCGCCCCACCTATTTAGAAAAATTCGCAAGGATTCGTCGACCGACGCAAAAGTTATTCAAAATAGAATGTTGCGGATTTCCTATGGAAACGTGCTCCTAACTATAACTACCTACTGGCGACCGCCAGTAGGTAATATATATATATATATATATATATATATATATATATATATATATATATATATATATATATATATATATATATATATATATATATATATATATATAATCTATCCAGCACATTCCTTCGAGCAAGGGAGCCCCCGACCCTGCAGGGCGGCCTACAACAATGGGCACGGAGCAGCCCATCAATTAACAAAACCACACAATGAGGCCCAATACTGGAGACATGACATTTATTCAGAGGCACAGCAATGCATCGCGTTTCCATATATATATATATAGGGCTTTAAGTGGGCCAGGTCTCACCGATGCTGAGCAGCGGCAGTTTTTTAAAGGGGGCAACGAAACGGGTATCTATCGGGCTCTTTTTTGTGCCCTGGCACTGGCTGTCCCTTTTCTTTCCGGACTGCAGTGACAGCAATCAATCAATCAATCATTTGTAGAGCGCACTACATACCCGCGAGGGTCTCAAGGCGCTGGGAGGGGGGGTGCTACTGGTCAAACAGCCAGGTCTTGAGTAGCCTCCTGAAGGTCAGCAGGTCTTGGGTCTGTCGTAGGCTCAGTGGGAGGGTGTTCCAGGTCTTGGCGGCGAGGTGGGAGAAGGATCTTCCGCCGGTGGTTGTTATACGGATGCGAGGGACGGTGGCGAGTGCGAGGTCGGTGGAGCGGAGCTGGCGGTTGGGGATGTAGAAGGAAAGTCGTCTGTTGAGGTAGGCTGGGCCGGTCTTGTGGCGTGCCTTGTGTGCGTGGATAAGGAGCTTGAAGGATATCCTCTTGTTGACGGGGAGCCAGTGCAGGTTTCTCAGGTGGGGGGGTGATGTAGCAGTGGCGTGGTACGTCGAGGATCAGTCGTGCAGAAGTGTTTTGGATGCGTTGCAGACGTTTGATGAGCTTGGTCGGGGCTCCCGCGTAGAGGGCGTTTCCGTAGTCGAGTCTGCTGTTGACGAGGGCCTGGGTGACTGTTCTTCTTGTGTCTGTCGGGATCCACCTGTAGATCTTGCGGAGCATGCGGAGGGTGTTGAAGCAGGAGGAGGAGACGGCGTTGATTTGCTTGGTCATGGAGAGCGTTGAGTCGAGGATGATTCCCAGGTTGTGTGCGTGGTCGGTGAGTGTCAGGGCTGCCCCTAGTGCCGTTGGCCACCAGGAGTCATCCCAGGCTGAAGGGTTGGAGCCGAGGATGAGGACCTTCGTCTTGTCCGTGTTCAGCTTCAGTCGGCTGATCTTCATCCAGTTGGCGACGGTCTTCATTCCTTCGTGAAGGTTGGATTTGGCGATGATGGGGTCCTTGGTGAGGGAGAGGATCAGTTGAGTGTCGTCGGCGTAGGAAATTATGTTGAGGTCGTGCTGTCGGGCGACGTGTGCGAGCGGGGCCATGTACACGTTGAACAATGTCGGGCTGAGGGAAGATCCCGGGGTACGCCGCAGATGATCTCAGGGGCTTCGGAACAGAATGGGGGGAGGCGGACGCTCTGTGTTCTGCCGGAGAGGAAGGAGGTGGTCCATTCCAGAGCCTTGTCTCGGATCCCTATGGCGTGGAGGCATGCGCGTAGTGTGCAGTGGCAGACGGTGTCGAAGGCGGCGGAGAGGTCCAGGAGGATGAGGGCCGCGGTCTCACCGTTGTCCAGCAGGGTCCTGATGTCATCGGTGGCGGCGATGAGGGCAGTCTCGGTGCTGTGGTTGCTGTGGAACCCTGACTGGGAAGGGTCCAGGATTCTGTTTTCTTCAAGGTATCGGGTTAGCTGTCTGTTGTCGATCTTCTCAATGACCTTGGCCAGGAACGGAAGCAGAGAGATGGGCCAGAATTTCTTGAGGTCTCTAGGGTCTGCCTTGGGTTTTTCGAGTAGGGCGTTGATCTCGGCGTATTTCCAGCTCTCTGGGAAGGTCGCGGTCTCGAGGTAGAGATTGATGACGTTGCACAGATGGGGTGCTATGGTGCTGCTGGCTTTGTTGAAGATGTGGTACGGGAGTGCGTCTGACGGGGAGCCAGAGTGGATTGTGCTCATGGTCTTGATGGTGTCATCGAGGCTCACGTTGGCCCAGGCTAGCAGGGGGTCGTGGTCGATGGTGTGCGGAGAGTCTGTTGTGTTGATGTCATCGATGTGCGCTTCTCACACTGCTAACTTCTCACTAGTGGAGAAGTTACGGCATGACGTCATGCCAGGTGAGCGTTGTAGGGGAAGGGGAATCCTTTAAAGAGAGTCATTTTCTCTCTGGATTTCCCTTCTGTTTTTGAAACTCAGGAGCAGCAACATTGTCGTGGTGTCACCAGGGCTTTAAATTGAAGCTTTTTCAATATTTTATACAAGCCATAGTTGCTGCTTATTTATCTTATACAACTAACAACCATTGACAAAGGCAATAGTCGTGACTTGTGGTAGGTATGTTACTTGTTGTATCATAGATCTGGATGCAATTAGAGAAACAGCAAAATACCAGTCGGGCGGCACACTATGCTAAGCACAGATCTTTAGCTTACGTGTTTTTGAGCCACACCCTTAATGACATTGGCCACGCCCCTTTGAGAGACCCTCCAGTTTTTTATCCCACTTAAAGCCCTATATATATATATATATATAGATATAGATATAGATATATGAAACACAAAGATTTCCAGCCTTCCTTCGGACTTCGTCCACCAAGCGGTGTTGGTGCAGGCAGGTGGGCGCTGGACCCGCTATTATCATAGAACGTCCTCACGCATTTCCATACATAAGGAGAGCCCCACTCAGGAATTGTGGAAAGAAAATACTTTAATGACTGATGCGTGTCAACCCAACGGTCTTTGTCAAAGTCACTTCTTAACCCGGAAGTGGTCGTGCTTAAATGCATTCCAAAATTGAAAAATAAACATAGAAGACATATGCAGAGGTAGATTTGCAAACCCTGTGCACAGGAAAACAGACTATTTGTCAAGTCTCCAAGCAGTTTAACAGAATTGACCAATGCTTAAATTAATTATCCTCGTGCCACAAGGTACACATAATAATTAATGTACACTTCATTTCATTTTGGCAAGCAAAAATGTCAGTAATAACACTGCCAAATTAAATCAACATTTGGACATGCAGCGCGAATGCCACTGAATCCACAGTATCCACCCGATAGGCAAGTGCCTACGAAATACATTATAATAATTCTCCAAACAATACTCATCGCTAAGCGAGATACAAACAATCTTAAATGCAATGTTAACTCTTTAATGCCAAAGTCAACATCTCAACAATCCCTTGCATATTTGCGCGCTGCCTAAATAAGTAAGAACACATGGCGCGAGCTTTACCTCATATCACGCGTCTCTGCCGAATAGGCAAGGGCCTGCCATTTCCATTAGAAAGTAGCTAGATAGATACTACCGCCACCGACATAAAGCAATCCCTGTACTGGTTGCATCCTATCCCTACCTTACTTTTGCGTGTTTAAAACACAGGGGGGGGGGGGGGCAAAGAACACACCAAACATAAGCCAAACCCTAGGTGCTTTAAAATCGGATTTCAGTCACACATCCCTAATGCAGCCGCATTGGAGGGAAAATGTATATCTAAGTTACTTAAAAAGAAGGAATGGGAGAAGGGGCTGGAGTGGGGGATAAGAGATGTAGCATGATTGCAAATATATATACAGTGTCCAAATACATGGAAGGGCGTCACGGGTATATTGAATCATCTCTACCCTAGATGCACGTGAAGGTCCTCCTCATGGTATCAGAGACTCTGGAAATATGCTTCTTTCCCTTACATGTCTCATTGGAGATTTTAATAACTGCACTTTGCCCTCATCCTTTGATGAACTTAATAGTTGTGTCCCTACAAGTGTCTCTGTCAGTCACGCCTCGAGTGAAGCCACGCAGGCACTTCAGATTTGTTTTGGGTGCTTTTTTGGAGGGCCCAGCAGCTGTCGTGTGCTGCTGCTACACTGCTCCATCCAAAGCGATTTCGCGCACTCAGCATTTCTTGTTATTATTTACCGATCTGAGTGAAGTCTTCCATCTTAGATCGGTCAATAAATACAAAGGAAAGTGGCGCCCGCGTTATTCCGCAGGTGTGTGCGTGTGTGGTGACGCATGCACGTGCCCACAGAATGACACAAAGAGCAAGAATGGCTGAGTCACTGCATTTTTTTGTTGTTGCTGATGCTGTGCAGTATTGGCAAACGGCATTGATAAAGCCAATGAACCTGAAAGGCGAGACCTATTGGCTTTGCCATTGCTTGTTACAAATTGCGCACTGCATCTCAGAAAAACCCTAGTGGGCGCTATTATTAGTCGAGCCACAAGCGAGGCATCATTCAAACACAGCCCATATGGAGCGTGTTATCTTTTTCAACAGTGAGGGCTGCCTCTTTCACACGTGCCTGGTTTATTTATGGCGTTTTCTTCTCAGCGTGCGGGTGTGGAGCGAAGCCTGGAAACAGAGCAATTATACATTTAAAAAAAAGGTCAGACATCTGTTTAGGATCTCAGGTGCTATGTGATCATGGGAGCAAACATTCTCTGAATTGCTTTAAGTGAAACCAAATCACGCAACTACGTGTAAAGTGGATGTAGAATGAAATCTGTCCATGCCTGACGTGCAGTGGAGCAGGCCTCTGTCCAGCGCAGTGGCATTTCAAGATGGAGGCGCACTAGCTGAGGTGCATTGTGGGGGAGCGTCGTGGAACTGGCTGCCCAGCGCCTACTCAAAACAAGTAATTTCTTAAATCGACACCCTCGAACAGTATTGTGAATTCTTAACTACATCTATGCAGAAACAGTTCTCGTTCATAATTGTTCTTCATGGACAATGTGGAGGTGGGAGAGAAGAAGCAACAAGGACAATGAGAACAGAGGATGAAGAAAGAAAAATAGTATGGCAATCACAGCATGAGCAGTGGAAGAACACTAATCAAAATGAAACAATCAGTACTTGGTCCATGCTCCAAGCGAAAGAAGAGGTAGTGAAACCGGCATGCACTTGTCTTTTAGGAGGCACCATATAAGAGTGACAATTAATCCAGCAAATTGCAAGCAATGGGCAGGGTCCAAGCCACTTTTAGTAAACAAAATGTCTCACAAGCAACAGCGCTTGCACGCTACCTCAAGCGAGACCTAAAAAAAGTGCCACAATGCACAGGATCACGAGTGCCACTTGGTACCGTTGGTAAGAGTCAGTGTCTGCTTCTCCTGATGGACAGCTTCCACTTTGCAAATTTATGCCGGCTTGTATGAAAAGGAGGTATTCTTTCAATGGTTTGCGATTGTAGAAGAGGTTGTAAACTATTGATTCATACCCCTGATACATACCCTTGGAAGTTGCAATGAAGGGCAGGGCTCGTACCTTTTTAGCTCCTTTTTCCTGTAATTCCCAAAGAGTCATAATGTAAATGTAAATGTAGTTGAGCTTATATAGCGCACAGCTACCCGCAGTGGGTTTCCCGGCGCTTGCTTAGGGAACCCGTCCTGGTATTCCCCTGTGAGATAGCAGGGTATCCACAAGGTGAAAGTCAGGCATCCCGCCGCGAGGGGCCGTTGTGGAGATTAAGCAAGCTATTGCCCAGAGTCACAGAGTGTGAACCCATGAGTCGAGGAGGCACCAGGGCGAGAATTAACGAGTCCGTGGAATTTTTAGCCCAAGACCCGCCGTGGCGGGGAATTGAACCCTGGTCCAGGACCGATCTCAGCTTCCGGGTCTGCCACCTCTAACCCCTGAGCCACACTTCTCCACATGAGGACTCTGAAAGTCACATAGCCATTTGCGATTATTAATGTCACTTTTTTACATTGCAGTTTGTTTTATTGCAGGTGCAAATCGTGCCATTTCCTCACACTTTTGCAAGAGCAAAAAAAACATACCAGCACCTTCGTAGACTTTATCTGTTTTTATGAGTTTTCTAATGTTTTCTTTCATTAGTGTGGAACAAAAGTAGAATTTTATAAAATTATAATATATCGATAGATTAGATAGATAGATAGATAGATAGATAGATAGATAGATAGATAGATAGATAGATAGATAGATAGATAGATAGATAGATAGATAGATAGATAGATAGATAGATAGATAGACGGGCGGGCGGGCGGGCAGAGAGACATCAAATACATGTTCAACATGGGAGCAACAGCACAGCTGCATATTATTGTGCTCAAATATTTGCAGGTACAACCAGATTGACAAATTAGAGAATTTAATTTCTTTTAAATATAAATCCATATTATGCGTAGATCCAATCTGCTTTTCGGGAAATCTTTACTAGATACATTGATCTAAATTTGTTTGTAGATCTTGCCCTTCTAAAAGTGTGTCTTTTTCACTTCAAAAAACCCTTCCATTTTCTAGCATCTTATAGCATCACAATTATGGTCCCTGACTACAAGACCACGCCTTCCATTTTTACTATGCTTATACTTTTCTTTATTTAACTACTCCCCTCTTGCTCATCAGCATTGTTATGTGCAGCCATGGGTTTCTTTCTGTAAGTCTTTTTCTTCAGTTGCTGCCTGCAGACTCAGTCCTCTCAGGTTGGTTAGTACCTTTTCTTTCCATCTTGCTCTCCACGGTTCTCCAAGTCTTCTGGGAAGCTGCCCATAAAGCGGATATTGACTGCTCTACCATTTTTATCTTGTTTTCTGTTTTTCCATGAAGTCACCAACGCCTTGACCTGCCCCACCACTCCTTTCACAAAGTGACAATATTCAAGGCATGAGTGAAGCTATCATGGACTTTTCGTCCTACCCTAACTTTTCACACTGACTTCAGCAGAGTGTTGTTCATTCCACCTGGCATACATTAGTGAGTTCCAGTAGCTTTAGTTTTCTGTTTGCCACTCTGAGCACAAGAAAGGGATATCACATTTTCTTATCCCCCTACTTCTGTCTGTGCCAACTACTACATCAGGAAAATGTCTGTTTTCCACACGTCAAGAACATTTTAGCCAAGTAGACAGTCTTCCCGTATGTAAGTTGTCCCCACTTTAGGTTGGTATTGTCAGCGTCGGATTGGTAACGCGGGCACTTGGGCAATGCCCGAGGGGCCGGTGTGTGGGCTGCTTTTCTGAGCAGTCTGGGGGGGCCTATTTGGGCAGTGTCGCTGTTGTTTGGCTACAGCCAGCGGCCCAGTGGGTGCCTAAGTGGCCTTTCTTGAGATGGGTGCTCATTACCTCCCGTTTAGCACAGACAGAGGTGTCACTCCCTTTCTCGCGCTGGGCCGGTCCATTAGTGTATGCACACTGAGCGGGGCAGGGGGCCTGAGCAAAAGTGGCCTCACTTGTTCCAGGTGTGTTTCACCAGTGTAAACTAATTCATGCAATTTTTTTTACCCCTCCCCCTTTTTTTTAAATAACATTTAGCCGAAATAGTATTTTGAGGAAAGGCAATATGCAAATGTGGGCCACTTATTTTTAGCGTGCCCTGGCCAATTTTTAATTCCAATCCAACCCTGGGTATTGTCAACCTTCAAGTGGGCTCAGTCGCACTAGAATGACCTTCGAATTCAATATCAGCTTAGTTGCTTCGGGCTGAACAATGATACTTCATAAACAGTGGCTTTAAAAGGTTGTGCAAAAAAGGCAGCAGAACCACATGACCACATACAGAATACAGATTACTTCAGTTGACTATTGCATAGGAGGGAAAGTCAGAAACCCTCCATTTTGACTTCCCACAGCCGATGGTCAAAACGTCCAGCTGTGGCTTGAGAGGAAAGCTTCCTTAATCACCCGCCTGCTTTGCTTAGTTAATGCTTCTTGGTATGCCCACAAGTTTGAGGAGCTCCGTCTCACATTTTCAGGCCATTGGATCTTTCTTCCCAGAACTTCGGCCAAAATTTTGGAAATGATTAAGTGCAGAAACTCTCCTTCTGGTGCTAACTAGAGATTCACCTACTACAAAAGGGGCCATGCTTTCAGCATATTGGAAACGGAGAGCACCATACTGCGAGACAGCGGAAATGCCTTCTTCTAAAGCATTAATCCTGCAGAGGATCCTGCGGCTTAAGGAACTTCTCTCTGTCACCTGGATTCCCCAAAGACCTGTCCCTATATATTGCTGCCCCAATAGCTTTTCCTTTGGATTCATCTCAAGACTGAGTTACCTGAATGAAAATGCTCTGTTCCCTGACCTGCTTGTGAAAGTGCCTCCAACCATCGTCTTTAGAAACTTTTCGGTCAAAGAAAAGTATTAAATGCAAAGACCAAGTAGGCAAAAGCGGGAAAATGTTCTAGTTAACCCAGGTCAGTTTACGTCTTTCTTAGACGCACACTGCCTACCTGCCACCATACTTTGAGATGTGGCAGAGTTTGCAGCCATAAGCGTGGTAGTAGTAGTAGTAGTACAGCAATTTGTAGAGCACAATGGTTACTCCAAACGGAGGGTCCCTGCGGTACGATTCCACACAGAATGGCGGCTACAGCGGGCTCTGAACCGTTAGCGTATTAAGGTCATGTCAAGAGCCAGATTAAAAAAAATATATATATTTTTATTTAAAACAAGAAGTGACGTTACAGAAAGCAAACGTATGCAGGCAATTATGTCAGGACATAGATACGTGACAAACAGCAAACATGAAACACTTGGTACATGGCTTTCTCACTACTTACCATCCTTTAACCCTCCTATTCCCATGTCCTCACTGATCTGCAGGGGCTCGCATATACCTCCCCTGTATGTATTCCACTTCTCCCATATCTGTATCCACTTGTTGGGGCATCCAGTAGAGACATAAATGGCCTTTTCTGTTACCATGCACCAATCCATATTATTACCCCACTCTACCAGTCTAGGTGGGTCACACGCCTTCCATTTCCGAGCAATGTTTCTTCTTGCAACCATCAGCCCCACAGTCACCCATAACTGTTCCTTGGAATTCAGGTCCGTGGGGCCCTAGACATTTAATAGACCCAGCTTGATGTTACAGTCGATCTTTTGTCCGAGTATGGTTTCCATGCAGCCTGCTACTGCTGACCAGTACCTCTGGACGGTAATACACTCCCATAGCATGTGGATAAAAGTGCCCTCATACCCACAGTTCCTGGGGCACCCCCCTCTGTGCAATATCCCATTTTCACTTGCATGAGACCGTCAAGGTAGATTCTATGTAATATTTTCAACTGTACCAGTCGGAGCCTTGAGGAAATTGCCACCTCCTTAGATGAGGCCAATGCCCCCAACGTCATAGTGCCATTTCGCCCGAAGTCGGAGTAGCGGATCCGCCATGTTATTGATTAGCTTTTTATATATGAGCGATATGGCTTTCTCTGGCAGATCCCTGTCTAGGATCCTGTCTTCGAGCGGGGAGGATTCAGGCGTTGACTCACCCTTAGGTAGTACGGTTAACAAAGTGTGTCTGATCTGTAGGTATCTGAAATATTTGGTACTTGCCAGCTCATATTCCGTCTGCAGTTGGGTGAAGGAAACCACATCCCCGCCTTCCATAAATCTCCCACTCGTGATATAACTATGAGGTCCCAGCGGTCAAACCCCCTTGTTGGAATCAGGTTCCCCAGGTGGCCGCTATACCAGAGTGGTTTTGCTTGTGTGATCCTACCCTCCCAGCCCAAGCTCTTCGTGGCTGCTTTCCACACCGGGATTGCGTGACCCGTGGGCCCCATCGCTCTCGGCTTCGTAGAGTTGGAGTATAGCCCCCCCACTAAGCTACCTCCTGGTAGAAGCCATCTATCCATATGGAAACCAGGGTCTCCCTCAATCCTGTACGTACATTGGTTTAAGAACCAGATTTTTAACTTCTTCCTGAAAACATTTTCAGACCGTTCCTGCCTAAGATCTACTGGCAACGTGTTCCACAGTTTGGCAGCAAGATAGCTGAAAGAGCGCCCTACTAAATGCACCCTAGCAATCCTGGGAATTGCTGTCAAGGTGGCATCGGAGGACCTCAGGTAGCGATTGGGCTGGTATGGTTGACTCAAGGAGTATTAATAACAGGCTCCCCTGGAGTTCAACATTCTATGACAGAAGCATAGAGCCTTAACAGAGATCCTTTCCCTCATCGGAAGCCAGTGCAGTTTTCTGAGGGCAGAACCTGTGGATCAGAATCTAGGGATGTTAAGCAGCATCCCTGCTGCCGCAGTCTGGACATGTTGAAGCATTTTTATTCTACCTTTGGTAATACCGAGGTAGAGCACATTACAGTTGTCCAATCTGGACATCAAAAGAGCTTAAACCAAAGTTTTTTTGGCTGTCAGAAAGCAGCTCCAAAATCTTACGCAGCATCTTTAAAATGCCAAAGCAGGTCCCTGCAAGATTGGTAATCTGGTCGTCAAAGGACAAATTGTTATCAAACCATATTCCTAAATTTGTGATCTTAGATTTGGGAATGGGAATAGGTCCCAGTACATCAGGCCACCACATGGTAGACCAGATGGACGGTTGTTTTCCTACAATCAGCACTTCTGTTTTTCCGGCACTACGTTTCTAGCAGCAGAGATCCATCCAGTTTGTTAGTTCTGCCAGACAGTTCCTAAAATTAGTGGCGGACAGATGGTCATCCTGTACTAGGGAAATGATTAACTGGGTATCGTCGGTGTAAGATACTATTTTGACATTGAAAGATTCTACCACATCTGCTAGAAGGCACAGATATAAGTTAAATAGGGTCGGGCTAAGGGTCTGAGCCCTGTGGCACCCCTTGCTGCAAGGGGAAGATCTCTGATACAAAAGGGCGTTGAAACACCTGAAAGGTCCGGTCTTGGAGGAAACTGGCCAACCATCTCAAAGCAGGCCCTCTGATACCAAAATCCCACAAGCGCTCCAGAAGGAGGCCACACTCAGGTCTAATAAGACAAGCACAGCAGTCTTACCCCTATCAGCCAAGAGTCTCAAAGACTAATAAACAAGCAGAGGAGGGTCTAATCTGAGGTGGCATGGTTGAAAATAAATGATGGAGGGAGATGTGCCCTCGAGTAATTATCAGTGGCTGAGATTTTTGTATTTTTCATTGTGATGTCTTAAGTGCGACAGGTATGCCCAGAGATGGGTGCTGTGCTTGCTGCGTCACCGGAACCAAGCTACAACCGACTGTGGAGCTTTAAATAGGCTGAAACTTATGGACTGGTGCATGCAGGCAGAGAGAGTGGTGTATGAAAGCAGAGGTTGCCCGGGTAAATGGACGGAAATTTGGGCCCCCTGGAACGAGAGTAGAGGTTGGCTGTGCACCCCCTTTAATGTCACTTCTCCGTTCGCTGTTGATAGCGAATCATTGTCATTTTGTGTTCATTGCAATCATTTGCAAATATGAAACCTTGATTTATGCTCCAGTATGATGTGCTCCTCGGTAATGTTTACGATTATTTTTTTGGCCACTTTTTATTTAATCCTTATTGTATATTTTAATGACTGCTTATTTAGTATTTGTGTTGATATGTGTGGTATTATTTGTTTTGTTTTTCTTCAATAAAAATATATTTTTTTTAAAAATAGGCTGAAACTGTCTGGATCGGAGAGGACCCCGCTTTGCAGTTCAGGTTGGACTGTTCCTATTGGAGCAGGAC
Source organism: Triturus cristatus (assembly GCF_964204655.1). NCBI lineage: Eukaryota > Metazoa > Chordata > Amphibia > Caudata > Salamandridae > Triturus > Triturus cristatus. Next base: position 60,734,461 of record NC_140595.1, read on the forward strand.
CAAAACAGATTGCATATGATAGGTCTAATCTAAAGGGGCGTGGTGGAAAAAACGATTGAGTGGGATGTGGCCCTGAGTAATTACCAGTGACTGAAATTAATTCCAGCCTTCCATTCATCACTTTTTTGTGTACTTCAAGGCGATGCCCTAAGTGCAAGGGGTATACCAAAACATGGGGCCATACTCACGACACCACTGCAACCAATCTACACCCAACTGTTTTGTATTCTTCTCTACGATTGCTTGTTAAGCCATTAAGTATGGATGTGAATCATGTAGCATACCATCTAAGTTCACTAGGAAAGGACCATTTTGGGAATGTTATAACTTAGGCAGCATGTAACAATCAGCACCAGACATTTAAAAAAAATGCATTTTAGCAACTAAGAACTTCTTTGGGGATAGTTTGGTGAAGATTGACGTGAGGAGACAAAGATAAGTGGGGTGCCAAATTGAAGTTTCTGATGGACACATCTACCTGTGGATTCCTCGCCCTTTGAATTATCCTATGTGCAGCATTCCACTGAAACTTTTCTCCTCAGCTCTCCCACGTCGACGCCACAATGAAACGGCTCCCCACACGACTCCATCGAAGTCATCAGAAGACCTTGGCGTGCTGACGTTCTTTCCCTTTTTTCCACGCCCTCGACGCATAACGGTTTTTTCAGGGTTCTCCATCGCTGGGAGTTTATTTGTTGCAAGTACTTCGTGTAATTGTATCAGTGATCATGGCTACCCAGAAGAAGTCCGGTTTTAAGCCATGCAGGGAATATGGGGGTCATATGTCGATTACTGACCCCCATGAAGATTGTTTATGGTGCCTCTCGTCGGACCACGACATCGAGGGGTGTTCTTCATGCAGGCACATGAACCCCAAAGCATTAAAGGAGAGGGAGGTCAAGCTGTTTATGACCAGGGCAAAAAAGCAGAAAAAGGGCCGAAGGAGGTCAAGATCCAGATCCAAGTCGCCAACTACGCATACCTCAAAGCTATCGAGGAAATATAAAAAGAAGCGGCGCCATGGATTCAGACGTCGGTCATCGAAGGATGAAACACTGAAGTCGGGGACTCCGGTTCCCTGACTTCACCGCAAGGGCAAAGTCTCTCCTTCCCCTTCTCCTCAGATGACTCTGGCCCAGTCTCCTGCTCCGAGAGTCTCACCGGCGCCCAGAGAAGCAACACCTTCGCCGCTGGCCACTCAAACCCCGGCTCCAGGGTCTCCAGCACCGCAACTGGAGCCAATTAGACTGCCTTCTCAAGCGGTCTCAGAACCAGCGGTACCGCATCAGGGATATCCAGCCTTTCCGGCTCCAGGTTCTGATCCATCACATTTCCTTAATGCATGTTTGCCAGAGCTGCTAACCCTGCTGGTGTGCCTGTTGGCCCCATGGGTCCGCTTTCCTACTCTCTTGGAGGTTTGCCACCCCTCTTCTCTCAGGCACCTCACATGCCTTTTATGCCGTCTAAGGCTCCAGGGAGTTGGCCTCTCCTGACGCAGAGGTTCTCATTGCCGGTGCAGTCCCTGGAGGGAAGAGTGCCATTGGACAGATCTTCTCCGGCGCCGACTCAACCTCGTCTGGCCTCTTCTACTATTCCAGTGGAGCTTCTATCGACACTGGTCCCGAAGTCACCGGCGCCACGTCTGGCGCCACTGACGTCAGTCCCAAGGATGAGATCCAGAAGTGAAGCACAAAGGCTGATGGAAGAGGAGTTTAAGAACAGGAGGAGGCTGAAGAGGGTGAGATTGTTGACCCTGTACAAGAGTTCGAGGGCCTACAGGAGGCTAGTGGCCTGGACACATCTCCTGAATGGGAGCTCTCCTCACCGAAAGGCCTTCCAACGCAGGAGGTGTCTTCATATCATTCTGTGATATGGAAGGCAGCAGATCTGTTGGATTTGCAAGTGCGTACTGCAGAACTTAAATCGAACATTTTAACGGAGGTACTCCATTCTCTTTCTTCGGTTTTGGAACCCCTGCTTCAGTTTAATGAGGCTTTGGCTGAGCCTATTTTAGAGGTGTGGCAGAAACCAGTGACTGCTCCTGCGGTGTCCAAGTCAGTTGCAAGGAGGTATTAGGTGGCCCCGGGAGATCCTGCTTTTCTTTCCACCCACCCACCCGCCTCCTGAGAGTTTGGTAGTTGAGGCGTCGTGTTCCTCTGAACAGTCTGCAGGGTCATTCCCATCCACGCCTGCAGATAGAGAATATAAACGGATGGAGTAATCGGCACAGAAAGTATTTTCTTCTGCTAGTATGGCTCTAAAATAAGCAAATGCGACATGCCTGTTGGGTCGCTATATCCATGCTTTGATGGACTCGGCGAGTGAGGTACTCCTGAAACTTCCGGAGGATGTTCAAGGTAATTTCGCGGAAGTACTTTCTGACACTCAAGCTGAGCCCCGTCAGGTCATTCAATCGGGCTGGATACTGCAGATCTATTGCCAGGGTAATGGTTTCCTCTGTTGCAACCAGGAGTCATGCTTGGCTAAGGAGGTCTGAGTATTCACCGGACATATAGGCTACACTATTGGACTTACCTTTTGACGATTCTCATCTCTTTGGTGCCAAAGCAGACTCAGCGCTACAGCGTTTTAAAGATAGCAGAGCCCCAGCGAGATCATTGGGCCTTCAGGCCCAGTGCAGGGGTTTTGGATACCGCAGGTTTTGCTGTTTTGGCAGGACTTCATCCCTTCGAACCAAGCAGCAACAGGCTAACCCTCTGTACAGGTCATACAGGGGAAAAGGTAGAGGTCATCTGCGAGGTACAGCTCAGCAGCAAGTCTCCTCCTCCTCTCCTGCCCCTCCAACTGGTACGGCAGGGAAGCAGCTCTAGCTCCTCCATCCTAGACCATGTTGGTCCTGTGGGAGGACGGGTGTCCCATTTTCTACGAAATTGGAGGTCTTTTACTTTGGATCTCTGGATGATGACTCTCGCGGAGGATGGGTATGCCCTACCCTTCTGGGAGTTGCCCCCTCCTTTTCCCCCTTGGCAGGGTTGGTGCTCACAGGAGCACCTGTTGCTACTACAGCAGGAAGTTCTATCTTTGCTGCAGAAAGGTGTGATAGAAGTCGTTATGGAGCAGCAAAAGGGTCAGGGATGCTACTCCCGGTACTTCCTGATTCTCTAAAAGGACGGCCGATTGAGGCCGATCCTAGACCTCAGGATCTTGAATTTTTACCTCAAGCAGGAGAAGTTCAAGATGTTGACCCTAGCTCAGATTCTTCTGTAATTGCAGCAGGAAGACTGGATGGTGTCTTTCAATTTGCAGGATGCGTATTTTCACATTCCCATCCTGAAACCGCATCGGAAGTATCTTCGTTTTACGGTGGTGGTCTCAACACTACTAGTTTACAGTCCTTCCATTCGGTCTTACTTCCGCACCTCGGGTCTTCACAAAGTGATAGCACATCTCAGAAGGTCCGGGATTCCTGTTTTTCCCTATCTGGATGACTGGCTGATCAAAGCAAAGTCGCCAGAGATGGTGCTGCATCATTGGCAAGTAACAACATGTCTGTGTTCAACTTGGATTTTTCGATAAACGTACCCAAATCTCACCTGGTGCCCTCTCAACACAACCTGTTCATAGGGGCAGTACTGGACACTACTATGAGCCATGCCTTTCCGCCTCTGCAGAGGATTCAAGACATCCAGGCTATGATTCTACTTTTTCAGAACGGAGCGGCTGTTCCAGTTCTGAAGGTCTTGCACCTGCTTGGTCTGTTCACTTCCTGCATACTGTTGGTCAACCATGCACGCTGGCACATGAGGGCACTCCAGTGGTGCCTCTGTAGGCAGTGGTTTCAATCCAACGAGGGTCTCAAGGAGGTGGTCAGAATCTCCAGAGACACTGCAGTGGAGCTGTTACGGTGGAGTGTTTCGGACAACCTGTCTCAGGGAAAACGTTTGAACCTCCTTCTCCGATGTCCACAGTGATAACGAATGCCTCCATTCAGGGTGGGGAGCTCATCTGGGGGATCTGGAGGTCAAAGGCCTTTTGTCTCCAGAGGAAAGATTGTTCCACATCAATCTTCTGGAATTGCGTGCAATACTTTTGGCTCTCAAGGCTTTTCTTCCCTCCCTTCGCGGTCAGTCGATTCAGGTCCTAATGGACAACACTACAGTGATGTGGCACATCAACAAACAGGGAGGAGTAGGGTCGTATTGTCTCTGCAGAGAGGCTCTGCGACTCTGGTCCTGGGCTCAGGACCATCAGATTTGCGTGATTGCGAATCATCTGGCCGGAGAGCTGAATGTGTGTGCGGATAGTCTTTGTCGGCAGTACTCGGCCGATCACAGGTGGCATCTCCATACGGAGGTGGTCCATCGCATTTTTAGAATGTGGGGGTTTCCTCACTTGGACCTGTTTGCCACTCACAAGAACGTGCACTGCCCATCGTTCTGCAGTCTCCAGTATTCTATGCAATGAACGTTGGGGGACGCGTTTCAGTTAGATTGGGGCTCAGAGATTCTTTACGCGTTTCCTCCCATACCCTTGATTACTCAGGGTCTGAGGAAGATTCGCCAAGACTGGGCCCAAGTCCATATGGATTGCCCCGGATTGCCAAGAAGGGTGTGGTACACAGACCACCTTTACCTCTCATTGCACCCTCCGCTCCGTATCCCTTTCAGGGCAGACCTCCTCTCGCAGGGGCAGGTTCTTCACCCCAACCTCCAGAGCCTGCACCTTCATGCCTGGAGATTTAACGGGGCAACCTGAGCTCTTTCTCTCTCCTGACAGAGGTGGTGGATGTTATTTTATTGGCCAGAAGACACTCCATGAAAACTGTCTATTCTGGTAGGTGGGCCAAGTTTGTTAAACGGTGTGGAGAAGGATTGGTTGATCCTTTGCAGACCCATAGCTGATATTCTGAGTTTCTCTCTTTCCCTGGCTCAGCAGGGTTGTGCAGTAGCTACTGTTAAAGGCTACTTGTCCGCCTTTTCTCTGTTTACCAGATCAGCCCTCTATGTTTAAATCTCCTATACTTCTGAGATCCATTAAGGGTCTCATCAATAGGTTTCCGCCCACTCCCTTTATCATGCCTCAGTGGGATTTGAATTTGGTTCTCACTATCTTGATGAGGGCTCCCTTTGAACCATTACATAGTTGTCCCTTGAGGTTCTTAGCCTTTTAGACAATATTTCTGGTTGCAATCACTTCTGCTAGGAGCGTGAGTGAGTTGCAGGCTCTTAGCTCCAAGCCTCCATTTACCTCATTTTATGCGGATAAGATGGTTCTGAGGACCAGAGCTGCTTTCCTGCCTTAGGTGGTCACTCCTTTCCACCTAAGGGCAATCCATCACTTTACCCACTTTCTATCCTCCCCTATTCTAAGGAGGAGGAGAGACTTCACCGCCTGGACCCTAAGAGGGCGGTCAGCTTCTACCTGGACAGGACTAAGGACTTCAGGTTGGACGACCAACTCTTCATTGGATATGTGGGCAAGATGAAGGGCAAGGCTGTCCACAAAAGAACGCTGTCCAGGTGGATCATCCTCTGTATCAAGATCCGCTACGCCTTGGCCAAGAAGGAGCCTCGTGAAAGTATTAAAGCTCATTCTACCAGAGCTAAGTCTTCTTCGGCTTTAGCTAGAGGTGTCTCAGTTTTAGACATCGGCAAGGCGGCAAATTGGGCCTCCCTCCACACTTTTGCGAAGCACTACTGCTTAGCCTCGGAGGTGAGGAGGGACCGCCATTTTGCACGTTCTGTGCTACAAGATTTTTTGGTATAGGTAGGCAGACACCCTGCGCCAGGAATGGAACTGCTTGGGGATTCAATTCAAAAAGTGAGGAATCCACAGGCAGATGTATCCATCAGAAGAACAAGTTACTTACCTTTGGTAACGCTTTTTCTGTTGGATACAGTATCTGCCTGTGGATTCCTCACAGACCCACTTGCCTCCCCGTTGCTTGCCTGTTTATCCTGAAAAATGATTAACATGTTATTTGTGTATTTGATTATTGGGATTATTGGAATATTGTGATACTGGTCACTAGGAAATGTCTATGTTTAGAATTTCCAGTTTTGTTTGGTTTTGTACACACTTAACTAATAGGAATTGGCTAAAATGAATATGTTAAAATGTGTTATTCATAAATGTTATCATTCTCGTGAAATTGCCGGTTCACCCTTTCGCCTTGAAGGCACAGAAAAAATGGGTGGAACTGACGTGAGCATGCTGACGAGGTCTTCTTATGGCTCCAATGACGTCATGCAGAGTCGCATGCGGAGCCATTTCATTGTGGCGTCCTCATCAACGTGGGAGAGCTATGGAGAAAAGTTTCTGTGGAAAGCTGGCGCAGGGGGTAATTCAAAATGTGAGATTCTGTATCCACCAGAAAAAGCATTACCGAAGGTAAGTAACTTGTTCTTTTACTGAAACTCACAAAGCGTGTCTATCTTGCACATAATTCAGAGAACCTTCAATTGAAACATATCATTGTAGGTAGAGGTGTCCAACCATGTTGCTTGTTTAATGCAACTGTAATGCGGCCAGCAAATATAATTCGTAAATGTAAAGTCAATATCGATGAACAAGTCATTTCTTATGCAAAAAAATAACATAAAGCACATAAGAACCACACTGCACAATGCAGTATGTCTGGCTGGGAGGAGGAAGTTAAAAATGTATATTAATCCATTTATCCTCAAAACGAATCAAATTCTGAGCCGTGTGAGAGGACGCTGAAGAAGCTTTAGTTTAGTATCCCTAGTGATTAAGCTGTTCAGATAGATTTTTGGTGGTACCCTCGCTTTAAAAGCTTTTCGTTGACTGGCTGAGCTGCTTACTTACATAGCGCACATTTCATAATTAAGTGATTGTCTCTCCCGTGATGATGCCGACTTGTCGTGTAGTAGTTTGTTTTCTTATTTGTGACCCAGATTCCCCCTTCCCCGCCACCTTCCCTTACAGTGTCATAACTCCGGGGTTTCTTTGTCTGGACCCCCCCATAGCAAATGTAGAAGCCTTCTGCCGCAGCCCTCTCTCTTGGCGGCCGTTGCTGACGCCAGGCTTCTTCTCTGTACAGAAAGGGCCAGCAGTGGTAGGCCGGGGCCGGCTTCGCCTGTTGGCTGGTAGGCTTTTGTCGCACGTCGGGCCAATCTAGCTGCTCCCGCTGCTACTGTTTCTCCTCTCTTTGAGGCCGACCGCTTGTCTTTCATTAATGGGGCCCTCCAAAACAGAGGAGAAAGAACATGCTAACAATCACCAACAATAGGCATTCTAGAGTGTTCCTTTGTATGATGATGTCTGTTGGGGTTTGAGATGTATTGTGACATCACTGGCTGGATGGCTCCTGTAATCTAGGCATTGAATAGGGTAATGTTTCTAAAAGTTATCCCTTTGCTCTGCTGTGAAATGATTGGCCGCTTTCACTGAAGTCCTTGTTGGTCAAACTGTAGAGGACGACAATGGAACCCAGTTCGAAAGACTTGCTTAGAGTGACCTCTGCCCCGCTGAATGTTGCTGCATCTGAAACCACTGGAGGGCTGGTGCAGTCACACGCATGTCAGACTTTGACTGTTTCCCAGCCATTCCATTCTCTCTGAGGCCGCACTGAAAATGAACAGTATTTTCTTGTGCCCCTATTCAAACCCTTTCCAGGATTGGCTATCCGTGTCTACGTGAAAGGAGCCGGGTGGTCATTGGTCTGTCTCTCCACTCCTTTGTAGTTAGACATGATGGCGAGGAACCATTACAGAGTTCCCATGGGCACCACGTCTTTATTTATTTACTGTATTTATAAAGAACAGATCTGCACTCAAGTGCGACAGAGCACTATAATATATACAATAACAGAATGGAATAGCAATGTATTTAATAACACAGACCACAAGAGCATACACGATTCACTTTTTATAGGAATAGATTCTTTTTATGTCCCTTACCAGGGAGGGGTCAGTTCCAATCAGGTATTTGCGACTGGCACGTGGAGGTCAATTAGGGATACACAGGGGTAAGAAATGCTACCCGTGGCTTGCTCTTTGGTACCCCTGGCACTACCCTGGCGACCTAGGCTCTAAAAACTCATGATGGTGGCAGAAGGAAACAAATAGTCTTATTACAGCCCGGCTATCTTTGTGTCCTCTCCACTCCTTCCCTGCGTGCTGAGGGGAAAAATGTGGACTGACCGTATGATATCATCAGAGGTCAAAAGGAGAGAGATCCCACGTCCATGATCCCTGACATTTTGGTGAATCAACATTCAGAGACCAGCTTCACTTTCCAGCCGCCCAAAATGCCCAAAAGACGATAATGCATAGTAAGAAAGGAATAGCACATTGGTTGGCATGTGCCAACACAACTCAAGAGCCAGTGATTGGCCGCTGCTCCGCTAAAGAAGACAGAATCTCCCGGCACTTGGATACCCACCAACTTTCCTTTACGGTTCTACCCAATGGCTAAGAAGTCGAGGTTCCCCTCTACATGTAGGTCCAGGACAGATTTTCATACTACTAAATCCATCAAAATGTTATCGAGTCAACCCATTTTTATCTACTCCAAATGTATCTCATGTAACGGCCACTATGCAAACTCTGTGACGCGCTCTGATACCCTGGGGTCAAGTTTGTGCTATACAAAACTCCATAAATAAATAAGAAAGCTTATAGTAGAATACAGAAGGCTATAAAACTCTATAAAACATCACAAGAAAAATCATAAGGAAACATGCACAGGAGTCATGTTATTCTGCCTCCCAACGTCCTGCTTGCCCCTAGGGTTCATGTTGATTAGGTGGCATCAGTTCCGGGTAAAAGGTGCACCATCAGGTGTATGGGACCACCCTTTGATGCGAATGATGGGACGCCCCCTAGACATCACCTTCAAGGAAAATGGGCACGCGATGGATTGGTACTGCACACGGGCTGCACAGTCCTCTGCATCCCCATCTGTAACACAGAAGTGCCCACGGTGCGAAGGAAAGCGAGTGGTAGCTCGTCATACCCGGGGTACGGAGGAATCTGAGCCCAGGTCCCTTCTGCACCATTTCCTCGCCCTCCTTGTATTTCATCATCTTGCGCAAGCCAATATCCCACAGCACTAGAGTTGACCAAGTAGAACTCAAGCCCTTGTAAATATTAAAAAAGAAGTGACTCTTTTTGTTTTTCCTAATGATACATGAATGCCAGCAAAGTGAAGGGACGTGTGAGCCATGCAGGGAACTGCCGAAACTGTACCTGCAAGGAACTCCCTCAAGCATACAAACCATGCGTTTCACATGTATGGAAGAGACGCTGGGACTGGTTTTAGGTTGGCGGACAGAGAAGTGTTGATTGGAATAGCGCGGGGTATGTTCTCTCCCGTTCTGTGGGGACTTCGCCTGCCCAATTCAGAGCTGTCTGACCGCCAGGCCCATAGCTCTGAACACCGACAGGACCGACACCCCAGCAGCTCCTTCCCATGGACTAAAAGTGGTGTACAGCTGCAGTCGTTTCTGACAGCCATACCCCTAAGTTTTGCATTGAGGGAAAGAGGAAGATAAGTGGGAGGGAATAAAGGAGGTGGTGATGGAGGAAGTAAAAAAAAATGAAAGCGAGGTAGAAGTGCAGAAGCAATTGAGGGAGGTGCGGAGAAATGGTGTTGAGACGAGATTAGGGGGGAAGAGAAGGAAGAGTGAAGAGAGTAAGTTCAGACGCACAAGTGGAAGTGAGGAGTGAAACATAGGAGGAAAGGCGAATGGGAGATTGGGGGATTGAGAGAAGAGTGAAAGAGTGAATAGGAGGGAGAAAGGTAGCAGGAAAGGAGGAGAAAAGATGAGGTGCAAGAGGAAGAAAGGGGATGGAAGAATGTGAAAGGAAGCACACACAACCAACAGGAGATCTGAGGGGAGACAAAAGAAGGGACGAAGAATAGAACAGTATGAGTGAAGGGAAAGGTATCCGCGGGGGAGAGAAGGAAAAAGAGATGAAGGAGGTGAGTTAGGGAAGGAAGTATTGAAAGTCACAGATAGGAATAATACTGAAGGGGGAAATGAAAGACAGTGACGGAGGGGCTAGCGAGAGAGAATTAGAAAGAAATAAAATGACAGAAGCGATGAGGGACATAAAGGAGACAGGAAGTGAGGCAGGAATGGAAGTGGTGAGGACTTAGGTGGAGTAAAAGTGAAATAAAGAAGAGGAGAAGCCACGGTGATGGGGCACAGAGAAGAGCTAACAGAAAAGGAGAATAGAGGTGAACGAGACCCAGAGAAGAGCAAAAAGGAACGGAGAAGAGAGTGAGGAGAGGAAGCACAGGCGAGAAGCAGGGAAGAAAGGACGGAGAGAAAGTGATGAGGCCCAGGGGAGAGAAGTAGGGAGAGAAGAGAGCAGGGACTAGAGAAAAATATAAGGGGATAGGGAAAAAAGGTGCAGTAAAAACAAAAGACAGCAAAGAAATTGGAAAAGAGAGAGGAAAAGAAATACACTAGCAATAGTGAGAAAGAAGAGGCATGGAAAGTGATGAAGGAACTGGAGAGAACACGATATGTTAGTGGATGAGAGGGACGAAGAGGAGATGTGAAGGAGTGATGAAGGCACTGGGAGAGCACAAGGGAAGAAGAGACGAAGAGAAGTGATGGAAGGTACACAGAGAGAAGACAAGAACGGAGAGAGGAAAAAGCAGCTAGAGACAGAAGACAGAGGAAAACATGGAGCATAGATGTAAAGTGGGGCATATGGGAAGAATGAAGAGAAACCTAAGGAGAGAAAAGGAGGACAAGGAGGGTGAAGGAAAAAGTGGGGAGGGGGGGCTAAAAGAATGGAAAAATTACCATAAGAGAAAACTACAAGATGGTGGTAGGGTGGAAGTCTAGAAGGGAATGGAAAATTGAGGAGGAAGAGGAAAGTGGCATAGAGTGTACAGGGAAGGAAGGACTGAGGGGATGAGGTATGAAGAAAGGTCGAGGGCTCTACTGAGGTGAGAGTAAGATGGCGTCCTTGAAGAAGGAAAAGAGAAAATGATTGAGTTCGGGTGGAGAGAGGCAGTGGGAGATGCAGGTGGGTGGATTAAATAAAAAGGCCATGTTTTCACAGACAGACTAGAGGGGGCTGGGGATGCAGACGGCGCCCCACCCCGAACACGACTGCACGCAAAGCCTGCACCGCATGGGGCGGGGTCCAGGGGGCGCAAAGCTCTTCGCTAATATCTCAGCCCTAATGGAAAAGTCATGTCCGATTAGCACAGCTGCTGTCAGGCGCCCCCACGCCCGCCGGGGGGAGGGCCCCGGGGAGACGAGCTGGTGCAAGCCATGCGGAAAGGCAGAACTAGGCCAGTGTGCCAGTGTGCGGGAGAGCGAGGCATTCTGGGAAGCCTCCCAAAGCATGGCATTCAGAACAGGGGTCCCTGCCGAGGCGGGGGCCTGAGCAGGGGCTCCCTCCTCCTCGTCTGATGTCTGAGATGGGAGGGACTCTCACCATGACAGCTCTCCGAGTACCCTGGCTCTCACCCCTCCGGGTCAGTGGGAGAGGGGGCCCTCCTCAACCCCCTCACCCTCGGAGCCTCCTGAGGCCACGCTCTTGTTGTTCAAAGTCATGATTGTAAACACGGAACTTGGTGTTTGGCTACTAAAACCCTGCTGGTTTCTACCACTCCCGAACCCTCTGATTGTACAGCATCCCCCCACCCAATTCCAGTGGCTGAGTTGTACTGTAGAATTTATAGAGCGCTTACTAACCCTATGCGGGACGCTGAAGCACTTAATCACCTGGGAAACACACTAGACACTGCACCATGCCGAGGTTATACATGACCCCCGGGGAGCGGGGTGGGGGGGACCCTTCCAGGGGCCCCATTCGGTCTATAGCCCATGAATAGCTCTGACATTCGTTATTATTATTTTGAGTTTTATATAGCGCTAGCTAGACCCAAAGGATCAGAGCACTTTACTTAAATCTATGTTTGACTCAGACTTCCCTCTTTGTACCACGGGCCCAGCTGCCCATATACTCGTAACATAAAATGTACATTTACCTGTAGGCATCTTGGTACTGAACAACAGTTGTTTATTGTTACCCAACGCAATGGTTCTCATTTTATCAACCTCAGAAGGATGAAAGGCTGAGTGGACCCACCAGGATTTGAACCTGTGACCATGAGGTCAAACACAGGCTCTTACAGTGGATGCATTAGTCCATTAAGCCACCAGACCTGGCTTATTGACTCAGCTATGGAAAACTCCCACCTGACACTCCTAAAAACCTAAATGCCTGCACTTCTCTATAAATGAAACAAAACCTAAACCATTAAACATCTTAAAGCCTACAAACAAGCCATGAGCGAGTGCTCTCACCTCAGCACTGGTTATTGCCAAATAATTTTGTCTTCAGACCCTGGGATTTATCTAATCCTGGTGAGCCAGCCCTCGTGTGGCTTGTGCATAGGAGGTAACATCTTTAAATACCCAGACAGCCGCAGGCCTACCAAATTTATATATGTTCACTTGGCTGATGGCCATTTCCCCCCAAAGTAACTCTAGCCCCAATGATGGGAGATGCTTTGGTGGAAACAGACGAGTGACGCCATCCCACACCACAGTAGGCCTGTTACGGCTCACCGCTTAGGGTTTTTTCCACGGAAACACCACCATAGTAGGGAGAACACATAACCAATGCTCCCTTGAGACAAGCAGTTTCCTCCAAACTGGATTGTTGCAGTGACTTACTGGTGGGGGAGGGGTTCTGCCTACCTATCTGTTCTCACGGCTGGATATTTTTATAAACTTTGCCACAAGAATCTTGTTTGCCCCTCTCTTATATCACTAGGAGGCCACCTGTCTGACAGCCAAACTCTAGACATGCACAGACTGATGGTCCTAGAACTTACAACACCGAACTGTTTATCTAAAGGCCTCATTTAATAGCTTCCTTCTTGCAACCTACGGTCAGGTAACCGTAAACCGCCTGCCCCTAAACCTTCCAGACCTCCTGTGGGGTTCCATCTTCTGGAACCCTACTGCGAGACCCACTTCCATGTGACGTGTGTACAACCTCTTTAACGCCTAAGGTTATGCGCTCTCTAGTGAATGATGTTACAGCAGGTCTTATGACCCAACTAAATCTTCGCTAAAGAAACAGCGCTCCAGAACCTTATTTTTTAGTTCTCGCTGAGCCAGCGCACATGCGCTGCTCGGAGAGACATTTAGTATACAGGTTTTCAAAGTGCTACCCACATGATTTCAGGCCTGAAGCTTGAGTGCACGATTGCGTGCACATGCACAGCTACTGCTCGCACTCCCTCCTCCCTTCTCCCCCTCCCTTTTTTGTCAGCTTTAAGCAGGCTCCTCTGCTGCTGGTATTCACCCCTCCCTTCTCGCCCAGCCCTTCTTGTCACCTCGGCTTGCACTCACCCCTCCTTTCTCCCCTTTCGGCCGCTTTGATGTTCTCAGTGAGCCACGCAGCCAATGTTTGTTCAAGGAATCATCTACATGACTGTTTACAGCTGTTTATAGGCAAGAGCTTCTTGTTCCCCTTTGTTACTCGTTGCTATTCCTCTGCAGAAGCCCCGTCGCTCACCCTTTCTCTGTCCCCCCAGTCTCTCTCCCTCCCTTTAGATCACTGTTGTCTCTCCGCTTCTCCCCAACCCCTTATCGCCCAACTTTGTCCTGCCAGCTCCCAGGTGGTGCCCCCGCCTCTCTATTCTATTGCACCTTCATTCCTAATTCTTTTACGTTCTCTGAGTCATTCTCCATGTCTTGCACCCCATCTCGCCCCCCGCTTCTTTCTGAACGATTCTCTACTCTTCTTTCCCCCTTTCTTGCTCCCCCTTGCTTCTCCAATCTCCCCACCCCCACCCTGCCGACTTTATGTTTGGGCAGTCTCTAGCTCTCTGTCATCTCTTCATCATCCTCTCTTTATGCCGTTTTTAGCTCAGCCTCTCAGCGCTACGATCTGACGGGTATCAGGTGTTTGTGTAGCGCCCATTCCACCTACAGGCTGTCAAGGCGCTGGGGCTCGCTTTTAACACTCATGTATGGTAGTGACATAACAAACTTTTTAAAATGCATGTTAGGCTGGGATTACAATCTGTAAGTAAAACATCGATGTCCATGGAGACCCCTTCACTATTTTATTTTAGGTCTCCGCCAACACCCTCTCCCCTCCCTGATTCCTTCTACGTTGTTCTTTTCTCTCTGCCTTTATTTCCACCACATGCTCTAAGCTCCCTCCCTCTCCTCATTTTCAACATTCCTTAGTCTGCCCCCCCATTGTCTTCATCTCCCGTTTATTCCCCTCTTCCTCTCAATCTCTTTTTCTTTCTCTTCTTCACTGTCGCTATCAGCCTCTCCCTCCTGTCTACTTTTAATTCAACCATACATCTTTACAGCTCTCGGGCCGTCTCATCCTTGCTTCTGTGTCCCACCACATCCCTTCTCACTCACTTTGTTTTCCATCTCGCTGCTTCTTTCAAGCATCTGCAAAATTCACCAACACTTCTCGTCTTTTCTTTTTTCACCCGCCCCTTCTCGCCTGCCCTCCGCATCATCTATCTTTTTTCCTGCCTTTCCCAGTCCATTCCCCTCTTTCCTACCCTGTCCCAGTTAGCACCCTCTCTCCCCATCATGAGCCTCTGTCCCTCCTGTTTCCATTTGACCCCCTTATTGCTTCAGCTTGGAAGCGCTCTACATATATTTGCACTTTTCATTCCACACAGACGTGCTTGCAGCCTCCTCCCCCGCCACCCGGGCTCGTGCCCCGTTATTCACCTCATACAACTTCCCGGGTGCTTGTGACTCGCTTCCAGCCCCAGCCGCGCCGGCCTTCTTATAACCATGTCACATCAACATTGTATTTAGTTAGCATTTGATTTTTTTCAGCAGCGTAAACTGACCCAGTCATAATAACTTGTTTCTGACAAGCGCTTCACAACGAATCTTTCCATTTCTAAACACAGTAGTTGACCTAGTGAAAAGGAACCAGACCCCCTGTCGTTGGGTGTTGCGTGGTGGGCTGAACAATTTAGAAAACAGTGTGTTGTTCCACTCTCTGTGACACTCAAAACATCCGTGCTAGCCAGGCATGTGGTAGGAATCATGAACATACACTTTCTTCCTTTGATTTTCTCTGCACCCGTCTCCCATTGGCAAAACATGCAGGTCTCGCCCGTGACGCTGTTTGGCATGTATATTACATATTTTGGTGCTTGTATTTCCCAATGTCGAGGGTAATATGCTGCATGGGCTAAACACTTATAAGGTCCCAAAGGCGAGACCTATTGGCTATGCCAATGCTTGTTATTTACTGTTGATGAAGTAGGATTGGCTAAGAGGACCATATTTATTCATTGCTGGCCCCTTTAATGGGACGTCTAATGCCTGTGATAACGACCGATGTCAACGAGCAACAACATTCTGGTTCGTCTCCCCAGTTAGAAGACTCACTCTCTCTCCAGCAGATCTGCTGCCCTAAATATGTACTGTATGTATGTCTAAATCTAAAATGTAAGTACTCTAGTTATGTCCTCACTTAAAATAACCATTCCCACCACCTTACTTATTTGTGTACCTATTCAAGATGGCTTCAACCTTCATACCGTGTTCTGTTTGGAGTCTACAGGATTTCTTGCCAAAATACTGCGATTGCTAAATAATGCAAGGAATTAAATGAATCCTCACCACCTCCCTCTAAAGGTATTTTAAGGTGAGATTCCCTTATCCCCACTTCTCTCAAAACCCTTAGAGCTTCCTGAGTTCTCAACATGACTTCTGAAAAATAAGTGCAGTCTCCCTATCGGTCCTTCAAGACTTCAGATCTTCATGCCTTCGCCTCTTCCTTCTAAGGAATAAAAGTGTAAGGTCCTTCCTCAACACCCCCAGAGGCGCAAGAGTTCTCACTGCCTCTAGGTGCAGATCAAAGGCTAATACACTCAGAAAAACCTGGACTGAGTCATCTACCATGCAGTACACAGCAGGTATCTCCTTGAACGTAGCATGCTTCTTTACTGTGCTTTTTTACCAGCAAACAACACAGTGGCTCAGTACCATTGAAGGAGGTAGCAAAGGCACCTTCCAGCTGGCCACCTTGTTCCAGCACTTTGCAGACACAATATACTGTTCAGGTAGGCAGACATCTGCAGATAAACCGGTAGATACACAAGATAGATTGTATCATCTTGATTAATAGTTGATTCTTCCATTAGAAAGTGATCATATTTGAATAAATCAAAATTGTCCTGAAGAAGGTGGAGATTATTAGATTGTTTCACCGAAACGCTGCGTCAACAGATATATTCAGTTGAGCATATTCGGCTCAAGGAAATGCAATTTTAATCGATCTTTTGAAACTTTATGAATTTATAAAATGTGTTTTTAAGATTGTTGAACTTTTTGATGTATAAATTTTGAAAGAGTAATCCGTGTACAAATTGTGCAGGAGTTTACTTTATATGTACTTAATTGTTTTTTATCATGTGGAAAAAGGAATAAGAATAATAAAATAATTTTTAAATAAATAATGTTTCAAATCGATCACAGATGTATATGTATTGCTTCCATTTGGCTAAAGGACTCTTAGTTTTCTAGTTTGATACAAAGTACGTTGTTCGTATGATTTTTCCTAATTGATTATAATGATTAGTTTTGTAATGTTTAATAGATTTTGATCATTCATTGGGTTCCACTTCTACCGATTTTGAAAGCGAAAATCTAGGTATTAATTGGAAAGGGAATCTCTTGTTGTTATTAGTACAAATACATCCCGTCCCTTTTCTCTGTATTAGGGGTGACTCCTTTGATTTTTTGGTAATCAGCAGATAAACCACATTTGCATAATCCAGCCTACATTTTACCAAGAACAGTCTATATTGTGTTTTTTTGTAATTGCCTTTTGTGATGAGAACCTTTTCCTGAGAGACTGAGAGATCTGAAGTCATGATGTCCAAACAGTCACCAAATACTCCATACTTCCTACTCTGACTAAAATACATTTGTCTTGCCATTGGATTGTGAATTTGACCTCAAACTCACCAGGAATTTGAGCTTAATATTAATTTGAGTTTAGATTCTCCCTAGCCTTTCCCTAAATATACTATTTAGGATGGCGTAAACCTATCAAACCAATTACACCTTTGGGATTTTAAACTTTGTTTGTTGAAATGTGGTTAATAAAAAATTGTTAAACTTGTTCACTTGAAGTGAATGCATAAATAAATAATTTCTACTTGACTAAGTGTATTCATGGGAGCTCTTCTCAAGAATAAATGTCCTCTTAGGTCAGGAGCAGGATTAAGAGTAGCTCTTCAGATGCTGGGATGCAGATCTAAGACTCTTCGAGCCCCTCCCAGTCAAGCCATCATCTGGTTCCCAAGAACTGCTCGAGTTGGGGATTGTGCGGATCCTTGGTGAGAAAGAGATTACAGGTAGCACTGAGCTTCTAACTCCACGCAGGCTTCCCACTCTTTCGTCCAGAAAAAGGCACGCATGACTTACTTCGGGTCTTTCCAACAGAGCAGAAAGCGATGAGCAAGCTGCCAGAAGCCTTGTTGAATGATAAGATGTTGTGTCCAAGCTGTGACGGCAATGTAACCCGTTTCAGCCCGCAAGAGGCTTGTTATCATAGCGTACGAAGGATGCTACTGGCTCCAGAGCAAGGAAGGAAAATGGCCACTTTGACTGTTGTTGGGGGGAGTGAAATAAACTATTGTCAGGGCTCAATGTGACACTCAGGGCTCTGGGCCCAGGTGCCACTGCACCTGCTGCACCAGTGGTAGCTATGCCCCTTCTCGTTGTGCTTACATTTGATTGAGTATACATAACTCACTGGATGAATGAGTGGTCCATGCACCAAAACCTTTGGGTTTTCAGAGCTGGTAGCAGGGCTGGTGCATAATTAGTGAAAAAATTAGGGGGACCCAAAGTTTTTCTTCGGAAGCTGCAGCTGGGGCTACCGAATGACGGATTGGCCGCATATCAAAGCTGCTAAGTCAGGATTCCACTTCAGGCTCCTATTTATTCCACCACCCTTCACTTCCAGTCCCTTTATCTCACTCCCGCTGGTTCTTTTTCATCCCTGCTCTCTACTTTTGCCTTTGTTTTCCTATCTCTTTCATTTCCGACTTTCTTCTTTTGGGCCAAAGACTGGAGAAGAAAATATTTCCAAATTCTCCAAAATAAGTGCCGGTAGTGAGCAACCACCACCACAAATTAAGTACCATAACCTTGGTGACCAGGGACATAACGACACCACTGTTTTAAAACCACTAAAACTTAGCGGTTTGCTGTCACCTAAGAGAATATTCTGCAATAAATCCAGCCTGACACAAGATATGTTGAGTTATTACTTGCCATGTGAATATAATTTTCACGTCGTGGGTCTGTGTGTGGACTTTTATATTCTCCAAAAACATGAGTTTGGGTTGCACAAAGACACTGAACAGGGACAGAAACAGACACAACCCCTGCTCTACCATACACGCTATAACTTTATACATGTTCAGAAGACTTTGTGCATCCAGGAGGGTTGCATAAAAGTCACATTTTCAGGATAACCACTGATCATGTAAATAAGCACATTTACATTATTTGTACTTAAATGAATTTTATGTAGAAACACTGAAAATCTTGAATGGCTATACATGCCCATATTTTCAGGATAACCACAGACTATGCATACGTTTTATTTACATTGCTTGTATGTGAATGTACTTTATGTCAAAATCCTGAATGTTTGGCTTAGATCCGGTCAACCTAGCCCTGCATTAGAAACCTCTGGGCCAGAGGTTGCTTCTGTTTCCTCCAGAAAAGGATCAGGTTTCCAAACCCTTCCCGTGTGATTTTACAATGCTCTTCACAAAAGCAACACTTTGGATGAACACGCACACACCTCAAGATATACCTGTACAGGTGAGGTGACCAGATGGCTTCACGCCAAAGGGACACAGCCCTTTCATTCTTGCACTTTGCTTTTACATATATCATTGTTATCTGGTGTGCTGGTCCAATTAGCTCAATTAAAATGAACCAAGTCTACAACTCCCAGAAGGCTCTGATATATAAAGGCAAAGTGCAAGATTGGAAAATTGGTGTTCTGGTGACATGGAGTCGCCAGGTCACCCTGTTTACAGGTGTCCATGCCACCTGCGTTCCCTTCCAGAAGCCTTCTAGTTTCACTCGCTTTACCAAAAAAAACAGAGGCTACTTTTTCATTTGATATTTGATTTTTTTTTTACAATTTCTTAATTACATTAAAAACATTTGTGAGATAAACTTAACACAAGTGTAGTTAAAGGGAACAAGATGTCAGCCCTATCATTTTTTGTTGCTGCCTACAGCCATATAGACCTGCTGCACGTTACCTTGCTGCCTGAGGTGTATAGACCTGCTGCATGTTACCTTGCTCCCCGAGGTGTACAGACCTGCAGTTATCTATCAACACATGTATAATTCTCCTGACCATCCTCGTTTGCCACGTCTCCGTCTCACTGTACATCAGAATAACACAAAACATCCGGGCCTTAATGATGGAACATTTATCAAAGCCCAAAGATGGTAGAAAATGTCCCCACCAGCTTGTACATCCCAAACCGAGTGGTGTTACATATAAACACCTTTCACTGTCCAGACATGAGGTAAAAGCGGCAAGGGGCCATTTTAAAACCCACCGGACAATACAACTTTACCGCAGCCTCCAATCCGAAAGGCCTTGAGGTGACTTTGTTTGCAAAGCTGCACCACACATAGTTCAAGTATGCGTCAATATTAAAGTTTTTCAACTTTGGTGCTTGTAGTTTCACTTTCACTGTTATCAGCATTGACCGACAAGTCCTAGGACGCCAATGTTTGCTGCAAATCTGAGATGGCTGGAAGTCACCCTTCATTGATTCGGAGATGGGCCAGAAAACTGAAATACAAGGGCTCGTCTGGAATACGGATTCATTACAGAACAGGTCTATATAGAGTGACAACTTGGCGGTATAGTTTAGCGAGTAGAGCTGCTGAATTTGGAATTGGGAAACCAGGTCCGAATCCCAGCCTCGCCTCAATAACCAGTGATCCTGGGCAAACCATTTAAACTCCAGTGTGGAAGAAAGGTGTTATGAAGTCTGTTTTTCTTATATGTAGTTCTGACATCCTTTAACCAAGTTCACACTATAAAAAACTGCAAAAAATAAGGAGTCCATGCAGTTTGTCTATATCAGCACGGATTATCAGATGTATATATTGACAGCCATATCACTCGGTCTATCGATCTCAGCTGGATGAAAAGCTGAGGTGATCTGATTGGATTTGAACCTGTGACCATGATGTCAAACACAGCTAGAGGCGATGCTTCGTTTCCTGAGCCCCCACTCCCAGCTTTTTCTTCACTTTTTGAGCATGTTGCTTCTAAAAACGGCCTGTTTCTGTGGCCAGCCTGCGCCTCTGCCACTTGTGGCTGCGCGCGGTGCCAGGCCCTTCTGAGCGCGTGGCCCAGCTGCCGGCAGCAGGCCCTTGACGTCTCCCAGCGGCGGCGGTGGCAGCGCGAGGCCTGCGTGCCCTGGTGTTGGGAATTATCTCCCCTCAAACGGTGTTTGCCTCTGTGCGTCCGCGCTCACTTAGCAGCGCCTCGGCAGCTGGACGCGGAATGAGGCAAGCGCATGCCGGGCCACGCGCCCGCCGCGGAGGGCGGCAAGGAAGAGGCCCGGCGTATTGCAGGCCACGCGCAGGCGTCGCGTGCTGCCGTCGCGTGCTGCCGGGGCCGTGGGAGCGGGGCGAGACCGTCTCCAGAGCGACCAGGCAAAATACAGGGAATGTCTCTGGGTCTTGTGTGTCTCTCTCTCTATCGGGGAGTGAAATACAGTCTCCTGGTGCAGCAGGGGCAGTGGCACCGGGGCTCAGAGCCCTAAGGGGCCCATTGAACCCTAACTGATTTTTCTCTTTGCAGTTTTGGATAGTGCAAACTCGACCGAATGGGATTGTAGCGCTTGACACTAGCACCAGTTACTTACATCAGGACAGATTTCTTTTTCTTCATTTTAGGCTGGAGATGAAGTGATTTGCTCAGAGTTACAGGATGTTGAGCCCACGCTGAGACTCGAACCTGGTTCCCCAGTTAGAAAGTCGCCATTCTTGCTGCGCTATTTCTTCATTAAGGAGCCTTTTCAAACTGCCTCTTTTCCCAATGCCTTTGGTTTTTAGTCAGGGTTTTAAGTGGATTGGGGTTCTCATAGTGCTCTCACTGTCAGTAAATTAACCAGTAGAACGCGGGCCGGAGAGGCGCACCTGGACCAGTGAGGGGTCCGTGACAAACCCCTACCGGGGGCGGAAACAAGAGCGGGCAGCAGCTGAGCCCGGAAAAAATGCCAGGCACCGATAGGCCAGCTTGGTTTGAGGCGACCAATCGGCAGGGGAACCTTGGGTGTGCCTCAAGGATAAAAGGGCGTGGAGGGCCATCAAAAGTCATGTGCCTTCGCCGTTGACCCACCCACCCACACCGATAATGCGGGTGTTGCAGCTGCGGATTATGGATGTGCTCAGGCAAGGCACAAAGGGACAGCAGAAGAATCGCAGTTGCCAGTGGTGGTGCCGCTCAAACACTTCCCCCTGCGATGCCTTACGGTGGGGCACGGGGAGCAGGATATGGGTCAGCAGAGGGCGGTCACGGCACTTGCAGTCCGGGTCAGGCACGAGGGCCACCCACATGACTTGGCAGCAAGGTGTAGCCTAGAAGCAGCAGGAGAGGTGCTAGACCCTGGCTGGGAAGGGGCATTCGCTCAGGGACCTGTCACAAGGTGCTGCTATGAACTAAGGACTACTGGACTTTATTTAACTACAGGCAATTTGGGTCAATGATGATGTGATGCATGTTTAAACTTGGACTGCTTGTTTTATTAAGTTAATATGTGAATAAATTGAAGCTGCTGCCGTTTTACACCATCAAGGCTTGTTTCATCTGTTGCTGCAAAGGAAGGTGGGGTGCATTATCGTCCAGGGCGCTCGAGGGCACTTGCCCGTCTGGGAGAGGTTTGGACAAAGTCGACAGTTCTGACTTTTGGGAACGATTGGCTTAGCAGTTGTTTTTTATCAATCCTGTACAGCTTTGGAAAAAGCAAAAATAAATGTTCATGACATGATGCAAAGCGTGTGGCTTCCGGATGGTAACAGTGCCGCGCCATTCGGTAGGCCTGCACATGCATGATGACGTATGCACATTCATGCATCACCACGCCTGCTCACACCTCCCGGTTACTGTGGTTGCCATTTTCTTTTGTTCTTTTACCCATCCAAGAAAACATAATGTGTGTATTTGTAAAGCACACGTTGACCCGTAGGCATCTTTATGGTTGGATGGATGGCGCAACTTTGACTGGTAAATAAAAAAGTTACAACAGCATAAGCACTTTTTCCAAAAGTGGAACGGTCCAGAAGCAAATGGTGTTAGTTTCCGGGACATCCATTTTTTTTGTTTTTGGTTACCCTGTGGTGTGGGGTGCAACAAAGGAAGGAACCCTCTACCCCACCTTTGTTATACTCCCTCACCCATTGCAAGCAACGTCTTTACATTGACCAAAGTGTTGTCATTGTTTATTGTAGATTATTGCCGTACTGTACATTTTAAAGTGCATTTTTCCTGATACATTCAGTAACTACAAAAATTATTTATTTTAAGTGAGATGGAGAACTCACAACATTTTCCAGGACTTTGTTGTGCAAAAACATTGTCCTTCACCAATTTATGTAACCTCCAGAAGCATAAATATGCAGCATGTAAAGAGCTACATACCAAACAGGCCCGAAAAATGTTTTTGCTGGGTAAAACCATGCCAACCTAAAAAATAATGCCATAGGAAATTACTGACCATCAGACCCTATATTGCAGGAGAAATACCCACCATATAAAATATGACAGGCCATATGATTACCATCAAACTATGCCCTTTAAAATGCTGCACAAAATGTGGCAATCAGGTTGCCTGTGTCTCTCCACCCTCCCCATCCGCCTACGACAGACCTTCTGACCTTCAGAAGACTTCTCAAGACCTGGCTCTTCGAACAGTAGCAGCTTCCCCCTCCCCCCTCCCTCCCCCACAGCGCCTTCAGACCCTCACGGGTATGTACTGCGCTTTACAAATCCCATGATTGATTGATTGATAGGCACACCTGAGCGAGTAAGGTGTGTCAGAAAACACCATATTCATACCACCTACTGATAATAGCAATTTGTTAATATGTTAAATACTTGAACTAGAATTAAAAAATAAGCATGGCTATAAGACTCTCGGCATAAATGCGCATATTCGCGTGTGTTCATTTCCATCAGTGACTGTTCTATGGAATACCACCTCATAAGTTCCTTTGAACAGAATGCCGTATCCATTAGGAATGTGCCGCATAATGTACTGGACCTTCCTGCATCGTACCTGCCCATCCGTCACAGGCTGCAGAATGGCTGGTCTTCAGTTCCAGGCATCATCATGCATGCTCATCATTCACAGGGCCACGGGGTGGCTGCCACCATTTATGAGCGATATATTGTCTTCCTGTCACTTACAAGGCCTCATGATACCTTCTCGGCCACAGCATGCCAGGCCTTCCATTACTAAGCAACAAGCTTCCTTACCTGGATACAGGCCGGCTGAGGAGCAGATACAGGGGAACACGACGACTAGGAGCCAGATACCAGGCCACTGAATCCATGCTTTCTCTGTTTCTCTTTCCCTCATTCTCTATCCACCCCTCTCACTTCCTCTCTGTCTCCACCCGCATTCAATATCACTCACTGCCTCTCCTTCATTCTTGCTCTGGCATCCACTCTTTCGTACAACATTAATATTAAGTGTAATTAATGGCTATGTAAAAATGACTCATGTTATTCAACCTAGGAAGGATGAAATGCTAAGTGGTCCAAATCAGATTAGAATTGCTAACATGCAGCTTGGATATATAGTCGTGCGACACGCACATTAACCCCCTCAGCTGTTTTTTAAAGTGTGTTGGGTGATGTTTTCATAGAATGTAAGCAATTGAGGAGCAGGGATTCTTGGTAGAGTCACCCTGAAGGCACAGTGCTGAGCATGCTGAGCAAGCATCACTTAATGCACATTTAGATACATATTGCGTGGAATAAGGAATGAGTGCATGGGGCTCAGTGAAGCTGATGGCCTGGAGGGAGGAGGGAGTCCCTGAAAATGGTACTATTTAGAGCATAGCAGTGCAGATGGAAAATGGACAGACATGTTCAGAAAGACCTTGTAAAATGGGAGAACAGGGAGAGCTGAAGAGCTCTGAACACATGGGCCGATAAACAAGCATTGGCAAAATAAAACTGCTTTGCCTTTCCTTCATTTTCAAATAAAATGTGTTGCTGGGCCATTACATAGACCTGGTTCCCTGCTAGTTCAGGGTCATTCATTGAAGGTGTTCAACTTGCTCTTTCTTAACATCTCTAAAAACCTTTCTAAAGCAGCGTTAAGCAAGCCATCTACTGTGCC
The DNA here is from genome assembly GCF_964204655.1 of Triturus cristatus. Taxonomy (NCBI): domain Eukaryota; kingdom Metazoa; phylum Chordata; class Amphibia; order Caudata; family Salamandridae; genus Triturus; species Triturus cristatus. The sequence goes on from NC_140595.1 coordinate 60,758,836, forward strand.
GCAGACCCCCCCCCCCATCCCATCTACCATAGCAAGCACTGGTCCATCACAGGCACACCTCCATAGCATGGGCTCCGCCCATGACATGCACTGAAGGCTTATTAGAACCCTCTGTGGTGTGCACTGCTTAGGACTTGGGTGCAGTACAACAACTCAGTCAGCGTGCCCGCACACGCTTGCGCATTAGTGGGAACTATGTTCCAGAATATTTGTCATTTCTGTTGGAAAAACTCTGCACAACCCTAATATTGAATACTGTTCAAAGAGAATTTCTCAAGACCCAAGAGATGGAGTGATGTCTTTCTGATCATTTGAAAATGGAAGGTTGATTCTTAACAGCCACTAATACTGTGGCTTCTCAGGAATTGTATAAAAATATATTTTTTTCTAATTTGGAAGGTAGCTTTTATTTGAAGCAAAATGTATTACGCTGCTTTCCGCTAGTCTCTCCTTCAGCCAGTTTGTCTGTTTCCTTCCACTCTTCCTGTGATGTAATGCCTGCTAATCAATCGGCTTGGTTAGTTGCTACAGGAAATCAAGCCCACTTCAAGTAGGCATACTTATCTTAGCCACATGGCTACAATGAAATGAAATGAAATGAAAAGTGAAGTTTATATAGCGCAACTGTTACTCCTGACGGAGTCTCCTGGCGCTGCAGATAACTAGAACCGACTGTAACAGTATAGGCTAAATCATGGCTCGAGAGCAGCCATCTATTAAGCCGAAGATCCAAGTCTTAAGGGCTCTTCTAAACAGGTCTTCCCGTTGGATCGCTCTCAGTTCCTTTGGCAAGCTATTCCACGCTTTTGCGCCCAAGACCGTAGCTGATTTCCCTCCTTTAGTTGACAATTTAAACCTAGCTATTGCAAGTAAATTTGCAGAGATAGATCTGAGTGTCCTTGTTGTCGTATATGATCTAAATCTAGTGGAGAGATAAGCAGGGCCCAAACCGCGAGATGCTCTAAAGGTTGTCAACAGCAATTTGAACAAGATTCTTTTATGAATCGGGAGCCAGTGTAGGGTCCTCAATGCGGCAGAGGCAGATGCTCTACGAGGAAGCCCTAGGACCAATCTGGCCGCTGCATGCTGAACTACTTGGAGTTTCCTCAGGGAAGCCTTATTCATCCCTGCAAGGAGGCTGTTACAGTAGTCTAACCGTGATAATATAAGAGCTGCTGTTACCGTTTTCCTTGCTGCAAGCGGGATGAGATTGAAGAATTTTGTCAATGTTTTAATAAGGCCGAAACAAGTCCCTGTTAATTTTGAGATATGGGGTTTAAATGAAAGGGAAGGCTTCCACCTTTTCTTAAGTAGCCAATCAGCCCCTTAGTTGGGGCATTCTGGAATGTAGATTGCAAGAGAACTGTTATCAAGCCTCTTCTGAAGGACCAATCCCATAATGCCTTCAGTCCTTGCAGTTAACGGCTGATGTGCCTTTTACGAGCGAACTCAATGTTTTTGGGGGGAATGCTCATGGCAGAGATAAGTGATCAGTGGAAACTCCAAACAGCGTGGGTCACTTTGCATTTCGGTTCCAAACTCTCTGAGGAGGAAGTCTGTCCAGGTGGCCAGCCTCGATGAGCCGGAGTTTGTTAATTTGGTCGAGAGCCTTTGGAGCCATTGACCATGTAGTCCTACAGAATCACCTCTGATTTTCGTGACAGGAAAGTGTTTGACCTCTGTCAGGTCCAGGGGGGAACACAGGTGGTGACATGGCTGCTTCATTTCAGTCCACTATGGGATCCTTCATCTGTCCTCACTGTAACCCGTCCTTCGTAATGACATGTTCCTGCATTTGGTAGCACTTACCAATAGATTACATTTCTGCTTTTAGTTTTGATGACAGGCCACTCCTCCTTAAACTGAGCAGTAATCTAGAGTTGTTCACTACAATGTCAGTGCATACCGGTAACTTTGAAAATGATGGGCAGCTACTCAGTCATCAGTTGAACCCTATTGATGGCATAAATCTAAACCACTATCTCACATACGGGCAACTGTGCGAAAGAAGGGAGGATGGGAGGGGCCCAATAAGGACACTACTTCGCCATTGTATGGAGGTATCCAAAGATATTGGAGTAGAAGCCTCAGTTGTTTAATCGTGACATGCTTCATCGGCACCTATCCATGGTTCTGAGCAGCAGCAACCTATACGTGGACAGGTGGTGCCAGCACCTAGACACAAGTGTGACTATAGGATGGCACCAGGCACCAGACACGCATGACCTTCGAACAACCCAGATATAGGATATCTTCCACTGACGGAGTATTGACCCAGGTGAGAGCATTATTCCTTTAAGTTAAGGGGGGATATACACACACAGCTCTGACGGATTCCCCAGACCTGATTGGACTCCTTGCATGAGTGGAAACATTTTGGCACTGTAAAACCAGGCACAATTGAGCAATTAAGCTTCAATCTAAAACCTCTAATATATTTTAATCATACCCCCAGTACCATATGAAAAAAGAGTCCTTTTGGGTATACTGTGAGGTATTTTTAAACTTTCTTTCTTCCTTCCTTTCTTTCTTTCTTTTTCATCTGGATTCCTGCATTATCCAGTAATATATTATCTAAGAACTCCCAATCTTTTGGTTGAGTCCGCCCTGGTGGTACTATCCTACCAGGGTGTGATTAAACACCAGTTATGAAGCATGTCACAATTAAGTGAGTGAGGCGTCTACTCCAATATCTTTGGATACCCCGGTAGAACGGCGAAGTAGTGTTCTTATTGGACCCCGTCCCTTCCTCCCTCCTTTCGCCAAGTTGTCCGTATGTGAGATAGTGATTATTTGGGAGAATGCAGCTGGGTATGTGTGGAAAGGAGGCTACAGGTACCCCATTACCGCGATGTCCGGGCGCGGGGATCCTGTCCCCCGCGCCCGGTCGATTAACGTCCCGGTCACACAGGACACCCTCTCTTTCTCGTTCCCTGCAGGTACCGCCTCCTGGACTGGGTAAACCGGAAACACTCGCCTGGCATCCCGGACGCAGAAACTGGACGACCTCGATCGACCCGGAAGCACCCGACCCTGACCCCGGAAGGGACCCGCCAGACAACAACCCGGAAGGTAGAAAAGGCCCCGAGAACGACGGAGAGGCGTTCGGAGCAACCGACTCGTGGCAGGAGACAACGGAGAGCGACGAACCCCCGACTGAGAGCGGCATAGCCCGGCTGGCCCGAAGCAAGGAAGAGGACGAGGACGTCTGGACGGAAGACTGGTGGCATCCTCAGGAGGAGGCTGGAGAGCGGCCGCAACTCGGATGAGAGTTGCGGCGGGGCACGTGAGTACACGTCACCTTTCTCCGTGGCCCTCTTGTAAATATAGAACTGTACATAGCAAAGGAGACACGTGCACTAAGACACTGTATACTTATCCCCCTTTTCACGAGCACTGTATAAATTCCAATCACTACCCAACACCTTGCACCTCTATCCCCTCCCCTCTCTTACTTACCTCTTCCATCGCCCCTGTCCGTCCCGCCCTCACTACCCTCCTTCGTAAACCCTCACTCTCGGGCGTCGGTGGAAGTATTCTGACGGTGTCGCTCGGATTAAAAGCCCTTACGCTTCTCTCCCTTTTTCAAGCCTCCGTGGAGCTCCAGTACCATTCCGAGGAGACCGTGGGAGAAAAGGAGAAGCAAGAATCGACCTCGGCTCCACCACACCGACCCGGGTCACCAGCCAAGTCAACCGTCCCTTCCTCCATTCTGACGTTGTATATCTGTTCAGCTGTTGATTAAAGCAAAGACATTGCTCACTATATTCGGCCTCCCTGCCTGTTATTCCGGTCCGCCCTACCCACAAGTCCACAAGTGGTGTCAGAAGTGGGATCGTCCGGAGGCATGGAGGCCGCAGTCAAACAATTGGCAGAATGCCAGGAGCAACTGGGGAAGATGATGGAGAGATTCCTCAAGACAGCGGAAGACGATAGGGGGCAGCTGCATGACGTGCTGAAAGGCCAGGGTACCGCGCAGGACCAAGCCCTCGAGAAACTCACCACTGTCATGGGGCAACAAAGACCCGTCACCTCCCTGCCCTCAGTCGTGGTACAGAAGTATGTACCTGGAGAGGACACGACTACTTCTTCACGAACTTTGAGCGCCTAGCCCAGGCAGCGGCCTGGCCCGAAAACCGGTGGGGCCACTACTTAGGTCCCCTATTGACCGGAGAGCTACAGGCCGCCTACCAGCAGGCTAATATCCAGGGACAAACACCATACGCCGACATCAAGACCTGCATCCTGGAACGACTAGGGATAGACGACGAGACATATAGGGTCCGACTCCGTCAAGCAAGGGAAGGACCCCAAGAAACTCCTAGGGCTCTGGCTTTCCGTATTCAAGATCTGGCCAATCGGTGGTTGAAGTCGGCTACAGCCACTAAGGAAGACATTCTAGCCAAAATATACTTGGAGCAATTCCTGGCTTCATTATATCCTGCCACCCAGAAGTGGGTACGCCAACATTCACGACTAACGCTCGACAGTGCGGTGGAAATAGCAAGCGCCTACAGCAGAGCCCAGGACTCCCAGCGACCCAAGGAGGAACACCATTCCCGCAACCCTCCGGGGAATCAACCGCGGATCACCCGACCCCCTCAGGTGGTCAGGAAACCCGAGCCTGTTGCCCTCATGCCTTATCCTGTCTTGCCTCGCCCCCATCCACCTGGACCCCAATGTTTTCATTGTGGTGGGTACGGACATATTGCTCGCGTCTGTCCTCAAAAGGAGGAGCCCATGGACATAGGGATGGCTAAAAACTATGTATGTCTCACCGCTGACACCACCCCTCCTCTGTTCCGATGCCCAGTGAGGATTGAAGGACACAGAATGATGGCCCTGGCCAACACCGGCTGCAGACAAAGCGTTCTAAGACCCCAAGAACTACCTCACCCGGTCGGTCCAGTGACCGGTACCGTGGCTATTAAATGCGTCCATGGCGACACCAAGCACTATCCGACCACACAGGTCCATGTCCAAAACCCCACAGACATGGGTAGTCTGTTGACGGTGGGCCTTATACCTAACCTCCCTGAACAAGCGATATTGGGAAGTGATTATAGTGGTCTACCCCCTCTCCTTCAAGACACCACCGAATCTCTGAGGAAATGGTGGGCCGAAGCTCCGTTTTCCCGGGAATCCCCTCCGGGCCGTCCAGCGGTCAAACTATCCAAGACCAAAAGACAGAAGAGGAACGAAAGGAAGGACTTCGCTATGGCCTTTCCTGCCCAAGTTGATATCCACCCATGGGAAACCGACAGGGAATTCCGCGCCACGCAACAAGAAGACCCGGTGTTGCAGGAAGCATGGGCGCGTGCACTGGATGCTGAAGATCCCCTACATGTAGGTCCTTATTTCTTCCGAAAAAATGGACTCCTCTACAGAAAGGGAGGACCCCAACAGCCTCCCCAGCTGGTTATCCCTGGGTTGTTTCGTGAGAAAGTACTGTTCCTAGCACACAGCCATTTGCTGGGAGGGCATTTCAGTGATGAAAAAACCGGTCATACCATCCTAGATAAGTTTTACTGGCCAGGGGTACACGGACAGATCAAACAGTATTGCCGGGAGTGCCCGGTCTGCCAACGGAATAGTCGGTATCGGCCCCCCAAGGTTCCTCTCCAACCCCTCCCCATCATTGATGTCCCTTTCACAAGAGTGGGCATGGACATTATAGGCCCCTTGCTTCCCTCGAGGTCCGGATGTAGATATGCTCTCGTACTGGTGGACTATGCCACCCGCTTCCCGGAAGCGGTACCCTTACGCCACCCCACCACTCAAAACATTGCCAAAGCTCTCCTATCCATTTTTTCGAGGGTTGGTTTCCCACGCGAGATATTGACTGACCAGGGGACCCCCTTTGTGTCCTCCCTGATGCGCCAAGTCTGCTCCCAGTTAGGCATCAAACAAATACGAACAGCTGCCTACCACCCCCAGACTGATGGGCTAGTAGAGCGATACAATGCCACCCTTAAGACAACCCTTAAGAAGCTTTTGGGCCTCGAAAGTAAAAGATGGGAGGAGATGCTTCCCCTGGCACTGTTTGCCATTAGGTGTAAACCTCAAAGCAGCACAGGGTACTCCCCATACGAATTATTGTATGGAAGAGCTCCACGGACACTCTTAGATATGGCTAAGGAAGCGTGGGAAGCCGAGCCCGACAGAACCCGACCCTTACCTGAGTACGTGGACAACCTAAAGACACACTTGGAACAGATAAGGGTCATTGTGAGACAAAACCTGGTAGCCGCTCAAGACACCCAAAAACGGCAGTACGACAAAGGAACCAAAGTCCGGAAGTTTAGCCCTGGCGATCTAGTACTGTTACTATTGCCTTCTTCCGACCACAAGTTACTAGGACAGTGGCAGGGCCCCTTTTCTGTACTAAGAGCGGTGACTCCTGTTACCTATGAAGTGGAAACGGAACCCACCCGAGGTGTCACGCAGATATATCACGTGAACCTCTTGAAGAAGTGGGAGGGACCCCGTCCTGTCCTGTCTAATACAATACCCCCTCCCTTTGAAGTGTGCATTGACCCTGACCTCCCCGAATCTAACAAACAGGATCTCAGGCGGACCCTGTCCTCGGTGCAGACGGTCTTTTCCTCCCTTCCAGGACACTCCACCGTGGTCGAACATGCCATCCACACGGAACCAGGAAAAACCGTGAGACAACGGCCCTACCGCATCCCGGAAGCTCGAAGAGCCATCATCAAAGAGGAGACAAATCAAATGCTGAAAATGGGCATCATAGAGACCTCCAATAGCAGCTGGAATTCCCCTATAGTGCTAGTACCCAAGCCGGATGGCTCCACCAGATTCTGTATAGATTTTAGAGAAGTGAACAAAATATCGGCCTTCGACACCTATCCCTTACCCCGCGTAGACGAAATGGTGGAACGCATAGGTAAAGCCAAGTACATAAGCACCCTGGACCTTTGCAAGGGTTACTGGCAAATCCCCCTCAAAGAAACAGATAAACCCAAGACCGCCTTTTCCACCCCTGAGGGGTTGTTTCAGTTTAGGGTGATGCCTTTTGGGCTTCACGGTGCCCCGGCTACCTTTCAAAGAGCCATGAACTTGGTACTACAACCCCACCTAAGGTATGCCGGGGCATACCTAGATGACATCGTCATTTATAGCGACAATTGGGAGCAGCACTTACACCACTTACGTTCTGTGGTAGCCTCTCTGGGAAACAGTGGCTTTACCATCAACCCCTCCAAGACCACCCTAGCTGCCCAGAGCGTGAAATACCTCGGATACCTGTTGGGGGAAGGGCTCATACGGCCCCAGAACAATAAGATCAAAGCCATTCAGGCCATCCCCTTTCCCCAAACCCGGAAGGACCTTCGTGCCTTTCTGGGTTTATTAGGGTACTATAGGAGGTTTATCCCGAATTTCTCCCAAACCGCGGCCCCTTTAACGGACTTGTTGAAGAAATCCACGAACACTGAAGACCTACTCCGACATCCCTCAAACCTGGTGGTCCACGCCTTTGAACGACTGAAACAGTCCCTACTCTCGGAACCGGTGTTAGTCAGCCCGGACTATACCCAGACTTTCATCCTGCAGACTGATGCCTCTGATCAGGGTTTAGGGGCTGTTCTTTCCCAAAAGGACTCGACAGGGATCGAACGACCAATACTATACCTTAGCAGGAAACTTTTTCCCAGAGAAGTCAATTATGCAGTGATAGAGAAAGAGGCCCTAGCCATTAAATGGGCAGTGGAAAGCCTTAGGTACTATCTGGAGGGGCGTGAATTTATTTTATACACCGATCATGCCCCTCTAGAATGGATGGCCCGTAATAGGGGTCACAATGACCGAGTCCTTCGGTGGTTTCTCTCCCTACAGCCCTTTCGATTTAAAACCGTACACAGGAAAGGACTACAACAGGGCAACGCTGATTATCTGTCCCGGTATCCATTCCCCAGCCCCCCTACTAGAAAGACAGCTAGGGAAAGGGGATGTGGAAAGGAGGCTACAGGTACCCCATTACCGCGATGTCCGGGCGCGGGGATCCTGTCCCCCGCGCCCGGTCGATTAACGTCCCGGTCACACAGGACACCCTCTCTTTCTCGTTCCCTGCAGGTACCGCCTCCTGGACTGGGTAAACCGGAAACACTCGCCTGGCATCCCGGACGCAGAAACTGGACGACCTCGATCGACCCGGAAGCACCCGACCCTGACCCCGGAAGGGACCCGCCAGACAACAACCCGGAAGGTAGAAAAGGCCCCGAGAACGACGGAGAGGCGTTCGGAGCAACCGACTCGTGGCAGGAGACAACGGAGAGCGACGAACCCCCGACTGAGAGCGGCATAGCCCGGCTGGCCCGAAGCAAGGAAGAGGACGAGGACGTCTGGACGGAAGACTGGTGGCATCCTCAGGAGGAGGCTGGAGAGCGGCCGCAACTCGGATGAGAGTTGCGGCGGGGCACGTGAGTACACGTCACCTTTCTCCGTGGCCCTCTTGTAAATATAGAACTGTACATAGCAAAGGAGACACGTGCACTAAGACACTGTATACTTATCCCCCTTTTCACGAGCACTGTATAAATTCCAATCACTACCCAACACCTTGCACCTCTATCCCCTCCCCTCTCTTACTTACCTCTTCCATCGCCCCTGTCCGTCCCGCCCTCACTACCCTCCTTCGTAAACCCTCACTCTCGGGTGTCGGTGGAAGTATTCTGACGGTGTCGCTCGGATTAAAAGCCCTTACGCTTCTCTCCCTTTTTCAAGCCTCCGTGGAGCTCCAGTACCATTCCGAGGAGACCGTGGGAGAAAAGGAGAAGCAAGAATCGACCTCGGCTCCACCACACCGACCCGGGTCACCAGCCAAGTCAACCGTCCCTTCCTCCATTCTGACGTTGTATATCTGTTCAGCTGTTGATTAAAGCAAAGACATTGCTCACTATATTCGGCCTCCCTGCCTGTTATTCCGGTCCGCCCTACCCACAAGTCCACAGTATGTTATCTCTCGCTCTCTTGTTGTGAGAAAATAATTATAAATCAACATCAAAGCATTTCACATTAGAACAATATTTAAGAGGCAGTGACCATTCCAGTTCAGCCAGCAAGTTATAGACCAATATTCTAGGTAAACTCATTTGAGTGCCACAGTCTGTCATATAAACAGCTTCATCAAATAAAACAGGCTGCTCTCAGGCAGCCAGTCAAAATTCAGATAAGGAAGGAGTGGTGAATCGGCATTAATCTCCATCTAGAGCATGGGTACTCACACACATTTTCCTAGGGGCCTCAAAGTTTGGTCTATGATGTGACCGAGGGCCGCACTGATGGCAGCGGAGGGTGTAAAGTGGGTGTAGGTGAAGCACAGCATGTATATCTAGTGGCCGTCTTTAAAAATTAAGGTGTTCCTAAAGTTAAGGGCCTAGTTACTTCCTTTCCCTAACTGCAAATAAACCTTTAAATAAGTGCTTCCTGTATATTTAACTTTTTTTTCATGTTAGTGCTGAGTCGAGTAAACAGCAGCCCAGTGTTGCTGCTGCCCAGGAGGCCGCATGTAAAGGCCAGGAGGGCCGCATGCGGCCCCCGGGCCGTACTTTGAGTAACACTGATCTAGAATGACTTCAAGAACACTGCAGAATATACTAGAGTGCCACTTAACCCATTGTCAGCATTCAACACTGTACACCGCTGATTATTGGTCCAAAGACTTAATTACAAAGGAATCTGCTGACTGGATCAAATTCAGCCTCACTGAAGGATCTCAAAAGAGCACATTGGCTCTGTGTGCCAGTTGCCACTCATCTCTCAGATAGATGACCCCCAGGAGTCAAGAGCTGCCAGTCTCCTCTTCAAGATATTCCTGTCTCCTCTTCCTGAGCTTGCCACCAGCTCCTTCAAGCTTGCATCCTACAGCTACGCAGATAACACCCAGATCATCTTTAAAACTCGAAACATCTTCTGACCTTAGAACTCCAACACTCAGTGAACGCCTTTTGACGATATACCATTGGAAACCAAAGAACAAGCCAAGCCTTACTCATTGGAAGCAGAGATCCTCTGCTGTGGAATATGCAAACATTATGAGCCTCATCTCGTCTTGTCCCAGAAGTTCGGACTGCTATCGATCACACCAAAGGCGTGACAATCCTTTTTGTGATCACGGGCTGCAATCGCACTCCAAGTTCACAAAGTGATCAAAAATGCTTTCTTGCTGATGAGAACGCCGTAGCACATCTTTCCTCACTAGCCCAAGGTACGGAGGCGTTAATACTGCTAGCATCATCAAATCTTAGTTATGCGAATGGCCTCTACATCAGCCTTCTAAAAAATACCAATGGATCCAAAACACTGCGGCCAGACAAGGCCGAAGCCTGAGGAGGTGGAACCGGGATTATCTGCTTCCAAAGTCTACTCTAGTTACCAGCTGCTTGAAGACTCTTTCAAAGCCCTCTATCGCACTCTGAGAGATCCCTGCAACAGGACTTATCATGGTGCTGCCTTGACCCAATCGGTAAACCCAAGGAGAAACCAAAGATCCAAAATTTCTCCAATAGATAGATAGATAGATAGATAGATAGATAGAGAGACAGACCAATAGATAAATAGATAGTTAGACAGTCAGACAGACAGATAGATAGATAGATAAACATACAGAGAGCTAGATATATAGACAGACAGCTAGATAGATAGATAGATATACAGAGAGATAGATAGATAGATAGATAGATAGACAGACAGACAGACAGACAGACAGACAGACAGACAGACAGATAGATAGATAGATAGATAGATAGATAAACATACAGAGAGCTAGATATATAGACAGACAGCTAGATGGGGAACAACCTTTACAACGCAACTGTTACAACGCACTACACTTACAACGCATTTTTTACAACGCATAATCCATTACAACGCACTACACTTACAACGCATGACACTACAACGCATTTTTAAAAAATACCTTTACAACGCATACCATTACAACGCCTACCATTACAACGCATAATATTACACTACACTATCCAACACTTACCCTACTGTTGCACCCCCTGGAGTTAGAATAGTAATTTTTACCCCTATACTATCCAACACTTACCCTACTGTTGCACCCCCTCGAGTTAGAATAGTAATTTTTACCCCTATACTATCCAACACTTACCCTACTGTTGCACCCCCTGGAGTTAGAATAGTAATTTTTACCCCTATACTATCCAACACTTACCCTACTGTTGCACCCCCTGGAGTTAGAATAGTAATTTTTACCCCTATACTATCCAACACTTACCCTACTGTTGCACCCCCTGGAGTTAGAATAGTAATTTTTATCCCTATACTATCCAACACTTACCCTACTGTTGCACCCCCTGGAGTTAGAATAGCAATTTTTACCCCTATACTATCCAACACTTACCCTACTGTTGCACCCCCTGGAGTTAGAATAGTAATTTTTACCCCTATACTATCCAACACTTACCCTACTGTTGCACCCCCTGGAGTTAGAATAGTCATTTTTACCCCTATACTATCCAACACTTACCCTACTGTTGCACCCCCTGGAGTTAGAATAGTAATTTTTACCCCTATACTATCCAACACTTACCCTACTGTTGCACCCCCTGGAGTTAGAAAAGTAATTTTTACCCCTATACTATCTAATACTTACCTTAAATGCAATTAAATGTTATGCGTTGTAATGGTATGCGTTGTAATGGTAGTTTTTTAAAATGCATTGTAGTGTCATGCGTTGTAAGTGTAGTGCGTTGTAATGGATTATGCGTTGTAAAAAATGCGTTGTAAGTGCATGCGTTGTAAAAGTGTGCGTTGTAACGTCATACATCCCAGCTAGATAGATAGATAGATAGATATACAGATGGATAGATAGATAGATAGACAGACAGACAGACAGACAGACAGACAGACAGACAGACAGACAGACAGACAGACAGACAGACAGACAGACAGATAGATAGATAGATAGATAGATAGATAGATAGATAGATAGATAGATAGATAGATAGATAGATAGATAGATAGATAGATAGATAGATAGATAGATAGACAGATTAGATAGATAGCTAGACAGACTGAGATGGGTAGGTAGACACACAGATAGGTAGGCAGACAGACAGAGGTGTTTTCCGCGTTTGTGTTCCTGTGCTTGTTTACCCACGCATGTGTGCTTCATTGTGTGCGTGCCCTGCGCCTCACTGCGCACTCCTTCCCGGGTTTGTGAATGTGCCTTTGTGTGCTCATGAATTGAAGGTCTCCACTGACGTTTTATAAAGGGGTAAAATTGGGCCGCGTTTGAAAAAAGCAGGAAGAAAACAATTTCCTGTTCGCAGAAAGGAGAGCGTAAACTGCGGCTTCCGTTCCACACGGCACCGGCTACATATATACAAGTACCCAGGTTTTTTTAATGTAGCATTTGAAAACGGTAGATAAGGGAA